>NC_059107.1:61694094-62358094 GCF_020740685.1 Jaculus jaculus
GTGAATTGCAGGTCAGCCTAGACTAGAGTGAAACCCTACCTTGAAAAAAAAAAAAGTATATGTAGAAAAATTTTTTTAAAAAAAAAGGGTAATTGTACTCCACCTGAGTGATTGCATCTATATCCCTTTTATACATCCTGAGTATTTGATCTCCTCATCTCCATTTTTGCTGCCTTGTTTTTCATGACTTGTTTGTAATCTGGTTAGCAGAATTCATGGATATAACAATGATAGCCCTAGCCCCAAGTATTATAGCTGCACACTACAATAGGGAATTGAAAATCTTTCTCTCAGTTGTACCTGCCACACCCACCTGGCCTCTCCTGAGAGATACCCAGGCAATGAGTCTGGCTCCCCAATGTGGTTGTCTTTCTCTCAGTCTCACTCAATGTCCCTCTCAAAATGGATACAAAAAATAAAACTAAAGCAAACAACAAACAAAAGTTCTCATAGTTTTTATATTTTATTTTACTTATTTATTTGAGTGCAACAGACAGACAGAGAAAGAGGCAGAGAGAGAGAATGGGCACACCAGGGATTCCAGCCACTGCAAATGAGCTCCAGATGCATGTGCCCCCTTGTGCATCTGGCTTACATGGGTTCTGGGGAACTGAGCCATGAACCAGGGTCCTTAGGCTTCACAGGCAAGCGCTTAACCACTAAACCATCTCTCCAGCCCCCATAGTCTTGAAAAGTTCCAACACTGTTCCAAAGTCCAAGGTTTCTTATGAGGCTCAAAGCAATTGTTTAACTGAGGGCCTTTATAAATTAATGAACAAGTTACATACTTCCAATATACAATGGCACAGAATAAATATTACCATTCCAAAAGGGAGGAATGGGAGCATACCAAGGAGAGATTCTGTCATAGGCATGCCTAAAGTTTTGCCTCCTAGGTAATTCTTGATCCTGTCAAGTTGACAATTGAGATTAACTCACACATCACAGATAGATGATCAGGTAGATAGATGGTAAATGAGTGGATGGATGGATAGATAGATAGAGAGAGACAGACAGACAGACAGGTAGATACACAGATAGCCAGACAGACAGATGATAGATAGATAGATAGATAGATAGATAGATAGATAGATAGATAGATAGATAGATAGATAGAGGCAGGAAGACAGATATATATACAGATAGATACACAGACAGATGATAGATAGATAGACAGACAGATAGATAGATAGATAGATAGATAGATAGATAGATAGATAGATTTTGCCTAATACTATTCTTTGTTTTTAACTTTTCTTATAATAGTTTTTTTTTTTTATTTGAAAGCAACAGACACAGAGAAAGACAGATAGAGGGAGAGAGAGAGAATGGGCGCGCCAGGGCTTCCAGCCTCTGCAAACGAACTCCAGACGCGTGCGCCCCCTTGTGCATCTGGCTAACGTGGGACCTGGGGAACCGAGCCTCGAACCGGGGTCCTTAGGCTTCACAGGCAAGCGCTTAACTGCTAAGCCATCTCTCCAGCCCTTATAATAGTTTTTGCCAAACATTTAAAATTTTTCACATAAGCCAACTAGTCCAATATGATTTCTGGATTATGGCTCATCCTTGCAAAGACATTCCTTATCCCAAGTGTGTTGGTTTGATTCAGATGTCCCCATAATCACATGTGTTTTGAGTGCTTGGTTCTTAGATAGTGGCAATTTGGGAGGTGGAACCTTTCCAGAGGTGTGTTGTTGGGCTTGGGGATAGCCAGCTCCTCTTTGCCAGAGATCAGCTCACTCTCCTGCTGCTGTCATTCACCTGCTGTGGCAAGGAGGTGATGTCCAGCTTATGCTCTATCTTTTCCCTGCCATCATGGAGCTTTCCCTTGAAACTGTAAGCCAAAATAAACCCTTTCCACCCATCAGCTGTTTGGGATCTGGTGTATGTCCTAGCAACAAGAAGATCAAAAGCATCAAAATATTTTCTTAAACATTTCTATATTCTTTATAATTTTAGGTTAACTATGGTGTTTTTATATATCTGGAATTTTCTTTGATTGCCACATAAAGTATTATTCTACTCCCCCCCCAACACACACAAATATAGTCAGTTCTGCTGATGCCATTTATTCAATGATGAGATATGCTGATAATAGTGGCTCCAATCATAAGCCCAGCACTTGAGAGGCTGAGGTAGCAGGATTGCCATGAGTTCAAAGCCAACCTGGGCTACAGAGTGAGTTCCAGTTCAGCCTTTACTATACTTTGACCCTACTTCAAAAGAGAGAGAGAGTGAATTGAGGATCTATTCCAGTGGTAGAGTGCTTTCCTAGCAAGTTCAAGGGCCTGACTTCCATCTCTAGCACCAGAAGAAGAAAAAAAAGAAAGAAATGATATGTTTGACATTAAGCCAGGCATGGTGATACATGTCTGTAATCCTTGTACTTAGAAGATAGAAGTAAGAAGAATTGTGAGTTCACATCCAGCCTGGGCTGCATAGCTAAAGCTTATTCAAAAATAATAATAATTTAAAAACTCCACTTTGCCAGATATACATCTGATAAAGGATTAATATCTAGGATTTACAAAGAACTCAAAACATTAAATAATAAGAAATCAAGCCGGGCATGGTGGCACATGACTTTAATCCCAGCACTCGGGAGGCAGAGGTAGGAGGATTGCCATGAGTTCAAGGCCACCCTGAGATGACAGAGTTAATTCCAGGTCAGCCTGGACCAGAGTGAGACCCTACCTCAAAAAAAAAAAAAAAGAAAAGGAAAAGAAAAAGAAAAAGAAAACAACCCAATTAAAAAATGGGCTATGGGACTAAATACAGAGTTCTCAAAAGAAGAAATACGAATGGCGTATAAGCATCTAAAAAAATGTTCTACATCCCTAGTCATCAGAGAAATGCAGATTAAAACTACGTTGACATTCCATCTCATTCCTATCAGATGGGCTACCATCATGAAAACAAATGACTATTAATGCTGGTGAGGATGTGGTAAAAGAGGAACCCTCCTACACTGCTGGTAGGAATGCAATCTGGTCCAGCCATTGTGGAAATAAGTATGGAGGTTCGTAAGACAGCTAAAAATTGATCTACCATATGACCCAGCTATAGCACTCCTAGGCATATATCTGAAGGACTCATCTCATTTCCTTAGAAGTACACGCTCTACCATGTTTATTGCTGCTCAATTCACAATAGCTGGGAAATGGAACCAGCCTAGATGTCCCTCAACTGATGAGTGGATAATGAAGATATGGCACATTTACACAATGGAGTTCTACTCAGTGGTAAAGAAAAATGAAGTTATGAAATTTGTAGAAAAAATGGATGGATCTGGAAAGGATTATACTAAGTGAGGTAACCCAGGCCCAGAAAGCCAAGAGCCACATGTTCTCCCTCATATGTGGATCCTAGCTACAGATGATTGGGCTTCTGCATGAGAAGGGAAAAACTCAGTAGAAGAGGCCAGTAAGTTAAAAAGGAGATATAAAGGGAAGAGTAAGAAAGGGAGGAGGGTACTTAATAGGTTGGTATTGTATGTATGTTAGTAGAAGAATAGATTAACAGGGGTGAAAAGGCCCAAAGCAAAGTCAGAAGAGATTGAGTAAAGGAAAAGGTGGAGGGAGGACTATTCAAAATGTAAGAGGATACAAATAAATCATATGGAATCCTCCAGTTTTGGGCAATGGGACACTCAGGAGCCATAGATTGTTGTTAGAAAATTTTCAGTGCCAGGGATGGGATACCTTCCAGTGAGTTGTTGGCCAGGAAGGTCCCTGTTGCCCCCAAAACATTATAGGCCATTGTCGAGGACCTTGGTTTCCCACCAGAAAGAGATGGTAAGACCCAATTGAAGACTCCACATACTTGGGCTGCAAGACCAATGAGAAATCCTGCTTTAACTGAGCTGATAACCTTCTCCATGTAGACCAGCTGACAGAAAGCTGGAAAAAGCCATTCTACATGTAGTTCAATGGGAGAAATAGATACCACCAGTGAAGATACTCAACAGTAGACACTGCAAGCCTTATAATTGGCCAGCCAGACCATGGCAGATCTGTCATGGTGGAAACCAACTGCCCTCCAATTGGACTGGAGGCCTGCTCCATGGGAGAGAACACATCCCTGATACTGAAAACTTAAAACAGGGATAGTCATGAACCCTAGGGGTGTAACATCTGCTGCTGCCTGGATAAGTGTATATACTATGCTTATCAAACTGCCCAGTAAGCACTTCTCTTAATATTTATACCCTTATATTAATGCTACTCTCACTTTGGGTAGAGAATATTCTCTTTTCAGATGGCAGTGACCTTGGGATGACTCAGAAGGTATCATAGTGCTGGAAAGAAGTGACTGGAGTACTGAGTAACATCTCAGTCACACCTTCCAAGGCTCAGGGTCTAATGTTGAAGAGGTTGCAGAAAGAATGTAAGAGCCAAAGGAAGGGTAGGACTCCTTACAACGTGCTCCCTCCAGACATAAGATGGCCTGGATATCCATGACCTCATAGTGCCTGACTCTACCTACACAAGACCATCATAAGAGGAGGAAAAGACCATGACATCAAAATAAAAGAGAGACTGATTGAGATGGGGAGGGGGTATGATGGAGAGTGGAGTTTCAAAGGGGTAAGTGGGGGTGGGGTATCACCATGGGGTATTTTTTATAATCATGGAAGTTGTTAATAAAAAAATTTTTTTAACTCCTAATCCCCTGCTCCAGAAGGTGTACATACAGAGTGAGTAGTCAGAGCTCCCAGTTCATTCCATCTCCCAGTTCCCTGATCCCAGTACCCCTGCTGTTGGCTTGGGCTGGCCTGGACCCTGCATTCATGCGGCAAAAGCAAGCCTATTGCTCTGTCTTCCTGATTGACCTGCCCCTGGCTCCCCAACTCTGGATCCACTGCTCCAGAAGGTGCATACTCAAAGTGAATAGGCCAGAGCTCCTGGTTCATTCCCTAGCTCCCAGTTCCCTGGTCCCAGAACCTCTACTACTACCTTATGGCAGCCTGGACCCTGTGTGTGAGCTGTAGAAACAGGCCTTGTGCTCTACCTTCCTGATTGACTAGCCTCTGGGTCCCCAACTTCCTGTTCCCCTGAGCCAGAGGGTGCATGGGCCACTGTGGGAGCTGACCTCTTGAGGTCCTGGCTCTTGAGCTGCCTGGTTGCGGATTCCCCAGCCCCCAGTTCCCCTTGCTGAACAGTGTATGCAAGCAGAGTAGGTAGGCCTGAGAACCCAACTCCCTGACTTCCAGTTCCCCAGGTACCCTTGATGCCCTTCTAATTGCTATAATCTGCACATCTGCGGTTATAACCCTGTCCTACTCCAATCTTGTTCACATCTAAAACAGAACCCTCACTAAAGAACCTGCAAAAACAAATACTTGCTTCTTCCTCAATAAAATAAGACTTTTACCCCAATATGGGTAAACCACAACACACATACCAAAAAAAAAAAAAAAAAAAAAAACCTCAGAAAACTGAGAGATCTCCTGCAAGGATGCCTAGTCCCACAATGGAAGCCTCCAATGAAAACAGAGGAAGCAGAATTGAATCCTAAAATGAAAATACAACAAGCTATGTGACCCTGTCAAAAGAACTGCTGTACTGGAAGCAACTCATCAAAAAACCAACAATTAAAAAAATAACCACATAACGAGGGGGCGGAAAGAATGTCAGAGCCACATGTTGAGTCAGGATATGCAGAGACATTTATCGTACCAATAACTGTGGGCTAACCCCACAATGCATGACCCATATACCTCAACAGGGAGGGGCCAAAGGGGAGGAGGTAGGTCATGGATGAGCCTAATAATGGTACCAAACTGCCTGTATTTGCTGAATAGAAAACTAATAAAAAATAAATAAATGAAAATTTTAAAAATGAAATTCACATAAATGAAATTAAGAAGAATCATCTCATAAAGCCCATAGCTTTTGTCACTAGGCCTAACTTAATTCAAGAAAACCAGAGAGGTCTCAAAAGAGAGATAAATGAATTGAAGGTGAGTCAACAAGTAGAGGATCTCAATAACCAGCTGATTAAGCTTAATGAAGACACGATCAAATGCAAGAATGAATTCCAGGAAGCATCAAAAAAATCAGACCTTGACTGAAATCATACCTCAAAAAAGAGATGGATATGATGCAAAAATAAATAAATAAAGTAACAAAAAAATTACACACAGCTTTTAAAACCCTCTCTAGGAAGGATTTCTGGGAAAGACGGTGGCATAGGAGCCATGCCAAACCAGCCTAGGGAGGGATTTAAGCAAAACCACAGCAAAACACACTCTTCTGAAAAGTGAAGGAATATAGGTTATTCTTAGACACAGTGGAGAATCAGAAGAGACCAAGATCCACCAGAAAGGAGGAAAATGGCCAGAATCCCACTGAGGCACTTGTGGCTCACCAATCCATGCCATCTACTCACCTGCCCAGCACTGCCCGCCAGGTGCACCAAGCAGTACTAGCAGAGACCAAACAAGGGGATTTTCCAACCTCATCAGCCTAGAAATCTGAAGGAAAGACAGCTGAGATCAACTAAGGAGCTACTAAAAGGGATACAGGCAGGAATATGTGTGCAACTCCAGTCTTTCTGCACTCTCCCATCCCCCAAACATCAGACCCATGAACCTCTGGCATTCAGCCCCTGGTAGCTGCATATTCAGCAGTTGATCAGAACTCCAGCTCCACAGCACAACACAGAGGGCTCAAGGTGTACATGTAGCATTGGTGAGATTGGAAGCCACCACAAAAGGTAATGAGGCCAACTGCCAAAAAAAAAAAAAAAAAACCAAAAACAAAACAAAAAAAAAACAGGTACATAGGACTGCACTGGAAGTGCTAATATCTCTTTCCATGTCAGGGCAGGTTATGGGCTACATACCCTTGGTTGGCTTTACCACTTTCAAATAATCTGTATTTGGGAGTTGAATATTGCTTTGATGCTTTCAGATTTATAGGGCCTTTGTCTTTTGCTTCTGTCATTATTGCGGGCAGGGTCTGATTCAGATCCAGGCTGACCTGAAACCCAGTTCAGAACAGAATTCTCTACCTCCCAGCTGACAGGATTAAGGGAGTAGAGCAACACATACCCTTAGGGATTTGGGCATTATAAGACTATCTGCTTGTTTTAATCCCCACAATTGCATACTCTGTGGTGGTTTTTATTGAATGTGTACATTGCTCAGTTGAAGTTTAGAATTTGCCAGTAAATTGTTCCATGTAGTCCACTAGAATATTGCTTAGCAAGCAAACTCAACAACTATGATTACTTTGGCAGTTGGATTGGGGTAAAGAGCTACACATGGCACCTTAAACTTATATCCTGAAAGTATATAAAAGTGGATTGCCACATCTAAGAACACTGCAGATAAGTAAAAAATCCAAGCATCAAATCAATTCAGTATGCAAAAGTTGGTACATTGTAATACAAGAACCACAAAGAATCAAGGCAATACAATCCCACCAAAAATTATAAATACATCAGAAATGATCAAAAAGATTGAATCTATACTCAAAAAGAAAATCAAAGAAGGAATGAAAGGTCACAGATAATACCATACACGGTGGTAGTGAGTGACTTCCTCACCCCACACTCATCAATTAACAGGTCATCCCAACAAAAAATAAACAGAGATGCATCTGGATTAAATGAGGTCATAGAACAAATGGACCTAACAGATATATACAGGGCATTCCATCCAAATGCTGCAGAATACACATTCTTTTCAACAGCATATGGAACAGTCCTAAAGTAGACCATATATTAGGACACAAATCAAATCTTAACAAATACAGAAATATTGAAATAATTCCTTTCACTCTATCTGATTACAATGGGATCAAACTACAAATCAATAGCAAGAAAAGCTATAGAGCATACACAAAATCATGGAAACTAAACAATACACTACTAAATGATGAATGGGTCAATGAAGAAATCAAGAAGGAAATTTAAAAAATTCATACAGTCAAATGATAATGATAGCACAACATACCAAAACCTTTGGGACACACTGAAGGCAGTCCTAAGAGGTAAATTTATAGCTTTAAGTGCCTGTATTAAAAAATTAGAAAGGCAGAGTCAGGTGTGGAAACTAGCCTGAGCGGCGGCGGTGGCAGCGGCGGAGCGGCAGCGGCTGGAGCGCAGTGGCGCCGGGAGCAGTAACCCAAGGGTGCGCGGGAGGACGCTGGCTGCGGGGACCCGGTGACAGCGTGAGAGGTACTACTTTGTAACCAGTTTGCATCATGCGTGAATATAAGCTAGTTGTCCTTGGCTCAGGAGGTGTTGGGAAGTCAGCACTGACTGTACAGTTTGTTCAAGGAATTTTTGTTGAAAAATATGATCCTACAATAGAAGATTCTTACAGAAAGCAAGTTGAAGTAGATGCACAACAATGTATGCTTGAAATCTTGGATACTGCAGGAACGGAGCAGTTCACAGCGATGAGAGATTTGTACATGAAAAATGGACAAGGCTTTGCTTTAGTCTACTCCATCACAGCACAGTCCACATTTAATGACTTACAAGATCTGAGAGAACAGATACTTCGAGTTAAAGACACCGATGATGTTCCAATGATTCTGGTTGGTAATAAATGTGACTTGGAAGATGAAAGAGTTGTAGGAAAGGAACAAGGCCAGAATCTAGCAAGACAGTGGAACAACTGTGCATTCTTAGAATCTTCTGCAAAATCAAAAATAAATGTTAATGAGATCTTTTATGACCTAGTGCGGCAAATTAACAGAAAAAACTCCAGTGCCTGAGAAGGCTCGCAAAAAGTCATCATGTCAGCTGCTTTAATATAGAAATTCATTGTAGCTCTGAGCCAGGTCTGCAGAACTGTTGCCCAATTCAACGGTGCCAGCATTCCAACTTTGTTAACCTACCAACATCTTAAATGGACTTTCCTGTGGTGGTACCTTTAAGAGGCGGATGAAAGCTACTATATCAGTTTGCACATTCTAATCACTTTCCAGTATCACAAGAGAGATTTTTACTTATATAATAGCCCTAGAGTATGCAGCTGGTAAAACCAGAGGCTACATCCAGTATTGCTGCTAAGAGACATTCTTCATCCACCAATGTTGTACATGTATGAAAATGGTGTACTGTATACTTTAACACACCCCATACTTTGTATTGGAGAGTACAATATGTAAATCCTAAAAGCACCACTATTTTAGCATAATAAAAGAAAGTCCAAAGAGCTCCTATATAGACTACTCCAGATAACTTCGCTTCTTTGATACTTGTAGCTTATTGTAAGTTTTTTTTAAAAAAAAATTCAAGGTCATTATCATTGTATTGTACAAAATAAGCGCTTTGATTAACACAGCTATATAGTTTTTTTAATTTTTCAAAAACCTGTGGAGACAGTGATTTTGTCTTTAAAATACGATAGTCCTTTCAGTAAAATGTCTTAGATTAAAGACATTGCCTTTAATATCTGTTGGGAAGGAAATGTCCAGACTTTTCAAATCTCCTTATTATATATTTCCTTTTTTGTTTACAATAGGGAACAATGTTTATAGTTGTGTGTACAGTGGGGGTCTACAACAAGAAGTGTATATTTTCAAACAATTTTTTAATGATTTAACAATTTTTATAAATCATTTTCAGGCTTCTGCAGCTGTAGATTCTCACTGTGAATCCATTGCTTGCTCATGCATAAGTGTATTGCAATACCAAATATACAGGTTTAGTATTTTTGCCTGTTAGTGATTGTTTCACATGTGTAACGTTTTGGTTGAGATGTTAAATGGTGGACGAGTACTGTGGATGTGAATGTGGGAAGTAATTTTAATCATGTGTGTAATTGGTCACAAGGCCTAATTTGCAGTAATTATTGCTGTTTTATTTAACAATGCCTTGTTGCTTCGTATGCATTAATGTTTGGATGTAAAGATTGTGTGTCTATCCAACAGGGAGCCACATATCTAAATTGACCAACCTGATGTTACAACTACTTTGAGGTGGCCAAATGTAAACTAAAAGCCTTAATCAAAGTGGTGCAATTTTGTATAAAAAATAAATAAATAAAAATAAAAATAAAAAATTAGAAAGGCCAGGCACGGTGGCACACGTCTTTAATCCCAGCACTCAGGAGCAGAGGTAGGAGGATTGCCGTGAGTTCGAGGCCACCCTGAGACTCCATAGTGAATTCCAGATCAGCCTGGGCTAGAGTGAGACCCTACCTCAAAAAATAAAAAAATAAATAAAAAGAAATTAGAAAGGTCGCAAGTAAACAACGTAATGCTTCACCTTAAAGCCTTTGAAAGAGAACAAGGCAAACCAAAAATCAGTAGACAGTAAGAAGTAATAAAGATTAGGGCAAAAAATTAATGAAGTAGAAACCAAAACAACAATCCAAAGAGTCAAGGAAACAAAGAGTTGGTTCTTTGAAAGGATAAACAAGATTCATAAACCCTTAGCCAGTCTGACCAAAAGAAAGAGAGAACAGACACAAATTAATAAAATTAAAGATGAAAAAGGCACCATCACAATAGATACCAGAGAAATTCAAAAAACCATAGGGGCATACTATAAGAACATATACTTTGCTAAGTTTGAAAATCTGAAACACATGGGTAATTTTCTTGATTTATATGACCTACCTAACTAAATCATGAAATTCAACACTTAAATAGACCTATAACAAATATGAAGATCCAAGCAGTAACCAAAAATCTCCCAACTAAAAAAAGTCCAGATACAGATGGATTCACTGGCGAATTTTACCAGACCTTCATGAAAGAACTAACACCGAAGCTTCTTAAACTTCTCCATGAAATACAAAAAGAAAGAATCCTACCAAACTCCTTCTATGAAACCAACATCACCATGATACCAAAACTAGACCAAGATAGAACTAAAAAAGAAAATGGCAGACCAATCTCCCTCATGAACATAGATGCAAAAATTCTCAACAAAATATTGGCAAAGAAAATAAAGAATGTATCAGAAAGGGGCTGGAGAGATGGCTTAACAGTTAATTGTTTGCCTGTGAAGCCTAAAGTTCAAGACTCAATTCCCCAGGACCCACATAAGCCAGATGCACAGGTGGCACATGCATCTGGGGTTCGTTTGTAGTGGCTGGAGGCCCTGGAACACCCATTATCTCTCTTTCTCTCTGTCTCTCTGTCTGTCTGTCTCTCTCCCTCTCTCTCTCCCTCTTTCTCTCTCTGTCTGTCACTATCAAATAAATAAAAATAAACTTTATAAAGGAGACATAAAGGGAAGAGAAAGGAAGGGAGGAGGATACTTAATAGGTTGATATTGCATATATGTAATTACAATGATTGTAATGGGGAGGTAATATGATGGAGAATGGAATTTCAAATGGGAAAGTGAGGGGGTGGGGAGGGAGGGAATTACCATGGGATATATTTTATAATCATGGAAAATGTTAATAAAAATTTAAAAATAAAAAATGAAATAAAATAAACTTTATAAAACAAGAATATATCAGAAAGATCATTCACCCTGACCAAGTAGGGTTTATCCCAGGGATGCTGGGATGGTTCAATATATGCAAATTGAAATGTAATACATTATATAAATAAATGGAAGGACAAAAATCACATGATCATCTGATGAGATGCAGAAAAAGCATTTGACAAAATCGAATATCCCTCCATGGTAAAAGTCCTGGAGCTGGGAAGATGGCTTAGCAGCTAAGTGCTTGCCTGTGAAGCCTAAGGACCCAAGTTTGAGGCTTGATTCCCCAGGACCCACGTAAACCAGATGCACAATATGGCACGTCCATCTGGAGTTCATTTGAAGTGGCTGGGAGCCCTGGCATGTCCATTCTCTCTCTCTCTCTCTCTCTCACTCACTCTCAAATACATAAATAAAAATAAACAAAAAACTTTTTTAAGTCCTACAGAAACTGGGAATAGAAGGAACATATCTCAACATAATAAAGACTGTTTATGACAAACCTACAGCCAACATAATACTAAATGGAGAAAAACTTGAAGATTTTCCACTAAAATCAGGAACAAAACAAGGGTGACCACTGTCCCCACTTTTATTTAATATAGTACTGGAAGTCTTAGCCATAGCAATAAGACAAGAGACACACACAAAAAAGAATACAAATTGTAAAGGAAGAGATCAAGTTATCATTATTTGCAGATAATGTGATTCTATACATAAAGGAACCTAAAGACTCTACCAGCAAACTGTTAGAGCTGATAAACACCTATAGACATGTAGCAGGATACAAAATAAAAACACAGAAATCAGTAGCCTTCCTATATGCTAATGACAAACACACAGAGAATGAAATTAAAAAAAAAAAACACTCCCATTCACAATTGTATCAAAAAATAATAATAATAAAGTACCTTGAAATAAACCTAACCAAGGAAGTGAAGAATCTCTATATGAAAATTTTAAAACCCTGAAGCGAGAAATTGCAGAAGACACTAGGAACTGGAAAGACATCCCTTGTTTTTGAATCAGAAGAATCCATATTGTGAAAATGGTAACCTTACCAAAAGCAATTTCATGCATTCCCCATCAAAATTCCAATGGCATTCTTCACAAAAATAGAAAAAACAATCCAAAAATTCATTTGGAAGCACAAAAAAACTCGAATATCTAAAACAATTTTGAGGAACAAAAATAAGGCTTGTGGTATCACAATACCTGATTTTAACCTATATTACAGAGCCATAGTAACCAAACTACCATGGTACTTGCACAAAACAGACATATAGGTCAATGGAAAAGAATAGAGGACCCAGATGTAAGTCCATGTAACTACAGCCATCTGATCTTCAACAGAAATGCCAAAAATACTCATTGGAGAAAAGACAACCTCTTCAGCAAATGGTGCTGGGAAAACTGGGTATTTATCTGTAAAAGGATGAAAATAGGTCCTTATCTATCTCCATTCACAAGAATTAAGTCCAAATGGATCAAAGACCTTAATATAAGATCTTAAAACTCTGAAAGTGCTAGATGAAAAAGTAGGGGAAACCCCTTCAACATATTGGTATTGGCAAAGACTTTCTGAATACAACCCCAATTGCTCAGGCAATAAAACTAGATTAACTGCTGGAACCTCATGAAATTACAAACATTTTGTACAGCAAAATACACTGTGAATAGAGCAAAGAGGCAACCTACAGAATGGGAGAAAATATTTGCCAGCTATACATCTGACAGAGGATTAATATCTAGGATATAAAAAGAACTCAAGGGGCTGGAGAGATGGCTTAGCGGTTAAGCGCTTGCCTGTGAAGCCTAAGGACCCCGGTTCGAGGCTCGGTTCCCCAGGTCCCACGTTAGCCAGATGCACAAGGGGGCGCATGCGTCTGGAGTTCGTTTACAGTGGCTGGAAGCCCTGGCGCGCCCATTCTCTCTCTCTCCCTCCATCTGTCTTTCTCTCTAATAAATAAATTTAAAAAAATAAAATAAAATAAAATAAAAATAAATAAAAAAGAACTCAAAAAATTAAATAATAAGAAATCAAACAAGCCAATTAAAAAAATGGGCTATGGAACTAAATAGAGAGTTCTCATCAGAAGAAATACAGATGGCATATAAGCATCTAAAAAATGCAGAAGACCAAGGAAATGGAAAGACATCCCATTCTTGGATTGGAAGAATCAACGCTGCAAAAATGTCAATCTTTTTTTTTTAACTTTTATTTGTTTATTTATTTATTTGAGAACAACAGACAGACGGGGGGGGGGGGGAGAATGGGCATGCCAGGGCCTCCTGCCACTGGAAATGAACTCCAGAAGTGTGCACCCCCTTGTGCATTTGGGTAATGTGGGTCTGGGGAATCAAGCCTCAAACTGGGGTCCTTAGGCTTCACAGGCAAGTGCTGAGCAGCTAAGCCATCTCTCCAGCCCAAAATGTCAATCTTTTTTTTAAAAATTATTTATTTATTTATTTGAGAGCAACAGACACAGAGAGAAAGACAGATAGAGGGAGAGAGAGCGAATGGGTGCGCCAGGGCTTCCAGCCTCTGCAAACAAACTCCAGATGCGTGCGCCCCTTGTGCATCTGGCTAACATGGGACCTGGGGAACCGAGCCTTGAACCGGGGTCCTTAGGCTTCACAGGCAAGTGCTTAACCGCTAAGCCATCTCTCCAGCCCCAAAATGTCAATCTTATCAAAAGCAATCAACAAATTTAATGTAATCCTCATTAAAAATCCAATGGCATTCTTCTCAGAAATAGAAAAGACAATCCTAAAATTCATTTGGAAACACAAAAATCCTCCAATAGCCAAAATAATTTTGAGCAACAAAAGTAAGGCTAGTGGTATCACCATACCCAATTTTAAGCTACCTTGCAAAACCATAGTAACAAAAACAGCATCGTATTGGCACAAAGACAGACATGCAGATCA
Source organism: Jaculus jaculus (assembly GCF_020740685.1). Classification (NCBI taxonomy): domain Eukaryota; kingdom Metazoa; phylum Chordata; class Mammalia; order Rodentia; family Dipodidae; genus Jaculus; species Jaculus jaculus. The sequence goes on from NC_059107.1 coordinate 61,708,429, forward strand.
CTGGAACAGAATAGAGGACCCAAATGTTAATCCAGGCAGCTACAGCCATCTGATTTGTGACAAAAATGCTAAAAATATTAACTGGAGAAAAGATAGCCTCTTCAACAAGTGGTGCTTGGAAAACTGGATATCTGTATGTAGAAAGATGAAAATAGATCCTTCTCTTTCTTCCTGCACATGAATCAAGTCCAAGTACATCAGGGACCTTAATATCAGACATGAAACTCTGAAATTACTAGAGGAAAAGGTAGGGGAAACCCTTCAACATATTGGCATAGGCAATGACTTTCTGAATATAACACAAATTGCTCAGGAAATAAAACCACTAATCAACTACTGGGATCTCATAAAAGTACACATCTTTTGTACAGCAAAGGACACTGTGAATAGATCAAACAGACAACCTACAGAATGGGAGAAAATCTTTGCCAGCTACACATCTGACAGGGGACTAATACCCAGGATATGCAAATAACTCAAAAAACTAAACAATAAGAAATCAAACAAGCCAATTAAAAAATGGGCTGCGGAACTAAATAGAGAGTTCTCATCAGAAGAAATACAGATGGCATATAAACATCTAAAAAAGTGTTTGACATCCTTAGCCATCAGGGAAATGCAAATTAAAACTATGTTGAGAGTCCATCTCATTCCTGTCAGAATTGCTACCATCAAGAAAACAAGCCAGGCATGGTGGCGCACACCTTTATTCCCAGCACTTCGGAGGCAGAGGTGGGAGGATCACCATGATTTCAAGGCTACCCTGAGACTACATAAAGAATTCCAGGTCAGCCTGAGCTAAAATGAGACCCTACCTCAAAAAAAAAAAAAAAAAAAAAAAAAGACAATAAATGTTGGTGAGGATGTGGAAAAAGAGGAAACTTTCTACACTGCTGCTGGGAATGTAATCTGGTACAGCCATTTTGGAAATCAGTGTGAAGGTTCTTGAGATAGCTAAAAATAGATTTACCATATGATCCAGCAGTCCTAGGCATATATCCTAATGAACCTTGTAACTACCTTAGAGATACTTGCACAACCATGTCTATTGCTGCTCTATTCACAGTAGCTAGGAAATGAAACCACCCTAGATGTCCCTCAACATATGAATGGTGTAGCATTTGAATGAATGGTGTAACTTCCAGACCAGGCACAGTTATGAAGGAAGGGTTTTATTGAAGTTTACAGATCCAGGGGAAGTTCCAATAATGGCAGAAGAAGCTGGCCTGCTTTCACAGGACCAAACACACACAGAGAAACACAAGCCAAAAAGCCAAACTCCAAACAGCATAGCACACTTCAGGAACTACAGTTAGGCACACTTTGTATATCTTTAGATTGAATTTTTTTTTTAATTTTTATTTATTTATTTGAGAGCGACAGACACATAGAGAAAGACAGATAGAGGGAGAGAGAGAGAATGGGCGCGCCAGGGCTTCCAGCCTCTGCAAACGAACTCCAGACACGTGCGCCCCCTTGTGCATCTGGCTAACGTGGGATCTGGGGAACTGAGCCTTGAACTGGGGTCCTTAGGCTTCACAGGCAAGCGCTTAACCGCTAAGCCATCTCTCCAACCCTAGATTGAAATTTTTAAACCCACCACTACACCTTAAGATCTGCCCAGTGAAACTGCCTCCATCCAGGTGGCTGCAGATGCAAACTACAAAGTAATAAAAAACTGAATATATTGGGGGCTATCTATTCAATCCCCCACATTTTGCCCCTGGCCCCCAATAGGTTCATAACCATCACACATAGTAAAATGAACTCAGTTCAATTTCACAGGTCCCCACAGTCTTGACCAATTTAGGATAGTAAGTCCTGTAAAATCAAACAGGTTAAATACTTTTAACATATAAAGGCAGAGTAAACATTTTCAACTGCTATAATGAGCAAGGAGAGACTAAAATAATGTAAACTCAACCACCATCAAGCAATCAGAAAACTTTTGCAGCTCAAGTTCTATATAACCAAAGACTACCAGTCTCCAAATTTTCCAATTTCTCCAGTCCAGTTAGGCAGAGTAACCAGGGAACATTTTTATCTTAGGCCATGTCTGTCTTTGTGCCAATACTATGCTGTTTTTGTTACTATGGTTTTGCAACATAGCTAAAAATTGGGTATGGTGATACCACTAGCCTTATGGTAGGCCTTTTATAGTCCTGGTATATCTAAAACATCTTTAGATCTTTATGAGAACCACAGTCCATCTTCCAAAGGCCCTTTTAGCCTATCAGAGCATTAGGCCCTGCCTCATGCCACATCTCAGCAGCTGCTCCTGGAACCATGTGCAATTTATGATCACTCCTCACATTTTTTATGTTTTTTAAACCAATACCAGGTGTGCAGGACATAGCCATATTCTTAATTCAGAGATAAAATAAATCATAACCTTGAAAAGCAGGTTTCTTCTCCTGTCAACTCTTTCCAAAAGAGTTTGTATTTCTATGATAGTCTTTCCTCGGGGATCTTTTCATTGTTTTAATGTAAAGCAGTTGGGGTATCTTCCTGAACATTGCTAATGTTTTTGACAATAGCAGGTTTAGTAACCTAAGACCAGTCTCAGTGCCTATAACTTTAACTTGTTTGAGGTTTTCTAGCTTAAAATCTTAAATCTTTCAGTCCAATATCTTTAGCCAAGCACATCAGTCAATTACAAATTTAACCTTGATCAAACTTTCTGGACCTGGGAAGGAGAATGCAGTCAGCCCTTAAGTCAGTATCACAGGTCCAACAAAGTCCTCTGTAGTCTTTACTTTCCCTTAGAAAGCTCATAAGCCAAGCCTCAAAGTTTAATACTGTCTGTATTTAGCATTCTCAAACTCTCACCAGAATAGTCCATAAAACTTGGCTTACCACTCCAAAAGGCATCTTCAGTTGTAAGCATCAAGTCCATGTCCATTCCTCCAAAACAAATGTTCCAAAAGATTAACATCCACATGGTCAGGTTTATCTCACCCCACTCCTGGTACCAACTTATATAGCAGACAGCTTCAGATTCACAAAGATAAACTTTCAGACCAGACACAGTTATGGAGGAAGGGATTTATTGAAGCTTACAGATCCAGGGGAAGTTCCAATAATGGCAGAAGACACTGGCCTGCTTTCAGAGGACCAAACACACACAGAGAGAAGCACAAACTAAAAAGCCAAAAGCCACACAACACAGCACACTTCAGGAACTCCAGCTAGGCATACTTTTATATCTTTAGATTGAAATTTTAAACCCACCACCACACCTTAAGATCTACCCAGTGAAACTGCCTCCATCCAGGTGGCTGCAGATGCAAACTACAAAGTAATAAAACACTGAATATATTGGGGGCCATCTATTCAAACCACCACAAATGGATAATAAAGATGTGGTGTACTTACACAATGGGGTTCTATCCAGCAGCAAAGAAAAATGAAATTAGGAAATTTTCAGGGAAATGGATGGATCTAGAAAATACTATACTAAGTGAGGTAACCCAGGCCCCAGAAAACCAAACATTGCATGTTGTCTCTCATATGTGGATCCTAGCTACAAATGTATAGATTTGTGTGTGAGCTGGAACCAAAAATTGGTACCAGAGGCCAGTAAGCTATTAAAAGGCTATAAGGGAGAGAGGTGAGGGAAGGACTTAAGGAGATGGTATTGTATATATGCAAATAGAAGAACAGATAACAGGGAGGGGATAGACCTAAGTGAGGCCAGAGGAAGAGATCATATAAAAGAATGGTGGGGAGGGGAGGGTCAATCAAAATCCAAGACATTCTGAATAAGACACATGAAAACCAACTTTTTTGAATAATGGCACATCCAGAAGCCATATATTGTTACTAGAAATTTTTCAGTGCCAAGAATGGGATACCTTCCAGTGAGTTATTGGCCAGGGAGTTCCCTGTTGCCTCCAAAACATTACAGGCTATTGCCAAGGCCTTTGGTTTCCCTTGAGAAACAGATGTTAGACTCTATTGCTGAAGATTTCACATGCCTGAGGAGCAAAATCACTGAGAAATCAAGCTGGTGCAAAGCTGAATATTTTTCTCCCTATAGACCAGCTGACTGAAAGCTGGAAAAAGCTGCACTGTATGCAGCCCTATGGGAGACAGAAGTCATGAAAACAATGGACACTGGAAGCCTCAAGTTTGGCCAGACAAGCCAAATGACTGAACAGGGGCAATAGTGGCATGTCTGCTCTGGGGGAAACCAAGTTCTCTCTAATTGGACTGGAGGCCTGCTCTATGGGAGGGAATACATGCCTGGTACTGAAAACCTAATCAAAGGCCTATGGCAGGGAAGGTCATGAGCCTTAGTGATATAAAACCTGCTCTTATCTAGCTAAATGCATTCATTATTCTCACCAAACTGCCCTGAAAGCACTACACTTAATGTTCATACTCATATATTAACACTACTCTCACTTTTGGTTAGAGAAGCTTCTCTTTACAGATGGTGATGATCACTGGGATGACCCAAAAGGCAACATATTGTTGAGAAAAATTGTCGGAGGAGTGTCTAGCACCAAAACATCTCTATTACACCCTCCAAGGCTCAGGGTCCATTGCAGAAGAGGTGGCAAAAAGAATGTATGAGCCAAAGGAAAGGTACCACTCCTTACAATGCAAACAGACAGAAATTTTCCTCGATATCCATGACCTCACAGTGTCTAGATATGCCTACACAAGACCCTCATAATAGAAGAAAAAGATGCTGACATCAAATTAAAAGAGAGACTAATGGAGAGAGGGAGGGAATATGATGGAGAGCAGAGTTATGAAGTGGAAGGTGGGGGAGGGGAGGGAAATATTATGGTTTATTATATGTAAGTACAGAAGTTGCCAATAAAAAATAAAAATTAAAAACAAAAGCTCTCTAGAACCCCTCACTAACAGAGTTACTCATGTGGAGGAGAGGACAGAACCTCTGAGCTGAAAGACAAGATGGAAGAAATTGATTTAGAGTCCAAACACTTTGCTAAATTCAAAAACTCATGCAAACAGAATACAAGGGAACTGTGGGATATCCTAAAAGAACAAATTATGGATTATGGGTATACCAGAAGGGGAAGAAACCCAGGCCAGAGGTATAGAGACAATATTCAACAAAATTATTGAAGAAAAATTTCCCAGTCTCACAAAGCAGAGGCCCATCCAGATACAAGAAGTTCACAGAACATCAAACAGACAAGACCAAAGAAGAAACTCCCCAAGGCACATTATAGTTAAAATTCTTAACAATGAAAACAAAGAGAGTGCTAAAAGCAGCAAGAGAGAAACAATTCACTACATGTAAAGGCCATGTGAATTACCTCAGATTTCTTAATGGAAACCCTGAAAGGCAGAAAGTCCTGAAACGAAACACTTTAAAGTCTAAAAACCTATGACTCATAACCCAAACTATTGTACCCAGTGAAAGTATCCTTCATAATAGATGGTGAAAGGAAAACTTTCCGTGAAAAAAAGGTCAGCTCTGTAATTATATTAACACAAAGCCAAATCTACAGAGAATACTTCATAGAATACCCCATACAGAATAGTCAAACAACCAATCTCAAGATCCTACAAGATGAGGATCACAATAACAAAAACTAGAGCAGGCTCAAAATGTACAAAGCCAAAAGAGGACAAAACCCTATAAAGCACCCCATCATGGCAGGGATTAAATTGAACCTCAAAGTTACAACTTTAAATATTAATGGTGTTAATTCACCCATCAAAAGACACAGTTAATAGGGTAGGTCATAAAAATGGACCCTTCTATCTGCTGTGTCCAAGAAACCCACCTCACCATTAAAGACAGATATCTCCTCAAGGTGAAAGAATAGAAAATGATATTCCAAGCAAATGGAAATAAGAAACAAGCTGAGGCTGGAGAGATAGCTTAGAATTTAGAACCTGCCTATGAAGCCTAAGGACCCATGTTCCAGATCTCACATTAGCCAGACACACAAAGGTGAGGCAAGCACAAGGTCACACATGCCCACTAGGTAGCACAAGCATCTGGAGTTCGAGTGCAGTGACTGAGGCCCTGGTGCACCAATTCTGTATCTCTCTTCTCTCTGTCTCTCTTGTGCACTTGCTTACACTCTCTCTAAAATAAAAATGAAACAAGCTGGTGCTACTATATTAATATCTGATAAAATGGACTTCAAGCCAAAATTAATCAAAAAGGACAAAGAAGGCCACTTCTTACTCATTAAGAGAACAATCCAACATGAGGATATCACAATCATAAATCTATATGCACCAAACACAGGTGCAACACAGTTTATAAAATTTCCATGTAAGCCAGATGCACAAAGGTGAGGCAAACACAAGGTCTCACAAGCCCACTAGGTGGCACAAATGTCTGGAGTTCCATTGTAGTGTCTGAGGCCCTGGTGTACCAATTCTCTCTCTCTCTGTCTTTCTCTTTCTGTCTCTAAAATAAAAATAAAAAATATTTTTAAAAACATTGGAGAGGCCAGGTGTGGTGGTGCACACCTTTAATCCCAGCACTTGGGAGGCAGAGGTAGGAGGATTGCCGTAAGTTCAAGGCCACCCTGAGAATACACAGTTAATTCCAGGTCAGCCAGAGCTAGAGTGAGACCCTACCTTGGCGGGTAGGGGGGGGACAACACTGGAGAGGATAGGGATGGATGATTTATAACTCAACAGAATAAAAGCTATATATAAAGCACCTAAAGCCCAAATAATAGCTAATGGGAAAAGGAATTCCTATTGAGATTGGGAACAAGACAGGGTGCCCACTCTCACCACTGCTCTTCAACATAGTACTAGAAGTTCTAGCCTGAGCAATAAGACAGGAGAAAGAAATAAAAGGGATATACATTGGAATGAAAGAAGTCAAATTAGCCCTATTTACAGATGACATGATCCTATACATAAAATACCTGAAAGTCTCCACCTCAAAACTTCTACAGATGATTAATTCCTTCAGCAATGTGGCAGGATACAAAGCACACAAAAATCAGTAGGTTTTCTATATGAAAGGACAAATAGACAGAAAAGGAAATCAGCAAGTTTGTCCCATTTTCAATACCCACAAAAAAAAAATCAAATGCTTTGGAATAACACTAACAAAGGATGTGAAAGACATAATGAAAACACAAAAACAAGAAAGAACTTGAGGAGGACTTGAGAAGATGGCAAGACCTCCCATGATCCTGAATATGAAGATATTGTGAAAATGGCAATTCTACCAAAAGCAATATACATATTTCATGCAATACAATTAAAAATTCTAGCATCATTCTACCCAGAGTTTTAAAAAATGATTCAAAATTCATATGGAATGGCATCAGGCCTCAGATAGTCAAATATATCCTCAGCAAAAGAAACACCTCTAGTGGTATCGCCATATCTTATCTAAAGCTATACTACAAAGCCACAATAATAACAACAGCATAATACTGGCATAAAAACAGACACAGATCAGTGGAACAGAATTGAAGGCCTGGTCCTTAGGTCAAGTAACTATAGCTATTTGGTCTTTGACAAAAGTGCCAATAATGTAGGCTAGAGAAAAGAAAGTATTTTCAACAAATGGTGCTGGACAACTTGAATAATCACATGTAGGAAAATGAAAATAGACCCACTCACCACACCATACACAAAAATCACATCCAAATGAACTAAAGACTTCAATATAAGACCTGAAACTCTTCAGCTATTGGAAGAAAAACTAGGAGGAACTCTCCATGATAATAGTTGTGGGAAGGACTTCCTGAACAATACCCCAGTAGCTCAGGGGATTAACTAGTCTCTCAACCAACGGGGCCTCATGAAGCTAAAAAGCTTTTGCACAAACATATCATATGCAGAGCCAATAAACTACCCACAGAAAGCCAGGCATGGTGGTGCACGCCTTTAATCCCAGCACTCAGGAGGCAGAGGTAGGAGGATTGCCGTGAGTTTGAGGCTACCCTGAGAATCCATAGTGAATTCCAGGTTAGCCTGGGCTAGAGTGAGACCCTACCTCCAAAAACCAAAAAAAAAAAAAAAAAAATTACCCACAGAATGGGAGAAAATTTTTGCAGCTATACCACTGACAGAGGACTAATATCTAGAATCTACAAAGAACTCACAAAGCTAAAAAATTTTTTAAAAAATCAAGCCAGGCATGATGGTACATGCCTTTAATCCCAGCACTTGAGAAGCAGAGGTAGGAGGATTGTCATGAGTTTGAGGCCACTCTGAGACTACATAGTGAATTCCAGGTCAGCCTGGGCTAGAGTTCTGAGACCCTACCTAAAAAATAAAAAATCAAACAACCCACTCAAAAAATGGAGTAGAGAACTGAATAGGGAATTCCCAGAGGAAGAAATACAAATTACTAATACATACTTAAGAAAATGTTCAACATCCCTAACCATCAGGGAAATGCAAATTAAAACAACCATGAGATTCCACCTTACTCCAGAAAGGACAATCATTAGAAAAATAAAAATAAAAATAAACAACAAATGTTGGTGAGGATGTGGGGAAAGAGGAACACTCATTCCCTGTTGATAGGAATATAAACTTGTACAACCACTATGGAAATCAATATGGAGATTCTTGAAAAAGATGACTGTAGAACTGCCAATAGACCCAATTATTCCCTTACTGGGCATTCACCCTAAATGTGCCATGCTTCACTACAGAGATATTTACTCAACCATGTTGATAGCTACTCAATTCATAACAGCTAAGAACTGGAGTCAACCCAGGTGTCCATTATTGGATGACTGGATAACCAAGATGTGGTCTATCTACACGATGGAATTCTATTCAGCAGTAAGAAAAAAAGATACAATGAAATTTGTAGGAAAATGGATGGACTTAGAACATATCATACTCAGAGAACACACACAATCACAAAATGACCAAGACCACATGTTCTCACTCATCTGCTGTTCCTAACCTGGATCACCTTGAGTTGCCGGCATGCCAGATAGGCAACTTGAGGCCCAGACAATAGGGATGGAAGGGTTTGGAAGGAGGAGAAGGTTAGGTAGAGGTGAAATAAACACAAAACAAAACCCAAAATAAACTGGTACCAGAGAATCCTTTCTCCTTGAAGGTAGAATAAAAGATAACCCTCAATAGGAGTATAGAGGGAGCACCTGAAAAAAAGTGCCATGGAAGGGTGAGATGAAGCCTAACCTTAAAAAATGTTGGTCCTTACCTGTAACTCCTAGTATCAGAAATCACCTGCTACCCTCATTGAGCTGTTGATCAGAGAGACCTATGAGGTCCCCAAAACAACTCAAAGCACTTGATTACCCACCTGAGGTAAAAGGTAATCCCCTATTGCTGAAGAGCTGAAGAGAGCACATGCTGCTGACACAGAACATGGAGAGACCTGGCTGGAATCCAGAAGAGAGCCAATCCCCAGACAGTTAGCCTGTCTAGTGCTGGAAAGCGCTACATGAGTTACTGGGGGAAAGTGGTAAACAGTGGTGTGAACAAGCAGGGGTCTAAGCTACTCAAAGCAACCAGCCTGACAAGAGGTTCACAACAGTGCAGGGTGGCACACAGTCTTGGTGGGTAACCACTGGTTTTCTGATTGGCTAAGAGATTCACTTAGTGGAAAGGAACCCATATCTGGAACTGGGAACCATGTCTGAATCCTATGGAAACAAAGATTATGCTCTCCAATGTCAATCTCCCACTAGTCTTTGGCTAAAAGAAGGGTTACATCTATCAAAATCTCCCTAAATAATGTTTATCCAATTTAACCTATGCTGACTTCACTCTTCACTGGAGAATCTGGTTTTCTTTTTCAGAATGTAGTGAGACCTGCAGAGATAAAGCACCCTTGCATTTCAGCTGAAGCCCAGATGAAACCACAGAGGAATTGGGGAGATGAGCAAGAGTGTTGCTTCCATGGTGAGCCTGACTATCAGCACCAGGGTGAAGCAGACAGATGCTGAGGATACTCAACCCCTACCAAATCCAGAGGCTCCTAAGAGCTTATCACTGAACTAGACTTAAAACTCACCCACCACAGCTCAGGAAATTTTGCAGAAAAGGGGGTAGAAAGATTGTAAGAGCCACAGGTTGGGATGTCATACCCAGATGCATTGCTTCCCCCCAATAACTGACCAGTACTCCCACAGCACATAACCCACAATCCCATGGGAATACCAGCAACCCCACTGAGGAGGGTCCCCTGCAGAATGGGGGCAGGGAGGAGGGAAAAGATGGTAGCAATACATAATGTATTCATACAAAGTACGTTCTTAATAAAAATAAATAAATAATAATGTCAGGCATGGTGATGCATGCCTTTAATCCGAGCACTTGAGAGGCAGAAGTAGGAGGATTGCTGTGTGTTCAATGCCAGCCTGTGACAGAGTGAGTTCCAGGACAGCCTGAGCTAGAGTGAAAACCTACCTCAAAAAATAAAATGAAAGTTTTAAAAGAAAGTTTGCCATCAAGGTGAAAAAACAATTTTATCACCTTCTAAACTCTGTATATACAAGGTTTTTCTTCCAATGACCCTTGTGATACTCCCCCATTGCATTTTTCTGATAGGTTTGATTATTCCTCCACAGTCTTTCAAACATACTTAGAATTAATTTGTCAACCAAGCTGAGCATGGTGGCTCATGCCTGTAATCACTGTACTTGTGAAACAGCAGCAGGAAGATTGCTATGAGTTTGAGGTCAGCCTTGACTACGTGAGTGGCAGACCAGCCTGAGCTACGGTGTGAGACCCTGTCTTTAAATTAGTCAGCTTGGGGACTGGGGAGATGGCTTAGCAGTTAAGGCCCTTCCTAAAAAGGCAAAGGACCTTGACTTCCCCAGGACCCATGTAAGCCAGATGCACAAGATGGCACATGCATCTGGAGTTTGTTTGCATTAGCTGGAGGTCCTGGTGTGCTTCCCCCCCCCCCCGTCTCTCTCTCCCTTTCTCTGTCTGTCTCTGCTTCTCTCCTCACTCTCTCAAATAAATAAATGAAAAATTTTTTTAAATTATTCAGCTTGGGCTGGCAGTGGTGGTGCATGCCTTTAACCCCAGCACTCGGGAGGCAGAGGTAGGAGGATCACCATAAGTTTGAGACCACTCTGAGATGACATAGTGAATTCCAGGTCAGGCTAGGCTAAAGTGAGATCCTACCTAGAAAAATCAAAAAACAAACAAAAAAAAAAAGGTTAATTTGTACCCCAGCCCTAATTAATCCCCATGTGTTGTAGGCATTTTTTTAGTGGAACTTCAGAAAGCTTGTTCGCTGGTAGGGAGAGGTGACTGGCAACTTGGGGAGAGGCAGTTCGGGCCTCCCTTCAAGCAAAATGCCCCGTCAGCTGTAAGCAGTACACTCACACTGAGCCCCAGGCTGTTAGCATCTTTTAGGTTTGCTCAGCTATCTGTTTCTGGGACCTGGTCATTCCTCCATATGTAGAATTCTTCAAATGGACAATTTTTGACCTGAAATTTGCCATAGTGTTTCCTGGGACTGTGTCAGATGGTCATGGCTGTCTGAAGTTCTCCTGCCCAACCTCACTTTTGTGACACTCACAAATAAAATCCTTGTATCCCTCACTCCATCCTAATATTTGTGTCACAGAAATCTGTGTCACTTACATTAGTTGGTTGGTTGGTTGGTTGGTTGATTTGATGGAGGGTCTCACTCTGAAACTCAGTGTCCAGGGACTCACTATGTAGCCTAGGCAGCCTAACGCTTACAGCAATCCTACTGCCTCATCTCCAAGTACTGGCATAGAGAAATGAACCACTGCAGGTGGCTCTTCCTATCCAAGAAAAACATCTTTATGCCAAATCTATTTTTATTGTCCTCTGGGAATTTTTTATACTTTTCTTCATATTCACCTTGCAGAATCTCAACTATATCACTAAACTTAAAAATGTTAAGTAAAGTATCTTTTATTCATGCTTTTTCTTTATATATTTTAAAGCTACATAGTAGACCATAAGTATTTATAACTGCTACATCTTGTTGGCATTCACTTCTAAATATCTTCCTTTAATCTCCTCTAAGCCCACAAACAGGCTGGGAATGGTGGGCTTATGTGAACCCGAACTGGAAAGGCTGAGGTGGGACAACTGTCACCAGCTCAAGGCCAGCCTAAGCTACACAGTGAGTTAAAGGATAGCCTGGACTACAACATAAGATCTTGTCTTAGTCAAAAAATGATCTATAAACATCAAAGTAAACAATAACCACAACAAAAATTACTTCCATCAATAGGAAAATGGGTAAACAAGTTGTAGTGTATTCAAACAATGATATATTACTGTTTTTAAAAGAGTTTGCTATTGATATGTGCAAAACATATACAGGATAAATCTTGCAGACATTATGTTAAGAGAAGCCTGGCAGAGCTGGGGATATAGTTCAGTTGGTGGAGTGCTTCCTTAGCAAATGTGAAGCCTGGTTTTATCTCCCCACCACATGGGAGCTAAAACCAGGCATGGTGATGGTGGCACATACCCGTAATACCAGTACTCAGGATGTATAGGTAGGAGGAGCAGAAGTTCAAGGTCATCCTCAACTATACAGGGAGTTCAAAGCCAGCCTGGGATTCATGAGACCCTTGTCTCTAAAAAGAAAAAGGAGGAAAAAGAAGTGAAGGAAGATGAAGAGGAGGAGGAGGAAGGGTAGCAGCAGCAGCAGCAGCAGCAGCAAGGCATCCAATCATACATACTGAACACTTCTATTTATGAATGGTTCAAGAACAGGCAAATCTAATCTATATTGATAGAATTGAAAAGTGGTTATATTTAAGAGGGGGTTCCTACTGGCTAGAAAGAGAACTTTGTAGGGTATAAATGTTTCATGCTCTTAATTTGAGCAAAAAAAAAAAAAATCATCAAACCATATACTTAAGATTTGCTCCTTTTACTATATAGAAAGTATAGCTCCATAAATAAAGCACAGTATGTGTGGGTGGGGAGACTGATTTTCTTGCTGGCTCTCCAGCTAAATAAATGCCTTCCCCATTGTCAAAAATGGAACCCAAAGCCAACCTTGATTCCTTCAGCCTATTTGTAACTAATCACCCATATTGTGTCCCTTATAGAATGGCTTCTGTGCTAGAGTGCAGCTGGAAGGCTCCTGAAAATGATGTGACTGAAACTTTTCTTTTCCTGTTGCCACCACACAGTTCAGGCCTGGAGGCCTCTCAGCTGAGTTGCTGCCCAGCCTCCTTGCTGAATTCCCCCTAGGACACCATCCTCATTACAGTCACATCGGTCTTTCCATGATAAAAACTGTATCATCTTGGACCTCTTCTCTGGCATCTTATTACCCAGTGATATGGTCCAAATGCCTACACATACAATAAAGAGGTCCTCCATGGTCCTTAGCTTGCTTTCTCCAGCTAAATCCCACTTCTCCTTTCTAGCCTCATTCATACTTTATTTTCTAACAGTAGATTTCCTTCAGTGCCTTGAATCTTTATCTTCATCTTTGTTCTTTCTGACTTTCTAGCCTCTGTGCATACTGTTCCCTCCCGTTTTTTTTTTTTTTTTTTTTGCACAAGTATGTGGTGTGTATGTGCATATTCATGTGTCTGAGCATGTTTGTGGGGTATGTTTGCATATTTGTGTGCATGTGTGTGGAGGCCAGAAGTCAGCACTGGGTGTCTTCTTAAATTGCTCTTTCCTTTATTTTTTTTGTGAGGTAGGGTCTCGCTCTAGCCCAGGCTAACCAGGAATTCACTCTGTTGTCTCAGGCTGGTCTGGAACTCATGGAAATTCTCCTGTATGCACCCTTTGCCTTATCTTTTGAAACAGAGTGTCATTGCCCTGGAGCTCACAGACTTGGCTAGACTAGCTGGATAGCAAGTGTCAGGGATCCTCCTGTCTCACTCCACGGCATTGTGATTACAGGCACACACCATCAGCAGATTTTAGATGGGTTTTTGGGATCTGAACTCGGTTTCTCATGCTTGCATTGTACCAGTTGAGCCATCTTCCCAGCCCCATGCTGTCCCTTTTGCTGACAGTGTTCTCCCAGTCAACCTTCCCCTCTGCCTAGGCTCCCTTTTACTCAACCTGCTGGTCTCGATTTAAATGTCAGTTCCCTGGGGAGAACTTCCCTAGATAGGATAACTACCTCCTACCATTACATAAGAGTTTTTTGAGGATAGGATCAAACCATCTTGTTTTTCTACCACTACCACAGGCATCACACCTTTCTACAATAAGTTGGTGAGCTGACTGACATATTGATACACCATTCATATTTTTGTAGATGAATCGATGTACAAATAATAACAAAGACTGAAAGGTATTGATGATATTCAGAGTCATAGTGATTAATACTACCCTCATATTGAGGAGGTGCCAGAAAACACGAAACAAATATTGGGGCAAAAGGATTTCCCATTATTTCTTAGCTTGACATGTTATGTCTCACGTCATCTTTCCTTGTTGTAACAAGTACTTGTGCTTCAACTAGTTAGTTAATTCTGTTTGTTTGAGACAGGGTCTTATTAGGTAGCTCTGGCTTGGCTACAACTCACAATGTAGAATAAGCTTTACATTTGTGGCAATACTCCTGCCTCTGTGTTCTGAGTGTTGGGATTACAGCCATGCTCCATCATGCCTGGCCTTAATTTTAACTCTTGTATGTTTTTAGTAAACCTATTTTTAAAACTATTTGATTTATTTGAGAGAGAGAAAATGAGTGCACCTAGTGCAAATGAACTCCAGATGCATGTGCCACCTTGTGCATCTGGCTTTACATGGGTCCTGGTGAATCAAACATGGGTCATCAGGCTTTGCAGGCAAGTGCATTAACTGCTGAGCCATTTCTCCAACCCCCCCCCCCCTTTTTTGAGGTCAGACTAACCTGGAACCCACTCTGTAGTCTCAGGTTGGCCTTGAACTCACACTTACCTTTACCCCATCATTGGAGTATCTTTGTGCCCTGCAGATCATGTGCCCCTAACCCACATAGGAGCCACTGGTTTACCTCTGTGGGAACTAGTATTTAGAAGTCCTATTGCAGTTCTTTCCACTCCCTAGCTACCCTGTTCTATAAACCTGCTGCCCACCATGGATCAACCCAGTTTTGTTCTGGGCCCCTGCTTGCTGCTGCCTAGGAGGTGACTACCAAGATCCTCCCCTTGTGCCCTGACTGAATAAAAGACCCTGGAGGAAACTTCAGATGGCACACTGCATGAACGTGTGGGACTTACTTGTTGTCAAGCCAAATGTAGCTCTAGATTATTCTAGGAAACAAATAAGTTGTTTTGCTCTGGATTGCAGGCATTTCTAATTGGGGATTTTTATTTTGGGCAGTGTTCCTTGGAGCTGGCAGACAGATGGAGAAGGCGACTTGCTCCAGGGGCATTGCTAAGCAGAGGAAACTACAGATCTGCCCCTGGAATTGAGAAGGAGCCAGAATCTGTTGCTGTTCAGCTCTTGCCCTCAGAGACCCAGGCTGAAACCTCTTGGGAGGCTTCCTGGCTCACAACGGTTTCCTCTTCTCTTACAATGGCCTGTGAAAACAAGCAAGTGTTATCAGCTGTGTATGGCCTGCCCATTAACCAGATAACTCTCTTAGGGAGAAGAACAAAGTTGTTTCCTGGGACTCCCGGCCTGGTACTCAGAATGAGTCTACATTTATCACAGCAATAGAGGTAGAACTCTGAATTTTCTAATGGTCAAATTTTCAATCCTTGGTGAGAGATAAGCTGAGAGTGTTCTGGAAAAAGCCTGCTTGTACACCTGTGGCCATACCCACTTTGCAGTTGACATGCCTTTGAATTGATAAATTCCTATCTTTTTTTTATCTAAACGAATTCAGGTTACATTTCTGTCACCTGCAACTAGAAGCCCGCTTAACAGTGTTGGACAAGGTTGGGGACCACATAGGACCCACACTCTGACTCCACGCAACCAGGTATAGATAAATAATCTGGGTATTTTGGAGTCACACTGTTATGCCCCAATACAATGATGAATTACTTCAAAGAGATTTAGAGAAGACTATCAAAAGATGAGGGAAGAGATGGGCACCATGTGCCCACCTGTAATCCTAGCACCTGGGAGGTGAAGACAGAAGGGTGAAGAGTACAAAGTCATCCTGCTACATAATGAGTTTGAGAACAGCCTGGGCTATTGGGACTCTGTCTCAAAAACAAAACACGGGATAGGCATGGTGGTGCACTCCTTTAATCCCAGCACTTTGGAGGCAAAGGTAGGAGGATCACCATGAGTTCAAGGCCACCCTGAGACGACGGAGTGAATTCCAGGTCGGTCTGAGCTAAAGGGAGACCCTACCTCAAAAAACAAACAAACAAACAAAAAAAAACAGAAAGAAAGTAAAGCAATATGAGAGAAGAGAAAAAATGAAAAGACAGCAAGATGAGCTCAGAAGAGAGGAAACAGGAAGATAGAAACGCTCCAGGAAGCTGCAGCAGGCTTGGTTCTGACAGCTACAGGCCTGTCAAACTTTTTTTTTTTTTCTTTTTCACCTGTTCAACATGTAAACATTTATCAAGATCCAAATACAGGGCTGGGCTGGAGCTCAATTGGTAGAGTACTTGCCTGGCATGAACAAAGCCTTGGGTTCCATCCCCAGCAACACACAAACCTGGTGTGGTGGAGTGCCTGTGAACACAGTACTCAGGAGGTAGAGGCAGGAGTGTCAGAAGTTCATAGTCATCCTGAGCTACAAATAAAGTTTGGCACCAGCCTAGAATACATTAGACTCTGTTTCAAAAACAAACAAAACCCCCAAAAGATTCAAATCTTCTACTGGCCTTAACAGAAAAGCAGATACAAAGGGAAAGTGGGAGGGTGACTCCAAATCCCAGGGCTGAGCAATGGGGAAATGTCATCGTGTCCATTTTCCTGCCTCTGACATTCCTAGGACCCATCCTAACCACATCTCTTCTGCAGTTATCCACCCCTAAGCTGTCTAATTGTTGACTTTGCCCAAGGAAGATGCTATGTGACTTTTCCTGGCAAAAGATAAAGAAACAATGATTTATACCAGATAGAGAGGGCACCCATAGACCAGTAAAATTCTGTCCAAATTCAGCTTGGTGAGCCAGTATAATTCTTGAGACTTGAGACTTGAGACTACTTCCAGGAAGATATGTGATCCAAAGGCTATACTACAGAGGCTGTACAATAGATGACTAACTTTCCTCTCTCTGTGGAAGAGTAATGTAGGAGCTTCCTAGGAAGAATGTAAGAAGCTTTTCCTAAATTTTCAGTCATCTGGTTCTCCCTTCCAACCTCTCTCATCCTCCAACACTGAGAGAACAAAATGAGGAGGGTACAGAATACAGAAGTCCCTTCACCCCATGTCCTACTTGGTCCACCTCCCAGTCCCTTCGAAAGAGCCTTAGCTTCACAGTCCCCTGTTGGGCATGAGGATGCGTCTACTCATACCTGGGTGGTAGAAAAGGAGATATCCAGGTCCTATACTGTCCTTCCTGATAACATTTGTGATGTAAGTTAAAATATCACTGGGTTACTCCAGTCTGCTTAATTGCTGGCTTTCTGATACCCCTGGTTGGCCCTGAAATCTTTTTTTTGGCCCTGAAATCTTTTTAAAGGAAGTCTTGATAATGTTTATGATGTTTGAAATGTTTTCCCCTTTTACCTAGGCATTTTTCCTATGACTTTACAATACTAGCACCATAACATAACTAACCTTGTAAGTTTGGGAAAATTAACAACTTCATAACTTGATTTCTCAAACTATAAAATAAAGATACTACCCAACAGCTTGTGAGGATTAAATGATGGCTGCTTGAAGCTCTCAATACCTGGCAAATGCTGTCCATAGTGATGTCAGCTAGCAGATTAAAATGTTACTCTCCACCAGTACATCCAGTATACATAAAAGACTATATACAACTAAATTTATTTATTTATTTATTTATTTTTGTTAATTTTTATTTATTTATTTGAGAGAGAAAGAGAGAGAGAAACAGAGAGAGAGAGAATCGGTGTGCCAGGGCTTCCAACCATTGCAAACGAACTCCAGATGCCTGTGCCCCCTGTGCATCTGGCTAACGTGAGTCCTGGGGAACCGAGCCTCAGACCAGGGTCCTTAGGCTTCATAGGCAAGTGCTTAACCACTAAGCAATCTCTCCAGCCCAATTTATGTATTTTTAACTTGGAAATTGAGGGGGGAAGCTTGAGAGATGGTTCAGCTATTAAAAGAGCTTGCTTACAAAGACTGTCTGGCTGGGTTCAATTCCCCAGTACCCACGTAAAGCCAGATTCACAAAGAAGTGGCATTTGTATTTGCAGTTTCTTTGCAGTGGTAAGAGGCCTTGGCATGCCCATGTTCTTCCTTCCTGTCTGTCTCTCTCTCTCTCTCTATTTCTTTAAAATACATAAAAATTGATAAAATTAATTTTGAAATAAGGTCTCATTATTTATTTAGCCCAAGCTGGCCTTGAGCTTATTCCTGCCTTAGCTGAGTACTTGGTAGACATGTGCCAGCATGTGTGGTTCTGGATTTTGGTTTGATTTTTCTTTTTAAAAATATTTTATTTGGGCCGCGCGTCGTGCCCTGCGCTGCCCAGACGAGCGAACAATACAGTCAGGATGGCTAAAGGTGACCCCAAGAAGCCAAAGGGCAAGATGTCTGCCTATGCCTTCTTTGTGCAGACTTGCAGAGAAGAACATAAGAAGAAAAACCCAGAGGTCCCTGTCAATTTTGCAGTTTTCCAAGAAGTGTTCTGAGAGGTGGAAGACAATGTCCAGCAAGGAAAAGTCCAAGTTTGATGAAATGGCGAAGGCGGATAAAGTGCGCTATGATCGAGAAATGAAAGATTATGGACCAGCTAAAGGAGGCAAGAAGAAAAAGGACCCCAATGCCCCCAAAAGACCACCGTCTGGATTTTTCTTATTCTGTTCGGAATTCCGTCCCAAGATCAAGTCCACAAATCCTGGCATCTCTATTGGAGATGTGGCCAAGAAGCTGGGAGAGATGTGGAATAACTTGAGTGACAGCGAGAAGCAGCCGTACGTCAGCAAGGCGGCCAAGCTGAAGAAGTACGAGAAGGATGTTGCAGACTATAAGTCCAAAGGGAAGTTTGATGGCGCCAAGGGTCCTGCCAAAGTTGCCCGGAAAAAGGTGGAAGAGGAAGATGAAGAGGAGGAGGAGGAAGAGGAGGAGGAGGAGGAGGAGGATGAATAAACTGCTTATCTGTCCCTTTGTGAATACCTTAGTGTAGGGAGCGCCGTGACTGACACATCTCTCCTGGGAGCCGTGTCTATTGCCCTCATTCGGTTTAATCACAAAACTTGATCACGATCATACTGTAGTCTCAAAGTGTCAGTGGTTCACATGAAGTGGCCATGGGTGTTCGGAGCACCCTGAAACTGTATCAAAGTTGTACATACTTCCAAGCATTTTTAAGATGAAAAGGCACTCTCGTGTTCTCCTCACTTTGTGCACTTTGCTGTTGGTGTGGCAAGGCATTTGGAGATGTTTCTGGCATTTTGTTTTCAACTTGTAAGGTGGTGTTAGCTCTATGGTTATTGGCTAGAAATCCTGAGTTGTCAACTGTACATATCTATAGTTTGTAAAGAGAACAAAACAACAGAGACAAACTCTTGATGCTCCTTGTGTGGCGTGGAGAATGGGGGGGAGATGCCTTCTTGGGGGGCTTGTAGCTCAGGGCGTGCACTGTGAGGCTGGACCTGTTGATACTGCAGTGAGCATCCATTTAGCTTCAGGTTGTCTTGTTTTGTATATAGTGACATAGCATTCTGCTGACATTCTTAGTTGTGGAAAAGGGGGGTGGGGTCAGCTGGCATGAGAAGAAGTGTTTGCAGTTATTCCTTTAGTTCAGTGCAGTAGATTTTCAAACTTCGTTTCTAAACTAGAACTCGTCTTTGTCAGCAAAGCAAAAGAACTACTGCATCATTGAAAGTTCAAGGGCCCTCTGTACTTCAACACAATTTGCAACATTGTGTTATTTTTTGTATGTTTAGAATGCTGAGATGTTTTTGAAGTTAAATAAACAGTATTACATTTAAAAAAAAAATTTTATTTGCCAAGCATGGTGGCATATGCCTTTAATCCCAGCACTTGGGAGGCAGAGGTAGGATGATTGCCGTGAGTTTAAGGCCACCCTGAGACTCCATAGTGAATTCCAGGTCACTCTGGGCTAGAGAGAGACCCTACCTTGAAAAACCAAGAAAAAAAAATATTTTATTTATTTATGAGAAGGAGAGAGAGAAGCAGATAGAGACAATGGGTGTACCAGGGCATCTAGCCACTGAAAACCAACTCCAGACGCATGTGCCACCTTGTGCATCTGGTTTTACATGGTTACTGGGGAATGGAACCTAGGTCCTTTGGCTTTGCCAGCAAGTGCCTTAACTGCTAAACCATCTCTCCAGCCCTGGTTTTGCTTTTTGATATAGGGTCTTGCTATGTAGCTCAGGCTGGCCTTGAACTCCTGATCTTCCAGTCTCCACTTCCCAGGTGCTAGAATTATAGGTATGTGCCACTACACCTGACAACTCTTTTCTTTTATAATGTGTGTATGAATTTGTGTGTGTGCAGATACTTGGGAAGCCCCAAGACAACTTCAGATACTGCCCTCATGAATGACATGTGCTCTTCCTTTGAAATATAGTCTCTCATTGGCTGGGAGCTCACCAATTAGGGTATTCTAGCTGACCAGTGAGCCCAAGGGATCCTCTGCCTCCCCAGTGCAGAGGCTACCATGCCTGGCATTTTTTACATAGGTACTAGGATTCAAACTCAGGTCCTCATGCTTGTGACATAAGCATTTCACCAACTGAGATATCTCCTTGGCCCCAACTATTTTTTAGCTTTTTTAGTTAGCATATGAAATAGCCTTTTTATAATACTGCAAATCAAGAAATTATGGAGTTAAAAAACATATGTTGGGGCTGGAGAGATTGCTCAGTGGTTAAGGTGCTTGCCTGCAAAGCCTAACAACCTGAGTTCAATTCCCCAGTACCCACGTACTGCATATGTAGTATCCATGTAAGTGAAAATTGGCACATGCATCTAGAGTTCATTTGCATGGGCTAGAATTCCTGGCATTTCCATTCTCTCTCTCACACATGCACATGTGTGCATATACACCTGTTCTTGCTATCACTCTCTCTCTGCTGGGTGTGGTGATGCACACTTTTAATCCCAGAACTCAGAAGGCAGAGGTAGGAGGATCAAGGAAAGCCTGATATTACATATTAAATTCCAGGTCAGCCACAGCTAGAGCCAGATCCTACCTGGAAAAAAACAACAAAAATGATATATATGGCTCAGGCTATCTATAGCTCAGTTGGTGGTGTAGTGCTTGCCTAGCATGCACAAAGCCCTGGCTTCTATCCTCTGCATCACATAACTGGGTGTGATAGTTTGAAGCCAATAATTTCAGCAGTTGGGAGGTAAAGGCAGGAGGATCAGAAGTTCATGGTTATCTTCAGTTACATAGCAAGTTTAGTGACAGTTTTGTTTTTGACATCCTGTCTCAAAACAATGTGTGTGTGTATGAATATTTCATCATACATATATGTGTATGATGTATAATATGTATGTATGAATATATATATGTGTGTGTGTATATATATGATGAAATATTCTGGAGCGCTTACTAATAATAGCATGTGGTGGTTTGAATGCAAAATATCTTTCATAGCCTCGTTTGCTTGGATGCTTAAGCACCAGCTGGTGATGCTGTTCAGGAAGGTCATGGAACCATCGGAAGTGGAGCTTTGCTGGAGGAAAGTGTGTCACTGGGGGCAGGTCTTGGAGTTTTATAATCCAGCCTTATTATGCACACTTTCTGCTTCCTCCCTGCTGATATGGGGATGTGACACCTGGCTTCTGCTCTAGATCATGCTTTTTCCATCATAATGAAACTTCCCTTCCAAACAGTAAACTGTAAATAAACCTTTTCCTTTCATAAGATGCTTCTAGTTGAGTGTTTTGTCATTGAAAGCAACTGATACAACACAAGAGATCAGTTTATAAAACCATAAAAGGTACATTGTTAAATTATTTTAAAAGTACAGTAGAGAGGCAAAACACCACAGGTGGAATGGACTAAGTGGGGCCAGAAGGGAAGATGGGGGAGAGGAGGAGCTAGTATTGCTTAATGGTTAAGGCACTTGTCTGCGAAGCCTAAGGACCCATGTTCGACTTTCCAGGTCCCATGCATGCCAGACACACAAAGGGATGCAAGCATGCAAGGTTGCACATATGCACAAGGTAATACACATGTCTGGAGTTCAATTAAACTGGCTATAGGCCCTAGTGTGCTCGCACTCTCTCTCTCTCTCTCATAAAACAAAAAAGTAAAACTTTTTTTAAAAAGTAAAGATCTTATGAATAAGCCATAGGGAAATCTATTTCTTCATTAGCCAAGAAATATATATATTTTGCATTCCTCAGCTGCCGCTAAGGTGCTTTGTTCTTCCAAGGAACCTAAGGCCACATTGGGGTGAGGCCCTCAATTCATTGCGACTAGCACCATGCCGAGCAGTCCACACCATGGCCTCCATCTCCAAGCTCACCTGCATCCACTCAGCAATGAAGGGACCGTCATGGAGGATAAGGTCAATGCCCTCATTAAAGCAGCCAGTGTGAATGTTGAACCTTTTTGGCCTGGCTTGTTTGCAAAGGCTCTGGCCAATGTCAACATTGGGAGGGTCGCCTGCTCCTGTGGTGGGTGCTGGGCCCACAAGAGGCCCTGCCCGATGCCACCACTGCCCCAGCAAAGGAGAAGAACATGGAAGCCAAGAAAGAAGAGACTGAGGAGTCTGATAATGACATGGGCTTTGGTCTTTTTGACTAAACCTCTTGTAATACACTCAGTAAAAAGAAGTATGTTGTTGGCCATTAAAAAATGTCTGTGTGTGTGTATGTGTGTTTTAAAAAGGGGCAGGAGAAATGGCTTAGCAGTTAAGGTGCTTGCCTGCAAACCTAAAGACCCAGGTTCAATTCCCCAGTACCCACATAAGCTAGACGCACAAGGTTTCACGTGTATCTGGAGTTCGTTTTCAATGGCTAGAGGCCCTGATTTTCTCTCTCTCTCTCTCTCTCTCTCTCTCTTTCTCTCTACCAAATTAAAAAAAAAAAAAAGTCTGGGCAGAAGTACCCAGTAGAGGTAGATAATGCTGTGCCTAAGAAGCCATAGACTGCTGTAAGAAAATTTTAGTGTCAGAGGTGAGATACCTTCCAGTGAGATATTGGCCAAGAAGGCCTCTAATGTCCCCCAAATAATATAGACAATTGCAAAGGATCTTGGTTGCCCACCAGAACTAGATGGGAAGACCAGATCGCTGAAGACACTGCAAGCTTAGGTTGCAGAACACTACAAAAGCAAGCTGGGGATGGGTGTGGTGGTGCACACCTTTAATCCCAGCATTGGGGAGGATCACTAAGAGTTTGAGGTCACTCTGAGATTACATAATGAATTTCAAGTTAGCCTGAGCTAGTGCAAAACCCTACCTCAAAAAAAAAAAAAAAAAGCAAGCTGGAACTCAGAAAGAAAGCCTCCTTCCTATTGACTAACTTGGTGCTGGAAAGAGCTATATAGCCTGTTGGGAGAGAAAATTCAAGTATTAACCACAGTGGACTTTGTCTGATACTGAAAACCTAATCAATCCTATGGCTGGGGAGAAAATCCTATGGCTGGGGAAGGTCATAAGCTTTGGGGGTAATGGGGAAGCTACTACTGTTGTTTGGTTAAATAGATATATTATACCTACCAAATTGACCTCTAAGTATTTACACTTATGCCTAAATATGATTGTTACTTATTATACTAATGCTACTCTCACCTTTGGTTAGAGAAGTTTCTCTTTTCAGAAGTGATAACTACTTGGGAGACTTAAAACTCACCAAAGGGCTGAGGGGATAGCTTAACAGTTAAGGTGTTTGTCTGTAAACCCAAAGGACCCAAGTTCAATTCCCCAGGACTCGCATAAGCCAGATACACAAGGTGGTACATGCATCTGGAGTTTGTTTGCAGTGGTTGGAGGCCCTGACATGTCCATTCTCTACCTCTCTCTCTCTCATAAATAAATAAAAATAAAATATTTGTTAAAGGGCTGGAGAGATGGCTTAGCAGTTAAGGCACTTGCCTGTGAAGCCTAAGAAACCAAGTTCTACTCCCCAATACCCACATAAAACAGATGTACAAGGTGCCATATGCATCTGGAGTTTGTTTGCAGTGGCTGGAGGCCCTGGTGTGCCAATTCTCTCTCGCGCTCTCACTCTCTCATGAAAAGACAAATAAACAAATAAATAAATATTTTAAAATTTTTGAATAGCTCATCAAAGTGCTAGGAAGCCTTATATTTGGCCATCCTGGCCAAATGAGCCAACAGGTGCAATAGTGGCACATCTGTCATGGGGGAAACCAACTGCCCTCTAATTGGACTGGAGGCCTGCTCCATGGGAGGGAATACATCCCTGATACTGAAAACTTAAAAAGTGACATTGGAGTGTTCAGCACTAAGTGAAACATTTCTACCAAGGTTCAGGGATAATTGGGGAAGAGTTGGTAGAAAGAATGTAGAACTAAAGGTAGGGAAGGGAGCCGGGTGTGGTGGCGCACACCTTTAATCCCAGCACTCTGGAGGCAGAGGTAGGAGGATCACCATGAGTTCAAGGCCACCCTGAGAATACAGAGTTAATTCCAGGTCAGCCTGGACCAGAGTGAGACCCTACCTCGAAAAACAAAACAACAACTACAAAAAAAGGTGGGGAAGGAGTGCTTTGGAATACTACCTTCCAGACTTTAAATGGCCATTGGATTTGTGATCTCAGAGCCACTAACACACTACACAAGACCTGCATAATATGAGGGCAAAAATGATGATATCAAAATAGAAGAGGGCCTGCTTGGAAAGAAGGAGTTCAGTAGAGGGGAGATAGGGTAGGGGTAACAAAAGAGGGTAGCAGGAAGGAATTATGATCAGGGCACATTGTGTCTATGAATGGAGGTTTTCAATAAAAAAGTTTTTTAAATACATGTAGTATGAAGTAATTGGTATAAAGGGAATAGAAAGGAAGGGGGGACTTAATAGGATGGTATTGTGTATATGTAACTAGAAGAACAGGTTAATGGGGGTGAAAAGGCCTAGAGTGAGGTCAGGGGAAGAGATAGAGTAAAGGAAAGGTGGAGGGAGGGTTAATCAAAATCTAAGAGGATATAAATAAGTCATATGGACACCTACATTTTTGGACAATGGAACACACAGGATCCATAGATTGTTACTAGAAAATGTTCAGTGCCAGGGATGGGATACCTTCCAGTAAGTTGTTGGCCAGGGAGGTCCCTGATGCCTCCTAAACATCATAGGCCATTGCCAAGGCCCTTAGTTTCCCACCAGGTATAGATGGTAAGACCCTATTGCTGAAGACTCCATATACTTGGGCTGCAAGGTCACTGAGAAACCCTGCTGGAGCTGAGCTGAAAACCTCCTCCATGTAGAAGAGCTGACAGAAAGCTGGAAAAAGCCATTCTGCATGCAGTTCAATGGGAGAGAGGGAAATCAACAGTAAAGATACTCAACAGTGGACACTGCAAGCCTTATATTTGGCCATCCTGGCCAAATGAGCCAACAGGTGCAATAGTGTCACATCTGTCATGGGGGAAACCAACTGCCCTCTAATTGGACTGGAGGCCTGCTCCATGGGAGGGAATACATCCCTGATACTGAAAACTTAAAACAAGGGTAGTCATGAGCCCTAGGGGTGTAACATCTGCTGCTGTCTTGCTAAGTGTATATATTACGCTTATCAAACTGCCCAGTAAGTACTTCTCTTAATGTTCATACCCTTATATTAATGCTACTCTCACTTTGGGTAGAGAATCTTCTCTTTTCAGATGGCAGTGACCTTGGGATGACTCAGAAGGTATCATGGTGCTAGAAAGAAGTGACTGCAGTGCTCACTACTGCAATATCTCTATCACACCTTCCAAGGCTCAGGGCCTAATGCAGAAGAGGTGGCAGAAAGAATGTAATATCCAAAGGAAGGGTAGGACTCCTTACAATGTGCTCCTCCAGACACAAAATTGGCCTGGATATCCATGACCTCATAATGCCTGACACTACCTACACAAGACCATCATAAGAGGAGGAAAATATTATAATATCAAAATAAAAGAGAGACTGATTGAGATGGGGAGGGGATATGATAGAGAATGGAGTTTCAAAGAGGAAAGTAGGGGGAGGGAGGGTATTACCATGGGATATTTTTTATAATCATGGAAGTTGTTATAAAAATTTGAAAAAAAAAACAATTGTAAAAAATAAATAAAAGAGAGATTGATTGAGAGGGGCAGGGGATATGATGGAGAGTGGAGTTTCAAAGGGGAAAGTGGGGGGGGGGAATTACCATGGGATGTTGTTTACAATTATGGAAGTTGTCAAAAGAAAAACAGTTTGAAAAAATAATGATAATGCAATGGTTGAATAAGTGAATTTTGAATAGATTTGCATGACAAGGTGATACTAAATGTAAGACTATTTTTGCATGTATACGAGGGTGTATGTTCTTATGTGTGTAGCGTCATGTCTATGTAGAGGCCAAAGGTTAATGTTAGGTGTATTTCTTGATAGCTTTCCACATTTTTTTTTATTTTTTTATTTTTATTTTTTTTTTGTCTATTTATTTATTTATTTATTTGAGAGCGACAGACACAGAGAGAAAGACAGATAGAGGGAGAGAGAGAGAATGGGCGCGCCAGGGCTTCCAGCCTCTGCAAACGAACTCCAGACGCGTGCGCCCCCTTGTGCATCTGGCTAACGTGGGACCTGGGGAACCGAGCCTCGAACCGGGGTCCTTAGGCTTCACAGGCAAGCGCTTAACCGCTAAGCCATCTCTCCAGCCCTTTTTTTTTTTTGAGACACAATCTCTTAACTGAATTCAGCTTACTGATGTTGCTAGTCTAGCTAGGCAACTGACCTCAGGGATCTGACTCCTGAATACTGGTATTAAAGGCAGCTGCCACCCCCCATTCCAGGCATACACATGGATGGTGGGACCTGAACTCAGGTCCTCATATTTGCACAGCAAATCTTTATTCCCCAAGCCATCTAGCCAACCATCTGGAGCTATTTGAATGTATATACATGAGTCAGTATTGCAAAAGTATTCCCACTTTTTGGCATCTTAATTTTAAAATGATAGTCCTTTTCCAGTTAGTCTATTATTTTGGTGGAAATTAAAAGTCATAATTAGGGCTGGAGAGAAGGCTCAGCAATTAAGGAATTTACCTGCAAAGCCAAATGACCCAGGTTCTATTTATTGGGACCCACATAAGCCAGATGCACAAGGCGGCACAAGTGTCTGGAGTTCATTTGCAGTGGCTGGAGACCCTGGCGTACCCATTCTCATTCTCTCTCTCTCTCTCTGCCTCTTTCTTTCTTGCCCTCAAATAAATTAAAAAAAAATATTTTTAAAGTCATAAGTAGAGCTGTGTATGGTGGCACATGCCTTTAATCTCAGCACTTGAGAGGCAGAGGTAGGAGGATTGCTGTGAGCTCAAGGTCACCTGAGACTACATAGTGAATTCCAGGTCACCTAAGATAGAAGGAGATCCTATCTTGAAAAAAAAAATCAAAAGTCATAATTAGGGGCTGGAGAGATGGCTTAATATTTAAGGCACTTGCCTGCAAAGCCTAATACTTGGGTTCAATTTCCCTGTACCCACATAAAGCCATATGCACAAAGCGGCACATGTATCTAGTGTTTATTTGTAGAGGCTACAGACCCATTCCCTCCCTCTCTCTCCCTCTCCCTCTCCCTCTCCCTCTCTCTCTCTCTCTCTCTCAGAAAGAAAGAGCAAGGGTGGAGGAGGAGAAAGAGGAAAGAAGGAGGGAAGAGGAGAAAAGAGAGAAAGGGTGAGGGAGGGAGGAAATCAAATCCTAAAAATAACTCCCAATTATAAACTAATGAGGAATGATTGGCCAAGGTAGGTAAGAGAAGGGGGACAGAGAAGGACCTTGAAATGGGGTCCCTTGCCTCTAGGGCAGATGATCAACTCCTATGCTAGTGGTCATGGACGCCTGGGGCACTGATGAGCTTGGGAGCTGAGCTGAGCCTTGCAAAGGAAGCTAACTTCATCCCTGCTGCAGCCTCATTGGCAGCCTGCCTTGTCAGTCGGGTAGCCCCACCCTTCTCTGTCAATGCTTTAAAATAAATCTTTAGGAAAAGAAAAAGGAATGGGGTGGATGGGAGAGTAAGAGACAAGAAGTGGAAGAGGGGAGAGATAAAGAGGAAAGAGGAGTACAATGTCCCTGCATCTCCATGGCCTCAGGAAATGGGGAGGGCGAAGAACTGCTCTTCAGCTCTCTGTCAGAAATCACCATGGAGACAGAGCACTGGTCTCTTCATGATTAATACTCCCAGGCAGCTGTCTTCTTGGAGTCTTTTAAAATATACACAGTATTATTTGAACACAATGATATTTAGAGCAGAAAGATCAAGGTGGGGTGTGTGGGAGACAGCAGTAGTGTTAACAGAGCTGTGACTGGGCTGGACCCTTCCCCAGGAGAGAGGAGGCAGGCTGCCTTCCCTGCCATTCCTTCCAGCTTGCATCCTGGATGCAGAGCTTCCAGCCTCAGGCATGGCAGCAGAATCACCATCTGAAGGGCCTGTGTAGCACCTGGCACCAGGCTGTGCTCAATGAACATTTGGTGAATGAATTTGTTTATTCATACATTCCACAAGAGTTTGTCTAGAAAGAACACTGTCTTCCCCTCACCTGTCCACATAGAAATATAAAATTCCTAACCCTATATGGGATATCTATGTCATCCCCACCCAAAGCTCAGGAAACATCACAGCATAGGAAGTGGAAAGGGTGTGAGAGCTGGATGATGGGGAGGTGTGCTGTGGAACTCTGTCTTCTGGATATGACATGGTCAGTGCACTTAAACTCACAGCAGCTGTGGTTACTGCACGAGACAGAGCCAGTCACCATTCTGTCATGGGTGGGGAAGGAGCTCATGAAGCCCCTCTCTTCCCTGAGGAGGTATTGGTAGTTACTGGTTACTGGGTTAATGGTTACTGGGTATGTGGGAGGGGGCATTCTCTTCAGTGGTATATCCACTGGTAGGTGGTGGGAAGAAGAAGGGATTTTGTGAGAGAGATAAGATAGGGTGTGGGGGTCTATATGATAGATATACAATATTTTATTTCTGTATGTATGAGATTTTTGAAGAACAAATAAAAATATGAAATTCACTGGGCGTGGTGGTGCACACCTCTAATCCCAGCACTCCAGAGGCAGAAGTAGGAGGATCGCCATAGTTTGAGGCCACCCTGAGACTACATAGTGAATTCCAGGTAAGCCTGGGCCAGAGTGAGATCCTACCTCAAAAAACCTATATGTTTATATATGTATTTCACTCTCATTTTCTCCAAGCCCCCCCCACACAGAGCCCTTATCACCACCACCATCACCAACAGCTCCCATCACAACACTTCAGCTTGCATCTGTATAGCCTCCTATGGTCCTGTTCCCAGTAGTCACTCCAGAGAAGTCTTCAGGGATAAACGCTGATCTGGTTGTGTTTGCACATTATATCCCATTTGAAAAGCTGGAGTATGGTCATTCATCTAAAGCCATTTTGGTGTGAATCACTTTGTAAAATGAATGATGTTTTCCTAGATTATCTTGTGGAATAGACTAGCCTGGGCAAACCACTCAACACCACCACAGAATAGTTATTCTGCAACTCACTTAGGCTTTTAGAGTCTGTTTGCTCATCTGTGAAATGAACCTACAATTCCTTACTCCATGGACATATAAAATGATATCATGTATGCAGAGTGCTCAGTGTATGTGACTTCCCTTTCGGAAATGCATGTTTTTGTATCTGAAGTGTGATTAAAGTAGAACTCAGAGATCTCAGCACTCTCTCTTCTCTTCCCCCCTCCAAGGACCTTTATTCCATTTGGATCCAGAACCTCTTTTTAAGCTGTTAAAGCTAGAGGGAAGGAAGGGAATGCTCAGATGGTCCCCATTATGTGCCCTCCCTGGCCTTAAGAAACCAAATGTAGATGTAAATTATCCTCCAGAGGTGTGTATGTTCACAAAGAGGAACACACAGAGGTGGGAGTGTGCAAGCCTGTACGCAGAGCACAAACAGTTGCACTTCTCTTCTACTCTCTGAAAGCAAATTAGGGTGCCTTGGACTCTTGTCCCAGCACAGACCTGTCCCAACAGCCTTTGGCAGAGTGCAGTGATGGCCTGGCACCTCACCACAGGACTAAGGGAATTATCCATGACGAAGAAGAAGGAATGCTGTGGCAGAGGGAAGAACAGCAGAAGGGATGGGCGACATAGGGCTGGCCAATCTGGCCTGACGGGAACACCTGGGGAGCCCTGGACACCAGCCCAGCCAAACTCCTACCTTTCCCCTTCCCCCAAGGCAGCAAGGTGCCAGTGACTGTGAGACATGTGTGCCCTGAGTGTCTGGTGTGGGTTCACCTGGCCTTGATGATGTATTCATCTTAGGATCAAACCCTGAGTCTGAAACAAAGAAGAAAAATAGTGTTTTGTGTGTGTGTGTGTGTGTGTGTGTGTGTGTGTGTGTCAGGGGTGGGGGTGTTCCTTACAGATTAGAACTGGCCTTCTGCATTTTCTACATACACACCAAGGTACTGGGAACATAGAAACATAACTGTGACCTTTATAAGAACACACTATAAGTATATGGCTATAACGCATATTTTAGTTTTTTTTTTTTTCAAGGTAGGGTTGCGCTCATTATAGCCCAGGTTGGCCTGGAATTCACTATGTATTCTCAGGGGACCCTCAAACTGACAGCGATCCTCCTACTTCTGCCTCCCAAATGCTGGGATTAGAGGCATGGGCCACGATGCCCAGCTTCAACACATATGCATGCTTTTGTACCCAGTTAAGGCTGTATGTAACTCAGTCGGCAGAGTGTCTATCATGCATGTAGTTCTGGGTTCTATTTCGAGCCCCACATAAACTGAGCATGGTACCAGAGTCCTATAATCTCTGCACTCCTGAGGTAGAGGCAAGGGAATCAGAAGTTCAAGGTCATACTTGGTTACATGGTGAGTTGGAAGCCAGCCTTAGAAAACAACAGCTAGATCTTTGTATTTAGGCATGATGCAGTCTCTCAACCAGTTTAAGTGAAATGTACATTGTGCAGTGCAGGACAATATTTATGTGGGAATTTTCTGGAAAAAAGAAACCCTGATGGTGCTGCCTTAGGTGGTAGAAATGAAGGTGAATAGGACAAAGAAGAAACTTCACTGTCCAATTTAGAATTACTCTTGTGGACTAGTTGATTTCACATCACCACCACCATTAGCAAGTATTAAATCATGGTCATTGTGGTTTTTTATTTGCATATATATGTGTGTGTGGATGGATGGATGGATGGATGGATGGATGGATGGATGGATGGATAGATAGATAGATAGATAGACAGATTTTTTTGTTTTTGTTTTTTTTTTTTGAGGAAGGGTCTCATGCTGACCCAGAATTCACTCTTTACTCTCAGGCTGGCCTCAAACTCAAGGTGAGCCTGCTACATCAGCTTCCCAAGTGCTACGAATTATAGGTGTGAACCATCATACCCTGCTGACCATTGTGTAAGTAAGTTAAATTTTTGTAACACACACATTAAAAAAAAATGGAAAAACAGGAATGACCAAAAAAAATAAGTGAACAAAGGCACTGATCGCTATGCTTACTGAGTACATCTGGGACTTAGATTTCCCTTCTTTAGCAAGTTCATGGGTGAAGAAACTGGTGTTAGGAGGACGGAAAGGGCGGATTCAAACCCCAAAACCTGGACTCTGGACGTCCAGGCGGCCCTGCCTCCTGCCTTCGGGCCCTGCGGGCCGGCGGGTCGCTAGTCGATTAAGCTCTGCCACCCCGGGCGCGCAGCTCCTGCAGGGCGCACCCGTGGCCTGGCGCACGGGGCTCCACGCTCCGGGATGCGCGCGCACGCAGCGGCGCGGACCGGGCGGCGGCTGTAGCTGCGACGTCACAGCCCGAGCTTTCCTTTTCGGGAGTCCCCGGCACACATCCTGTGTCCATGTTTGGTCATTTACGTCACGGCGGCAGGGCTGGGGCCTCCCGAAATGGCAGTGGCCCGGGGAGTCGGAAGCCCAGAGCCAGCGCCACCGCGGCTATATAAGTGGGGGGGCAGCGGGCTGGGGGAGCCCGGCTGCGCTGCGGAGAAGCGAGGAGCCGCCGCCCGAGGGCCGGTGCGGCTGAGCCCGGGCGCCGCGGACCCCCGACCCGTCGTCCAGAGTGAGCGCCGGGAACAGGGAGCGCGGGCGTCCGGGTGCGCGCGCCGCGGGGCGCCCCGACTCCCGGCCTCCCCGCCAGCTGCGCACCCCCCAGCCCAGCGGGCGAGGGCCCAGGCGCCCCGCAGCCGCCGCTGCGCCATGCTCCATCTGCGGGACTTTTCCGGCCCCGACGAGCTCGTCTCCAAGTCCGCTGAAGGCTGCAGCGCTGAACCCAGCCCCGAATTGCCCCGGCTGCCCGCCAGGGACGCTCCCTCGGCCCCAGCCTACCCTGGAGGTAAGGAGCGGGCCAGGGATGCTCAGACCGCGAAGCGGCGTGCGGGACTCGCGGGGTTGCGAATAAGCGTGGCCTGGGACTCTGGAGCCTTCGGGAGAGGCGCAATGGGAGGCGCAAGTGGGGTCCGGGGGTGCGCACTCCCATTTCTGCCCCCCACCGGACTGCCAGCGCCCTGGCCGGAGCTCTTGCGTGAATCATGGAACCCTTTTGCCTTGCACGTGTGTTTTGCGTGTGCACGTTTGTGTGTGCCTCCTGGGACATGTGCTGGCGCTGGATCGGAATGTGCAAACAGCACTCTGCATGTGGCCCTGCGGCCGGAGGGGTTTGTGGGTAGGGGCTGCATACTCGGAGGCATGGTCTTTGAAGTGCTCCGAGCTGATTCCTGCTCCCTTTTCATCAGGCGACTTCTTGAGCTGGGCTTTAAGCAGCTGCGGTGCTGGGGGGGACTTAGCCGACTCCAGTTTGCTGGAGGGCCCCGCGCCCACTCCCCCTCCCGGCCTCAGCTACAGCGGTAGCTTCTTCATTCAGGCGGTACCGGAACACCCACACGACCCGGAGGCACTCTTCAACCTCATGTCGGGCATCTTGGGCCTGGCACCCTTCCCTAGCTCAGAGGCGGCAGCGTCTCGGTCCTCGCTGGACGCCCCTTTCCCCACGGGCCCCGATACCTTGCTGCCCGGTCCGTCGGACCTTTACTCCGCGGATCTGAGCGCAGCCGCGTTCTCGGAGGCCTTTTGGGAGGCTGCGCCTTCCGCGGGAGGCCCCTCGCAGTGCCTGTTCGAGCCTCAGCTCTCCCCACCCGACGTCAAGCCGGGCCTGCGGGCGCCTCCGGCTTCTCCAGCGCTGGACGCAGCCCCCGCTTTCAAAGGCCCCTATGCTCCGTGGGAGCTGCTTTCTGTGGGGGCTCCAGGGAACTGTGGGCCCCAGGGCGGCTACCAGACCGCACCCGAGTCTCGTTTCCCCTCGATGGGGACCAAGATCGAGGACCTGCTGTCCATCAGCTGCCCCGCGGAGCTGCCATCCGGCCCAGCCAACAGACTGTACCCCAGCGGGCTCTACGACGCGTTCTCGCTGGGCCCGGGTGACTTAGGGGAGGGGGCCGAGGGCCTCCCGGGGCTCTCGACCTCTCCCAGCGGGGAGGGGGGCAGCGGCAGCGAAGGCGGAGAGTTTCTGGCCGGCCCGCAGCCTCAGCTCTCCCCGCTGGGCCTGCGCGGCGCCGCCCCGGCAGACTTCCCGAAACCTTTGGTGGCCGACGTCCCCGGGAGCGGTGGCGCGGCGCCGTCGGTGTCCCCGGCCAAGGCGCGGCCGCCACGCAAAGGGCGGCGGGGCGGCAAGTGCAGCGCGCGCTGCTTCTGCCCGCGTCCGCACGCCAAGGCCTTCGCGTGCCCGGTGGAGAGCTGCGTGCGGAGCTTCGCGCGCTCCGACGAGCTCAATCGCCACCTGCGCATCCACACCGGCCACAAGCCCTTCCAGTGCCGCATCTGCCTCCGCAACTTCAGCCGCAGCGACCACCTCACCACGCACGTGCGCACGCACACGGGCGAGAAGCCCTTCGCCTGCGACGTGTGCGGCCGCCGCTTCGCGCGCAGCGACGAGAAGAAGCGGCACAGCAAGGTGCACCTGAAGCAGAAGGCGCGCGCCGAGGAGCGGCTCAAGGGCCTCGGCTTCTACTCGCTGGGCCTCTCCTTCGGCGCGCTGTGAGCCGCGCGTGCCCGCCGCAGGGCCCGGCCCCGCCGCCCCCGCACGCCCCGTCCCCGCACGCCTGGGAGGCCGCAGCCCCGCTTCCCGGTCCTCCCGCGCCCGCCGCACACTCCCCGTTCAGCACCGGCTCTGTGGAGAGCTCCTGCCGTCCCGAAGCCGCCTTCCTCCCTTCCTTCCGCCAGCAGCGCTGTGGGGGACAGTCTTCCCAGGCCTCCCACAGAGTAGGCGCTTCCTTGGACCGAAGCCTCGTGTCACTGGGGTACGCCCCACGCCCTCTACGCCCCGGAGGCAGGCTGGGGCTGCGCTGAGCGGGGCTCGTGAGAACTTTGTACAGCAATGTCGTTTCCAGCAGCCATTGGACGTGACGTTTTGCTTTGGGGTTATTTTCTTTCTGTTGTTAATTTTTTTGTAAAGCAGACGCTACTCTCAAGCAGTTGATAAAACTGTTTATTTTTGCAATTAAAATCATCGTGCTAAAAGTTTATTGAATCTGTTATGTGAACTCCTGACCCTTCTCTCCCTCCTTCCCAAACCAGGACAATGCATGTAAACGTACGGAGAAAGTACCCAGGTCGATGCGGTGCGGGCCTTTAACCCAACAGTGATAAGCGCACTGGCCAGACACTGCAACACATAATAGGCATTGTTTAAATGCATGTTAAATAATGGATTTACTCACACATGAGGTAAGGGATAGAGACGCTTTCTGGAACTAGAAAGTATTTGGAACTATTAATGAAACCCTGCGTATGTTGCCCTCCTTAACCCTTGATCTCCAGTGAAGTAGGCATAAGTCCCATTTCAAAGGTGGCAAAGCAATGTACGTTGCTTGCTGAGTGACCCACCGGAAACAGATCAGGCCCAACATTTCTGACTCGAAAACGAGTGTTCCTTTTCCAGAATGGATGCATTTGAGCCTAGTAAAGCCATTTGGAAAGACTTCCCACCAGGTGATGAAAAACAGGTTTGGCACTAGAGGGAGCCCTGGGCAGGAGTGATGGCCCCAAGGGGCTGTCCTTTTTCAGTGTTATTTGTGAATACTGCGTCCGTGCTTGAGTCAATGTGCATCTGTTCAGGAGTTGCACACTGTCAGGGCCAAGAGGGTTTCAGAGTCTGGCTAGGCCATGCCTGCGTCTGGTAAGGGACAAACCTGAGTGGCATATACCTGCCAGTGCCTTTCCCAGCTTTGCTTGCAAGTGAACATTCAGGGTTTTGGAGGGCAGGCAGGAGGGTGGTGATAAAAGCATGATACCTAGTGGGGAAGGTGGGCTTCCCTCTCTACTCTCCAACCTCTCCCGAAAACTTTTTGTCTACCTTTAGAAGACTATGGAGCATAAAAACCTGCTGTGTGCCCATTTCTCCTCCACAGTGACTGCTCTATGCTAAGGCAGGGAAGGGACTGTCTGAGAACTCTGTGCTTCTCTGCTATGGATTGAGCTGTGACTGAGTTAGGAAAGCCCTCGGTCCTATGATCCAAGTCAAGCAGCTTCTGCGACTCTGGCTTCTTTGCTCTTCACTCTTCGATATGTTTGACCTGTCCCCGCATGGTTGACCAGAGACAAAATGATCCAGCCACAGACTTCTGTCCTTTCCTCTCCCCTGGTATTAAGTGCTCTCAAGACTGAGGACTTGTATCTAATAAACCAGTTGTGGCAAATAATTTGATGATATCTCTTCTAAGGGAATCAGCATTTCAGAAGAGCAGCCAGCAGAGAACAATGTTTAACCCTTTGGAGATGGTCCAGTGGTGGATATTATGACAGGTAAGTAGTGGATTGTGGAGACAATGATAAAAGGTGCTTCTCATTATCTTACTACTTGAGTAATTAACCTCTTCACTTTCTGGCATGGACCACATGACATCATTTTTTTATGCAGAGTAGTGTAAGGAGAAGCACAGAGACCCCTAGTTCAATCAGCATCAGAATCATGCCTCCCAAGGAAAGGAAGTGCAGACTAGTTGGGTGGCTGGTCTCTGAGCACCACCTTCACCTGCTGGGTTCCAGCTCTCTCCATTTCTATTTTGTCTTCATACCCTAGTATGATGAGAAAATGGAATCTAGAAAAGTGACTAACTAGTAATCCTAATACCACGGCCCAACCTGGTTTTAGAACTTCTTTTTTAATATTCTTTTTTATTTTCAAGCAGAGCAGTGGGGAGAGAAAGAGAAAGGGCACACTAGGGCCTCTTGCCACTGCAGAGAAACTCCAGTTGCATGTGCCACTATGCATCTGGCTTTACATAGAAACTGAGGAATCAAACCCAAGCCATCATGCTTTGCAAGCAAGTTCCTTTAACCACTGAGCAATCTCTGCAGCCCCTGGTTCTCGAACTTGTAGCCAAGAGGTTCCTTCCGTTTTCCCATATACTGGAGCTTCCCTAAGGACTTCGAGGGAAAGGAGTGTTAGGCCAGAGCTGAATAAAATTAACATGAATGGGAAAACCCAATCAGAATCAGACTGTCAGCTAAATTTTATTTGGTTTTATTGTTATTTTTCTTTTGGTTTAGTTTGGTTTTTGAGACAGAGTTTCACACTGTAGTCTATGTTGGTTTCAAACTTGTGATGATCCTCCTGCTTCAGATTCACTACTTGACTGTAGTGTGAACTAGGATCACACATAAACACCACTACAACCAGCCATGAGCCACCATACCCAGTAGAGAAGTTTTTGAAGTCAGTATGCTCATTGGGAAGAAATAAATGGGCCTATAATGTTCAAGTTCGCCTTTTCTTTTTCCTTACTTGCTTCTTCCACCCTCTTCATCTGGTCTTCAGAATGAGGTCATTTCCCCAGACATGGTTCTTAGACCTATTCGTTCTCATCTCCCTGTCTTTGAAGCACACACTCAGTGCCAGTCTTTCATCCCTCCCATATAAATGACTTCTAAGTTGACCAGCTTCATGGTTCTGACTTGTGGCCAACACCATATAGGTGTACCCACCACTATTTAAAATATAATCTATCTAAAATCAAATCTACTTCCATATTCACAATTCCTGTCTATAATGCCAATTATTTAGTTGCTTAGACTCATCCAAGTGACTTCTATTCTGTACAAATCACCTTTGCTCTCTCCTCTGCCCACAAATCCAGGCTGTCTCACCTGATGGATCTCACTGATGTTCTTCAGAATCTTGCTTGCTCTCCTTCATGGCATATCTGTTATAATCCTTAGCTGTGCTTTCCTTTTATACAGGGATTTACCTGGGCAGCAACATTCTAGGGCCTAGGCTAAAGGTGTATTTATTTATTTATTTATTTTTTTTCCTTTTTCAAGGTAGGGTCTCACTCTAGCCCAGGCTGACCTGGAATTCACTATGTACTCTCAGGGTAACCTTGAACTTACAGCAGTCCTCCTACCTCTGCCTCCCTAAGTATTGGGATTCAAGGTGTGAGCCACCAAGCCCGGCCTTTTTAAACTTTTCATTGACAGCTTCCCTAAATAGACAATAAACCTTGTAATTCCCCATTCTCCTCCTCTCAAATTCACCCTCCATTGAATCCCTTCTGCCTTCTAATTAGTCTCCTATTTTGATATTGTCATCTTTTCTTCCTATTATAGAGGTGTTGCGCAGGTACTGTCAGACACTGTGAGGTCATGGATATCTAGGCCATTTTGTATGTGGAAGAGTGCATTGTAAGCAGTCCTACCCTTCCTTTGGCTCTTACATTCTTTCTACCACCTTTTCTGCAATGGACCCTAAGCCTTAGAATCTGTGACAGAGATGTCTCAGTGCTTGAATACTCCACTGTCACTTCTCAGCACTATGGTGACTTTTAATTCACCCCAGTGGTCATAAAGGTGTGTTTCTCCTGAACAGTTTTGTATCTGCTTCTTCTGGACACTCCAGGAGTTTTAACCAATGCAACTGAATCTTTTTGGTTCTGTTTTGTTGTTTCTTTATTTGAGATAGTCTCATGTGGCCTAAGCTGGCCTTGAACTCACTGTGTGTCAAGGTGGGCTTTGAACTTTTGATCTTTGTGCATCCATCACCCAGCACTGGTATTATAGGCATGTACCACCATGCTTGGCTGAATCTTTTACAAATTTCTTGACAGGAGGTCCCTGTACCATGCAAGTGTTGTAAATTCAAACTGTACCTCAAAGAGCTAAGGACATAGCTTAGTGGCAGAACACTTGCCTAATATATGGAAGGCTCTGAGTTCAATCCCTACTGCCCACCCTCCAATAAAAGAACCAAACTAAAGATCAAGTAGCTATAATTTTTAAAGATAGGGTCTCATAGGCCTGGTGTGGTGGCACATGTCTTTAATTTCAGCACTCGGGAGGCTGAGGTAGGAGGGTCACTGAATTTGAGCCAGCCTAGAGCTACAGAGTAAGTTCCAGGTCAGTGTGAGCTAGAGTGAGGCCCTACCTCACTAACAAACAAATACAAAAGCCCAGACTGGCCTCAAACTTGCTATGCAGCAAAGAATTACCTTGAACTTATCCTCTGCCTCTTCTTCCCAAGTGCTGGGATTTCAAGTGTACCCTACCATGCCCAGTTTATGTTGCTGAGGATCAAACCCAGTGCTTCATGCAATTAAGCAAGCACTCTACCAAGTGAGGTGTATCCCAGCCTCAAATAGACATAGGACAGGATAGACAAGCAATAGATTCCTTCTCCATCCTTTTCAAGAGTTGGTCTCAGCCGGGCATGGTGGCACATGCCTTTAATCCCAGCACTCCAGAGACAGAGGTAGGAGGACCGCTGTGAGTTCAAGAACACCCTGAGACTACATAGTTAATTCCAGGTCAGCCTGAGCCAGAGTGAGACCCTAGCTTGAAAAACAAAACAAAACAAAACAAAAAAGAGTTAGTCTGAATACACCTCATGTTTACATTTCTTGATCTCAATTCCATTACCTCTTTGTTTGTTGTACTGAGGATCTAACCTAGGGCCTCTTTTGCTCTATCATGAAGCTACATCCCTACACCCTTTTATTTTTTAACTGTTAATTTTGAGATAGGGTCTTGTTAAGTTGCCCAGGCTTGTCTTGAACTCTTAATACAGGGTGACCTTAAACTGGTGACCTTCCTGTGCCACAGGTCCTGCTTAATTCCATTGTCCTTACCCATGTAGATTTTCCTTTCACAAACTCATCCAAGTACTTTTAAGATGTCTGTTCCACTTTTGTGTAGCAGTGCACATATTCTGTAGCAGGAAAGTCTCTGGGTTATCTATCTGGTAATAACATTGAAAGCTGAAGCCAGAGGATGTTGACTGTTCTCAAACATTTCCCACATGTATCCTCTGTGTGCCTGTCACCAGCACCTTAGTCCATACTACACCTTCCACCTATACACAGCTTGGCTATTACAGTCACAGAGTCACAGACTTGCAGTGTAGTTGGATGGAAAAGATAAGGATATCCTGTCCAAACCCAGTATAGAAAAGAAAACTGGCCAGGCGTGGTGGCACACACCTTGGGAGGCAGAGGTAGGAGGATCACTGCAAGGTCTGAGGGTACATAGTGATTTCCAAATCAGCCTGGGCTAGAGTGAGACCCTACCTTGAAAAACTAAAAAGAAAAAGAAAAGAAAACTGAGGCCCAATAAGCTTGGTTTCTTTTGCTGTTGTTGTTGTTGTTGTTTTTTTTTAAGGTCACACAGTAAGAGTAAAGTTGGCCTTAAAACTGACCATTCCAGTTTGGGGAACAAAGCATGCACATACATGTTCTTGCTCATGCCATAAGTACTGGGTGCCTATATCTGAAGAGGTTGAAATAACAGAGGCTTACTTAAGTGTGGTTTCTCATATTGGGAAGATGGGAGATATAAGAATATTGAGGTGGAATATGAGGAGAATTTTACAAAGCAGTCCCTCTGCCTGGGTTTCTCTCCTTCCATTCCAAACTTAAAACACTAGTGATAAAGTTTCCTTAAAACACCATTTGCAGGGCTGGAGAGATGGCTCAGTAGTTAAGGTGCTTGCCTGCAAAGCTTAACAACCAGGATTCCATTCCCCAGTACCCACATAAAGCATGTACCTGGAGTTCATTTGCAGTGGCTGGTGGCCCTGGCATGCCATTCTCTCTCTCTTTTTTTTCTTCCTCTTCTTCTTCTCCATCTCCCTCCCTCCCTCCCTCCCTCCCTTTCTCTCCTCCCCCTGTCTCTCTCTTCTCTTTCTGTGTGCAAATAAAAAAACTTAACACCATTCATGACAAAATAGTTATTTATCCCAAACTGGCTAAGACTTTTAGCCTCCTACAAAAATGCATATACCCCTGCAGTTAATAAAGCATTCTATGTCTAATCCAAATTCATCTTCCAGCCACCTCCATCATCTCTCCCTTTGTTCATCCTCCCCGCTCCCAGCCTATTAGCCAAATCTTCCCACCTTTGAGCTCCTTCAGGGACAGAAGCCTTGTTTGATCCACATTGTACGACCTCCATCTTACCAAGTCCACAGCCAAGCACACTTAAGGACTTAATCACTATGTGCTGATTAGTTCATGGAGGAGGGGGTAAGGGAAAGAAAGATGATGGAAGGGCATGAAACTGGGAAAGAGAAGAGGAAGGAGAAAGAACCAGGTGGGATGCCATGAGTGGGACCAAACCTCTGGCTAGTCCAGTCCTATCAGGTTCTTCACTTGTGATTCTCTTTGTGAGCTCTGGGACCCCATATGTATGTATCAATGATTACTCTTTCTGTGGGTTTCTGTAGCCTACATGGAGTGGGATTCACATTTTTAGAACTGTGGTTCCCATAACAACCAAGCAGGAACTGTTGTCTGTGAAATGTAGCATAGTTACACATGCGCACATGCATATATGCATGAACACATGCACGTGTGTACAAATTCATGCATGTATACTCACATGCACGAGTACAGCACCCCTCACACTTTTACGCATGCATATATATACAAGCATGCATGCATTCACAAGAATATATATGCACCTATGTATGCATGCATACTTGTAGGTGTACATTTGCATAGGCATGTGTACTCATGCACCAGATACCCATGTGCATGCACAGCATGCCCCATGCCTGGCACTGTTTCCATACACTTACAGGAAGTACAGAGAAAAGGTCGATCTCAGAACAAAGATGCAACTAAAATGATCTGCAAGCACTTCTGGCTATCTGCAAAAACAGGTAGATTCAGTGAGTCTGCATTTTTACAGGAAGAAGACTCATGGGCCTTAGAGCAAAGAGGAGACAGGAGAGTGCCGTGTCTGAGCAAACTATGACTTGAGTAACTTGCATTCAAATCCTCATTGAACCATTTGTTGAACTCTGCACTTTAGCTTCTCCACATGCAAAGTTTGTTTCTCCATTGCTGTCACAAAGGGCCTGGCACCAGCCACTTAAGGACGAAAGGTTTATTTTGATGGAATGCAGTCCATCTCGGTGGGAAGGGATGGTGGCAGGAGTGTGAAGCTACTGTGCCCATTGTGCCCACACTTAGGAAGCAGAGACAAATACTGGTGATCCACTCACTTTGTCCTTTTCATTCAGCCTGGTACTCCACTTGGTGGGTTGTTGCCACCCATATTCAGGGCCAGTAGCTAAATCTCTCTGAAAACTCCCTCACTCTCTCAAAGACACACCCAGAGGTGTTTCCTAGGTGATTATGAATCTAGTTAAGCTGAAAAGATTAACTTTCACAGTCGGGGTAACTGATAGGTAAATCTATTCGAGATTAAATGATGCACATAGAATGGTTAGCATGGGCTGCAGTGAATCAAGTGCTTGGCAAGCAAGTGTTCAGACTGGAGTTCAGAACCCATTTGCATGCCAAGTGGGCATGGTGGCCTGCTAGCAATCCCAGCATTCCAGAGGTGGACACGGGATCCCTAGAGCAAGCTGGCCGTCTGTATCAGTCCAGTTGATGAGCTTGTCCCAGTAAAGGTGGAGAACTGTAAGAGGCAGACTTCTAATGTCAACTTCTGGCCTCCACACCTATGCACACACGTGTACTCACGTACGCACATACATATGCAAAAAATGATTGGCATGGTGCCTAGCACCTGACTAATAGGAACTGTTAGCATCCAAATCTTAGAAGTAATTTTTCCTTTGTTTAGTCTAAGAAAACTTCCTGGAGGAGGAAAGAAATTCAGGAGCTAAAGGAAGGAAGGGGGGGGGGGTTAATCTGTTTGGCCACTATACGGTTTCCAGTTCTTACTAATGTCTCCACAAAAGCCACTACACAAGCCTACAAACTATCCTTCCTGCGACTGCACGTCCCAAAGGCTGACCATCACAGAGTGGATGCCCCCCCAACGCCTGGAATTTACTGGACAATCCTGAAGCTAAGTTGGATTTCTGCGCCGCTGCAGGTCTGTGTGTAAACCTGCCCAGGCACGACCCTGGGGCGGAAATACCCTCTCCTTTTCTTCATCTAAGGTTCAACTCAGCTCTTGTCCTGGACCCTCCCCAAACTGGCTTCCCAACCCCCTTAGGTCCCATTGCAGGTCTGGACAGCCAGATTGTGCCTGCCTCAGCAGTTCCATATCAGGCCTGAAGACAAGAGGGCCTCTAGGTGTCCAAGATTTGGCTAGGAACGACCTAGGGCGTGTTCCCTGCCTCTTTTTCTACTTGTAGGTCCAGCAAGGGATTTGGAACAGGAGGACGAGCTCCTAGGCGACATCTGAAGTGCAAGACTGGGGCCCCGAATTTACAGGATGGGGCCTGCTGCAGCCTTTGAAAGACCCTACCTTTCAAGGGAGGTCTTCGCTGATACAACGCACCTGACCTGAGGTCGCCCAGACACTTAAAGTGGCGTTAACGCCGGAGTAGCGCCCGTACCCGCCCCCCTTCGAGTCCCAAGACCGCCCATCCCAACATCTGCTTCCGAGAAGATGCAGGCCCAAGCCAGAAGGGTGGGTTAGGGTGGACAGGCCCTGATTAAAGGTGGGCAGTGGAGGCCACAGCTGGAGGCGCCGGGGAGGAGAGCACTGGGTGGAGCCCAGGGAGAAGACTGGGATCCCGAGGGGGGCGGCGCGAGCGATCCCTGCAGCCTGGGCCGGTGCGGGACCCCATCCCCCATCAAAGCCACCACCTTAGGCGGAAAACGTGGGGTCCCGACGCACCGGCTTCTGGCTGCTTCTGCCTCTACCCAGCTTGCTGGAGAGCCCGCCCCGGAGGAGGGGCCGGCTCCGTCCCGCCTCCCCGCCGCTCCTCGGGCCGCGGCCCCCTCCTCCCTCCGGCTCCCGCGTCCTCCCCCATCCGCGCCCGCCCCTCCCGCTGCGCCCGGCTGGAGGCTCGGCCGCCCCCGCCCCGACTAGGAGGCGGGGGTGCTCGCGGCGCGGCCACCTCCGGCTGGAAAGGGGACCGAGATCCGAGGCCCGGAGGCGGCCTGGCGTCTGGACCCCGCACGAGGGTACTGCCCGTGCACCCCCGGCCCAGGGCCGCGGTGCCCGGCTTCGCCGCGGGTGGAGGAGGTAAGGGCGGGTGGCGCGCGCTGCAGGACTGCCCAGGGGAGGCGAGGCCGGGAGGACCCCAGCTGCTGCCTCCTGGGGCTCCTTCCTCCTTACTGGCCGCCCGACTGGGAGGGATTCTGGGCAGGCCAGGCCAGAGACAGGCAAGGGGTTAATTTAAGGAATTAAAATCATAACGGGCTTGAGATCAGGCTTCCCGCTCCCCCCGCCCCGCCTGTCGCTTACCGAGCCTGGTTGTGGGCAGGGGTGGGCTCCAGAACCCCATTGGGACAGTGGACCTTGGATAATAGGGGCCTGAGGGAGGTCAGAGAGGGAATACCCTGAAACCCCAGCCCGCCCCACCGACTCCTTGAAGGGGTGGGGGAGGGGCTTGGTGCCTAGGCCTGCTGGGCACCTGTGCGGGTGTCCGTGCCTGCAGGTGTGCACGTGTGATCATCTGATGGTGTGCATACGTGTGCACGCATGTTTCTGTCTCTTCACATCCCAGTGCCTGCGTGGGTGGCTGTGCCCAGTGTCTGGAGGTGTGGGCCCCACTGCATTGCTTTGCATGTGTGAGTGACACGGTGCCTGCGTGCACTGCCCACGGTCTGCTTTGAGAGCTGAGTGGGGCCTGCTCTCCCTTCGGTTGAGCCTGCAGCGAGGGGCCCAGAGGGTGTTCTGGGTGAGAGATCCAGGTGCCAGAGCTTGTATGTGTGTGACCTTGGGAGGTGTGTGCATGTTTTCAGGACCAGGAAAGGGGTGCTTATAACAGAAAGACAGTGTCAAGGCTGCCAGGAAGCAGAGGACTGGCCGCACGGACCCCTGTGGGTCTTCACCAGGCTGGAGGTACACGTTGCTGGAGCTAGAGCTTCCGGGCTGACACCCACCCAACCCTCCTGGAAGGCCAGAGGAATTTAAAAGGCAGAGGCATTCCTTTATCTGCCATCCACAGGGAATAATATAGGGGTAATTCATTCAGATGCTTCCAGCAGCCCTTAGAATACTTCAATAAATACATCCTTAGAATACCTCCACCTGCTAGCAAAGGCCTCCCAAAACACCCAGTTCAGAGCAGTGTCCTAAGGATGGCAGCCCTGTGGCCTGTTTGCTAAGTTGGGGTTCTTGGTTAGAGTTCCGGGGAAGATAACCATTTCCTAGGTTAGACGATATCCCAGTCAGCAGCCTGGAGGTCCCTGCTCCACCCTGACTCTAAGTCTCTCCTTTGTGTGAGTTTTATACAGAGGAAGGTAGGGAGAGCTCTTGGGTCCTAAAAATAAACAGGAGGGAGAGATGATGCTAAGACATGGCAGGGAGGTGGAGGCCAGATGGGGAGAAGTTCATGAAAAAACAAACTCTG
Source organism: Jaculus jaculus (assembly GCF_020740685.1). Lineage (NCBI taxonomy): Eukaryota > Metazoa > Chordata > Mammalia > Rodentia > Dipodidae > Jaculus > Jaculus jaculus. The sequence continues at coordinate 61,753,350 of NC_059107.1, forward strand.
CTAACTTCTGAATTTTGCTCGATCTGGGCTTAACTGGTAGAGTAGGAACAGAGATCTGTGGCACCCACATTTGTTTCTAGAGTTAGGAGTGCCTGCCAGTTTTTTTTTTTCTTTTTGGGGGGGATATTTGTAGTGGGAAGATGGTGATGGTTGTTGAAATGTAATTGCTATTCTGCCTTTTAATTCCTTAGACCTTCCTCCTTCTCTGATGAAGATGCTTGCATTCAATGAGTGGTACTATGGGCCCTTCTGTGAAAATTTCAAGGTTGATGTAGCATTCTATTCTCAACCTGAGACTAAGAGCATAGGATTTGCAGTCAGTCAGGAAGTGCTATGTTCAAATCTAGTCTGTCACAGTTTCAGTTATTCACTAGGATAACAAGCCACTCTAGATTTTAGAAACTTTGGATACTATTTATTATTTACTTATTGTACTTGGGGGATTGAACCCAGGGTCTTGCCTATGCTGGGCAAGTCCTCTACCACTTTCTGCCTTCCCCAGTAGCTAAGGTTACAAGTACATATACCACCATGCTTGGCTAACAATGACATTATTTCCGTGAGTGGCCTGTGACGATGGGGTCTGTGGGTCTCATTTGGAATTGCCTACACAAGGTGCATCAAGGAGCCTGTCAGCCTCCAAGGCCTCTTGACATGAAGCTTCTAATCATTCTGGCAGCTGGTGCATGCTAGACATACAGACAGCCACAGTCTAACAGTTGGATCTCAAGAGACAAATCCTAAGGTGTAACTGCTTATCTAGCTTCTGCATGTTTGAGGCTTACTACTGTCCCCTGGCTAAACCCTAACTCAATGTGGGAGGGACCACATAAAAGCACGGATACTAGGACTCACTGGAGGTTTCATGCAACAACTTGTTTCAGTCCTCACTGGCCTTGGGCAAGTATGACCAGTCTGAGCCTCAGTTTCCTCACTCTAGCATTTAGACAATGCCACCTCCTTGGCAGCATTGTTGTGGGCATGGTCAATAATTACTAGATGGACAGTAGGTTCACTGCTTTGATGACTGGACTACAAGCACCTAAAGGCAAGAGCTGAAATTCAGATTTTAAAACCCACTGCCTGATATGGATCTTGTGCTTAAAACTCAGCCTTTTGCTGAATGGATGAAATAAAATGGAGTAGCTAGTTATGGTGGTGCACCCCTCTAACACTAGCATTCAGGAGGCAGAGGTAGGAGAATTGCCATGAGTTCAAAGCCACCATGAGACTACATAGTGAATTCCAGGTCAGCCTGGGCTAAAGCAAGATCCTATCTCAAGAAAGAAAGAAAAAGAGAGCTGGGTGTGGTGGTGCACGCCTTTAATCCCAGCCCTCGGGAGGCAGAGGTAGGAGGATCACCATGAGTTCAAGGCCACCCTGAGAATACATCGTGAATTCCAGGTCAGCCTGGGCTAGAGTGAGATCCTACCTCGAAAAAAAAAAAAAAAAGAAAAGAAAAAGAAAGAAAGAAAAAGAGAGAACTGAAAGAGAGAAAAGAAAAGAAATAGAAAGGAGTGAAAAAGTTCCAAGCCCTAGAGCTCAGCTAGAACAAGCTGTGGTGATAAGAAGACAGGAAGTTCTGATACCCCCCTCCAGTCAGTACCTGGATGGCAGTCAGGAGAGCACTTGTGTTTTTCGTTTCTTTTCTTTCTTTTTTCTTTTTCTTTCTTTCTTTCTTTCTTTCTTTCTTTTTTTTTTTTTTTTTTTTTTGAGGTGGGGTCTTGCTCTAGCTGACCTAGAATTCATTGTATTGTCTCAGGGTGGCCTCAAACTCATGGCAATTCTTCTGCCTCAGCCTCCCAAGTGCTAGGATTAAAGGCATGTGCCACTATGCTTGGCTTGTACCTGTTTTTCCAAAATGACTCTTGGGTTCATTTAGTTAATTAGTTAGTCCAGTTGTATGCTCATGAGTGGCAAAAACTAGTTACATGGACTCAGTAGACTTATTGGTCTTTAATGTGGTTCCTCTAACAATGCATTGAGGAAAAGAGAGTTGCCAGAGCCCTTGCCTTCAGTGTGTTGTGAGGATGGATCTGATGTGCGACCAGGACATCATCCCAGCATGTGGTACCTATTCTCCTTGAATAGTGTGGTAAGGAGGGATTTCAGCTGGAGGAAGTTGTCAGGGAAGGTTTCATGCAAAAGGTGACACTGGAATGCTGGGCGTGGTGGCGCACACCTTTAATCCCAGCACTTGGGAGGCAGAGGTAGGAGGATCACCATGAGTTAGAGGCCATCCTGAGACTAACTCCAGGTCAGCCTGAGCTAGAGTTAGACCCTATCTCGGAAAACCAAAAAAAAAAAAAAAAAAAAAAAAGTGACATTGGAATGGAGCCTGAAGAACTCACCAGTTGGAGAAGGGACTTCCAGGAAGAAAGAACATGAACCTTGACTTCAGGATGTGACAGCACCCAGTGCTTCCCTGTGGAGCAGAGTCCCAATGAGGCATGTAGAAGAGAAGCAGAGACAGAAGCTGAAGCCAGCAGCGCTGAATGGTGTTAGATGATTAGATGTTAGATAAACCTGGTATAATAGTGCATGTCTGTAATCCCAACACTTGGGAGGTAGAGGCAGGAGGATCAGGAGTTCCTGCCATCCTCAGATATATAGAGTTCAAGGCCATCCTTTGGTAGATGAGACCCTGTGTCAAAAAGAAAGAAAGAGAGCTGGAAAGATGGCTCAGCAGTTAAGGGGCTTACCTGCAAAGTCAAAGGACCCAGGTTAAATTCCCCAGGTCCTAGATAATCCAGCTGCGCAAGGTGGCACATGTGTCTGGAGTCCATTTGGAGGTCCTGGTGTACCCATTCTCTCTAAAGCTTTGAAAGCCATGAGGATTCTCAACTGGATGATTTAGAGTCCTCAGTTAGTTTAGAGACAGTATAAGTGGTCCACATATTTGAGGATATGTCTATAGTGGGACAGTGGCTATACAGAAGGAGAGTAGAGTCAACTATGAACTATATAGTATGGTCAACAGTGATTGATGAGATCTGAGAAGGGACTGAGAAATCAAGAGATGGGGGTCGCTGTCCAGGGTGCTGAGCAGATGCAGATGGCGAGTATTTCCCAATCTAGGAAATAGAAGCAAGAAGCAGGTTTGAGGGTGTGTGTTGTGGGTATTGTGATTTCAGTGTTAGCCACATTAGGCTTTTCAGTCTCTTCCTGGTTTCTTCTGATAGCACTTTAAGTTTAATTTTAATTTTTTTGTTTTTGTTTTTTTGAGTTAGGGTCTCTTTTCCAGGCTGACCTGGAACTCACTCTGTAGTTCCAGGCTGGTCTTGAACTCACAGTGATCCTCCTATGCCTGCTGGGAATAGAGGTGTGTGTCACCATGCCCCGCTGCAACTTTAAAGGAAAGAGAGAGGAAGAGAAAAGGAAGGAAGGGAGGAATGGGGGGATGAAGGAAGAAAGGAGGGAAAGAAGTAGGGAGGGAGAAGAAGGAGGTAAGAGTTTCAAAGCTCAAGGCATTGGACTATCTGTATCTCTGACCAGTGGAAGTAGGTTAACTCTAAGAATCACTGAAATATGCTTAGCCTCGCCTGTCTTCAGAAATGTCCCTAAATTCTCCCACCTCCTCCCCTGCACAGTGAGCTTGTGTCCACTCAGTGCCTTACCCTCTCTACTCACTCCTCAGCTCATCTCATCCATGGTCATTAGTCCAGTCCTCTTGGCCATCCCCATCACCAGACCTGCTCCTGTGTCACACCATGTATACCACTGCCCAGTCCTTCCCTCCTGGAATCATCTCTTCCCTTAGATTCCTGCTAGAACTCCCATTTCTGCTTTGGTTCTTGGGAGTTTCCTGGTTCTTCTCTGTCCTCTACCTCTTGGAGATTCCATCTTTCCCCAGCTCTTCTCTCTCCACACTGTCACCCTGGGCCTGTTTGTCCACTTCCATTTTTATGCTTAAGTGGATAAAACAACTTGGCGGGGGGGAGGGGTGAGGCATGGCCCTGTGTAGTTCAGTGATAGAAATCCAATTCAAATTATTTTGATCAATAAAAGATCTTTTATAATTTTTTAATTATTTTTTGCTGGGAGAGGTTGAGGTAGACTCTCACACTAGCTCAAGCTGACCTAGAATTCACTATATAGTCTCAGGGTGGCCTCAAACTCACAGAGATCCTACCTCTGCCTCCCAAGTGCTAGAATTAAAGGCATGTGCCACCACACCTGGCCAATTTTTTAACAAACTCCAGATGCATATGCCACCTTATACATCTGGCTTATGTGGGTCCTGGGAAATTGAACCTAGGTTCTTTACCTTTGCAGGCAAGTGCCTTAACCACTAAGAATCCCTCCACCCCCAATAAAAGATCTTGATTCAGCTGGGCGTGGTGGCACATGCCTTTAATCCCAGAACTTGGGAGGCAGAGGCAGGAGGATCACCCTGAGTTCGAGGCCACCCTGAAACTACACAGTGACTTCCAGGTCACCCTGGGCTAGACTTGAGATCCTACCTTGAAAAACCTATTTATATGTATAAAATCTTAATTCATGTAACTATAAAGGGAGATGAGTTGCTCTCAGGTATAACTAAACTCAGTTTCTCAACAGTGGTGAGGACTTCCCTCCAGCTCCTAGCTCTGCTCCATTCTGAGTGTATGTTTTCCCCAACTATGTATGTTCTTTCTCTGTGTGGTTGTCAGAGGTTGTGCTAGACAGCTCTGTCATCCCAGCATGCAGTCCCAGAAGGAAAGAGGAGCTTGTGGTCTTTCATAGGAACTCCCAGTGGAGGACTCTGAGGATTCAGTCAACCATTCTGGTCAAGGAGGTAGGGTGCTGCAACTGACTGGTATGGGACTGGTAACTCTGCCACAAGCACATGAAGTAGGAAGGGGCAGTTTTCTAAGGAAAGGATGAAATGTTACAATTTCCATAAAGTAAGCATATAAAAATATAATGTCCACTGTAGGAATCACAGAGTTGTGGAAGCCATAGAAATGCAAGACTGTATCTTTCTGACCTGCACACGTCTGGGCTCGTCAATGTTCTGTCATGGATGGTGGCAGGGCTAGGGAGATGATGAGGGCCTGGCCTCCCTGATGAGCTTTGGAAGCTGCTCACAGTTGCTGGGAGAAGGGAGGACATCTTTTGTGGTGCAGCCCCTTGTAAGGTGCACATGCTCTGGTAAATAACCCCCACCCATGCTCATGCAGGCAACCCCATTCAAACTCAACTCAACACACACCCCAAAGTAGGAGGGCTACTTGAGAAGAAGGGATTTAATCGAGTGGGAAAGGGACAATAAAAGGTAGTGACTGGTGAATATAATCGAAATACATTCTATTCAATTCTTTTTAAAGTATGTGTACTTCTGGCAGCATCAGGTGAGATTGTGATACATGTTAAGATGGTTGGTCATTTGAAGAGGTGAGACACACCTGAAAGCCTAAATATGGATGCATGCATACATAGATACACACACATATACATATACGCATGCATACATGCCTCTAGTGAGTTCAGCCTGCAGACTCCTACAGAGTCAAAGAATCAAAAACTTTTGAAATTCCAGGTGTGGAGGTGCATGGCTTTAGTCCCAGTACTCTGGAGGCTGAGGTAGGAGGATCACTATGAGTTCAAGTTCATCCTGGGGCTATAGAGTGATTTCCAGGGCAGCCTGGACTAGAGTGAGACTGTGCCATAAAAACATCAAAAACCATTGAGCTGGACTTGAAAGTAGATCTGAGATAGGCATTTCAGATTGGAGGAGCACATGGCGTAAGGGGATGGCAAGGAGGTGCGGCCAGGCAGAAAAGGGAGGCAGGTCTTAGGACTGCAGAAGTTGATTTTGGAAAACTAGAATGCAAAGGAAAATCTCTGACTGTTCTGCCACAGTACCAAGAGTACAGAACCATGCTGGAGTTTGAACAGACAACACTTTTTTTTCCCTTTTCTTTCCTTCTCCTCCCCACCCCACACCCTCTCATCACCTTCTCACTTGCACTCTGGCAATGCTTCATGATGATGCTAAAGTGCGTAAGTCGAGACAAAACTGTATCCAGGAGTGATTCAGTCATTCTTCAGCTGCAGTACATGGAAGGAGGCCATAGGGTGGGCTGCCCTGGGGTAAAGAGTCACCTAGACTACAGAGCCTCTCTTCACCTTGCACATTCTCCTACTGGCTGCACCCCAGGCTTTTCCTTCCCCGTTATCATGGAGCCTGGCTGTCAGGGTGCTACAGAGGCAAAAATAGTGCTACACAAGTGAGAGCACCTAGGAGGCAGAGGCTGGCTGCTCCTTGGGCATTGAAAGAACCCTCCCCTCCAAACCAGAAAGGAGCTGCACTCAGGTGGGCCTCACACCCCCATGCCAGGCTGACAATGCATTTTAGAATAACCTTGCTTTCTAAAAGCTTTGCATGTGCACCTGTGTGTGTGTGTGTGTGTGTGTGTGTGTGTGTGTGTGTACACTCCGGGTCATGTACCAGCTTCATCAGTTTTGCCTGTTGTTATTAATCTATTCAAGTTTTCTGCTGCTTCTTGAGTCAGTTTGATAATTTATATTTTCCTAGAAATGCACTGAATTCACCCAGAATTTAAAGAATTTGAGCCATGAGTTGTACCCGATGGCATGTTAGTAATTTTAAAAAGTTTCTAGGGCTAGAGAGATGGCTTTAGCAATTAAGATGCTTGCCTGCGAAGCCTAAGGACCGATGTTTGACTCCCCAGACCCCACATAAGCTAGACCATAAGGTGACACATGTGCAGTGTCACACATGCACCCAAAGTGGTGCAAGCATCTGGAGTGCAATTACAGTGGCCGGAGGCCCTGGTGTGCCAATTCTCTCTCACGCACACACTCTTGCTCTCACTCATTAAAAAAAAAAAGCCAGTGTGTTGGGCTTGCCTCAAAAAACTAAAAAGCCTTTGTAGGTCTTTTCTGGAAAAATATCTTTTGGATTTACTTCTTAAGGCTCTTTTTTAAATCTTAATATACCTAAAGGGCAGTGTTTAATATACCAGAAGGACAGTGTTATTGGGATAATTATGTAGTATTGATTTAGTGATACTAGACTATTTTTGTGTGTGGTACTGGGGATATGAACACAGCCTGGCTGAAAACAGCCTGGGATATATGAGTCCCTGTCCCTCAAAAAAGAAAAATAAATAAATAAATAAATAAATAAATAAATAAAACAAAAGAAGAAAAAGAAGCCTGGCATGGTGGCTCACATCTTTAATCCCAACACTGGGAAGGCAGACATAGGAGGATCACTGTGAGTTCAAGGCCACCCTGAGACTACAGAGTGAATTCTATGTTAGTCCTACCTTACGATTTTGGTGTGTGTTTTTGTATGGTGTATGAACATGTGTGTATGCACATTCCTGTGTATATGGGCATGCATTTATTGTGGGGACACATGCACATGGGTGCACAGTAGAACATGGATCTGGAGCTGGTTTGTGGTGGCTGGAGGCCCTGGCATGCCCATTCTCTCCCTCTTTCTCTTTGCCTCTCTCTCTGTCTCCTTTCTCTATCTTTCTCTGCTTGCAAATAAATAAATAAAAATACTGTTAGGGCTGGAAAGATGGTTTAGCGGTTAAGACACTTGCCTACAAAGCTAAAGGACTCAGGCTCAATTCCCCACATAAGCCAGATGCACAAGGTGATACATGCATTTGGAGTTGCTTTACAGCAACTGGATGTCCTGGCATGCCCATTCCCTTTCTCTCTCCCTCTCTTCTTCTCTCTCAAATAAATAAAAAAAAAAAAACTATATAAAATATAATTTAAAAAATCCTTACTTCATAAGGTAAAAAGGAGACATAAAGGGTAGAGAAAGGAAGGGAGGAGGATACTTAATAGGTTGATATTGTATATAAGTAATTACAATGATTGTAATGGGGAGGTAATATGATGGAGAATGGAATTTCAAATGGGAAAGTGTGGGGGTGGGGAGGGAGGGAATTACCATGGGATATATTTTATAATCATGGAAAATGTTAATAAAAATTTAAAAAGAAAAAAAAAATCCTTACTTCAGGAAAACAACATTCTTATCTCATCTGGGCATGGTACTAGCCTATAACCCCAGCACATGAAAAGTGGAGTCAAAGCCGGGCGTGGTGGTGCACACCTTTAATCCCAGCATTCAGGTGGCAGAGGTAGGAGGATCACTGTGAGTTTGAGGCCACCCTGAGACCACACAGTGAATTCCAGGTCAGCCTGGACTAGAGTGAGACCCTACCTTGACAAAACAAAAACAAAAAAGAGGGAGCTAGAGAGATGGGTTAGCTGTTAAGGTGTTTGTCTGCAAAACCAAAGGATCCCGGTTTGACTCTCCAGAACCCACGTAAGCCAGATGCACAAGGGGACACATGCCTCTGGAGTTCATCTGCAGTGGCTGGAGGCCCTGGCATGCCCATTCCCCCTCCCCTCTCTCCATATATATAAAGAAAGAAAACTGGAGGCAGGAAGATCAAGTGTTCAAGAGTTGAAGGTCATCCTCAGCTACACTGTGAGTTCAAAACACCAAAAAGAAAACAAAAGAGATACCAAAGTAAAAGGGAGTCTAGTGAGACAGAAGAAGAGAATTGAGGGGTAAGAGAAGTTATTGGGGTTAATGTACTCAAAACACATTATATACATGTGTAAATTTGTAAAAAAAAATGAATAATTAAAAATTAAAATCTGGGCTGGAGAGATTGCTCAGTGGTTAAGGCACTTCATGCAATGCCTAACAACCCAGGTTCAATTCCCCAGTACCCATGTAAAACCAGATACACAAAGTGGTACATGTATCTGGAGTTCATTTGCGGTGGCTAGGGGTCCTGGTGCATCCATTCTTTCTCTCCCTCTTTGCAAAGTAAGTAAGTAAAATAATTGAAATCTTTTTTTCATAATGTAAACCAAAAATTTCTATTTGGGAGCCAGACATAGTGATACATGTCTATACAAAAAGTATTTGGAAAGTGGAGGCAGGAGGATCAGGAATCCATGATCAGCCTGTGCTACTTAATAGCAAGCCAAGCCTGGCCTGCATGAGACCTGTCTCAAAAAAAAATCTTTTATTGGTTGATTAAAAAATCCAAATGTAAGCTGGGCATGGTGGCTGAGATAGGAAGATCCCTGTGAGTTCGAGACCATCCTGTGACTATATGGTGACTTCCAGGTCAGCCAGGGCTAGAGCAAGACCATTCTTAAAAAGAAAAAAAAAAACAAAAACATACAGGCTGGAGAGATGGTTCAGTGATTAAGGCACTTGCCAGCAAAGCTAAAGGACCCAGGTTTGATTCCCTAATACCTATGTAAAGCCAGATGTACAAGGTGGCTCATGCCTTTGGAGTTCATTTGTAGTGGTTAGGGGCCCTGGTGTGCCCATTCTTTCTCCATCTGCCTTTTGCTCTCTATCTCTGTCTCAAATTAAAAAAAAAAAAAATCCAAATGTGGAAAAGGAATTTTATCGTGAAGTATCTGCATGCTTCCAAGTCATGTCAGCTGTGATAGCAGTTACTTGTTTAAAGTCCTTCTTTTAAAAAACCTGTGGGGGGGGGGTGTGCTGGAGAAATGGCTTAGCAGTTAAGATGCTTGCCTGTGTGACCCAGTTTCCATTCCCCAGGACCCACGTAAGCCTGATGCACTAGGTGGCGCATGAGTCTGGAGTTCATTTGCAGTGGCTAGAGGCCCTGTGCACCCATTCTCTCTATCTGCTTCTTCCCTGCCCTTTATTAAGTAAATAATTTTGGGGGTGGGTGTGGTGATACACGCCTTTAATCCCAGCACTTGGGAGACAGAGGTAGAAGGATTGCTGTGAGTTCAAGGCCAGCCTGAGACTACATCGTGAAATCCAGGTCAGAATTACTAGGCTAGAGTGAAACCCTACTTTGAAAAAACTAAAAAAATAAAGTAAATAAATTTGGAAGCCGGCCACTCATGAGGCAGAGGTAGGAGGATGGCCATGAGCTCAAGGCCAGCCTGGAAGGAGTTCCAGAGTTCCAGGTCAACCTGGGCTAGAATGAGACCAGAAATAATTTTTTTTTGGAATTGAAAAGAAATTGGGTATGGCTTAGTGATTAAGGCACTTGCCTGCAAAGCCTAAGGACCTACAGGCCCTTGTGCACCCATTCTCCCTTTCTTTCTGTCTAGCTCTCAAATAAATCAAATATTTTTTTAATGAACTCTCAAGTATGGACAGAACTGTTTTTATAACTTTTGGGTGGGAACCAATTTCCTAAATACAACAAAATCAGAATTCATAAATATTGTACTAAGCTGGGTGTGGTGGTGTCCTCTTTTAATCCTAGCACTCAGGAGGCAAAGGTAGGAGTTTTGTGAGTTCGAGGACAGCCTGAGGCTACATAGGGAATTCCAGGTCAACTTGGGCTAGAGTGAGACCCTACCTTGACAAATAAAAAAATTATACTGAAGCATACTTTAAAACTTCTAGCTTATCAATACAACCATAAATAAAAGTAAAAGCCAGTCAACATACTTGAGAAAATATTGCAGCACATAAATGACAAAAGATCAATATTGTAGAAAAAAGGCCTTTGCAAATCAATAATAGGAATGTTCAGTATAAAAATGAACAAAGTGGGGCGGGATGTGGTGATTCACACCTATCATCTCTACAGTCAGGAGGCTGAGGCAAGAGGATTGTGGCAAATTAAAGGCCAGCCTGTGCTACAATATAAGAACCTGTCTCAAAAAGCCATAAAAGGCTGGGCATGGTGGCGCACGCCTTAAATCTCAACACTTAGGAGGCAGAGGTAGGATCGCTGTAAGTTTGAGGCCACCCTGAGATTACAAAGTGAATTTCAGGTCCACTTGGGCTAGAGTGAGACCCTACCGTGGAAAAAAAAAAAAAAAAAAGGCCAAAATACAGGGGACTGGAGAGATGGCTCAGCCATTAAAGGTACTTCATTGCAAAGTTTGATGGCCCTGGTTCAATTCCCCAGTACTCATGTAATCCAGATGCACAAAGTGGCATATGTGTCTGGAGTTCATTTGCAGTGGCAAGAGGCCCTGGTGTGCCCATATTCACTCTCTGTCTCTCTCAAATAAATAAGATTCTTTAATGCAAAAAAAAAAAAAAAAAAAAAGAGAGAGAGACCTGGGGAGATGGCTCATTGCTCCAGCTGAAGTGCCCAAGTTTGATCCCTGGCTCCTTTAACTGAGACCCCTAACAATCCACACGCTGATGCTGACAGGCAGGAGAATCTCCCCAGACAACTGGGGAGCGCAGCAAAGAACAGCAGAGCAAAAATGGCTCACGGGAGACGCACAGCCAAGGACCTATCCGGAAGTTGTCCTTTGACCTCCATGCAAGCATGTTGTAGCACGTGTGTGCGCGCACACACACACACTCACACGTGCGCGCGCACACACACAATTCTTTTAAAGGACCTGGGGAGATGACTCAGTGGGAAACTCACAGGGATCCTCCTATCTCAGCTACCATGCCCAGCTTACATTTGGATTTTTAATCAACCTATAAAAGATTTTTTTTTTTGAGATAAGTCTCATGTAGCCCAGGCTTGGCTTGCTATTAAGTAGCACAGACTCAGTGGGAAACAACAATTGTTTTGCAAGCATGAGGACCTGAGTTTGATCCTGATACTCATGTAACAAGCTGAACACAGCAGCCACTCCTGTAACTTTAGTACTGAGGTAAGTGGAGATGTAAACATTGCTGACTGAAGTCTAGCAAAATAGAAAAAATCAAACAAACAAACAAAAAACCCAGGAAATCCCAGGTGCTGTAATAAACTGTTTCAGGGCTGGGGAGATGGCTTATCAGTAAATGGCAATTGTTTGCAAAGCCTCCCACCTGGTTTGATTCCCTAGAACCACACATACATCTGGAGTTCATTTGCAGTGGCAGCATTTGAAGGAAGCAAGGCTGCTGGGAATGGATGGGCGAATCCAGGCCTGGATTCTTGTGTCCATCTGCAGGCTCAGCTGTGGAGACTGGCCACAAACTCAAATGATTTATCCTAAAGAACATCCACTGCCCTTTGAAAGTGGCAAGTCCTAGGTGAAAACTTTAGGCACATCCGACGGCATCAGGAACTTTTTCTTGTTTTGTCCCACACAGGGGACAGAACTTGACACAAGCAGCTCCAGGCTCCTGTCCTACCAGCACACGCACACTTTCTAGGGTACCCGAATTAGTGGGACAGAGAAACATGGGTGTCACCAGATTGCTAGGGCTCTGATGCAGCAGACTAAGGCTACATGTGCTCCCCTGGTGCCAGGGCCTAGAGTCAGCTTCACCCATTTAAAGTTCTAAAGGGAAATAGGCTTAGTCCCCCAAGGACCAGAGCTGAGCAGCAAAAACAATAAACATTTAATAAGCAAACACGACTCTCCACTTTGTTTGTTTTGTGGTGGTGGTTGTTTTTTGAGGTAGGGTCTCACTCTAGCCCAGGCTGACCTAGAATTTATTATGTAGTCTCAGGGTGGCCTCGACTTCACAGCAATCCTTTCACCTGCCTCCCGAGGAACTAAAGGTGTATACCACCATACCCCGTTTTTTCACTTTTTAAAAATTTTTATTTATTTGCAATCAGAGAGAGGGAGAGAATAGGTATATCAGGGCCTCTTGCCTTTGCAAACAAACTTCAGACATATGTGTCACTTTATGCATCTGGGTAATGGAGACTTGAACCTGGGCCATCAGACTTTGCAAGCAAACACCTTTACTGAGCCATCTCTCCAGCCCCTGCTCTCCACTCCTTGTGGAAAAGTTCTACACAGAAATTCCCTAAATAAGCAGGGCATGGTGGTGCACACTTTTAATCCCAGCACTCACGAGTCAGAGGTAGGAGGATCACCGTGAGGTTACCCTGAGACTACATAGTGAATTCCAGGTCAGCCTTGGCTAGAGTGAGATCCTACCTTGAAAACACACACACACAAAAGAAAAGAAAAGAAATACCCTAAATAACTTTAACTGTTTCCCTGTTTTATCATAGTACAGCTATTCCTCACAAAACTTTTTTTTTTTTTTTGCATGTATGTGCAGGGTGCAGGCACGTGTCGGGGGGGTGGGCAGAGGTTGAAGTCAGGTTGTCTTCTTCAATTCCTCTCCACCTTGTTTTGCTTTTTGAGACACACAGAACTCACAGATTTGGCTAGAATTAGCCTGCAAGCCCTAAGGATCTCCATGTCCACTCCCTAGCACTTGGATTACAGGCAGTAGTAATGTGCCATCTTCCCAGACCCTCCATTACAAAACTTAAACTGTAGTTGCCCCATCTCTGGAAAGAGCGGTCTACATTCTCAAACCATTACTATATTTAGTCCCAATTAAAAGTCCTATCTAGTTAGGTACTAAGCTAGCCCTCAGGAGCTTTTGACCTGTGGACCCAGGCAGAGACCCTACCTCCAGAAAAACCAAAAGAAAAAAAAAAGAAACAGGAGAGGGGGCAATACCCAATCCACAGCCTTCACCCTTCAGTGAACAGCAAGGCCAGCTGCTCTGAGTGTGCTGTCTCCCTTGGTGTTGAGTCCACGTATGAGAAGAGCACTGGGAGGACAGGTTTGGAAGGTGCAGTCTTAGGGGCCAGCAATCCTGGTTGGGTCTCACTGTAGCCCAGGATGACCTGGAATTCACTATGGAGTCTCAGGGTGCCCTTGAACTCACGGTGATCCTCCTACCTCTGCCTCCTGAGTACTGGGACTAAAGGCATGAGCCACCATTCCTGGATGTTTTCCACCTTTACCAATGCCCTTGACTGACTACACCTTTCAGGCAATTTGCCTTCTTTATTCCCAAAAGCTATTAGTCTTAAGCTACACACTGAAAGTTATAATTCTTTTTATTTTTTTGTTTTTCCAAGGTAGGGTCTCACTCCAAGCTGACCTGGAACTCACTCTGTAGTCCTATAATTCTTCTTCTTCTTTTTTAAAAAGATACGTTTATTTGCAAGCAGAGATAGAGAGGAAAGAAACAGGTAAAAAGAATGGGCCCTCTGGGGCCTCTAGCCCCTACAAACGAACTCCATTTGCATGGGCCACTTTGTGCATCTGGCTTTATGTAGGTACTGGGGAATCAAACCCAGGTTGCTTAGGCTTTGTAAGCAAGCATCTTAACTGCTGAGCCATCTCTCCAGCCCTATAAGTCTTTTGTTTATATAAAATTATCATTTCTTTGGGTTTTTGTTGGGAGGGGGAGAACAAACAAACCAGGGCTTCCTGCCACTGCAAAAGAACTCTAGACACATGTGCCCCACTTTGTGCATCTAGCTTTATGTGGGTACTAGAGAAGAGAACTCGGGTCATCAGGTTTTGAAATCAAGTGCCTTTAACTGCTGAGCCATCTCTTCCAGCCCTTAAAAGTTGTAATTCTTGAATGGATTCTGATGGTGTGGTGAGAGGACGGTCTCTTAGCAACAAGCCCCCTGTGCTGCCTGTGCCTCTGAGGTCTCTAGCTGAACCCCTGCCACCAGGTAATGCAGACCTCCAGCCTGGGGTAGGGGCAGAGTTCCTTGGCATCTTCCTATTGAAGCTACATCCCAACAAACAGCTACTTATAATGGAAGCTTCCACGGAGCTGGCACTATGTGGTACGAGGAGTCAAGAGCCCCAGGTTAAGACGTCTGTTTAGTCCCCCAAAGTTTCCAGGCACCTGTCTTTGCTTGAACTGACTTTACCTTCAAGCAAAGAACTGGTTCTTAATTATCTTAGCCATATTGTTACTGCTCCAGGCAGAAAGGGCCTCTCCAGGCAAGCCATTTTCTTCCTCTGCTTGCAGATGGGCCAAAGCTGGTCTCTTTCTTGTTGGACCTGAGTGAGGATGCAATGAGAAAACCCATACCATCACTATATTTTTATGCCAGCCCCCTAAGTTTTCAGCATTGATGGGGACATGGGCTTTCAGAGGTGGTGAGAAACAAGTTAATCCGTTGACCAGTTTCTGTGACAGAGTTCACCAACTTCCAAGTAGGGGGGTGAGGGAAGTGGTGTTTTGCAGCCCACACCCACATCAGCTAATTCTTTCTTAGGGTCTTTACTTGAAAAAGAAATTCCAGGGCTGAGGAGATGGCTTAGCAGCTAAGATGCATGCTTGTGAAGCCTAAAGAACCATGTTCTACGCTCCAGATCCCATGTTAGCCAGACACACAAAGGTGAGCCAAGTGCAAGGTCACACATGCCCACTAGGTGGTGCAAGCATCTGGCGTTTGAGTGTACTCGCTGAGGCCCTGGCACACCACTTCTCTCTCTATTCCCCTCTCCCTCCCTCTTTCTCAAATAAATAAAAACAATCTAAGGCGACTAGTTTTAAAGAAAGAATTCAATGGAGGGAGAATTGGAGGGGGAAAAGGAAGGGATTATAATTGTGGTATATTGCCTATGTTTATAGACATTGTCAATGAAAAGTTAAAAATAATTAAGGTGAACTGGGCATGGTGGTGCATGCCTTTAATCCCAGCACTCGAGAGGCAGAGGTAGGAGGATTGCCACGAGTTAGAGGCCACCCTAAGACGACATACTGAATTCCAGGTCAGCCTGAGCTACAGTGAGACCCTGCCTTGAAAAACCAAAATAATCATCATCATAATAATTAAGGTGGAAAGCAACTGAAGAAGACACCAAACCCCATCCTCTAGCCTCCACATGCTTCTGCAAACACATGCATCTGTATACACATGAGCATGCATATACACACCACAAGAAAGAGAATTGATTGGTTGGTTCATGTAATTGAATGGGTGCCCGGACCTTACCGTCTCTGTGAGGGACCTCAGGTTCCTCTTCTGGGTTGCCTTCATTTCTAGGTGTGATCGTCCAAAAGAAGACAAAAGGTGCCCCCCCCCCCCCCCCCGTAGCTCCAAACCCACAGATCATGTTTCCCCTCTCCCTGGTGGTTCCCTAATAGTCTTGGA
This sequence comes from Jaculus jaculus, assembly GCF_020740685.1. Taxonomy (NCBI): domain Eukaryota; kingdom Metazoa; phylum Chordata; class Mammalia; order Rodentia; family Dipodidae; genus Jaculus; species Jaculus jaculus. The sequence goes on from NC_059107.1 coordinate 61,769,189, forward strand.
GTTCACTGGCTCAACTTGGAGTCTCTGTGCTTCTCTCAGAGTTCTGATTGGCCAGGCCTATACCACTCCCTCAAGTCACATGGATGGACTGAGAAAGTGGAGAAGGCTGGCTTCTCAAAGTCAAAGCAGGATGCTGATACCAGGAAAAGGATGGGTGCTGGGTAACCAAGGGAGGAGACATCTCACACAACCATGTGGAAATGGCAGAAAAGAAACAACTCAGGAGAGAATCAGGAAGGAGGCAGAACTGAGAGGTAGCACTTCAGAGTGGTGAACCAGTGGGAGTGACAGAGGTAGAGGGGCTACCCACCAAGAAACAGGGAGTTAGGAAGGCAAAAGAACAGAAAATTGCAGAACCCAGAGAAAGATCCAAAGTGGGCAACCTATTGTGGCACCTATGAAGGACCGTTGAGGGGGCGGGGAGAAGGAATATAAGAATATGAGGTTTTATTTATTTATTTTGGTTTTTCAGGGTAGGATCTCGCTCTAGCCCAGGCTGATCTGGAATTCACTATGCAGTCTCAGGGTGGCCTCAAATTCACAGTAATGCTACCTCTGACTCCCCAGTGCTGGGACTAAAGGCTTACGTCACCACGCCCGGCTAGGTGTGCTTGTGTCTGTCCCCTCAGGTAGGTGCGGCCATTGTTCTGCCCGCCGCCCCCCATCCCGCGTTCCCCAGGACAGCCTGCGGGTTTCATCCGGAGTGGGGACGGCGGGCGCGGGGCCTGGGGGCGGGTGGGAGCCGGCTCCAGGCCGCTGATATGCTCCGTCTCTTCCAGCCCCGGGCCCTGGCGGTGGCGTCCTGAGCCGTCCCGATCTCGCCGGTGGGCCCCGCCCGCCCCCATGAGCGCCCCCGGCTGACGGGCGAGGCGAGGCGAGGCGAGGCGCCGCGGTGGAGCCGGCGCGCCACGGGGGCGGCGGGGCCATGGCTTCGCTGGACCTGCCCTACCGCTGCCCGCGCTGCGGCGAGCACAAGCGCTTCCGGAGCCTGTCGTCGCTGCGCGCGCACCTGGAGTACAGCCACACTTACGAGACGCTCTACATCCTCTCCAAGACCAACAGCATCTGCGACGGCGCGGCCGCCGCCGCCGCCGCCGCCGCCTCCTCCGGCTTCCCGCTGGCGGCCGAGCCCGCGGCCCTGTTGGCGGTGCCGGGCGCGCGGCGCGAGGTCTTCGAGAGCACGTCCTTCCAGGGCAAGGAGCAGGCGGCCGGGCCTGCGCCCGCCACGCCCCACCTGCTGCACCACCACCAGCACCACCACGCGCCCCTGGCCCACTTCCCGGGGGACCTGGTGCCCGCCGGCCTGCCCTGCGAGGAGTTGGCCGAGCCGGGCCTCGTGCCCGCCGCCGCGCGCTATGCGCTGCGCGAGATCGAGATCCCGCTGGGGGAGCTGTTCGCACGCAAGTCCGTGGCGTCCTCGGCGTGCTCGACGCCGCCTCCCGGGCCCGGCCCTGGCCCCTGCTCTGGGCCGGCCTCCGCCTCCCCCGCGTCCCCTTCGCCGGCCGACGTGGCCTACGAGGAGGGCCTGGCGCGCCTCAAGATCCGCGCCCTGGAGAAGCTGGAGGTGGACCGGCGGCTGGAGCGGCTGAGCGAGGAAGTGGAGCAGAAGATCGCGGGCCAGGTGGGCCGGCTGCAGGCCGAGCTGGAGCGCAAGGCGGCGGAGCTGGAGACCGCGAGGCAGGAGAGCGCGAGGCTGGGGCGCGAGAAGGAGGAGCTGGAGGAGCGCGCGTCCGAGCTCTCGCGCCAAGTGGATGTGAGCGTGGAGCTGCTAGCCTCGCTCAAGCAGGACCTTGTGCACAAGGAACAGGAGTTGAGCCGCAAGCAGCAGTGAGTAGGCCCTCGGGGTCCAGCGGATGGGTGCCCGTGGGTGTCACTGTGCCACCCTACCACTCTGCATGTGCCTGGATGCCCTATGAGGCCTGGCTCTGTCACAGGAGATCGAGATGAGCATGTGATAGTGGTACGTGTGGGTCCAAGAGTGATGGTATGTGTCTGGATAGAGCTTAGGGACCCAGTACCTGTCATTGAAGGCTGTGCATTGTCCTTCCCTAGCTGCATTTGGTACCAGAACCTCTTCCCCCCTCTCCCATTTCCATCATATTTTCCCTGTCATGATTTGTGTGTGTGTGATGTGTTGAGGCTCTCCATACACTTGCCTGCAGCCCCATTGTGCTTCCACCCATTCTTGGTTTTTTGTTGTTGTTTTTTGTTTTGTTTTGTTTCAAAGTAGGATCTCACTCTAGCCCAGGCTGACCTGGAATTCACCGTGTAGTCTCAGGGTGGCCTGGAACTCATGGTGATCCACCTACCTCTGCTTCCCATGTGCTGGGATTAAAGGTGTGCGCCACCATTCTTGTTTTTGAGCCAGAATCCGATTCTGGATTCTGGAGGTTGTGGGGCCCCAACCGTTTTTGGGTCCCTGCTTCCCTGTGTCAACACCCAGCTGTTTATGTGGAATCTGGAGATTCAAATTCTGGCTGTTTTTAGGGCCCTCAGGCCCAAACGCTTAAGAACTCAGCAATCTTCCCAGCCCTCCTGTCCTCAAAATCATGCATGGGGCTGGAGAGATGGCACAGCCGTTAAGGTGCTTGCCTGCAAAGCCTAATGACCCGGGTTCAGTTCTCCAGTACCTATGTAAAGCCAAATGCACAAAGTGGCTTATGCATCTAGAATTCATTTGCAGCGGCTGGAGGCCCTGGTGGATCCATTCTCTGTCTCTTTTCTCTCTCTCTCTCTCTCTCTCCCTCTCTCTCTCTCTCTCTGCTTGCAAATAAATTTAAAATAATAATAATAAAAAGCATGCAGACATGATGCCATTTCTCTCTACTGCCATAATTCCTCCTCTTCTTTAAACTACTACCCTTTATCTGTCCCTATATAAGAACTCCCTGAAAATCTTACACCTTATACTTCTAGTCTCCCAGTTTGTTTGTTTTTTTGAAGTAGGGTTTCACTGTAGCCCAGGCTGACCCAGGATTCACTCTGTAGTCTCAGGGTGGCCTCGAACTCACAGTGATCCTCCTACCTCTGCCTCCCGAGTGCCGGGATTAGTGGTGTGCACCACCGTGCCTGGCCCAGTTTCTTCCTGAACTCAAATTCTCTCTTGAGCCCACTATGATCAGGTTTATACTTCCACCACTGTTCCCATGTCACTCATGACCTTCATGTTGTTGAGGCCACTTCATCTTCCTTGACCCACCAGCAGCATCTTCCCCAAATGATCCTTGAAACACTTCCTTCACTTGGCTGCCAGGACACTCCAGGGATTCCTTCCTCCCTCTTCCCCTGAAACAGGATCTCTGTGTAGCCTAAGCTGGCACAAACTCATGATCTCTTGCCTCAGTTGTATTGCGATTACAGGTGTCAATCACTACACCCAGCGTCCTTCTGCCTTTTTCTGCTCATTTTGTCTTCTTTGTTGGCTTCCCCTCACTTCTTCAGTCTGTAAGCAAACTCTGTAGATGTCATGTATGGGTCTCCATTTTTTTTTCACAATTTTTATTAACATTTTCCATGATTATAAAAAGTATCCCATGGTAATACCCTCCCCCCCCACTTTCCCCTTTGAAATTCCATTCTCCATCATATCCCCTCCCCATCTCAATCAGTCTCTTTTATTTTGATGTCATGGTCTTTTCCTCCTCTTATGATGGTCTTGTGCAGGTAGTGTCAGGCACTATGAGGTCATGGATATCCAAGCCATTTTATGTCTGGAGGGAGCACGTGGTACGGAGTCCTACCCTTCCTTTGGCTCTTACATTCTTTCCGCCACCTCTTCCGCATGGGTCTCCATTTTCATATGTGCTCCATAGAGACGGAATTTTCTGTTTTTGTTCACTGGAAAACCCCAGGACCTAAAGCAGTGCTAGGAGACTAGAATCAATGTTAAGTGGATGTGTGAATGACCATGAATATAATTGGCAATTCTAAGCATGCCATGTGTTATAATGCAACCCCGGGAAGGCAGTACAAAGGATGAGTATGCTTCTGCACCTGAGCATATTTCTAATGTGTTGACCATGGCTTACAACTAGTTTGAATGTTTCTGAAAGTGTGCATTTATGTTTGAATGTACTGGTAAAATACATTCCATTGTCCCTTACTTGTTTCAGAGTGTGATTGTGTGCCTGAGAATGACATGAAATGAGAGCGCATAAAGGTATGTGGGAAGCTGTGTTGGGGGCTGTGTGTGAGGATATTTATACATGGCTGTGTGACTCTTAAGTGTATGCCTGCGCATATTCCTGTGTGGGAAGGACATGTAATGAGGTTACAGTGTAATGAGGTATGTCTGTGTGTTCAAACTGGACCATGTTTCTGGTTATGGAATGGGTATGGGGTTGTGTGTGTGCCTGGAGTTGGTTGTATGTAGTTCTTTGTATGCCTCTAAGTATTGGGCTGTCCAGTTGTGAGGTTGAGTGTGTGGAGTGTGAATGTGGGACTCAGGTATCTGCCTGTGTTTTGTGTGTGGGCCGATGCGTCATGTACCCCTGCAACCATGAGCAGACACTGCAGGCTGCTGTGCCCCATGTCTCCCCACTGGCCAGGCTTTCCTCCAGCGGGAATGGTGGGGGGGCAGCCAGGCCAAGACCCTGGGGTAAGAGACTGATCCGGACCCAGGGAGGTGGTGCAAATCGACCAGTTCCTGAAGGAGACAGCAGCGAGGGAGGCCAGCGCCAAGCTGCGGCTACAGCAGTTCATCGAGGAGCTCCTGGAAAGGGCGGACCGTGCTGAACGCCAGCTGCAGGTTATCAGCAGCAGCTGTGGCAGCACACCTAGTACCAGCCTGGGCCGTGGAGGTGGGGGCAGTGGCCCTGGGCATGGGGCCCGGGGCCCAGGCAGAATGGTGAGTACACACCTGCTCACATGGCCCCTACTGTCTCCCTGCACACACTGCCTCATGTCCCCAGAATGCTCTGGGCTTCCTTTCTTTGGCTGTTCCCTCATGAGCCAACTCTAGGTCTAAAGTGGGGTGTGGGAACAGGGCCCCTCTGACGGCAGAAGCACTGGTCCCAAGGCTGTGGTGAGGTGTACTTAAGCAGCCTCAGCCCTCAGAGGCCCATCTCTGCACATCCCTGCACATGAGAGCCCAGGAGCCACAAGCTGGGCTCTGGGGTGCTGGGTGGGTAGCTGGGGAGGGGGCTGGGGAGCCTGCCTGTCTGGGCTGTCTCTTTCCATTCATCCATCTTTCCCAACTTTGTCCTTCTCTCTTTTCTCTTTTCTCTCTTCTTTCCATCTTCTACCTTCCTCTCCTGCTATTTCCTCTTCCTCCTCTTGCTTCTTCTGCCCACCCTTCCATCCTCTCCTGTTCTGGGGCCACAGCGAGAACATCATGCAGGCCCAGCTGTGCCAAGCACATACGCCGTGTCACGGCATGGCTCCTCTCCCAGCACAGGGTAAGCCTCAGGCCTAACCTGCCCCATCCAGCCCACCCTTGCCCTGGAAGATCTGTTAGCCTTTCAAGAGTTTGTCTCCGCCCCCTCTGCCCATCCCTCTGGGGTCTGTGGTCTGCCTTTCTATACTCAGGGAGCTTTTGGGAAGCAGAGCAGTGGTCACAGGGGCAGGGTGGGAAGTTTGGGCAGCCTGGTACCTCTCACCTTATAGCCTGGTTTTCTTTTGCCCCCTGCCCTAGGGCCTCCAGCCGCATGCCAGCTGCATCCCAGAGCTCAGGCTGCTATGACAGTGACAGTCTGGAGCTACCTCGGGCAGAGGAGGGGGCCCCTGAAGACACTGGCTCTGGGGGCTTGAGCTCAAGAGCCCAGGCTACCAATGGTGGCCCGGAGAGATCTCAGCCCCCTCGCAGCTCAGGCCTGCGACGTCAGGCCATCCAGAACTGGCAGCGTCGACCCCGCCGGCACAGCACTGAGGGGGAGGAGGGTGATGTGTCAGATGTTGGCTCCCGCACCACTGAGTCAGAGGCTGAGGGCCCCTCGGACGCCCCCCGCCCTGTGCCTGCTATGGCAGGGCCACTGAACAGCTGCCGGCTCTCGGGTAAGTTCTAGGAGGGTGAACAGAAAGGCCAGCTTTCTCAGCATTCTGGGACCTTTCAGGGGACACAGGGCAGAGGTAGTGACTCTACTCAACTTCTGTACCTCTGTTCATCATGCCCACACATACCCATGCTGTGAGGTACCTTTTAAGCCTGGGGTAGGGATTTGTGTGACAAGGCGAGACTGCAGTGACATGAGGGTGGGTAGTTGTTTGGTGTACAAGATTTTCCATTAGTGGATTCTGTGCATGTGATAGGCTCATCACAGGTAGGGAGGAGGAGGGTTGACTCTAGGTTCTAAAGCCCCTAGCACAGGGATTAAGAGTAGCCAGCCACTTAAATGGGAGGTTTAGGTTAGAGATTAGGGTCGGGGTGATCCATAAAAAGAAAGTTTACTTGGGCTGGGTAGAGTGTTTGCCTAGCATGCACAAAATCCTGGGTTTAATATACAGCATAGCATAAAACCAGGTATGGTTGCACATGTCTATAATCCTAGCACTCAGGAGGATCACAAATGCAAAGTCATCCTTGTGACATAGTGAGCTCAAGGCCAGCTTCCTGTGCTAAATGAAACCCTCCTATCCACTTAAAAAAAAAAAAAAAAGCAGAAGCAAAACAAGGAGAGAAGGGATGGAGAGGGAGGGAAGTTGATAGTCTATGACAAAGGAACACCCTTTCTAATCCAGAAATTTGGGATGGAAGCAGACCCCTAATCATTCCTCCCAAGGTGCTGGTCCCCATCATAGGTATCATGCCTATTCCTCCTACAGCTCCTGGCCTGCCTCAGTTTCCCACCCATAGCCCTGTGCTAGCTTTTGACTCTCCACTGTCTCCTTTGATCCTGGTGTTTTCAGCCCGCCCTGAGGGAGGCAGTGGACGAGGCCGGCGAGCAGAGAGGGGTAGCCCCTCACGGTCCAATGAGGTCATCAGCCCAGAGATCCTCAAGATGCGTGCTGCCCTGTTCTGCATCTTTACCTACCTGGACACCCGCACACTGCTGCATGCTGCTGAGGTGTGCCGGGACTGGCGCTTTGTGGCCCGCCACCCCGCTGTCTGGACAAGGGTGCTGCTTGAGAATGCCCGAGTCTGTTCCAAGGTACCTGCCCCCACCCTGCTAGGAGTTCCTAGCACCTTTGTCCTGGAATAATGTGACCCAAGTCTTGTTCTTGCCACCCTTGCAGCACTGTAGGTCTGTAGCTCTCTATAATACTCTCATGGGGCCTCCTACTCTGGGGCTGCCATTCACCAGCCAGCCAAACAAGTTCAGATCCCTTATCATATGGCTGCCCTCTCCTGCAGTTCCTGGCAATGCTGGCTCAATGGTGCACCCAGGCCCACTCACTGACACTGCAAAACCTGAAGCCCCGACAGCGGGGAAAGAAGGAAAGCAAGGAGGAGTATGCCCGGAGCACCCGGTGAGGCCTGCAAAGGGTGGGCAGTTGGGTGGGTGGGTGCTCCTGGGCCACAGACCTGGAATCAAGTGGGGATATTTCCCAGAGGAGGTGACTGCAGGCAGCTCCCTAACATCTTGGTCATCCCTAGGGGCTGCCTTGAAGCAGGACTGGAGTCCCTGCTGAAGGCGGCTGGGGGGAACCTGCTGATCCTGCGCATCTCACACTGTCCCAACATCCTCACTGACCGTTCACTCTGGCTGGCCAGCTGTTACTGCCGTGCCCTGCAGGCTGTCACCTATAGGTGGGTCCTCACAAGAAGCAAAGCCCTCTATACCTTGGGCCCCAAGGATTCCTAGACACTGTATGTTAATGGTAGAAGACATGAGAATGGGTCACTCCAGCTTTATATTTTCCACAGGAGTGCCACAGACCCGGTGGGCCATGAGGTCATCTGGGCCCTGGGCGCGGGCTGCAGAGAGATTGTCTCCCTCCAAGTGGCACCACTACACCCCTGGTGAGCCCAGATAAGGGTGGGTAGGGAGGAGAAAGGATGGTGAACTTGTCCAGGGCTAAGGACTGAACAGATCAGCTGTTGGAGAGACAGATTATGCTTGTTAATCCATGTGTTGAGGCTTTAGGAGTAGGGTTGTGACAGAAGACCTAGAACCCTGCCCTGAATTAATAGCACTGTGGGCAGCCAAACCCTTAGTTTCTCAACTTGCATTAGGGTTGTTGCTGGCCCGATGAGGTCACATCCACAAAGTCTGCAGGATCCATGGCACATGCTTGACTTAACAGCAGATCTGGGCGGGCAGTGTATAATGTACAGAGGACACTAGGTGTGGCGGCATGTGCCTGTTGTCATCTCAGCTACTCAGAAGGCTGAGAGAGGAGGATTGAGTTCAAGGACCTGCCTGAGCAATTTATCAAGACCCTTGTATTAGTTACTTTCCTTGTTGTGACAAAATACCTGACAAGAAGCAAACAGAGGGAAAGGTTTATCCTGGTTTACAGCTTGAGGGTTTTTATTATTTCATTTTATTCATTTTTAATTTTATTATTATTTTTATTTTTTTACTTTTTGGTTTTTTGAGGTAGGGTTTCACTGTAGCCCAGGCTGACCCAGAATTCACTTTGTAGTCTCAGGGTGGCCTCCTACCTCTGCCTCCCAAGTGCTGGGGTTAAAGGCGTGCGCCACCATCTCATTCTAGCCCAGGCAGACTTGGAATTCACAATCTAGTTTTAGGGCAGCCTCGAACTCACAGTGATCCTCTTACCTCTGCAGTGCTTGGATTAAAGATGTGCTTAATATACAAACGTATATATATACACACATACATACATATATACATATACATATACATATATATATATACACACATATATATATAAAATACTTTATTTATTTGAGAGAGAGAAAGCAGTCAGGGAGATAGTTTTTGGGTTTTTTTCCCTTTTTTTTCCCCCCCCAAGGTAGGGTCTCGCTCTAGCCCAGGCTGACCTGGAATTCACTCTGTATTCTCAGGGTGGCCTTGAACTCACAGTAATCCTCCTACCTCTGCCTCCCAAGTGCTGGGATTAAAGGCATGTGCCACCACACCTGGCAAGAGTTTTTTTTTTCCTTAATTTTGTTCTTTTATTTGAGAGACAGAGAAAGAGAATGGGTGCACCAGAGCCTCTAGCCACTGCAAACGAATTTCAGACACATGCCTTGTACTTCTGGCTTTCATGGGATCTGGAGAATTGAATCTGCATCCTTAGGCTTTGCAGGCAAGCACCTTAACCACTAAGCCATCTCTCCAACCCTCTTTCCTTTTTTAAAAAAATAATTTATTTGCAAGCAGAGAGAGAAAGCAAGAATGAGAATGAATAGACATGCCAGGGCTTCCAGCCACTGCATAGGAACTCCAAATGCATGTAACACTTTGTGCATCTGGCTTTACATGGGCAGTGTGGAATCAAACCTAGGATATTACACTTTGCAGGCAAGTGCCTTAACCGTTGAGCCATCTCCAGGCCCTTCCCCCTTTTTATTCAGTATTGAGTCTCAATCCATGGAATGGTACCACCCACAGTTAGGGTAGACCTTCTCATCTTAGTTAACCTAATTTGGAAACTCCCTCAGACATACCCAGAGGTTTGTTTCCTAAGTGATTCTAGGTCCAATCACATTGACAAAATTAACATCATTGTTGGGTGTGGCAATTCACACTTCTAATCCCAGCACTGGAGAGGCTGTGGTAGAAAGATTACTGTTGAGTACTGTGTGATCTGGGCTAGAGTAAAATCCTGCCTACAAAACAATTTCTAAAAACAAAACTGAAAAAAGTTAACCATCACAACCCTGTCTCAAAGCAACTAAGTTGGTTATTGGTGAACCCAGGGTGTGGAATTATCTCTACTTCATCCTCAAACCAGCAAACTTTCACTGCACCTTGTCATTCCAGAGCTCTTCATGTGCCAGCTCTGCCCAGGCTCCTTAGTGTATCTTCCCGAACACTTAATGGATTCAGTCACTGCGCCTGCTAGACTCCCCTGTATCTCTCCTGACCCCAGCTATTGTCCACTCTGCAGTCATTTCTACTTCCTTAGACTTAGTTCTCAGGGCAGAATTTGTGAATGTCTATCTCTGTATCCCTGCTACAACAGGCATAGCAGATAGCATTGAGATACTGTTGCCTGGGTGAGTGTTGAAGGGTGAAATATTCACAGAAATACCAAGTTTGGTGTGAGTGGGGCCACAAAGGCACACTGGGAAAGGCCAGGAAGGGTCTCACTAAAAGACTTATGTTTGCATTTTATCTAGAAAGTACTAGAATGGGGATTTTAGGTTTTATAAAGAAGGGTGTTTTTTTTTTGTTTTTTTAATTAATTCATTTATATGAGAGAAAGAAGCAGAGAGAGAGAGAGAATGAGCACACCAGGGCCTCCAGCCACTGCATACGAACTCCAGATGTGTGTGCCCCCTTGTGCATCTGGCTTACATGGGTCCTAGAGAGTTGAACCGGGATCCTTTGGCTTTGCAGGCAAACGCCTTAACCACTAAGCCATCTCTCCAGCCCTAAAGAAGGGTTTCATAAAGACTGGGAGATGGCTCGGCAGGTAAGAGCACCTGCTACTCAAGCACAAGGGTTTGTGATGACTAGACTTCACCTAAGTTCAGTCCCATGCACCCATGTAAAATGCCACAAGGCCACACATTCCTGGAACCCCAGTTTTGTTGGGGATAGAGATAGAATTGCTGGGGCTTGCTGTTAGCTAGTTTGACCATAAAAGAAAAAAAGAAAAAAAAAGCTCCAGGTTTAAGAAGAGACTTCATCTCAAAGAAACAACATGGAAGAGCAATAGAGGACATCTGGAAGTTTACTCTGGCTTCTGTGTGTGTGAACATGGGGCACACACCACATATACTGCACACAAGTGCAAAATAAGTAAATAAAAGATTAGGGCTGGAGGGATGGCTTAGCAGTTAAGTGCTTGCCTGTAAAGCCTAAGGACTCCAGTTCAAGGTTCCATTACCCAGGACCCATGTAAGCCATATGCACAAAGTAGAGCATGCATCTGGAGTACGTTTGCAGTGGCTGGAGGCCCTGGTGAGCCCATTCTCTATCTATAAATAAAAACAGGTTATTAGCCAGGTGTGGTGGTACACGCCTTTAATCCTAGCACTTGGGAGGCCATCCTGAGATTACATAGGGAATTCCAGGTCAGCCTGAGCTACAGTGAAACCCTACCTCAAAAAACAAAACAAGAGGCTGGAGAGATGGCTTAGCGGTTAAGGCACCTGCCTGCGAAGCCTAAGGACCAAAGTTTGATTCCCCAGCACTCATGTAAGCCAGATGTACAAGGTGGCACATGCATCTGGAGTTGGTTTGCAGTGGCTAGAAGCCCTGGCAGGCCCATTCTCTCTCTCTCTCTCTCTCTCTCTCTCTCTCTCTCTCTCTCTCTCTCTCTCACTCTGCCTCTTTCCCTCTCTCAAATAAATAAATAAATATATATATTTAAAAAAAAACACAACACAGGGATTAGCATGGCCCCTGTGCAAGGATGACATGCAAATTTGTGAAGCGTTCCAGATTAAAAAAAAATTTTTTTTAAAGGTTATGGTGATGCCTGCCTGTAATCCCAGCACTTTGGGAAGTGGAGGCAGAAGGGTCAAGGATCCAAGGCTGTCCTTGGCTACATAGTGAATTTGAGACCAACCTAGGTTACATGAGACTATCTCAAAAACTGAGAGGAGGATAAGGAAGAAAGAAAATAGCTGGGCATGGTGGTACAAGCCTTTAATCCCAGCACTGGAGCCAGAGATAGGAGGATCGCTATAAGGCCACCCTGAGAATTCAGAGTGAATTCCAGGTCAGCCTGGGCTAGAGTGAGACCCTCGAAAACCAAGAAAGAAAGAAAGAGGAAATTGAAAGCCAGGCATGCTGGTTAACTCCTATAATCCCAACACGCAGAGGCCAGCCTGTTCAACATAGTGAGTTCTAGGCCCACCTGGACTATATGTAAACCATTATCCTCCATCCCCCCAAAAAGGCTGGGGAGATAGCTCAGTGGGTAAAGTGCTTGTCATACAAGTGTAAGTATGACTTTAGAATCTATGTTAAAAAATAAAATAAAAATGAAGCCAGGTGTGGCGGTGCACACCTTTAATCTCAGCACTCAGGAGGCAGAGGTAGAATTGCTGAGTTTGAGTGGAAGTACACAGTGCCAGGTCAGCCTTGAAGAACCTGAAAAAAGGTGTGTGGGAGGGACAATAAAGTCAGACCAGTGAATGTTCTGTCAGAGACAGTCCATGCTTTGAGGGCAGGCTTCATGTCTACTGTCACAGTGTATCCCAGAGCCTGGCTCCATTGTCTCGGCGATACCACACACTCGATAGGCTGTAGGAGTGATTGGCATTGGTGACAGTGTGAAGCATGAATGGAGACTAGTAGCAATTTAGAGTAACACCATGGCATTCTGACCTATGGCTCCAGAATTGTTCTGGAATCAAGCTGTGTGATGTGGCAAAAGGAGTCAGGGATTGTTGGCTGGGCACAGGGAGGGATCCCCAGAGAGGAGCAGCACACCTGGGGTGTCCGGCTTCCTGACGCCCTGCTCCTACATTCTCCAGCCAGCAGCCCACACGCTTCAGCAATCGTTGCCTACAGATGATTGGTCGCTGCTGGCCCCACCTGAGGGCCCTGGGTGTTGGAGGTGCTGGCTGTGGTGTGCAGGGCCTGGCATCACTTGGTGAGTCTTTACTCAGGGTTGGGGTGTGGGGGTCAAGAAATAGGCAAGGGTGCAAAGCTGCCCCTATGAAATCATACAGGGGCTAAGGGCTGCACCCTGAGTGGTGGCAGGGGACCAAAAGTATTGGGCAGGCAGTGACCTGGGTAGTTTGTCAGCAGTCCCTACTTCTTCATCTCCCTAGCAAGAAACTGCATGCGGCTACAGGTCCTGGAGCTGGACCACGTGTCGGAAATCACCCAGGAGGTGGCGGCTGAGGTCTGCCGGGAAGGCCTGAAGGGACTGGAGATGCTGGTGCTCACAGCCACCCCTGTCACTCCTAAGGCCCTGCTACATTTCAACAGTGAGCAAGGGGGGAATGAGGGCAGGGTATGGCTGCCACCTGCCCCTATTTGTTCAGCAGGGTTTTAGCCCTGTCTTTATCAGCAATCTCTGAAGCCAGCATGGCATTCCAAGCCCTGTGAACTGTGGTGTAAACAATTCAGTTCCACAGATGCCCTCATTGGTGCCAGGAGCTATGTGGTGCCATCAGGCCCTTGTGAGAGCCTCTAGCTAGGGCAGAGGCAGAAAGCAGATGGTACAGAGTACAGGTTCTGTACACACTGCTCTTCAGTTGTGTGACTGCACAGATTTCCTGTAGGAATTGTATATTCCCATCTTTTCACTTTGTATAATGGGTAAATTCAAAGATACTATGCTTCAGTTCCCCCTAGACCTGACAGCTCTTGCAGTAAGGACTTCACCTTTCCTTTGGGCTCCAAATCATTACTGGTCCCACACCTCCCTTGTGCCGGCCTCCTCTGCCTTCACTGGAGACATGGGTACCTAACTTGGGCTGCTCCTGCCCTGAGTCCATCATCCAAGGCCATGTAGCCCCTGGAAGGACCCTGTGTTGAGTGCTTGAAGGTTCCTTCATGTTTTTCTTTGTAGTATTGGGGATAAAACCCAGGACTTTGCACATGCTAGGTAAGTATATACCACTGAACTATGCCACCAGCCCTTTTTTTATGTGGCCCATCTCAGAATTGCCAAAGTAGCCTCATACTTACTGTGTAGTAAGGTCTTGAACTTGAAATCCTTCTGCCTCAGCCTTCTGGGTAGCTGGGACTGTGCCACCAACAACCTAGTTTTCTTGACCTTGTCACCTCTATAACCCTCTTACCACTTTCCTGCATCCTCATGGCCACACCCTGGACACTACCATCAAAACTCACTGTTTTGCCCTCAGAATCCACCCCTCTCAGCCCCTAACTTGGCCGTGCCTCTCACTGACTGACCACTGGTTCCTGATGCCCTCAGCTCTACTTGATTATTTCCCATCCATCCTCTTCATGATCCAGCCTTGCTTAAGTTATTTTCAATTGCCCAGGCCATTATACAATTGTCCTCTCTACCAGGGAAGTTGCTAGGGCTGCCATGTATTTGATCGTCAATCACTAGTCCTCCCAGAACACTTTGGTTTTCCTTCGTTTTGAGCTATGGCCAGCACAGGCCTGCTCACCTCTTATTCCTGTGGCTGGCCACAAATGTCTCACTGAGGTCTGATTTCATTAGTGAGAGGATACAGCCCACTGCCCAGGCCAAACATGGGCCCCTTATTCACCTTCTCCCAGGCATCTGCCGTAACCTCAAGTCCATTGTGGTCCAGATTGGGATTGCTGATTACTTCAAGGAGCCCAGCAGCCCTGAAGCCCAGAAACTGTTTGAGGACATGGTGACAAAACTCCAGGTGAGAGATGGGCTCTGTGGCAACCTAAGACTCCTTGTCTGGGGCTGGTGGCCTAAGGAAGGGTGGGCAGGAGCCCCCATCCCACCACTGAGGGAGAACTAATGCAAGGATCTGTCTGTAGGCCCTGCGGCGGAGACCTGGCTTCTCAAAGATTCTGCACGTCAAGGTGGAGGGCGGCTGCTAACCCGGGTAGGGGGCGGCAGGGCCCCTGCCAGCCCCACACCAAGGTACTTTTTGGACCCCCAGAGGGGCTCTGGCTTGGACTACACCTTTGGAAGTCTAGTGTTACCCTTCTCCTCCTGGAACAGGAGCAACAGGTGACCAAGGGCACAGCCTCCCCAGGGCAGGGGCTTGGACAAAAGCTCCCCTCCAACCTGCACCCACATCCAGCTGGAGCAGCCTTCCGGCACAGCCAGCAAGGAGCTATCACCACCAGCACCTGGTTGTCATCGCCAGAGGATCTGTAGTAACTATCCAGTGACTTGGCTCCTTAGACAGGCTTCTCCTATCTGAGGCCTACTCCCTGTCAGGGGCCTTAGCAAGACCACAGGCCAGAGGGTGTTGTTCAGGGCATCTCAGGCATGGCAAGGAGGGCTCTATTCCTCCCTCTATGGGGCACCCTCTTAAGACAGCTCAGCTGTATTCCAGATCCCCATTTTCTAAGGATGATCCAGGCAGACCTAGGGACCCAGCATGTGGTCAGCCAAAGCTGAGGGCAGCTCCAAGGTATTGATTTAGAAGGGTTTAAAAAAAAAATCACCCAAACCTGCCAGGATTAGGCTACCTCCCCCAACAGGGAAGGGACCTGCAGAGGTAGATTTACTCATGCCCACACCCACACCCCAAAGCTGAGTTTGGAACAGTAAGGGATGCATTTGTGTACAGGTCACTCCTGGAGGAGGGAGGGAGGCCACCTGCTGTGAGAAGGAATCTCCTAACCCAAGTGCTTGGACAGGAATCTGACGGCCTTTGGGTTTCCAAGACCCCTGTCTAGGAGGGTGGGTCCTGGGCTGCCCAAAGGGGCTTGCCTTGCATCCTCATCAGTTCACTTGCTTAAGGATGTGGCCTTGCCAGGGAGCCAGACCGTTGGGCCAAGGGCAAGAAATGCCCTCACCAGCCCCTTCCCAGGCTCTACCAGTCCTGGGCTGAGACTGCAGTGGGAGCCTTTGGCTCAACTTAAAGCCACAGAACGCTGGTGGCGCAGGCTTCATTGGTCCTTGCCCAGTTCAGAGGACCAGGTCCTAGCACCAAGGCCCCAAAGACTGAGCTCCCTCTCTCATTCCTCCTTTCTGGGTCAAGGGTCCTGCCCAACCTCCATTTGGACAGATTTTCAAACATGTAACCTAACTCTTAGGGTTTCTTTTGCTCCTGTACAAGATAGTTTCTCAGCCCTAATTATCACTAGGTCGTGGCTAGAGATGGGATCATTTCCCAGTTTTCTCTAGCTGATACCACTGGCTTAGGTTACTTCCAGAACTGCACACCTGTAGCTCAGAAGTGCACCCAGTTCTGGGGCTGTCCCAGCTCTTCAGCATTATTCTGACTTCTGTGGCTTGTTCTATCCCCTACCCTTTAAAGGCCTGAAATGCCAAAGGTGTCACATCAGCTTCATGTCCAGTCATGCTCAAGTCTTGTCTATGTGACACCGGTGCCCCTGCTCGCCCAGCCCCAGCTCATTCCACTTCCCCAGTCCTGTCCCCAGAAGTTGCCGGAAACAACAGCACAATTTTCCTCTCCTTCCGGGGTTCAGAAGGGAGGTGGAGGTGCACTCAGGACCTGTCTGTTTTGCCAGCTGCATCCTTACATCCCCAAGGCCAGAGGTGCTGCCCTGTCTCCTGGACAAAGCACAAGGTGCCCTGCCTGCCCTCAGAGAGCCGCCATTCCTGAGTGCCCTGCCTGCCCTCAGAGAGCCGCCATTCCTGAACCACAAGCTGTAGGCATCTTCTCCCTGTGTTTCGCCTACTTGGATAGCTGGTATCAGTTAAAGGGTGCACAGCCAGTGGGATGGGGGCAGGGCCAGGATTGATGCTGGGGCTAGACTCCGGCTCTTCCTCATCCAGAGTCCCTGAACCCCTCTGGTACTATGAAGACCCCTCTTGCTGATGCAAGTAGGCCCTCCCAGGGACAATTTCCAGGAAGCCAGTGAGGTCTCAGCAGGGTTTTCTTGCTCTGAATAAATGGGAAATGTAAACTGCGTAGGCTTAAGCCGTTGCCAAAAGTGATGTATCACAGTATGTCTCTTGTACTCCTGGCTGGCAGCATTGGGATCCTGGTCTTCATGCATGCTTCAGGAACCAATACCTTTGTAGCCTTGTTCCTCCAGTACCGCCACCACTTGCTGTTCCTTTGCTCTCTCCCCATGTAGGGAGCTACACTGCTGGATGCTTCATTTACCTCCTGAGCAACCATGAACCACAGCAAGGGTTAAGGACGACAAGGAACTAGAACATGGGCTTGGCTTCTTTCAGATGTTTAAGCCCAGCTTTACCCACCCAAAAGGGAGTCCTTTTTCCTGTCTCAGCCAATTAAGATGCCAAAACAGCATGTGTGATAAGCCAGAACAGACCCTGCTCCAAAGGCCTCAGGTCTATGGAGAGTTCCCATGGGTGACGGCCACTCAGTGTCTACCATTCCCAGCCTTGCCATACAGCCTTGCTCTAGTGCCTGGAGAGTTCTGGGATGTTTGGCCTGAGTACCCCATGCTTAATTTAGGCTGCTTTCCCATGGCACTGGCAAACGTACGCACCTTTACCCAGAATCTTAGCTTTCCACCCACCAGGGCAGACTGCTACACCTGAATCAAGCCACTCCTTTTCCTTGTCCTATGAAAGCAAAAGTTAAGCCAGCTCCTTATGAATTGCTTAAAAAGGAAAGGAGAAAGGAGCCTTGCTTCTAAGGCTTGCTGGCTGCTCCAGTAAGGTTTAGCACCATCCTTTACCTTAGCTACTGCCTATTCCCTGACTTTCCTCTAACCCTTCAGAACACAGGTGGCAAGTTGCGAAGGCTCCAATCTCTTTAAGGCACTAAACTGAAGGAGACCTTCCCAGAATAACTACTGGTGACAAAGGCCTTGTTCCTGGTAAGCTTAGGAGTATAAGCAGGAGTCAGTGATTATTAGGGTATGGCCAGTGCCCAGGAGTTAACCACAGACAGTGTCTGGTCCAGCCTATTCTGTCCCTGAAGAGCATTAACTTCCTCTTGCTTCCTCATCTAGCCTTGGCCCAGGCCTGCATCTCTGTATATATTGCTTTTAGTGTGTGTATGTATTTACTCCTGGACAAGTGTGTTCAGCTGTGACCCTTGCTGAGGATAAGGTTAAAAGTTGGGTGAAGAGCCAAACACCAGGCCTCCCTCCCCAACTCACTGGGACCTTAGCCAGTCCCAACTGCCCTGACAATCAGGCAGGCACCCCACCACGAGGTTACCTCGGGCCTCTGCTGCCAGCACAGCCCCAGGGAGGCTTGGCCTTGGCAGAGGTTTCATGACTAGTGCCAGATGGCCTGGCTCAGGACACTGCTGGTGGGACCTCCAGAACTGGCCCCTAGGCCCTGCCTTCCCTGCACAGGCAGGCTGCAACAGGCCTGAGCAGTGCCAAGGAGGCTTCCTCACCCCCACAGACAAGGCAGAGGGGTGGAGATGAACTTTTGGTTTTACTTTTCTTTATAAAGTGGTGCCTGTACCTCCAGCCCCCAGGGGGCCTTCCCTGGCCCCACTTCTCTGCCCCACCCAGGCGTTGCCATCCCAGCACTTTCCTCCATGTCACCCGGATGCCCTTTGCTGAATGTACCTGAGTGTATGTATTTAAAAGGACTCATATGGGCATCAGAGAACTGATGGCTCTGTATCCAATAAAAGATGGTGAAAATGGTCTATTTGGCCTAGGAAGTTAAGTGACTTATGGCTATTTGTCACCAAAGCCACTTTATTTTGTTTCTTTTAAGACAGGATCAGTAACTGCAGATGACCTTAAACTTCCCATCCTCCTGCTTTCACCTCCTGAGTATACTGGGGTTACACATGCACCACTGCATCTAGTTTTATGCAATCCTGAGATCAAACCCAGGGCTTTGTGTATACAGGGCAAACAGTATACCAACCATTCACCCCTAGGCCTCAAATAATCTTTCTGCAGCTAAGGTACATGGATATAGGAGGTAGGCCACCCAGGTCACCAACCCATAACCTCAATCCTGCTTTCAGTGTCAGTAGACAAAACCTTGCAGAAGCCCCTTCCAGGGCAAGCCCACAAAAGCAGAGACACAGGTCCTGAGGCCTATCCTGCATGCAGCCCCACTAGCTTGGCCCCACTTCAAAGGCCAATCAGGCTTTGATCTATGGGAAACTAAGTTACTATCATGGCCAGGCCTTAATTTAACAGTTTCACAAAATTGGCTTATTTCATTAATTAATGAAGCCCTAATATATTTTAAAACATAAAAAAGAACAGGAAGCCAGGCGTGGTGGTGCACGCCTTTAATCCCCAGCACTTGGGAGGCAGAGGTAGGAGGACCCCGAGACTACATAGTGAATTCTAGTTCAGCCTGAGCTAGAGTGAGACCCTACCTCGAAAAACCAAAAAAAAAAAAAAAAAAAAGGGATTCCAGCTTAAACTACATATACAATAAGCACTTAATAAACACAATGCTAAGTCAGCTGCTGACACCTTGTACAGAAAGACACAGGTGAGGCTCAAACACCACAAGATTATCAGGTCACAGCCTGCCCACTGCCCCAACCTGCTTCCAGTTATCTAACCATAAGTGCTAGGCCCAAATTCTCTTAATATCACTACCCAGTTTCAGGTAGCAAAGGCTTCCATGACTCAAGATAACACCTCCAGTACCAATATTTACCCACTAGCTAAGGCTGGCTTTCAGAACTAGTGTTAGACTCCTATATACTTCCAGTTGTCCTGTACCAGCCACTCCTAAACTTCCCTGGTCACGAGAAAACAGATGCTAAGGACAGTGCTGCAGGTATCATCACACCTATACTGAAGCAGAAGAATGAAAAATTCAAGGTTTGTCTGGGCTACAAGAGTGAGTTCAAGTCCAGCCTAGGCCACTTAGACCCTGTCTCAAAATAAAAAGAGGAGCCAGGTGTGGTGGTGCACGCCTTTAATCCCAACACTTGGGAGGCAGAGGTAGGAGGATCGCTGTGAATTCAAGCCCACCCCGAGAAAACAGTGAATTCCAGGTCAGCCTGGGCTAGAGTGAGACCCCACCTCAAACAACAACAAAAAAAGAGGGCTAAGGATGTGACTCAGTGGCAGAGCACTTGTCTGGCATGCAGGCTCAAGCCGCAGTACCAAGACAAAGAGACCCTCAGAGTAGTTAAACAGTGGGTGGGTGCTCTCTCAACTACCTTCTCAATGGACTTAAATACCACAAAAGTCCAGAGAGTCTTCACCTTAAAGATCTTGAATAAGAGGGAACAAAGGTCTAAACCAAGAAAGCCCACAGGCAGAAGGAACACCGGTGCTTGGGAAGCCACTCCACATCTAGCCACTTCCACACCAGGGGAATGTAGCTGCAATGACACCTGAAGATAGGCCCACTCTAGAAGAGCTCACTTCAGGCCAATAGAGAATTCTTTTCTGCCTCTTGGGTGAATGCAAACATAGCTCGAGTTCTGAGAGGCAGTGGAACATCTGAGATAAACTACTATGCCCAAATAATCTTATGTTTTATTTAAATAACCTACAGTTAGAACACAGTGGACCAATGACAACCATTTCCTCGTCTCACCAAGCTGGGGAGGAGGGTGCACCTGTGCTGGGCAGCACTGATGAGTGTGAGGTGCCTCAATGGAGGCGGCCTTGGCCCCGGCCCCGGCCCACGGAAGGGGGAGCATCCACAGTGGAGCGAGGGTTCTTGATGGTCTCATCTACAGATACAATAAGGCAAGCAGCCTCAGAGGCTGCTGTCAGTGCATTGATCCGCACCATAGCTGGTTCCCACACGAAGGCCTCAAAGTTGTCAGCAATGTCCTCGTTGTTGATGTCCACCCCGTACCACATGCCCCCCTGAAAGAGGAAGACAGAAGAGGCACTATGGGACATGTTTCTTCCTGTATACCCTCCAAAAGACCTAATTATCAGGAATCCCAACTCTAAACTTGATGGTACTTCCTTGAGAAAAACCACACTTCACTACGGCATCACAACAAGACCAGAAAGTACACATCTTCCTAGTGACTCCAGTCTCTCCCACCCCAGGCCATGCGAATCATAGGAGCTTGCATCTTCTCCCAGGAAGCCATGGTTTCCAGACCTAGCATTGTGGCCTGCCTTCTGCCTACACACCAGGTTCCCCTGCAGCATTGGGCAGAATGCACACACCCAGTGAGCATAGCACACACTATCCCCGTCCAACCCCTCATCTCTGGACCCCAGGAGAGCTGGAACCCACCTGGGCATGACGAGCCCGCAACTTGTTGAGGATGTTTGTGGCATCAAAGCCAGCATTGTCACACAGCTGGCGTGGAATAATTTCCAAGGCCTTGGCATATGCCCCAATCAGCAGCTGCTGCTTCCCTGGAATGGTCCTCGAGTAATCCCTCAGGTATTTGGAAAGCTCCATCTCGATGGCCCCACCACCAGCCACCACAGAGTCGTTCTGCAGAAATAAAACCACTCTCGATGCAGTGGGCCCTGGTCCAGCCTTAATCTGGGACATCTAGCAGGTCCTTTAACCCAGAAAGAAGATGGTGCCTCAGTTCTTCCCCACCTTCAACCTGATGAACCATACCAGCTTCAGTTTGCTAAAAAGAACTAATCAGCCTTTAAGCATGGTCTATGTAAGACCAAGGCTATTTCTCCATGATTTGTAGGGTAAATCAAGACCTGCTGTGATGCCTAGAAAAAGGCAGGTTACTAGGGAAGAGATCTGCATACAAACCAGCTGGGGGGGGGGGATGGCAAAACTAAGAAAATGCAGCCTGGCCAGGCATGGTGGCGCACACCTTTAATCCCAGCACTCGGGAGGCAGAGGATCGCCAAGAGTTCGAGGCCAGCCTGTGAATACAGAGTGAATTCCAGGTCAGCCTGGGCTAGAGACCCTACCTCGAAAAACCAAAAAGTAAAATAAAAATGAAAATGCCACCCGCCTATTGGAACCAGACAAGTTCTGCAAACAGCCAGTACCTTAATGGCCCTTCTGACAATCATGATGGCATCATGCAATGACCGCTCTGTCTCCTCCATAAACTGCTCAGCACCACCACGGAGGATGAAGGTACAAGTCTTGGCCTTGGGGCAGCCAGTGAAGAAATTGTACCTATGCCCAGGAGGAAATTGTACACACAAATGAACTGCCATCATCTTGCTGTCTGTTCTGCTGCCCAACCCTCCCAACACCAAGGTTGCCTAGTCCCAGCCTTAAAGTCATTTCCTTGGGAAGGTCTGGGACTGTATGCTGCAACATCAAAGATTGTGGAGTCCTATGTAAAATCCAACTAGAACTTCTCCCCTCCTCTAACACTTAATGTATCTGAGCTTTGTATACTCTTAAAGGTAGGATCATGAAAAACAACAGTAAAAGCTCTACCACATCCAGAGGATGTCAAAGGGGCAGACCCAAGTAGTTTTTGTGAGTTGAGCCTACAAGCAGCCCAGATGTACTCACCTCTCACCTCCAATTTGAGTCTCTTCAAACACCTGGCAGTGGCCCAGCACATTTGGAGTCAGAGCATTCACACTGGTCTGGATTGAGCCTCCACAGGCCTGAGAAATAAAGAAAGCAAAGCAAGATCATAATGTGTCCACCTGCCCTCCTCCACCCAGTCACTGTACCAGTTCCCATGCTGAACTCTGCCACAGCTCCCAGAACCCTCTACACTAGGTAACCCATCCCCTCACCTCCAGATAACCCCTACTGCTCCCCCAAAAAGAGAACAAAACTGAAACATGATAAGGGCAAGGAGCCTAGCTCAAAGGAAACAAGAACCCCTTGGCTTCAACCTATACTCTCTCCTCAAGACTCAGGTGCTTTGGGTCCAGGAACTGAACTCAGGGGTAGTCCTTTTGTGAGATGTTAAGAAAGGGAAAACATCAGGTTGAGCCTGCCCAGCTGATAACTGCACTATTGCTAGGTTCCATTACATACTAGATTTACTTTCAGTTCAGTTTTGGTTATATTAACTTAAAAACAGTATGTATACTAACAGGTACAAACACTGAAATGGAATGCTTCCTGGCTAAAAGAATGAACACAGAACAACCTGACAGTATTTCAACTACAACAGGGAGAGAAGGAACCACTCAGAGCCATGAAGGCTAAGAAGTGGCCCGTAAGTTTGCTTACCATCATTGTCCTCTTCAGATCCTCCTCAGGCACACGGCCAGCACAAAACATGTCCCTGTCAGCAAAGAACTGTGTGGCCACATCTCCAATGGGGAGTTTGGACAGTATTACTTTGGCTCCAGACTGATGAATCTTTTCCAACTTGCCATAGAGAATGTTCCACTCAGCATCAACAATTGCCTGATAATCCTAAAGAGATCCCAAAAAAGGATGAGGATGTTTTGGCATGGACACTGCTATATACATTAAGTCTAAATATATTGCCTCACAAATAGTGATTTATCTGAGAACTGATGGGGGATCAAGAGAACAGCTGCTCTTTAGAAACCAACCAATACTTTTAAACACACAAAGTAACCGCAGGGCAGGGAGCTCTGCTCTCCTGGAGTAGCACTCAAGTAATCCTGTAGGTACCTGGACAGAAAATAGTTTAGCCTGGTAAGCTTTAGCCTTTTCTGAGGTGCTGTACCAGGCATTTTATCAAAGTAAGAACACCTTCCCTCTAACAGGCTGTGCTGGAACCTCCAGAGACAGCCTAGAAGATGCAAAGTCCTGGCTCATAAAGTGCCCTTTGCCCACCATCATCAGCCAGAGACTTACCTCCACTGTGTGGACTCTGACTTCAGCATTATCTTTCTCCGCTTTCAGCTCAAGCTCAACATTCAAGAGGGCAATCATGGGGTTACTATACTTTTTGGGCTGCATTTCAAACCCAGCATAAGAGAAAGTCTTCTTGAATGCAACACCAGCCACCAGCTGAGACTCCTGTTAAAGACACAGATAGCTTAATGGTGTGGTACTATCCAGAAATCAAATCAAGCCAGTGCTCGCCCATTGTCATGAACCATATTTTATTTCACTGCTCTAACAAACAAAGCTTCTCATCACAAAATTTAGGACCAATCATCATAAAAAATTTAAAAAAAAAAAAAAAAGGAAGGCAGGTAGGCAGGCAATAAGCTGGACATAGTGGTGCATGCCTTTAATCCCAGCACTTGGGAGGCTGAGGCATGAGGACTGCTTAGAGTTCAAGGCCACCCTGAGACTACATAGTGAATCCCAGGTCAGCCTGGGCTACACTAAAACCCCACCTTGGGAAACAAAACAAAACAAGACATTTTAGTTTGAGAGGCCAGGTGTGGTAGCACATGCCTTTAATTCCAGCACTGGGGTTTCTACCACTTGCTCTGTAATAGAGCTTCCTGCAGAAAGCATATTGTACTAAGGATTGACTTTAACATGTCAAGAGACTTATGTCCAATTCTCAGCACTCTCTCTTTATGAATGGCCAAGTCATGTCCCATTCCATAACAAGTTTGTCAGTGCTAACATGTGATACTGTGTGCTGTCAGTGAGTAGTATATGCTCCCAGTTCCTGCTCAACACCATTAACCCACAGCCTCCTAAAGGGGTGATGCCTATGCCAATTCACAATGGAAGGGTTGCCAAATAGAAAAAGGACTCCTGAGCTGGAGAAAAGACTTAGCGGTTAAGTGTTTGCCTGTGAAGCCTAAGGATCCAGTTTAAAGCTCAATTCCCCAGAACTCACGTTAGCCAGATGCACAAGGGGGCACACATGTCTAGAGTTCGTTTGCAGTGGCTGGAGGCCCTGGCGCACCCATTCTCTCTCTATCTGCCTCTTTCTCTGTCACTCTTAAACATAAATTAAGAAAAAGGACTCCTTTCGAAAATGTGGGGGCAGTGTTGTGGAATTGGGAATGAAAACCTTTTGAAGTTGCTGGAATAAAGAAGAGTGCAGGGAAAAAGAGGAAGAAGGAAGGCAAAAGTGGCAGGGATCAGTGTAGTAGGACATTCTATGCCCTGATAAATAAAGCCTTCCTCTTAGCCTGCAGATAATGTGCACCTCCAGAAAACTGTACACAGAGAAGAAACTTCACCATGCAACACAAAGAATGGATATGAAGAATGCAAGACTAGAGAAGGTTGATCATCCTGGTCTTAGGAATGAGTGAGACACAACTTAAAATGATTAGTAAATAGCCGGGCATGGTGGCACACGCCTTTAATTCCAGCAATCGGGAGGCAGAGGTAGGAGGATTGCCATGAGTTCGAGGCCACCCTGAGACTCCATAGTGAATTCCAGGTCAGTCTGGGCTAGAGTGAGACCCTACCTCGAACCCCCCCCCAAAAAAAAGATTAGTAAATTAGTAGGTAACACAGTAACTGACAGGTTGCAGGGAGTCAGGAAGCTTCTCAAGAATGGGCTTTGGGTTTTACTATGACAAAGGATACAGATGATACAGGATCAGATGATGAACACAGTAAACAGCTAGATACAGATTGAAGAGATTAGATAAGGACTACATACAGATCAGGACTTCTCTCTATTAACCCCGTGAATATGTAAGTTATTGAATTCTGGGCTAGGTTTTATGTTGAGAATTTTACATAAGGTCAGGCACAGTGGTGCAAGGCAGGAGTCAGAAAAGTCACTATCAGGCTTTAGAGAGGGTGTAGTAGTTAAGGAATTTGCATGTAAAGCCAAAGAACCTTGGTTCGATTCCCTAGGACCCACATAAGCCAGATGCCCAAGATGGCACATGCATCTGGAGTTCGTTTGCAGTGGCTGAAGAGCCCGGCATGCCCATTCTCTCTCTTTCTCTCACTCTCTCAAATAAATAATTTTTTAAAAATAGTTTTATTTTTTTTTTTTTGTTCATTTTTATTTATTTGAGTGACAGGCAGAGAGAGAAAGAGGCAGAGAGAGAGAGAGAGAGAACGGGCACACCAGGGCCTCCAGCCACTGCAAACAAACTCCAAACGCACACACCCCTTTGTGCATCTGACTAACGTGGGTCCTGGGGAATCGAGCCTTGAACCGGGGTCCTTAGGCTTCACAGGCAAGTGCCTAACTGCTAAGCCACCTCTCCAGCCCTAGAATAGTGTTAAAAGAAAAGAAGTGTCAGTGTGAATACAAGCATCATCTAGGAAGGCCACAGCAGGCTTACCTCTAAGGCTCCACCCTGAACCTTCTTGATCCCAATCATCTTAAGTTGGAGCAAATCATCAAGCATAACCACAGCATCAACTACCATCTTGGCAAAGAAAGCCTTCTGCTGGGAGATCAGCTTGGAGCTCAGTGCTGTCATGGCACATTTTTCCAGCAGCTTCCTCTGTTCCCTGCAACACAGGGGAGAACTGGCAGTGGTTTTGGAAAACCAAACTCCTTATATGATTCTATTGTAATGTGGAGGTGGATTCCTTCCATATTATACTCTATACTCTTTACATAGTGTGAAAAACTGACATATCACATAAACCATTTTGGAATTAATCCATCATTCACACAAGAACCTACTCTAATAGCTGTACACATCACCCCATTAATTATATTTCACCCTAAATTCATCACTCAGCCTTCTCTATCTTCATTTTCCATATCTTTAGGACAGATTACAGTGACAGACGGCAGCTGCTTCCATTGTGGCAGCGTTTCTACTAGTCTACAGCCCCTTCTCTGTTTGACAAGAGCTAAAGAACCCCTGGCCCGTACAGGGAACTGCAGCATGCTTCTGCATCCAATATGGTCATAGGAAGACAGGGTCTTGACAAAACCCACTGCAAACTTACACTTTATCTTGTTTCTTCACAGTCACAGCAATCTCTCTGATCTTGTTAACTGCCTGCCAACAACAGAAATTGAGTGAGTCTCTCATGCTAAAAACAACATGGTGATGTGGGTCATCTCTCCTTATAGCCTGTTCACTCCTCAGTCTTAGGCAGATCTTCTCTGTAGCTAAAACAGCATGGCTACGTAGGAAAATGTAAAACTACAGCTTGGAAAAACCCCAAAGTTAGAAATGTAGAATAAGAAGTTGAGTGTGGTGATCTATGCCTTTAATCCCAGCATTTGGGAGGCTGAGGTAAGGACTGCTGTGAGTTCAAAGCCAGCCTGGTACAGAGTGAGTTCAGGGGATAGAGTGAGACCCTACCTCAAAAAAACAAAAATGAAAAAAGATGGAGCTGGAGAGATGGCTTAGTGGTTAAGGCATTTGCCTGCAAAGCCAAAGAACTCAGGTTCAGTCCCCCAGAACCACAATATGGACAAGGTGACACATATGTGTGGAGTTCATTTGTAGCAGCTGGCATGCCCATCCTCTCTCTCCTTTCTTTTTTCCTCTCTCACAAATAAATAAAAACAAAATAAAATATGTATGATCACAGTTCTTCCAGGATTTGCCTCTATATCTTCGGTAACAAAGACAAAAGAGTAAAATTAAGCCTTGCTACTATTTTAAGACAAACTTCTGGCTTACTGAAAACATTTAGGACAAGGCTTAATGAGTTACTTATACACACACACACACACACACACACACACACACAAAATATGTATTATATAGCAATATTTTAAACATATCTTCTCCAAAGTATTTCTTAAACATGGTCATACTTTAATATCTCCACCTGAATCAGCACAGGTGCATTCCTCATACTCCAATAAAGACATTATCCTCACTAAGAGAAGTGTGAAGTGATCCCATACCAACTGGGTAGCTGTGCGGAAAGCACGGATGATGATTTGAGGGTGCAGACCTTCTTCCACATATGGTTTCACCTGCTTTAGAAACTCGGCCGCCAGCAGCGTCACTGAGGTAGTACCATCACCAACCTGAAAGAGGACACAGCAAACATATTTACTAGTGTTCAGAGAACAAAGCCATTTTCAGGTAATCTACCAATTTAAAGTAGACATTGTTGGGCTGGAGAGACTGATTAAGGCACTTACATCTGGAGTTTATCTGCAGTGGTTGAAACCATGGCACATCCATTCCCTCTATCTGTCCCTCTCTCAAAATAAGTAAGTAAATAAAGAAAATATTAGCTGGAGAGATGGCTTAGCAGTTAAGCACTTGCCTGTGAAGCCCAAGGACTCCAGTTCAAGGCTCAATTCCCCAGGACCCATGTAAGCCAGATGCATAGGGAGTGCATGCATCTGGAGTTCATCTGCAATGGCTGGAGGCCCTGGAGTGCCTGTTCTCTTTCTCTCTGCTTCTTTCTCACTCTGTCACTCTTAAATTAATAAAAACAATTTTAAAAAATAATAAGCTAGGTATAGTGGCATACACCTTTAATCCCAGCACTTGGGAGGTTGAGGTAGAAAGATGGCCAGAAGTTCGAGGCTAGCCTGGAGCTAAAGACTTAGTTCCATCCAGGCTGCATGGGTGCCCTCTGGCCAGAGTGGACATGCCAGGGAGGATGGAAGTGTCTGGAGGGGACTGGACCCATTAACTGTACATCTTGTCCATTGATTCTGACTTTGCAGCCTGCCTACCTCACCCTAGCAGAAGGGACAGAGAGGGCACAGAGGTGGAAGTATGTGTTTGGGGGATTGTCTGGGGGCTTTAGGCAGGAAGGTGAGAATGATACTGGGAGTCAAGGGTCAGGGCTTATAATATAAACTAGGCCTGGGGCTGGAGAGATAGCTCAGCAGTTAAAACACTTTGCCTACAAAACCTAATGACCAGAGTTGGATTCCCCAGTACCCATGTAAAGCCAGATGTACAAAAGGGGCGCCATGCATCTGGAGTTTGTTTGCAGTGGCTGGAGGCCCTGGTGTGCCTATTCTTTTGGTCTCTCTCCCTCTCTCTCCTTGCAAATAAATAAATAAATAAATAAATAAAATTTTTTTTAAAAAAAGACTTAGTTCCAGATCAGCCTAGCCTAGAGTGAGACCCTACTTAGAAAATAAAAAGTCAGGCATGGTAGTGTATGCCTTTAATCCCAGCACTCGGGAGGCAGAAGTAGGAGGATAGCTGTGAGATCAAGGTCTCCCTAAGATTACACAGTGAATTCCAGGTCAGCCTGGGCTTCTACTTCAAATAAATAAAAAAAGAAAAATAATAAAGCGGACATTGTTTGGGTGGGTGCCAAGCTTTTCCCGAGAAATGAAGGCTTTAAAAAAAAAATTATCTACTAGAGAGAAGAAAGAGGCAGATAGAGAGAAAGAATGGGTATACTAGGGCCACTGGCCACTGCAATTGAACTCCAGATGCACAAGCCACCTTGTACATCTACATCTGGCTTACAGTGGTACTGAGGAATCAAACCTGGGTCCTTAGGCTTTGCAGGCAAGCACCTGAACCACTAAGCCATCTCTCTAGCCCCAAATGACACTTGGAAAGTGGAGAAAGGTGAAGATGGAGAGTGATCTGCCTGTGTCCTGAATAGTAACTCTAGACCAGTCCCATTCTCCAAAGGGTTGATTTAACAATCAGATCTTATCAGGATATGAAATCATGCAAGTGAATTGAGACTTTATTATATACAAAGCACTGTGGTAAGCAAGACAGTTCTTGTCATGCTGGTAAGACACAAACCAGTGTACGAAGAAACAGAACATAAGTATCTTTAAGGAACACCAAGTAGTGCAGGAGTTCACAAAGGCTAATTTTCAGATGAATCAGACCCCCAGGACCATCTAAAGTTCAGTATGTTTCAAAAACTATTTGGAACAAGCACATTCCTCTAATATTCCTTAGATAGTGTTTTTCTGTGCTGTGAGCTAAAGTCTATATATGTATGTTTGTTTTTTGAGGTAGGATCTCACTGCAGTCCTGGCTGACCTAGTATTTACTATGTAGTCTCAGGTAGCCTCAAACTCACAGCAATTCTCCTACCTCTGCCCCCACCCAGTGCTGGGATTAAAGGCGTGCACTACCACACCCAGCTAAAGTCTAACAAAAGAGAAAAGACTAAGAGCTTGTACAAAAATTAGCTATCATCTTATTTGGAAGGAATTTCTTTTCAACTCACTTATGTCTATCATGTAAGG
The DNA here is from genome assembly GCF_020740685.1 of Jaculus jaculus. NCBI lineage: Eukaryota > Metazoa > Chordata > Mammalia > Rodentia > Dipodidae > Jaculus > Jaculus jaculus. The sequence continues at coordinate 61,798,632 of NC_059107.1, forward strand.
TAAGGCGCAACAGACAATAAGGATACAGAAGACTTGAAGCAGCCAGATTTCTAGACAGAAACGTCTTAGGCCCTTGTTAAAGATAGTAACCCAGATGCACAAGGGGGCTCATGCCTCTCAAGTTCCTTTGCAGTGGCTGGAGGCCCTGGCACGCCCATTCTCTCTCCCACTCTCTCTGCCCCCCCCCCAAGTAAATAAATAAAGTTTAAAGGACCTGGGCATGGTGCATGCCTTTAGTCCCAGCACTTGGGAGAAAGAGGTAGGAGGATTGCTGTGAGTTCGGGGCCACCCTGAGACTACAGAGTGAATTCCAGGTCAGTCTGAGCTACAATGAGATCCAAAGGGAATAAAAAGGGTAAATCATATCTATATTTCAGTACACACACATTCCAGAATAGAAACTTGAAACATCTCCAGCACTATGGGGTTCAAGGTAGCCGAGGCTAAGCTGGAATTTACTCTGTAGTCGCAGGGTGGCCTCGAGTTCATGGCAATCCTCCTACCTCTGCTTCCTGAGTGCTGGGATTAAAGGCATGCACCACCACAACCAGCTTTCAGCACTATTTTATGAGGTGAATAACAGATGATTCACATGAACAACAATTTAAAAGGCAGACTGGGCATGGTGGTGGATGCTTTTAATCCCAGCACATGGGAGACAAAGGTAGGAGGATCACCATGAATTCAAGGCTGAGACTACATAGTGAATTCCAGGTCAGCCTGAGCTAGACCAAGACCCTACCTCGAAAAAGCAAAAAACAAGCAAACAAACAAAAGGCAAGGAGGAAGGGCTTAGCTCTAAAGACCATTATCATTAACAAAGTGTTAATGGGTGTGGAAATTATGTTGTTTTTTATTTTATTTTTTTAATTTCTATTTGAGAGACAGCGAGCGAGAGAATGGATACACCATGAACTCCAGATGAATGCACCACCTTATGCATCTGGCTTACATGGGTTCTGGGGAACTGAACCTGGCTTTTTAGGTTTCACAGGCAAGTACCTTATTAGCTAAGCCATCTCTCCAGCTTGAATTATATAGTTTTAAAGATGAAATATTCTAAGTATTTTATAAGCACCATTCTAATTTTAGACATAAAATTTATTTCAAATTTTTATTTATTTGTTTGAGCAAGAAAATGGGCATGCCAGGGCCTCCAGCCACTACAAATGAACTCCAGATGCATGAGCCTCGTTGTGTATCTGGCTGAATGTGGGTCCTAGGGAATCAAAAAACCTAGGTCCTTTCACTTGCAGGCAAGTACCTTAACCACTAAGCCATCTCTCCAGCCCTTAGACATAAAATTTAAGAGTGAAGTAGCAAGCACACATGTTTTTAAGCACCACTTAAATATATGTGACTGACTCCTACCTCAGCATCTTGGGATTTGGCAATGTCCACTAAAGTCTTTGCTGCAGGATGGACGACATCAAGAAGTTTAAGAATTGTAGCCCCATCATTAGAAATTGTTGCTTTGCCTTAAGAAAAAGAAACATTAACATTTACAGCTTTTTTCTTGAATTCTGTCTATTTGGACCTGCAGTCAATGTACACTTTTTCTTGGGATGGGATTACAAGATATTTTCATTTTTGTTTTGGTTTCCAGGCTGACCAGGAGCTCACTCTGTAGTCCCAGGCTGGCCTCAAACTCATGGAGACCCTCCTCCTCTGCCTGCAGAGTGCTAGGGTTCTTTAAAGAAGTGTACCACGCCCAGCAAGAGGTTACAAACTTTTAAAGCTTATGGGTTCCTGACTTTTTTTTTGAACAACTTTTATAGCTCAACTGGACAGATAAATGTTTAAATAAGCCAGGCATGTTGGAGCACATATATAATGCCCGTACTTGGGAGGCTAAGACAGGGGCATCTCAAGCTTGCAGCCAGCCTGCACTATATAGTACAACTCTTACATACCCTTATACAACTGACATCCAACCAAGTTAACACACTACAGCAGAAAAGACAATTTTCTTCTTGTATTAGCAATATGATACAATAGGAATGACTTCAGAGAACACCAGTTGGCTCTTCTTCATGTTCCCAGGCCCTATTTTCCTATAAGGCAATGGACTCCTAAACCCAAGATCTCCCATATACCAGCGCATTCAGGACAATGTACAAAATGACACTGTTTTAGAGTGATTAATCCCTTACAGACCTTAAAAGCAGTAGAATTTCTGTCAACCCATTAGTCCCAAACACTCCCCAGGTGCCTTGAGGAACCTTTCAGACTTACCTCGGCCATCCACAATAAGCTTGTCCATGCCACGGGGACCCAGGGTGGTTCTTACAGCCTCAGCAATCACCTGGCAGGCACTGATGTTACTCACAAGCTGCGGGATGCCTTGGGAGCTGTCAGTTCCCTCTTTCAACAAGATAACTGGTGTGGGCTAAGAGAACAGAGAACAATTTACTATTTTTAATAATCATTTCTTGCATGAGTCTCACTGGGGGGTTGGGGATTCAATTTATCTCAGTGGATAAGTGTTTGCCTAGTGCAAGGCCCTGGGTTCAGTCCTCAGCACCGTGGGGGCAGGTAGGGGATCACAAAAAGAGAAAAAAAAAAAAACACAGAGGGAACATGAAACTCATTGAGCTGGAGAGAGATTTCAGCAGTTAAAGGTGCTTGCTTATAAAGCCTGCTGGCTCCTGTTCCATTGCCCAGCCACCCACATAAAGCCAGTTGGGCACTTGTCTGCAATGGCAAAAGACCCTGGCATGAGTGCTTGCCACACAAATGTGCATGCAAATAAATTTTAAAAAGAAAGAAAGAAAAACAAAAAAAGAGTTATCTCAGCACCTGGGAGGCAGAAATAGGAGGATCACCATGAGTTCGAGGCCACCCTGAGACCACATAGTGAATTCCAGGTCAGCCTGGACTAGAGTAAGACCCTACCTCGAAAAAAAAAAAAAAACCCACACAAAAAAACCCTGTATATCTATTTAAATCATATCTTCTTCAACCACCTTTGCCTTCAAGACTGAAGCCTACAGTTCAGGTGTGCAAAACAGAAAGTGGTTTGAAAAACATGTACTTTCAGGTGCCCAAGCCTTTTAGAGAGGGGAGGACAGAATGTACACCAGGGCCTCTTGTGCAGCATATGAATTCCAGACACATGTGCCACTTTACATGGACATTGAGGAATCAAACACGGACCAGCAAGCTTTGCAAGCAAGTGCCTTTAAGTGCTGAGCCATATACCTAACCCTCAGCCTTTTCAACTTCTGACGATGCTCTATAGTAGGCAATGAAGTCACAGGACAGGAGGAAGAACAGGCCCTGCTTCAGTTCACTCCACAGCAAAGCACCTACTTGTCTTGTTCATGAAGCAGAGGGGAAACAGGTGCAGCACACAAGGTGCCAGCAGCTTAAGACTGCTGTCCTGGAGATGCTTGCCAGCAAATTTACCAATGACCTTCAACTGAGGTATAAGAAGATAAGCAGAGGAATAAAAGGCACTTAAAAAAATTTTTTTTTGTTTATATTTATTTACCTATTTGAGAACAACAGGCAGAGAGAGAGAATGCACGTGCCTGGGCCTCCAGCCACTGCAAACGAACTCCAGACGCGTGTGCCCCTTGTGCACCTGGCTAATGTGGGTCCTGGGGAATCGAGACTGGAATGGGGGCCCTTAGGTTTCACAGGCAAGCGCTTAACCACTAAGCCACCTCTCCATCCCTAAAAGGCACTTTTGTCTTGCCTCATACCTAAGTCATACAAGATTGCTGTCACGTCTGCTGTTGGCACTGTAATGCCCCCCATGTGACGAATTTCCAATCAAGACACCCCAAAAGTTTTGTCTTCTCTTCTACACTTCACAAGGGCTTTCTTTGCAGAACCTGCTAGGGAAAACTATGGAAAGACAGGGATGCTACCTTTTTCAAAGGGCACTTTCCTCCAGTGCCCAGCAATTGGCATAGACATAACTGGCAGACCAGACCTCCCTCTGTATGTATCCAATTCAGGAATGAGTTATGACCCAGTTCATGTTCTCATATTGGGCTAACTTTGCCTGTGAAACAGAATATAATAAGAGGAAATACTATTCAAACACATCCACTGTTGGTTATTTACACTAGGTGATGCTTTCAATTTATTTATTAATTACTGTGGAATGCAGTAAAAAGTTTGAAGGCCAGCCAAGCATGGTGGACCATTTGGGAGTCTAAGGCAGGAGGATCACTGTGAGTTCAAGGCCATAAATACTACATGGTAAATTCCAGGTCAGCTTGGGCTAGAGAGAAACCCTACCTAGAAAAAACAAAACGTAAACTTCTGCTAAGAGATGCGTGGCAACCACACCAAAGCAGCTGGGGGGGGGGGCAGGGTCAGTACAATACATTCTTCTACTAAAAAGGGAGGGTGTGTAATAAATTGTCAACCACAGCAGAGAAGTAAGAGATACCCAGAGCATCTAGAGACCACAGAAGCAGGCAGAAGCAGCTCCAGGTCTGCGTGGCCACAGCCACAAGGCTCGGCCTCAGTCACAGGAACAGCCAGGTCAGTGAATTCTCCACTCACATCAGCCCCCTCCCAAACTCAAGAAACCTGAAGGGGGGATGGTAAGGACCAGTAAGAGAATTTTGAGGACCAAGAGGAGAACTTCAGCCACCATCCACAACCTCCCCTCACCCACCACCAGCCCAAGCACGAGCAAGCACCAGAGACCTGGGGAAGGGAGCTCACCTACACAGCACCTGGCACAGGTGATCAGAGCAGCGATCCAACCAGGCTACACAGCGCAGCAAGGAGGGACTCAAACAGGCACACAGCATAACTGAGACCAAAGCAATCCCAAAAGGTAACTGAGGTTACACCAGGTCAGTATCCACCAAATAAGCCTGGTATATAGTCTTGCATTGGAAGTGCTAATCACACCTTCCATGTCAGGGTAAGTAATATGTTAAATCGGATGGATGGTCAGATTTGCCATTCTTAAATAAGCTATATTATGGGCTTGTCATTTGTAGTTTCCTGATTTCTAGTTTGTTTCCTCTGTCATTCGTTGGGGAAGGGTCTCACTTGGTCACAAGCTGACTTGGAACCCTCTACTGACCAGAAATCTTAGCCTCCTAGTTAACAGGACTAAGGGTGTGGGCAACACACAGCCTTAGGGACTGTGACTTTGTTAGCGCATCTGTTTGTCATAATGCCTACTCTTGCATACTCTGCTGTTTTTCATTGACTGTGTACACTGTTTAGTTAAATTTTAGAATTTGCCTGTATTTTGTTCTACTCAGCCTACCTGAATACTCTCATAGCAGGCAAACCTAACACCTAGGTCACTTCTGTGGTTACTCTGAGTCTTAAGAGCCACACCTAGCAACCTAAGCTCCTACCCTAAAGATATACAACAACAGATTTATTGACACATCTAATAATACTGCAGATAATAAGAAACCCAAAGCATTAAATGAATCCAAGAAGCAAAAATCTCTACATATACAAGAAACACAAAAAATCAAGACAATATAAATCTGCCAAAAAGTATTAATGCATCAGAAATGACCTCCAGTGAGACTGATGTACAGGAAATGCCTGAGAAAGATTTCAAAAGAATGATTATAAGTATGTTCAAAGAAATCAAAGAGGAAATCAAAGGAATCAAAGAAAACACAGGAAACCAAGTTAATGAAATAAGGAGGTCAATAAAAGACATAAGGAAACAGAAATAATGAAGAAAATGCAAAAAAAAAAAAATGAATGAATGAATGAAGAAAAATCAGTCAGAAATAGTAGCAATGAAGAACAGTCAGTAGAATAAAAAGCTCTGTAGAAGCCGGGCGTGGTGGCACTCGGGAGGCAGAGGTAGGAGGATCGCTGTGAGTTCAAAGCCACCCTGAGACTCCATAGTGAATTCCAGGTCAGCCTGGGCTACAGTGAGACCCTACCTCGAAAAACCAAAAAAAAAAAAAAAAAAAGCTCTGTAGAAAATATCACCAGTAGAATGGATGAAGGAGAGGACAGAATATCTAAACTAGAAGACCAGGAGGTAGATATAATACAGTCCAACTAAGAGAAAGACAAACTAATAAAAAAGCATGAATGGGAATTTCAAGATATTCGGGACACTATGAACTGAAAGCCTCCTGCCTGTTGACTAGCTGTCAGATTGCTGGAAAGAACTATGCATCCAGTTGGAGAAGAAAAGTAACCAACAGTGTTAACCAGCAGTAGACTACATGTTTCCCAGCTGGCTACCAAGGCAAAATGTGCTGTCCCATGCAAGGGTGGCATGTCTTTTATGGGGAAAGCCAAATACTCTCTGATTGGATTTGAGTTCCTTTCCATGGGAGGGAATTCATACCTGGTACTGAAAACCTAATCAAAAGCCTATGACTAGGGGGGTCATAAGCCCTAGGCAGGGGAAACTACTACCACTGTCTGGCTAAATGGATATATCATGCCCACCAAACTGCCCTCCAAATACCTATGTTTATGCCCATATATTAATGTTCTCACTTTCTCTTTTCAAATGGTGGTGGCCACTGTAGAGATTCAAAACTCATCAAATGGGCTACAGAGATGGCTCAGTTGTTAATCGCACTTGCTAGCAAAGCTTTATGGCCTAGGTTTGATCCACCAGTTCCCATGTAAAGCCACATATACAAAGTGGTGCATGTGTCTGGAGCCTGTTTGAAGTGACAGGAGGTCCTGGCATGCCCATATATATATTCATTCACTCTCTCTGCTTGCAAATAAATAATAACTATATTTTTAAGGGGCTTAGAGAGATGGCTTAGCAGTTAAGGTGCTCACCTGAAAATCCTAAGGACCCACGTTCGATTCTTTAGGTCCCATGTAAGCCAGATGCACATGGTGATGCATGCATCTGGAGTTCACTTGCAGTGGCTAGAGTGCCTGGGATGCCTATTCTCACTCATATTCTCTCTCTTCCCCCCCCCGTCTCAAATAAATAAAAATAAGAATCTTTAAATTAAGTAAAAATAAATATTTTTTAAAAACTCATCAAAGTGCTAGAAGAGACAATGGAGTGTTTAGCACTAAGTGAGACAACTCTGTTACACTCTCCAATGCTCAGTGGTGGAAAAAGTCAAAAGAAGGGGAGGAATGCTTTGCAATGCTGTCTTCCAGACACTGAGTAACTGTGGTACTCATAACCTCATAGCCATGGGCAGACACTACCTACGTAAAACCTGCATAATAGAAGAATGAAAAAAATGACATCAAACTAGAAGAGACAAGTCAGGCATGGTACCACAAACCTTTAATTTCAGCACTTGGCAGGCAGAATGAGGCCAACCTGAGACTACGGAGTGAATTCCAGATCAGCCTAGACTAGAGCAAGACCCTACCTCAGGGGGGAAAAACATGTAAGAGGGGATGGAGAGATGGCTTAGCAGTTAAGGCATTTGCCTGCAAAACCAAAGGACCCAGGTTTGATTCCCCAGGATTCACGTAAGCCAGATGGACAAGGGACACATGCATATGGAGTTCATTTGCAGTGGCTAAGGCTCTGGCATGCCTATTCTCTCTCTCTCTGCTTACAAATAAATAAATAACATATATCAAGAGAATCTGATACCAAGCACATAAAAAGCCAGGCATGACCACACATGCCTATAACCCATGCTGAGGGAGGAAAGAGACAGAAGGATTGCTGGGGCTCCATGATCAGCCAGTCTAACCATAAAACAGGGAGGCCAGGCATGGTGGCTTATGCCTTTAGTCCCTGTGAGTTTGAGGTCAGCATGAGAGACTACATTGTGAAATACAGACCAGCCTTGCCTAGAGCAAGACCCTACCTTGAAAAAACAACAACAAAAAATCCACTGGAGAGGGCTAGAGGGAAGGATGGCTTAGCAGTTAAGGCACTTGCCTGCAAAGCCAAAGGACCCAGGCTGATTACCCAAGACCCACGTGGGCCAGATACACAAGGTGGCACATGTGTTTGGGATTTGTTTGCAGCAGCTGAAAGCCCTGGCACACCCATTCTCTCCCTCTCTCTCTCATGTAAATTAAGATAAATTTGTAAAAATCTGCTGGAGAGATGGCTTAGCAGTTAAAGGTACTTGCTAGCGAAGTTTTATGGCCTGGATTTTATTCACCAGGACCCATATAAAGCCAGATGCACAAAGTGGCACCTGTGTCTGGAGTTCACTTAGAGTGACAGACACTCTATCAAATTAATTAAACAAAAAATAACTTATCAGAGAAGAGATTTATTTGGATTGGAGAGATGGCTAAGTGGTGAAGGCACTTGCCTGTGCTTGCCCAACTACCCAAGTTCAATTCCTCAATACCCATGTAAAGCAAGATGCACAAAGTGGCACATGCATCTGGAGTCCATTTGCAGTGGCTGGAGGCCCTAGTGTGTCTGTTCTCTCTGTCTCTCTTCTCTCTCTGCTTGCAAATAAATAAACATATTTTTTAAATTCCATCATGGGGGGCTGGAGAGATGGCTTAGAAATTAAGGCACTTACTTGCAAAGCCGATGGATGCAGGTTCGACTCCCCAGGACCCACATAAGACAGATGCACAAGGTGGCGCATGTGTCTGGAGTTCGTCTGCAGCAGCTGAAGGTTCTGGCACACCCATTCTCTCTATATATCTGCTTCTCTCTCCCCCTCTCTCTCTCTCTCTCTCTCTCTCTCAAATAAATAGAGTAAGTTTTTAAAAATTCCATTGTGAAGCCAGGTGTGGTGGCGCATGCCTTTAATCCCAGCACTTGGGAGACAAAGTAGGAGGATCGCCGTGAGTTTGAGGCCACCCTGAGACTACATAGTGAATTCCAGGTCAGCCCGGACTAGAGTGAGATCCTATCTGGAAAAAATGAAAAAGAAAAAAAATTCCCCTCATGGATGAAGACCCTACCTCAAGGAAATTAGGCAAAAAAGTAGTAAAGGATATCTTACCCTGGACCCTGCATATATACACATAGGGCATGCACATCGGCACACTTGTGCATATACTACACACTCCAACAAAGAAATTAAAAATTAAACAGGGCTGGATAGATGGCTTAACAGTTAAGGCACTTGCCTGCAAAGCCTAAGAACCCAGGCCCTATTCTCCAAATCCCAAGTTAGCCAAACACACAATAGTGAGGCAAGTGCAAGGTTGCACATGCCCACTAGGTGGCTCAAGTATCTGGAGTTTGATTTCAGTGGCTGAGGCCTTAGTGCACCAATTCTCTCTCTCTCCCCCTCTGTTTCTCTCTCTCTCTCTCTAAAAAAATAAAATTAAATAAAAATTAAGGAAATGGGCATCAAGAAACCCACAAAAAAATCCTGGGCTGGAGAGATGGCTCAGTGGTTAAAGGGCTTGCCCGCAAAGCCTAGTGGAGCATGTGTACAGAGTTCGTTTGCAGTAGTTGAAGGTCCTGGCACTCTTTCTCTCTAGGTCAATCTACCTACGCTTGCAAATAAATAAATAGCTGGGCATGATGGCACAAGCCTTTAAAAATAGTCCTGAGTGGCAAAGAGGCAGACAGTTACTGGTGGCAGCATGAGCACGCATACCAGACTCAGTGACAGGACACACAGCATAAGGACTACCTGACAGCAGTCAGAACACCTCATGCTGCATTCAAAACACACTGAAAAGCTGAGCGTGGTGACACACGTCTTTAATCCCAGCACTCAGGAGGCAGAGGTAGGAGGATCACCATGAGTTTGAGGCCACTGTGAGACTATATAATGGATTCCAGGTCAGTCTGGGCTAGAGTGAGACCCTACCTTGAAAAACAAACAACAAAACACACTGAGAAAAAAAATTAAAAAGAAAAGCCACACTAAAACAGGATCAGCAATTCAGAGAGATATCAAGTGATTTTACATGCACCCTAAAGCTTGAAAAATATCACACAGTTCAAACATTGTAAAATCAAAGCCTTGAGTTTGGGATTGGGAAGATGACCCAGTGAATATTAAATTTGCAGCCCTAGAACCCCTGAAAAGCCAGTTGCTGTAGTATTAGCATCTGTAATCCCAGTATACAAGAAAGGAGGGCTGGAACAGATGGCTTAGCAGTTAAGGTACTTGCTAGGAAAGCCAAAGGACCCAGGTTTGATTCCCCAGTACCCACATAAAGCCAGATGCACAAGGTGGTACATGCATCTCAAGTTCACTTGCAGTGGCTAGAGGCCCTGGCCATTCATTCATTACCTCTCTCTGCTTGCAAATAAATAAAATAACAGGACTGGAAAGATTGCTCAATGGTTAAGGTGCCTAAGATTCCCCAGTACCCACATAAAGCCAGATACACAAAGTAGTGCATGCATCTGGAGTTTGTTTGCAGCAGCTGGGCATGCCCATTCTCTCTGTATCTCTTCTATCTCTCTCTGCTTGCAAATAAAGAAAGAAGGGAGAAAGAGGAGCATCTCCTAGAAGTGTGCAGGCCAACTAGTCTGGAGAATACAGTGATAGTGACCCTGCCTCAAACAAGGTAAAAGGCAGAGAACACTACCAAAGTTATCTTCTGACCTCTACATATGCGCGTGCACACACACACACACAGTAAGTCCGAAGAGCTGGGTAGATAGCTTGGTAATTAAACATGTTTATTTGCAAAGCCTGCTTGGCCTGGGTTCAATTCCCCAGCCTCCCACACAAAGCTGGAAGGGGATTAAGTTTCCAGGGCAAGAAATCCCAGCTCGCCTATACATACACATATACACATGCAAGTAACTTTTTTTCCTTTTTTTATTTTGCAAATAAGTTTTTTTTTTTTTTTAATTCCTTTAGCCAAGTGTGGTGGCCCATGCCTTTAATCCCAGCACTTGGAAGGCAGAGGTAGGAGAATTGCTGTTTAAGGCCAGCCTGGGACTATAGTTAGTTCCAGATTGGCCGGGGCTAGAGTGAGACCCTACCACAAAAAAAAAAAAAAAAAAAAATTTTAAGCGTTTGGGCAGAAGTAGCCTATGGATATAAATAATGGTGTGCCCAGAAGCCACAGACTGTTGTTAAAAAATTTCAGTACCAGGGGTGGGATACCTCCAGTAAATTGTTGGCCAAGGAGGCCCCTGATATCCCCAAAACATTACAGGCCATTGCCAAGGCTTTTGGTTGCCCACCAGGACTAGATGGTAACACCTTATTACTGAAAATGCCTGGGCTGCAGATCACTGAGAAATGAAGCTAGAGCTGAGCTGGAAACCTCCTCTCTGGACCAGCTGACAGAAAACTGGAAAAAGGTACACTGTATAGAGCCCTTTGGGAGAGAGAAATTATCAACAGTGTTAAACAGCAGTGGGCCCTGCAAGCCCTAAGATTGGCCAACCAGGCCAAATGTGCTAATTGGTGCAATAGTGGCATGTCTGTTATGAAGGAAACACTCTCTGATTGGACTACAGGCCCACTCCACAGAAGGAAATAGGTGCCTGGTACTGAAAACCTAGTCAAAAGTCTATGGCTGGGGAGGTCATGAGTCCTAGGGAAGTAACAACTGCTGTTGTCTGGCTAAATGAATATATTATGCTTACCAAACTGCCATGTAAGCACCTTTTTAAAACATTCATACCCACATATGTGGGTATGAATTTTAAAATTTATTTGTTATTTCAGAGAGTGAGAGAGGGAAAGAGGAATATAGAGAGAAAGAGAATGGGAATGCCAGGGCCTTCAGCCACTGCAAACGAACTCCAGACGCATGCACTATCTTGTTCATCTGGCTTATGTGAGTCCTGGGGAATTGAACGGAGGTCCTTTGGCTTTGCAGGCAAATGCCTTTACTGCTAAGCCATCTCTCCAGTCACATACCCATATATTAATGCTACTCTCACTTTTGGTTAGAGATTCTTCTTTCCAGATGGTGATGACCACTGGGGTGACTCAGAAGTCACCATAGGCTGGAGAAACAGCTTTAGTGGTTGAGGCCTTGCCTGGAAAGCCATAGGACCCAGGTTTGATTCTCCAGTACCCACTTAAAGCCATTTAGATAAGGTGGCACATGCATCAGGAGTTCATTTGCAGTACATGCAGGCCCTGGCATGCTCATTCTTTCTTTCTGTCTTTCTCTCTTCATTTTTTTCCTTGGTAGGGTCTTGTTCTAGGCCAGTCTGACCTGGAATTTACTATGTAGTCTCTGGGTGGCATCATGGCTATCCTCCTACCTCTGCCTCATGAGTGCTGGGATTAAAGGTGTGCACCACCATACCCAGCTCTCATTCTTTCAAATAAATACATAAATAAATAACTCAACCATAGAGGCTGGAAAGATGGCTCATCAGTTAAGGTGCTTGCCTGTGATGCCAAACAACCTGGGTTTGATTCTCCAGTACCCACATGAAGCCAAATGCACAAAGTGGTGCATGTATCCTGAGTTCATTTGTAATGGCTAGAGGGCCTGGCACACCCATTCTCTTTCTCTTCTTGAAAACACATAAATATTTTTAAAAATAAAATTAAAATAAAAGCCAGGCATGGTGGCACACACCTTGATTCCAGCACTTGGAAGGCAGAGAAAGGAGGCTCACTTTGAGTTCAAGGGCACACTGACCTACAGAGTGAATTCCAGGTCAGCCTGGGCTAGAGTGAAACCCCATCAAGAAAAAAAATAAAAATAAAATTTAAAAGTCACCATAATGCTAAGAAGTGACAGTGAAGTGCTCAGTTCTGAGACATCTCTACCACACCCTCCAAGGCTCAGATTATGGAAGAGGTGGTGGAAAGAATGTAAGAGCCAAAGGTAGGACTGCTTATAATGCAATCTTCCAGACACAAAATGGCCTTATATCCATGACCTCACACTGCTTGAGACTACTTACACACGACCTTCATAATAGGAGAAAAAGATGATATCAAAATAAAAGAGAAAGAAATAAAATGGAGAATAATGAGGGAGGGGATTTGATAGAGGGTGGATTTGAGAGGGTGGGGATAGGAGTGAAAGAAGGGAATTATCATGATTTTATTGTCTGCAGTTATAGAAGCTATAAGGAAAATTAAAAAAAAAAAAAAGACAGCAATGGCCCCTGCAAGCCTTATGGCTTGTCAACCAGGCCAAACATGCCAACTGGTGCAACAGTGGCATGTCTGTTATGGGCATACCAACTGCTTTCTGATTGGGCTGGAGGCCTGCTCCACAGGAGGGAATACACGTCCAGTACTAAAATCCTAGGGCTGAGGTGGTCACGAGCCCTAGAAGAGTAATGACTACTACTGTTTAAACATTATGCCCACTGAACTGCCCTCTAAAACACTTATGTTTATACCCATATATTAATGCTACTCTCACTTTTGGTTAAAGAAGCTTCTCTTTTCAGAGGTGATCACTGAGGTGACTCAAAAGTTACCATAGCCACGAGAAGTGGAATGTTCAGCACTGAGACATTTCTATCACACCTTCCAAGGTTCAGGGATCCTTGGGGAAGAGATGGTAGAAAGAATATAAGAGCCAGGGTTGGAGAGATGGCTTAGTGGTTGAGGTACTTCCCTGTAAAGCCAAAGAACCCAGGTTCTATTCCCTAGGACCCACGTAAACCAAATGCACAAGGTGGCACATATGTCTGCAGAGGCCAAAGGCCCTGCCATGCCCATTCTTTCTCTCCCTCCCCACCACTTTCTCTCTCCCTGTCTCACATAAGTAAATAAAGTTTGAAGAACCCAAGAGCCAAAGGAAGGACTGCTAACAATGTTATCATCCAGACACAAAGTGGCCTTGTTATTCATGACCTCACAGTGCTTAACAGTACCTACCCAAGACATGCATAAAATAAGAGGAAAAAATGGTATCAAAATAGAAGAGACTAATTGGAAAGAAGGAATTCAATGGAGAGGTTGATAAAAGGGGGAAAGGAGAGGGTGGTGAGAGGGGATTATGATTATGGTATATTGATTGTAATTATGGAAGTTATCAGTAAATGGAAGGAGGGAGGGAGAAAGAGGAGAAGGAAGACCAACTTGAGTCAAATCCATTCCTGGCAAAGTTCTTTTATTTCCTTATCAAGTACACTTATTCAGTGCTTCTGCAGATATTTGTTTACCCTCCTTCCAAGTTGTACCCTCACCTAGAGAGTCACCCTGCCATTTTCTATCAAAACCACATTCTTACCACCAAACAGTAACTCCTCACAGGACCAATTCTTGTCAGTTTTCTCTTCCACAATGAACAGGAACATCTGGAACATGTGAAATCTGTAACTGTCTCTCCTCTTGTTCATACCTTTGTATTGCCATCCACATTAAAGTATGAACTTCCGGAGTTCACCAAGAACAAGGGCCTGGCTCAGTTTGCCCACTGCTGTACTCTAGGCTCTTGAAAAATACCTAATACTGTTTATTATCTGGCACTCAATTAAAAACATGTTGGGTGAAACAATCCATACAATAAACAATATGTTTTTTAAAACTTTTAGAGAGCCGGGCATGGTGGAGCACGCCTTTAATCCCAGCACTTGGGAAGCAGAGGTAGGAGGATCTCCATGAGTTTGAGGTCACCCTGAGAATAGTGAATTCCAGGTCAGCCTGGGCTACAGTGAGACCCTACCTTGAAAAAAAAAAAAAAAAACTTTTAGAATTACAGGGTGGGAGACATGACTCAGCAGTTAAAGGCCCTTGGTTACCAAGGCTGCTAGCCTAGGCAATTTGCCAGTATCTACATTAAGCCAGATGCAAAGTAGTGCAGTGGCAAGAGGCCCTGATGCACCCCTATTCTCTCTCTCCCTTTTTCTCTCTGTTTGCAAATGTTACTTGCAAACAGAGAGATAAGAGAGAATGGGGGAAAAAAGAGAGAGAGAATGGACACAACAGGGCCTCTAACCACTGCAAATAAGACTCTACATGCAATTGCCATTTTGTGCATCTGGCTTCAAGTGGGTACTGCATAACTGAATTCAGGTCATTAGGCTTTCCAGGTAAGCATTGTAATTGCTGAGCTATCTCTCCAGTCCAACTAAAAATACTTTTTTAAAAAAAGTATGAGCTTCAGGAAATAAAACCACTAATCAACCACTGGGCCTCATGAAGTTACAAAGCTCATAACTAGCAAAAGACACTGGATAGAGCAAAGAAGCAACCTACAGAAAGGGAAAAAAAATCTTTGCCAGCTATACATCTAACAGGATTAATATCCAAGATATACTCAAGAAAAAAACCAAGTAATAAGATGGCTCAGTGGTTAAAGGTGCTTGCTTGCAAACCTGCAGGCCCGAGTTCGCTTCCCCAGAACTCAACTAAAGCTAGACACACAAAATAGTGAATTCCAGGACAGCCTGAGCTACATAGTGAAACCCTACCTTGAACATCCCCCCCCCAAAAAAAAGAGTAGACAGCAATTAAGGTACACACCCAATGTCGATCTCTGGTCTCCACAGGCATGCTCAAACACACACATGCACATGCAACATAAATAAGGTAAGAAGCTGGGGAGTGGTAGAGCTCTTGCCTAGCATATGCAAGGCCCTAGGTTTAATCCCCACTACTGGGGATGGAGGAAAACTAGCTACCACTATTAACATGAAGCATTATTTTGTAGAAAACAAGACCAGAAGGCAAAGGTAGGAGAATTGTGAGTTTTGTGAGTATGAAGCCAGCCTGGGACTACAGAGTAAGTACCTGGTCAACGTGAACTACAGTGAGATCCAACCCCGAAAAAAACAAAGGGGGGGGGGACATCCAGCAGAGAAACAAGACAACATAATACAGCAGGAATCATCAATTCAGGTAAAATGCAAGTGTTGCGGTTTGGAGCCCTTTAGTGAAGGTTTATTAATTTATGGTACCTGGTATGGAACCCAGAGCCCTGTTAAGCTAGTGTTCTTACTTCTGAGTAACATCCCCAGCCTTGGTGAAGATTTTATAACAGCATTTAATAGTGTCTTGGAGCCAGACATGGAGGCGCTCAACTTTAATCCCAGAATTCGGGAAGCAGAGGTACGACTGCTGTGAGTTCCAGGCCACCTTGAAACTGCATAGTGAGTTCCAGGTCAGCCTCGGCTAGAGTAGGATCCTACCTTGAACCTCCTCCCTTCCCCCAAGAAATAGTGTCTTGGTTCTGATCCTTTACTTCTGACCCTTTTTGAGAGTCAAAGTTACTTATTTTCTTATTTTATCACTAAAAACCTCCCTTTGAAGTTGGCTTTACTCAACAGCAATTCAAGGTTTTCTTACCTAAAGAAATCTTGGCTCTAAAAGGGAGAAGGGAATGAAGGAGAGGCAGAACTACAGGTAAACCTTTATAAGATGGTAACAGGTAGCGACGCACCATGCAAACACAACACAAGACCAAGAGTTAGTCAACACTGAGTGGTTAAAGCACCTGTCTGCAAGCCTAACGATCCGAGTTCGCTTGCCCGGTACCCACATCAAATCAGATGCATAGAAGTGGCTCAGGCGTCTGGAGTTCGTTTGCACTGGCTAGGGGCCTTGGCATGCCTATTCTCATTCTGTGCATGCATGCAAATAAATAAATTAAAATGCATGTGATGAATGTATGAATGAATGAATGCATGAGTGAATGAATTTAGAGATATAAGCTAAGTCCTCGCATGCTGCACGACCGCAAGAGAGACCCCGGGCTCTGCTCTGCCCAAGCTAAGGTTCCCCACGCCTTCACATCCCGCACTTCCCAGCGCAGCCTCAAGCAGCACTCATTTTCGAGAACTACAAGTCTCAACTACAGGAACGGGCCTCAAAACGGGAGTTGTCAGCCCCGAACCGCCCAGACTCTTGGTTCCTCCAACAACCGGAGTCGGGAGTCTCCTACGCCAGGCCGGAGCCGCCCTGGGAAAGGAGTCAGGCAGGAAGACGGAGAGGGTAATACAGTGCAGGCCCTGTCCCGTCGGCAACACTCGTGGCCTACTGGTACCGGATGGCCGCGGATGGCGGCGGATACGAGGACAGGACTCACCATCATCGTGGAAGCTTGTTCCGCGGCCCGTTAGTCACCTGCCTTCCGCGCCTGGGCCGTCCAGCAAACCCACAATGCCCCGCGCCAGAGAGCTCCCCATACGCTTCGTCAAGCGCAGGGCGGGAGAGGAAGTGGATAGCCGGCTTCCGCCGCTCTCTGGTTAGCATAGAGTTGGCGGGCTAGACGAGCCGGAAGCTGGGCCTCGGGGCGCTCTAGCCAGAAGCACTGGTTAGGGACCGGGCGCTCTATCTCTTGCGGTGTGGGGTTCCTAGCCCGTGTCACTGGCTAATCTTGATTCCGTCCTAGGACGCCAGACGAAAGCCGGTAGTAAAACGCAAACATTTATTGAACACCGACTGTGGAATGCATTTGTGTTACATAAGCACCTTGCGTGAGTGATCTCATTTAACTCAACTCTGGCCTTAGAACTACTTTGCGCTTTGTACCGATGAGGCACGTGACCGCCCCTGAGGGCTGGCGTCGGTCAGCGGCCCAGCCCCCAGTCGGGCGACCGCGTGCGCGCTCAGGTGAGCGCTGGACAGATACCGTCCCGGGCGGCCCGGGATGGGAGGAGGGCGTGAAAGACACCGCCCTCGAGCGGCGGATCGAGCTCCAGAGCCTGCGGCTAGGACCTCCCGCAGCTGAAGGCGTCTCTCCAGCCGCCCACCAGCTCCCCATATCCGCCGACCAGTCCGCCGCCCCGTGCTCTGGGGAGTGGAGTCGTCTGAAACTCGCGGGGGCGGGACGGGGGCAGCGTTTGCCTTTGAGAATTTAAGCCAATCCTTCCTTGGCTCCACTTTACTTGACCAATAGGAAGTAGGCTGGGGCGCAGAGGCGGCTACAAGAGCAGCCGGCCGGGCCAATCAACCACGGATCTCGTTTCTGCCATCCAACCAGCAGGGAGAGCGGGCCTGGGGGCGGGAGGCCGGAGCAGCTGTCAGGCTAAAGTCCAGCGAGCTCTGCTCTGCGGGACCGCGGAAGAAACCTGGCGCGGGGCCTGGAGATGGTCCGCGGCGCCACGGGCTGGTGGTGTCTTGTGTTCTGGCTACCCGTGTATGTCGCGGCCCACGGTAAGCGATAACCGGCAGGGCTGAGCTGCGGGGTGGGGCAGGCCTCCAGTTTAGGCGCTTCTTGGGCTGGGGGCCACGGGTCACCTTGGGGACCCCGCGAATTCGAAGCTGGGTTGGTCAGGAGACAGGACTGAATGGGGCTACTCAACAGGGTTCCTGAGGAAAGGCTCTGCGCCCTCGGCTAACCTTGTTGAACTGCCCTCCCTCAACCCACTACTCCTGGCGCAACCAGGAGGCTCGGACACAGTTGGAAAAACATACTGAAGGAATACATGCAAACATACAGACGTACAGGAACACACGTTCCTACACGTGCATTCACGCGCACAGGCACCCACTTACACAACTGAGTGGCACATACGTGAACACATTATATGCCCACTTTGTGTAAACCACATGCTAAGGCTAAGCGAGCCTGTGCTTGAAGGGGTAATCCAGCAAGGCTTCATGGAGGAGTATTTGTATGTGATGGGGGTTACCCATAACCAGAACAAAAAACTGTATAGCCCAGAGCCAAGCCCATGGAGCTCTGAATGGCTGTGATTTGGGCCTTAGACAAACTAAAAGCACAACCAGTCTCAACTAGCAGACCTGTTGTAACAGCTTCCATCCTTCAACATTCTGGGCTAAGAAATCCAGAGTCAACTCCCAGTAAAATTTAAAAAAGTTTCTATGCCCCAGAAAAAAATATGGTGGTTCTGGCAACTTTCTTGCTCAGCACAGCAGAGCTGGGCATAGTTGTTCTTTCTTTCAGTAACGTTTTCTGAGCACCTATATCTTTACGTGTCCTAGCCACTGCAACAGGCAGTGGACACTGGACATGGAGTGAAACCACAGACTTACCATCTTTGCCCTAGTAGAGGAGGCAGACATTAGAAAATTATGGATACCATATAATTATAGGTTGAAAGTTTCAACTGGAAAAAAAGGTGCATATTGAATGGATGTACGAAAGGGCAAAGCATGGGACAAGGCAACAGCTTTCTGAGAAAACAAGTTAGCTTTGATCTCAAAGATGACTTTGTGGGAACCAGGAAAAGAAAAAAAAAATTAAGAAGGTCAGTCTGGGGTAAAGTGAGACCCTATGTTAAAAGGTGGGGGAGGGGGCTGGAGAGATGGCTTAGCAGTTGTTTACCTGTGAAGCCTAAGTACCCTGGTTCAAGGCTTGAGTCCCCAGGTAGCGCATGTATCTGGAGCTCGTTTGCAGTGGCTGGAGGCCCTGGTACACCCAATTCTCCCTCTCTCTGTCTCTCTGTCCCTCTCAAATAAACAATTTTTTTTGTAAAGTGGAGGGGCTTGGAAGATGGCTTAGTGGTTAAGGAGCTTGCCTGCAAAGCTAAAGGAGTAAGGTTTGACTCCCCAAGACCCACATAAGCCAGATGCATAAGGTGGCACATGCATCTGGAGTTAGTCTGCAGCGGCTAGCTGGAGGCCCTGGTGCATCCATTCTGTGTGTCTGCCTCTTTCCGCCCCCCCCCCCAAATAATTTTTCTTTAAAAGCAGTGGGAATATAGGGCTGGAGAGATGGCTCAGCCATTAAGGCATTTGCCTGCAAAGCCAAAGGACCCAGGTTCAACTCTCCAGTACCCACGTAAGCCAGATGCACAAGGGGCGCATACATCTGGAGTTTGTTTGCAGTGATTGGAGCCCCTGAGTGCCATTCTCTATCTGCCTGTTTCTCTTTTTTCTCTCTCAAATAAATAAATAAATAAAAATAATTTTAAAAATAGAAACAGTGGAAACAGATGGGAAGCTGAGGCAGGAGGACCACCTGAGCCCAGGAGTTGGAAACCAGCCTGGCAACATAGAAAGATCCCACCTCAAAAAGGAAATATAGAGGCAGGTAGACCAGTTTAGCTGAACTGTCAGGACACACAATGACAGTGTCTGAACTATGGCATGGCAGTGAGACCAGTCAACTTATACCAATGAGAATTTTTTGTCTTCTGCTCTCCGGAACTCCCTGGTCCTCTTGAAAGCAAAGATGGATTGGTCTGAGAGCTCAGTCTTTATGGCTCACCTGAAGCAGCGACGGCAACAGATACAAATCCCAGCAACTGCTCTGCTGGCACCTGTTGTGTCCTCTCCAGTGCAGCACCCATGTCTCACACTAGGCCTGCTGGTGCATGCCTGTGATCTCAGCACTTGGGAAACAAGATCAGGACTAGGCAGCAAAGCACAGGTGCTTCAACACCAGAGGGAGCTACATGAGACCCTGTCTCAAAAAAGAAACAAAGGGGGGAAGGGAGGAAAGAAGGGTAGTGGAGGAAAAGGAAGGAAGGCAGGAAGAGAAGGGAAGGAAACAAGGGTAAGACAGTTCCCCTCACAAGCATGAGGCCTAGAGCTCAATCCCTAGTAGTCAAAAATAGGAGGATCCCTAGGACTTGGGTATCCAGCCCACCAAACTGGAGAGCTCCAAGACAATGTGAGACTCCCAAAGGAGGTGAATGGTATTCCTGAAAATGACACCTAAGTTGTCTTCTGGCCTCCACAAGCATACACAGACACACACACACACACCTGAACATGGACAAAAAAAGAAATAAAGGGGGCTGGAGAGGTGGCTTAGTGGTTAAAGGTGCTTGCTTACAAAGCCTGCCAGTCCAGACTCAATTCTCCGGTACCCACTTAAATCCAGATGCACAAAGTGGTGCATGTGTCTGGAGTTTGTTTGCAGCATTAAGAGGTCCTGCCCCCAGGCTGGAGAGAGATGGCTCAGCGGTTAAGGGACTTGCCTGCAAAGCCAAAAGACCTTGGTTCAATTGCCCAGGACCCATGTGAGCCAGATGCACAAAATGGCATGTGCGTCTGGAATTCATTTGCAGTGGCTGGAGGCCCTGATATACTCATTCTCATTCTCTCTCTCCATCTTTCTCTCTCTTAGACAAGTGTACTTAAAAAAAAAAAATAGAAAAAGAGGTCCTGCCCTGATGCACCCATTCTTTCTGTCTTTGTGTGTTTCTCCCATCTTTTTTTAAGGTACTTTTGCTCTAGCCCAGGCTGACCTGGAACTCACTATGTAGTCCTGGGGTGGCCTTGAATACACAGCAATCATCCTACCTCTGCCTCTCGAGTGCTGGGACTAAAGGCATGTACCATCATGCCTGGCTACTAAAACTTTTTAGTTTTTTTAAATTTTATTTGTTCATTTTTATTTATTTATTTGAGAGCAACCGACAGAGAAAAAAGAGGCAGATAGAGAGCGAGAATGGGCGTGCCAGGGCCTCCAGCCACTGCAAACCAACTCCAGACACGAGCACCCCTTGTGCATCTGGCTATCATGGGTCCTGGGGAATCAAGCCTCGAACCAGGGTCCTTAGGCTTCATAGGCAAGCACTTGACCGCTAAGCCATCTCTCCAGCCCTAGGCTACTAAAAATTTAGGAAGAAAGGAAGGGAGGAAAAAACCGCCAGGTGCATTCAGGAGGCAGAGGTAGGAGGATCACCATGAGTTTGAGGCCACCCTGAGACTACATAGTGAATTCCAGGTCAGCCTGAGCTAGAGACCCTATCTCGGAAAAATAAATAAATAAATAAACGAACAACAAAAAAGACCATCTATCCCACTTTTTCCTTTAGGCTTACGTATCCATGACTATTTATATTTCCAAGTGCTGAGTCCTGGGGACATTCGATACATCTTTACAGCCACACCTGCCAAGGACTTCGGTGGTATCTTTGTAAGTTCAGGGATGCATTGATATTCTGAGCCTGGGTCTCCATTTCCCTTCCAGGGTCATGATAATCATCCCATCTGAGTACTGGGACAGGGCAGGGATCAGAATCAGGCTATGCTGTGCTTCTAGTTGCTCCCCTGAGCACACTGTTAAGACCTGGGTACCTGGGAGGTTCCACTTGCCTTATTGGGTAATGTTAAATGAAAAATGCACCGAAGGCACCAAGTTTCTCTGCTAACTCTTATGTCTGGGTCCCAGCTTCCTCTCTTTGATCTGTATCAAAAAGACAGGAAGGAGCTGGGCGTGGTATTACACGCCTTTAATCCCAGCAGCCTGAGAACACATAGTGAATTCCTGGTTACCCTGAGCTAGAGTAAAACCCTACCTTGAAAATCCAAAACAGTCAGGATGGGGTTAAATAACCAGATGGGCCTTTGTGAGAATAGGTGAAAGTGCTCAGCAACAGAGAAACCAGCCCCATGTTTCCTTCACTCTGATACCAGTCCCAAAGATGTCTCCTTCCATTCTCACTTATTGAAATGTCTGAACATTTTCCAGCACACAAGGTATGAACAAATTCATCTTGTCCCTGCTGAACCTCCAGAAGCCTGCGAGGAGCTCAGCAACGGCTTCTTCATCCAGGACCAGATTGCTCTGGTGGAGAGGGGGTAAGGAACAGGCAGAGGTGGCACAGGAAGGGCAAGTTCTGAAGTCACAGCTGGTGGTGATGTGAATAGTTCATTCTTTCACAGGTGTTTAGAAATGTCTTCATGATGCATGCTTTTAGCTATGTACTTTATGTAAACTTTGATAAATTTTCACCTCAGGGTGAAGATGTGGGAGAGGGGCAGCTAGTACCACCTTTTCTTTGGCCTCATTATTACCTCTTCCAGGGGCTGCTCCTTCCTCTCCAAGACCCGGGTGGTACAGGAGCATGGTGGGCGGGCCGTGATTATCTCTGACAACGCAGTTGACAATGACAGCTTCTATGTGGAGATGATCCAGGACAGTACCCAACGCACAGCTGATATCCCTGCCCTCTTCCTGCTCGGCAGAGATGGGTGAGGGCTCTTGGTCTCTGGGGGTTGACACAGGGTAATCACCAGTTCCTTTCCACATGCCTTTTCTTTGGGTGCCCCAGTTGGAGAACAAAAAAAGTTCTTGAGTTCTGGAGCTCCAAAGTGAGGGCAGAGGGGAATGCTGGGGGTGCTGAAAAAGTGTCTCTTGCCTCCTAGCTACATGATCAGACGCTCCCTGGAACAGCATGGGCTGCCGTGGGCTATCATCTCTATCCCAGTCAATGTCACCAGTATCCCCACCTTTGAGCTGCTGCAACCTCCCTGGACCTTTTGGTAGAAGACCTGATCCCAGATTCCAACTATCCAAGTAACTCTTGGGAAGGGGATACCCAAAAATTCTACTGTTTTGAGTTTGGGAATAACATCGAAGGACATGTGGAACCCAGCTGAGGGTGGGAAGCCACACTAGTGGCTTTCCCTTCCCCAGGGCTTCCAAGGATGTCTCATGCTACAGAAAGGCAAGAGCTGGAACCCAGGGTTTCTGGAACAAAAGGAGTGCTGAAGGCAGACAACACAAGTCATCTGTGAACTGTCACCACCTGGTTCATTCTCCCCCAGCCAAGACCTCAAGCAGTTGCTGGAGTGGTTTAAGGAACTGGTATCTGGGGACTCAATAAACCTTCAATGACTTTTTAGCAATAAAGCATTAGGGTTGTAACTGGATCCTAGACTAAGAATGCATTAGAAAGCCAGGCGTGGTGGCACACACCTTTAATCCCAGCACTTGGGAGGCAGAGGTAGGAGGATCTCTGTAAGTTCAAGGCCACCCTGAGAATGCAGAGTAATTCCAGGTCAGCCTGAGCTAGAGTGAGACCCTACCTCAAAAAATTAAAAAAAAAAAAAAAAGCATTAGAGGGAGGTGCACCGCTCCAGACTTATACATCCAGTCCCAGAGGGAAGGCCCTTGAGACCCATGGAGACAGGGATGTCCTGAGGTCCCCTAGGGCCACTGCTCAGATTACTGGTCTTCAGTCACACAGATCAAGGGAAAAGATTCATCATAGCCTAATTCTGGGGATTCAGCCAGCCCTCAGAGGACTTTTGTTCTGGTTTGAGGAACATTTACACAGTAGAGTGAGTGAAGCCACAGATGAGCCCAAGCCTGGAGCACTCTTATTACCACCTGCTGGTTGAACGTGTATCCTTTTGAACCTACTTCCATGAATACTGCCCTGCCCCAGACAGCCTGCCTAGCCATCCTCCACAAAGCATTACTTCAGAGGTCTGTTAACACTCATGTTTTATTAAAAACAGTGGACAGGTAAAGCAGAGGGAGGGGGGCTGGCTGCTGTGAAGGAGTAAGAAGAGGTGAAGGGGCCAGCCAGGCATGTCCCACCCAGTTCCATGATCCTGGAAAGGGCCTATGGCATAGGCCCCTCTTCTCCCTGGAGCACTCAGCAAGATGGTGTGCAGGCTCCTTGGTGAAGGTAGGTAGGAAAGATTTGGGAGTGGTGGCTGTATTCCTAACACACCCACGCAGAGACTGAGAAAGATGCTTATCTGGGAAGGAGAGGACAAAGTCATGGCTAGTCTCTGAGTACTCTGTCCAATCCTTTAGGTTTCTGGAAGACTTCAGTGTTCTTCTGTGGAGATCTTAAGGGTAGACATTTGAGGTCTGTACAGGTACTCACTGACCTATTTCAACTGGTCCCAGGGAAGATTAGAGCATCCTAAATTAAGGAGCAGAGACCTGTCATCCCTCTGCTCTCAACCATACTAGTAGTCCTCCATGGCAGGAAGGGTGAGAAAGAGTGACGATCACCACTCTGGAGGAAGGCAGAGGCCTCCTGGCCTCTTCTATACATTGTGGGGTCAGCCACTGTGCCTAGGCCTGAGGATCAAGGCACAAGGTACAGTGATTGTGGAGCTTGGAGAAAGCATTATTAAGCTCTATTTCCCCCATGTCCAAACCATGGAAATGGTCCAGCACCCTTTGGCAGAGCCTTAGGGAAGATGCTCTGGAGGTCCAGACACTCCCAACTTTCACTGGGCAAGTGGCAGGCCTGATGCCTTGTCAGCTGCAGCTGTAGGTCTGGAGGTGAGGAAGGTGAAATGCCACATGCCTTTCCTTTCTGCTGCAATGAAACCAGTCCATTCTCAGATCTGCCACTGTGTTACCTCTCAAAAACAAATCAGTAGCTGGCTGAGAGGGGCCCTGCCTCAAGTGGATGGATACGGGCTAGGAGTCCAGGGGAAGGAACTGTTAACCCCTGAACCTGGTTCCAGCCCCTGACACCTCCAGTGGAGCAATGGGGGAAGCCAGTTTTGGAAGGCTCAGCAACACGCAGGGCCTGAGACAACTCAGCAGCAGTGTTCAGGGCATGAGGTCTAGTGAGGGTACAGGGCTTAGGGTCCAGCCTCTGTCCTACCCTTTGGCAGAAAGTGCTGGAAGGAGGGAAGGAAGCAGGCAATGGGAGTGGGGGAGGGGCTCCTTCTAACCACTTCACTGGGAGAAGGGCCCTTTTCCAATAGGATCAGAGGCAGGGCCACTTCAGGAAGGCATCACACATCAGTCATCTCATCCCCTAGCTCTGCATCTTCGGGTTCTCCTTCCTCTTCCTCCTCCTCTTCCTCCTCCTCGTCTTCTGAGGTCAAACTGGGTTCATCAGCCTCTGCCATGCATTTGGGGCAGGAACAAACAAACAGATAGTTCTCCCTGCAGAGAGGGGAGATAGTAAGAATGATAAGCCAGACCATTACTGGGATGGAAGACTCCAGAACTTAGCTGCCCATCCATGTACCCAGCTGTCACCTGAGGATCTTGTGGCGGCTGTGGCGGCTACGCTCCCGCTGACAGCAGTCTAAGTAGCTGATACAGATTTCCTGTGGGGGAGAAGAAGGTCTGTTGGTCCAGGCCTTCCATCAGATAAGACAGCTTTCCTTTTTTATCTTTTATTTTTTTCGTGGGAGGGTTTTTACTCTAGCCCAGGCTGGCCTCAAACTCACAGCAATCTCCTTACCTCTCTCCTCTGTCTCCTGAGTGCTGGGATCAAAGGCATGTACCACCACATCTGCACACCTGGATATGATCTTTTTTTCTCCTTTGTTTTTGTTTTGTTAAGGTAGGGTCTCGCTGTAGCCCAGGCTCACCTGGAATTCACTATGTAGTCTCAGGGTGGTCTCGAGCTCGCAGTGATCCTCCTATCTCTGCCTCCAAGTGCTGGATTTGAAGGCATGCACCACCCCACCAGGCTTAGGATAACTTTCTTATTTCCAATCATTGCCCTTTCCCCAGGAGTTAGGTCTGTGCTTCCCTTCAGCAAAGGTGGGCTGCCCTGATGTATTTCCAATGCCTCCAACAGGCAAGCCATTGTATGGCTCTAACCACCTGGATCAGAGGCAGCCTTGGGCCATGGTAAAAACCAGCCAGTGGCCAAGGTCTATAGCTTGGCTCAAAGGTTATCTAGGTGTGATGCTACCATCTGAGGAGAAGAATTCATCCAGGCTCTAGTCTTTGTACAAACAACCAGAACCCTCAGCCCACACCGGCCCCCAGGTGCCAAGCCAGCTACCTACTACTTTCTTAGAAGCTGTACATCTGTTGATCAAAAAGTGGCTAAGAACAAATTTTTTAAAAAGTGGCTAAGGACAGGAACCTGGATATCCAGCGCGCGCGCACGCGTGTGCACGCTCACGCTCTCTCTCTCTCTCTGCGGTTTCCTAAAGTTTAGGGGTTTTATTGTTGTTGTTGTGTTTGTTTGTTTTTCAAGGTAGGGTCTCAGTCTAGTTCAGGCTGACCTGGAATTCACTATGTATTCTCAGGGTGGCTTCAAACTCACAGTAATCCTCCTACCACTGCCTCCTGAGTGCTAGGATTAAAGGTGTATGCCACCATGCCCGACTAAGGCTTTATTTTTTTTAAGTAGGGTGTTGAGGAGGGGCTGGAGAGATGGCTCAGCAGTTAAGGTGCTTGCCTGCAAAGCCTAATGAATGGAGTTTGATTTCCCAGTACCCATATAAAGCCAAATGCACAAAGTAGCACATGCATCTGGAGTCTAGTTGGTCCATTTGTAGTGGCTGGAGGCCCTGGCATGCTCATTCTGTCTGTCACTCTTCTCTCTGCTTGCAAATAAATAAAACTATTAAAAAAAAAAAAAAAAAACCAGCCAGGCATGGTGGGATACATTTTTAATCCCAGCACTCAGGAACCAGAGGTAGGAGGATTGCTGAGAGTTTGAGGCCACCCTGACGCTACATAGTGAATTCAATCTGGGCTACAGTGAGACCCTACCTGGGGTGGGGGGGCACCTAGGGTGGAGGCTGGGGAGATGGCTCAGTTGTTAAAGGTGGCTGCATGCAAAACCTGCAGGTCCTGGTTCAGATAACTACGTACTCAGATCCATAAATTGCTGCATGCATCTGAAGTTTGCAGTGAAAGGAAGCCCTGGCAGGCCAATTCATATTCTCATTTATTCTCTCTTTCTCCAAAATAAATAAAATGTTAAAACTAGGGTGGGGTTAGCATACCTAGAGGCAAAAAGACTCAGGCCCTGGGGCAGCCTAACTCTTAAGGAATTCTAGTACCTACTGCTACTGATCCTACAAGATCTGCTGCCCACCCCAACAGCCCCAGCCCCACTCACCTCTCCTGGCTTAATATCTTCCAGGGCGGTGACATGTAAAAGGAAATTATTTTCTGGGAAGGAGGTCTCAGCATTGGGGACACAGCTGTGGTTGCCTGGGTCATAAGAGGCAGGTAATGAGGGTTATTTGTATATGTGCCCCAGTTTTGGTGCTGGGATAAAACTCAGAACCATGTATGACAGGCAAGCTACTACAAACTGACATCCCCAACCCTTAAAAAAAAATTTTTTTTTTTTTACCACAATGCCCTTTCTTTAATTATGAATTGTTCCTGAATGCCATTTCAAACATTGGGGAAACATATGAACAGGTTACATATGTCTTATAGCAGTTACTTTTTAAATATATACTATGTTTTTTAGATTAAAAAAAATTTTATTAGCATTTTCCATGATTATAAAAAAATATCCCATGGTAATTCCCTCCTCCCCCCCCCCGGTCTTTTTTTTTTTTTTTTTGGTTTTTCAAGGAAGGGTCTCGCTCTAGCCCAGACTGACCTGGAATTCACTCTGTATTCTCAGGGTGTCCTCGAACTCATGGCAATCCTCTTACCTCTGCCTCCCGAGTGCTGGGATTAAAGGCGTGCACCACCACGCCTGGCATCAACCCTTTAATTTTTTGAGTCAGGTTCTCTCTATATATCTTAGGGTCCCCTTGAAGTCATGATATCTTTCTTTTGCCTTCCAAATACACCATGTCTAGCTATGAGTATGAATGATTAAAAAAACAAAAAACAGTAGTTTAGTCCTAACAGATGGCGGCTCACACCTGTAATCCCCACACTTAGGAGACTGAGGTGGAAGGATTGCTGTCAGTTTTAAGCCAAACTGGTCTACATAGTAAATTCCAGACCAGCCAGAACTACAATGAGTTCCTGTCCGAAAAACAAAAACAAGTTTTTGTTTATTTTGTTGTTGTTAGAGGTGGGTTCTCACTCTAACTGTGAGTTTAAGGCCACCCTGAGACTACATAGTGAATTCAAGGTCAGCCTGGGCTAAAGCAAGATCCTACCTCAAAAAACAAAAACAAGGGCTGGAGAGATGGCTTAGCAGTTAAGGCACATGCTTGCAACAAAGCCTAAGGACCCAGATTCGATTCTCCAGGTTCCACGTAAGCCAGATGCACATAGTAGCACATGTGTCTGGAGTTCATTTTCAGTGGCTAGAAGCCCTGGCATGCCCATTCTCACACACACTCTCTCTGACTGTAATAGATAAATAATAAAATCTTTAAAAAACAACAACAGGGAGATATCTATTTGGAGTTTGTTTACAGTAGCTAGAGGCCTATTAAAAAAATAAAGGGGGGTTGATATTGTATATATGTAAGTACAATGATTGTGATAGGGAGGTAATATGATGGAGAATGGAATTTCAAAGGGGAAAGTGTGGGGAGGGGAGGGAATTACCATGGGATATTTTTTGTAATCATGGAAAATGCTAATAAAAATTCAAAAAAAAATTCAAAAGAAAAAAAAGGACCAGGCATGGTAGCATACACCTTTAATCCCAGAGAGGTAGAGGTAGGAGGATCACCATGAGTGGAAGGCCACCCTGTGAATTCAGAATGAATTCCAGGTCAGCCTGTGCTAGAGTGAGACCCTACCTAGGAAAAACCAAAAAAATAAATAAAAATAAAGAAATAGTGGGATGGGGGGAGGTGGGCTGGAGAGATGGCTTAGTGGTTAAGGTGCTTGTCTGCAAAGCTTAAGAACTCATGTTCTACTCTCATGTTTTACTTTTCCATGTAAACAAGAGTGCAATGTCGCACATGCGCACAAGGGGGCGCACGTATCAAGTCTGATTGCAGTGGCGGGAGGCCCCATCCTGTCACCTCCTTCTCTCTAATTAAAAAGAAATAAATAAAAACGCCAGTCAAGCCGGGCGTGGTGGCGCACGCTTTTGATCCCAGCATTCGGGAGGCAGAGGTAGGTGGATCACTGTGAGTTCGAGGCCACCCTGAGACTACATAATGAATTCCAGGTCAGCCTTGGCTAGAATGAGACCCTACCTCATAAAACCAAGAAAAAAAGGCCAGTCCATTGGACTTGCCTCAAAAAAAAGGGTGGGGGAGGGGAATTAGGGATGTAGGTCAGTCAGTAACAGAGTGATTGCTTAGCAATATGAAGCCCTGGGTTTGGCCCTCAGCATCACAACAAATAAAAGAACAAGCAGAGTGAATGAATGAACTGTTGGAGTAAAAAGGTCCAAGGGGGCCAAGTATAGTGGCTTATGCCTTTAATCCCAGCATTTGAGAGGCACAGATAGAAGGATCACTGTGAGTTCAAGGCCACCCCGAGACTACATAGTGAATTTGAGGTCAGCTTGGGCTAGAACAAGACCCTACCTCAAAGACAGAAACAGGCCAGGCATGGTGGCACATGCCTTTAATCCCAGCACTAGGGAACCACAGGTAGGATATTACTGTGAGTTCAAGGCCACCCTGAGACTACATAATGAATTCTAGGTCAGCTTCAGCTAGAGTGAAACCCTACCTCAACAAAACAAAACGAAACAAACAAAAAACAGGCTGGAGAGATGTCTTAGCAAAGCCTAAAGACCCAGATTCAACTGCCTCCCCTGGACCCACATAAGCCAGCTGCTCAAGATGGTACATGTGTCTAGAGTTCATTTGCAATGGCTAGAGGCCCTGGCACTCTCACTCACTCTCTATCTGCCTCTTGCTCTCTCAAATAATTAAAAATAAAATATTTTACTTATTTATTTATTTATTTGAGAGAGAGAAATAGGTGAGGGGATGCACCAGGGCCTCCAGCCACTGCAAATGAACTCCAAATGTACGTGCCCCCTGTGCATCTGGCTTACATGGGTCCTGGAGAATCGAACCGGGAATCTTTGGTTTGGCAGCCATTTCTCCAGCCGCCCAAATAAAATATTTTTAAAAGTAAAAGAAAGAGAAAATTCTAACTATTTGGGGGGGGGGGGGATGAAGGTCCAAAGAAGCACAGAACTAACTCCACTTCTAGCTTGACCTGGTCATCCAGAAAAGAGTCAACTAAAAAGGATGACCTGGCAAGGACAGAAACATGAGCCCAGCCCTTCCCCAGTACAGTGACTTACAGCAGCTCTGAAGCACAAAGAGGCCTGACCCTTCACAATTAAGGAACTCCCCAGTTGCTGTAAGACAGAAACATGCAGATGTTTTTCCACCCACCACATGGGAGAAGGAAACTAAGGCTACAAGGCAGGTACCTGCACTGCTGTTCTGCCACCCACCCCTTTTACTGCACCTTGACTCTACCGTATTACCTAAACTCACTTCTCTGAGGACAAGCCTTGCTTTTCCGCCTGTATTATCACCCTATTTTTCTGGCACACTTCTTCCAGCATGGAGTCTCTGGATGCATGTCAGGGCCCATTTCTTTATCTGTATGTCCTGTGGACAGATCTGAGGCTCCCCACTGACACAATGGGGTTCCTTTCTCCCACTATTAGCTCAGCACTCTCTGAAGTGATCATTTCCATCATCCAACTGGGGTGGGGGGATGTCCCAGAATGGGTGAGGCCATAGCTCCATCTCACCAACCTGCCTCGATATCCTTGTACAACTGGTCAATGAAGGCGTCCAGCTGCTCACGTTCCTGAGGCTTCAGCTCCAGAGCGTCACAGGCATGAACCCACTGGCTTAGGGAGCTGTGGGTTCCAGGTGCCAAAGTTGGAGAGGAGGCCCAGGTCATGGGGCTTTTCACCTCCAGACATGTTAAGCTCAGGTAGAAGTCTCCCACCCAGACTACATTTCTTTTCCAATGTAGGGCTATCTTCCCAACAGACCAAGACTCCTAGCAGCAAATTCCACTGCTTCATTCTTTCTGGCAGTGCTCCAGCCCATAACACCCAACCCCAACCCAGACTTGAGAGAAGCGTGACTACCTTCCTCCATCAACCTTCCACCTGAACCCTGAGGGATAACCTAATACTTTTATAACATTCTCTCCTAACCTGGTCCCAATTCCTTGGCCGTTGGTCCCAACAAGAGCAAAAAGAGACCGGAACCCATCTGGAGTAAACCACTGTGGAAGAGAAAATGAGGTGAGCAACAGAGGTACAGCCACTTGCTGCTCTTCCTGGTCTGACACTGCTGAGGAAGACTTCTGAGAGTCGGCCTCAGTCCAATGCCAGACCACCAGGTGGGGACTGGCTGGGTATCCCAGGAAGAGAGGCTGTTAGTCCCACCCTCCTATACTCACCTGGCTGAGTGCCTCCTCATAAAGGGCCTCTGTGAAAAGCCTCCGAAGAAGTTCCAATTGGCCCTGGTTTAGGGGAAGCAGAGAGACACTTGCATTCCTGGGGACTTCCCCTTAGCACCAAGCAGGTCAGGAAGATCAGATGAGGGAAGAAAAGGAGCCAGCTCTGTAGCCTGAGCTTTCCATGGGGGCAAAGACAGGCCAAAAGTGCTTATCCCCCCAAAATTCTGGTATTTGGATTACCAGTTCCAATCCAGTCATGAACCCAAACTTTCTCCCTTTCCAGCCCCTATCTGCAAGGCTTAGGACTGCCCTCCCTGAAGGCTCCTCCTACCCAGCCTGGGCCTCTAGATCACCTTGGCACTCTCCTCCTTTCCTCTAAATCCAATGTAAGAATGCTACCCTAGGAGATGCATCCTTTTCACACAGCTGCCTCCACCATGAAGCCCATCTGCAGGAAGACCTCTCTACTCAGTGGCTGTCATACCTCTCCCTGACTATGGAACCTCAGCCTTCATTTCCACATCTGGTGTTCTTACCCTCCTCTCTCCAGGGTCTTGCCTGCCCACACAATGTAGAGTACTCTCAGAACATGCATCCATCCCATTCCTGTCACCACCCCTCGTCCCTACTTCCAATTTTAGGTCCACATTAAGTCACAGAGATGAACAGTGGCAGGAATGTATGTCCTCTGAATGGGTTTTAGGGCTCAGATTCTAACCCAAAAAAGGCCAAAGGTAGAGCTAGTTTCCCACAAGTAGCCACAGACATCCCAGGCTACTTCCACAGGGTAGGAGCTAGAGACAGGGTCATAGCAGAAGACTAACCTTGAATTTGTCCCCAAGGAGTTTGTGAACAATTTCCTCCTCCTCATTGGCTGTTTTGTTACAGAACTGGGAGAAGAGCCGGATCCAATGGTCCTTATCTTTAGCCTGCAGGGGGCAAATACATGCAAAGGTCATGGATGTACACCTCCCTACTGGCACTACTGCCCAAATGGTTCAGGTAGCCTGTCCACCTTGCCCATACTCAACTACCCATCTCCCAGCTGCAGTGGGGCTCTCCAACTCAAAAGACTTCAAAAACAAGAAGAAGCTGGAGAACAACAACATGGACAGGAGGAGGTTAGAATGGGCTCTCTCACTTTATATAAGAAATAGGATTCTGAAAAAAGTGGAGTTTATCAAACATGAACTGCTGCTGCATAAGACAGACATCTTCTCAGAACCAAAAAGACTACAGACAAAATGAGGGTCAATACCCTATGCCTGATTTCTGCTTAGTATGTCCCTAAAGTTTTACACAGCAAGCAGCTGTCCTTCAGGAAGCCTAGGAGCAAATGCATCTGGGCGAGGGCCTTGAAATGAGGACAAGACTGAGACCCAGGGCTGAATAGGATCAGCCAGTTTCCTTGGCTCACCTGCTTCACTGTGGCCACCATCCGGGCCATCAGCATGATGCTTGCAGTCTCAGGGGGGTAGTGAACACTCCTGGGGAGAGGGGGAAAAAAAAAGGTTTGGCCTGGAAATTCCCTTCCAGTAGCAAAACCTGGGAAGCCCAGTCTGCCCGCTGTGGAGAACTTTTCTGCCCATCAATTGCCAAAGGAGAAAGTTAAGTGAGAATTTGATGACTCTGCATCCTTTGGGGCTTAGAAGCTCTTTTGGGGAATGTGTAAAGTGCTGAGGATGGTGGGACTGCCCATCCAGACTAAAGGCAGGAGGCTGAGGCTTAAGTCTATGAATGGAGGAAAAATCTGGGTTATGGTAACTTACAAAAGGCTGGCACCAGCTTCTAGGCAGACAGGCAGGAGAGAAAGGAAGGATAAGGAATGAAAAGTAAAATGCCTACCTCCATGCCTCCTGCAGCTTATTGAGAGGATGCCGGGGGTCATCCTGGGAGGGACCTGGGCACAGGATCTGGTGATACTGCTCTGCAGCCGCCAGCCGACATTCTGCACTGCAGTACATCACCTGTTAGGTGGAGTGGAGGTTAGCCCCAGGTTGTGGGGTACTTAACTCCTCTAACTGCCTTCCTCAGAAGCCTCAGATGAAAAAAGAGGGAGCTCTGAGGGCATATGGGAGGCACCTAACCTAGGTCAAGGGAGATCCCCTGTGAGACTTCCAAGAAGGCAACAAGTTTTCACTATTCATTTTCTGGACAATGGAACCAGGGCAAAGATGAATCTGGAATAGTTGCTGAGGCCTTTCAATTTCATATCCTACACAGTGGGCCTTGATGACCAGGGCACGGTCTGTCAGACCCCAGTGAGGACCCCAGTGAAGCCTCCCTTCCTCTTTTGCAAGCACTCTCCAGGGAGACTCACCTGGCAGTGGGGGCAGTTCTGATGGAGATCCTTTTGAACACTGCACAGCTCTGGGTGGGGCAGAATCTGGCCAGGTTTTCCAGTTAGCCTTTGGGCATTCTCCTCAGCCTTCTCCAGTGCCCGAAGGCAGTGGTCACAGGCTACAGGGGAAGCCAGACATGGCAATGTGTCACAAGAGTAGGGACCACATCTGTCCTTCACACAGCAGTATCCTTGGGGCTAAAATGGTGCTTGGCACCATAAAAACTTGGGGAGTGAATGGGACTACATTAATGAATGGAGTACATGAGTGAATGTCACATGCATCCAAAGATGGATGTCCCTTCTTCCCTCTCAGCCAGCCCTCCTGATTCTACCTGCTTCACCACCAGACTCTATGGAGGCTTCCCTCTCCTGACCCTCCTTTCACAGGCTGCCTATAGCTGATGAAAAGGCATTTGGTTGAAAAAGTTAAGTGCATCACTCTTGCTCTGATCCCTAACTCATTCACAAGGGTCATGTACTGCCTTTCAACAGGATGGCACAGAGCCCTTTAGCCTGATGTCTAGGAAGTCCAGACACTTAACTCTGAAAACTCTCAGGTTCTGTCTGTGAGGCAGAATTCTCCCAGGGAACACATCAGAGGAGCTTCCCATTGTAGATGCACAGCCCAGATCCAAGGGTGGTTCTCAGGACCTGTTCAACACCCAGACTGCAGCTCTCTTCCATGCACAAAACAGACTGGGCCCAGCAGCTGTGAGGAACAGGTAAGATGTGCTCACCCCGATAGCGATAAAGTGCATTCCAGAGAAACTGTGCAGCCACCAGGGGCCGTTCAACAAAGATGGTCTCTCCCTTCCGGATCAGTTGTGTGGCAAACAGTCCCTTTCCCTAAGAGGGCAGAAAAGGTACAGGGTAAGACATGGCTCCAAAGCAGGGCACAGTAGCACATGATTGTAACCATACCACTGAGGTTGAAACAGGAGCATTAGTAGTTCAAGGCCAGCCTGGGCTACAGGAGATCTTGTCTCAAAATACACACCTCTTCTGCAAACTCAAGACTCCCATCTTGGCAGAGGCATGCCTGAGGGATCCAGAAGAGAGGAGTCAGCAGCTTCCGTAAGTTGTCTGCTCTGGAAGAAGGCTCTGACCTATTTTCAGTTGCACCTCTCTCAAGGGAGCTGAGGCTATGCTGAGTAGAGAGCTTCCACAGCAGCCACCTCAGGCTACTAGAGGCGGGCAAGTTTCAGAATGGCCAGGACAGGGCCAAGGCTCCTAGTAGGCTGGGGCTTACTGTACCAGAAGATGGCATAGTCCTCCGTCCCCAACATACTTTCAGGATCCTGACAGTAGTGCTGCTGCCAGTATTACACTCCAGCCAGTCTACTTGGGGAAGAACCACACTTGGTTCTTCCTTGGTCAGTGGCGTACCCAACAAGTCTCAAGGGATGCACTGAAAGTACTGAACTATGCCCCATACCAGCCCTCATGGCTGTGAGTCAGTCAGCTACTTCATCTTTTTGCAACTGTTTCCCATGGCAGAAGTATTCCAGTACCTGCCAGGTAGTTTCCAAGATGCTTGACAGAGGACAAACTTCATGAATTCCCCTTACTAGTCAGTGTGGGGTGCATGACTGGCGAACAGAAGCATCACCCAGATTGCTGTTACACATGCAGAATCTCAGGCCCCACCTGCAACATGATGACAGAATCTGCATCTTAACAAGATGCCCAAGTGATTCCTATGCATGTTAAAGTTGGAGAAAAGCTAGCCTAGTGCATTACATTCATCACAAAGTGTGACAAAACAACCTTTCAACTGCCATCTCTCTTCTTTGTTTGGTTTTGGTTTTTTGAGACAGGAACTCATATTGTAACCCAGGCTAGCCTTGC
Organism: Jaculus jaculus; assembly: GCF_020740685.1. Taxonomy (NCBI): domain Eukaryota; kingdom Metazoa; phylum Chordata; class Mammalia; order Rodentia; family Dipodidae; genus Jaculus; species Jaculus jaculus. The sequence continues at coordinate 61,834,249 of NC_059107.1, forward strand.
ACTTATGGCAATCCTCCAGTCTCAACCTCCTGAGTGCTGGGATTACAGATGTAAACTATGACACCCAGCTTGAACTAACATCTCAAGTGTGTACAAGGATGTAGAACCTGGCCTCGGAGCCTCGGCAATTACTGCCCTGCTCATTACAGAAGTGGGGCAGTATACCTGCCAACACTGAGCTGTGGTAACAAAGGAAGAGAAAAGATGCTTATCACAGCAGGAAAATGTCCGGTCACTGTGGACTGCTAAGTAACTTCCTATTTCCTTTTAGCACTGGCATGCTAGGGAGATGGGGCTTCTGCCAAATTTAGAGTGGCAAAGGTGTGCAGACCAGGATAGGCCTTGGGCAAGTCAAGAGTCACAAAAATTCTGGGAGCTTTATTTTATTTGAAATATTTCATGCATTTATTTAAGAGAGAAAGAGAAACAATATGGGTATGCCAGAGCCTCTAACCACTGCAAACAACTGCAGACACATGTGCCACCTTGTGCATCTGGCTTTACTGGGTACTGGGGAAATCAAACCCGGGTCCTTAGGCTTTGCAGACAAATAAATGCCTTAACCACTAAGCCATTTCTCCAGGCCCTTTTATTTTATTTTTCGAGACAAGGTCTCACTATACAGCCCAAGCTGGCCTTGAACTCACAATTCTCCTACATCAACCTCAGTGTTGGGATTATAGGCTTGGACCACCATGTTTAGCTCTGTAGACTAGGACAGGTAAAATAAAACCAAAGTTAAACCATGGTAGAACCCTTGACTGTTTTTTCTAGAAACCCTAGTCCCTTACCTGTAGCCCTAAGACCCAATCTAACAAAACGAAAGCTCCGCCTTCCTCAATGGGACAAAGCAACATGAACAGAGATGCATAACTCTGATAATCCTGACAATTTCAAATCCCAACACTGAACATACATATCTCTCTTCTGGAGAATCAAGTGCAGAAAAATAGCAATCAATACAAAAAGACAGGAGCTGGAGAGATGGCTTAGTGGTTAAGCACTTGCCTGTGAAGCCTAAGGACCCTGGTTTGAGGCTCAATTCCCCAGGACCCACATAAGCCAGATGAACAAGGTGGCACATGCATCTGGAGTTCATTTGAAGTGGCTGGAGGCCGTGGCATGCCCATTCCCTCTCTCTCTTTCTGCCTCTTTCTCTCTCTCTTGTCGCTCTTAAATAAATAAATAAGAGAGCTGGGCATGGTGGCCCATGCCTTTAATTCCAGCACTCAAGAGGCAAAAGTAGAAGGATCTTCACGAGTTCAAGGCCACCCAGAGACTACATAATGAGTTCCAGGCCAGCCTGGGCTACAATGAAACTCTACTTCAAAAAACTAAGCAGGTGAGCACACGCGCACGCGTGCGCACACACACGAGCTAGGGAAATAGCTCAGTTGGTAAAGTACATGGGGACCTGAGTTTGGTCCTTGATACTCAAATAAAATGACATGGATGATGTAATCCTAGGGCTGGGAACATAGAAATAAGCAGATACATGAAGCTCTCTGCCATATGGTATAGCTTAACTTAGTATAGCTTAACTGGCCAACGAAAGACCCCATCTCAAAAAGAAGTGGACCCTTGGGCTACAGGGATGGCTTAGCGGTTAAGGCACTTGCCTGCAAAGCCAAAGGACCCAGGTTCAAGTCCCCAGGACCCATGTTAGCCAGATGCATGCATCTGAAATTCTGGAGTTCATTTGCAGTGGCTAGAGGCCCTGGCACGTGCTCTCTCTCTCTTTCTCTGTCAAATAAATAAATAAAAATAAAATATATTTTAAAAAATCTTTAAAGAAAAAAAGAAGTGGACCCAAGGTTGTCCTCTGGCCTCCATGTACACCACATATATAAATATATAAAAATAAAATCTGAGTGCTCTGCAACTAACCTGCCAGGCAGAATGGACCTACTAATATAATAGTAGCATGGCTGTTAAAAGGATAATCAACCACTTTCTGATTGGATTTGAGACCTGGTCCACAAAGAGAATCTATGTCTTGTAAGCCTTGTCAAAGGCCTAAGGCTGGCCCTAGTAGGGAACCAACTACAACTGCTATGTTAAATGTACAGACTGTTACACTGCCTTCTAAATATTTATGTTTACATTGATAGATTAGAGTTGTTTCACCCTTGGTAACATAAGTTTCTTTTTGTAACGGGCAAATGTTAATAAAGAGATGCATATCTGAAGCCAGGCGTGGTGGCGCACGCCTTTAATTCCAGCACTCGGGAGGCAGAGGTAGGAGGATTGCCATGAGTTCAAGGCCACCCTGAGATGACAGAGTTAATTCCAGGTCAGCCTGGACCAGAGTGAGACCCTACCTTGAAAAACCAAAAAAACAGATGCATATCTGGCCAAATAGCTGAGAATTAGTAACTACTGAGTGGTCAACCCTAAACTAGACATCTGTATACCTTCTCTAAGGCTCAGAGAAAATGGAAGAGAGGGTGGAAAGAATGTATGAGCCATAGGATGAGAAAGAGTGCTCTGGAACACTGTCTTTTTTTTTAAATATATTTTTTAAAATTATTTATTTATTTGAGAACGACAGACACAGAAAGATAGAGGGAGAGAGAGAGAGAATGGGCGCTCCAGGGCTTCCAGCCTCTGCAAACGAACTCCAGCGTGCGCCCCCTTGTGCATCTGGCTAACGTGGGACCTGGGGAACCGAGCCTCGAACCCGGGTCCTTAGGCTTCACAGGCAAGCGTTTAACCGCTAAGCCATCTCTCCAGCCCTGGAACACTGTCTTTGGACACAATATAGGCATTACACCCATGAACTCACAGTATCTGTGGTTTCTTGTACAAGGTTGAGCCCACTGACATCATAGATTGAGGGAGGCAATCATGAGACCCCAGTACTCCCAAGAGGAGCTATTGGCAGTTAATGTTTGCAAGGGGAGGGGAGTCATGTTCTTCAGAGGTGTAGCCACCGGCAAATTGTCCATATTCCAGTAAATAGCCACCCTACCCCACCCATGCTCAGGTAAGCAAGCTCAAATTAACTTAGTGGGTCAAAAAAAAAAAAAAAGACATGAGAGCTGGAGAGATAGCTTAGGAGTTAAGGAATTTACCTGTGAAGCCTAACGATCCAGGTTCGATTCCCCAGCATCCACGTGTACCAGTGCCAGCTGCACAAGGTGGCACATGCATCTGGAGTTTGTACATAGTGGCTAGATTCCCTGACATACCCATTCTCTTTTTCTCTATCTGCCTTTTTCTCTCAAGATAAAAATGTAAATAAATAAAATATTTTTTTTAAAAAAGCCAGGCATAGCAGTGCATGCCTTTAATTCCAGCACTTAGGAGGCAGAGGTAGGAGGATCACTGTGAGTTTGAGGCCAGCTTGAGACTACATAGTGAATGAGACCTTACTTTGAAAACAAAAAAAAAAAAAAAAAAAAAAAAAAAAAAAGGCTCAGGAGTTAAGGTGCTTGCCTACAAAACCTAGCGAACCTGGTTCAATTCCCTAGCACCCACGTAAAGCCAGATGCACAATGTGGCATATACATCTGAAGTTCACTTGCAGTGGTTAAAGCCCCTGGCACACTCATATTCATTCTCATTCTCTCTCCTTGCAAATAAGTAAAAACATTTTTAAAAAAAACGATGAAAATAGAAAATTGAGTCAAATAAGGGGTTTAGCGGTAGTGGGAAGGTGATAAGAAAGGGTACTGGTGGTAAGTATGATCAAAATACACTGTGTATATGTATAAAACTGTCAAAAAGAAAAATTTCTTAAAAAGGAACTAGGGGCTGGAGAGATGGCTTTGCAGTTAAGCACTTGCCTGTGAAGCCTAAAGACCCCAGTTCCAGGCTCGATTCCCCAGGACACTCGTTAGCCACATGCAAATGGTGGCTCATTAACCTGGAGAGTTCGTTTGTAGTGGCTGGAGGCCCTGGTGTGCCCATTTCCCCTCTCTCTCTCTCTCTCTCTCTCTCTCTCTCTCTCTCTCTCTCTCTGCCTCTTTCTCTGTCTCTCAAATAAATAAACAAATAAATAAACAAAAAATTATAAAAATATAAAAAAATAAACAAAATAAAAAGGAGCCAGGGGCTGGAGAGATGGCTTAGAGGTTAAGACATTTGCCTGCAAAGCCAAAGGATCCCGGTTCCATTCCCTAGGACCCAAGTAAACCAGATGCACAAGGGGGCACATGCACCTGGAGTTAGTTTGCAGTGCCTGGAGACCCTGGCATGCCCATTCTCTCTCTCTCTCTCAAATAAATAAATAAATAAAAATAAGTTTAAAAAAAAAAAAAGGAGAAACGGGAGATGGCTTAGAGGTCCGAGCCTTTGACTGTGAAGTCAAAGGACCCCGGTTCGAATCTCCGGGACACAGGCAAGCCTGAGAACCCCCCCCCCAAAAAAGGAGCCAGGTATTATGGTACATGCCTTTAATGGTCCAGATCAGCTGGGCTAGAGTGAAAAACAAAAAGGAAGTCATGCATGGAAGCACACACCTATAATCCTGGCACTTGGGAGATGGAGGCAGGAGCATCATGAATTCAACACTAGCCTCAGCCACAAAGCAAGTTCAAAGCCAGCCTCAGCTTCATAAGACCCTGCCATTGCTATAGTCACTCATTTTGGTTTTCTGTTGTAGCTATTTTATTTTAATGTATTGGTTATAAAGACTACTTATAGGGCTGGAGAGATGGCTTAGTGGTTAAGGTACTTGCCTACAAAGCCAAAGGACCCGAGTTCAATTCTCCAGAACCCATGTAAGCCAGATGCACATAGTGGCTTATGTGTCTGTGGAGTTCATCTGCACTGGCTGGAGACCCTGGAATGCCCATCCTCATTCTCTCTCTCTCTCAATAAATAAATAAAAGTAAAGAATATTTTAAGCTGGGCATGGTGGTACATACCTTTAATCCCAGCACTTGGGAGGCAGAGGTAGGAGGATCACCATGAGTTCAAGGCCAGCCTGAGACTACATAGTGCCTTCCAGGTCAACCTGGGCTAGAGCAGGACCCTACCTCAAAAAAACAAACAAAAAAAATACATTTTTAAGACTATTTACAAGTCACTACTTTGTATTTTACATGTGCTCTATAGTTAGTGATTTGGAGAGTGTTCTTACTCTAATAGTTATAGAAGGACTACTAACTACAAAAAAAAAATAAAGATTCTGAATTAGGTGTGGTGGCACACACCTTTAATCCCAGCACTCGGGAGGCAGAGGTAGGAGGATCGCCATGAGTTTGAGGCCACCCTGAGACTCCATAGTGAATTCCAGGTCAGTCTGGGCTAGAGTGAGACCCTACCTCGAAAAACCAAAAAAAAAAAACAGGGCTGGAGAGATGGCTTAGTGGTAAAGTGCTTGCCTGTGAAGCCTAAGGACCCGGGTTCGAGGCTCGATTCCCCAGGACCCACGTAAGCCAGACATAAAAGGGGGTTCATGCACCTGGAGTTCATTTGCAGTGGCTGGAGGCCATGGCACGCCCATTCTCTCTCTCTCAAATAAATAAATGAAAATAAACAAAAAAAAACCCAACAACAAGAAAAAACAAACAAAATAAGAAAGACTAAACAGACCTCAAAGTTTATTTGAGAGAAAGAGGCACATAGTGCCCCAGGGCCTCCAGATACTGCAAACAAACTCCAGACGCATGTGCCACCTTTTGCATCTGGCTTACGTGGGTAGCAGGGAATTGAACCTGAGTCCTTAGGCTTTGCAGGCAAGCACCATAATCACTAAGCCATCTCTCCAGCCCTCATAATTTTTTTAAACGTTTTAAAAAATTATTTTTATTTATTTGACAAAGAGAAAGAGGGAGGGAAAGAGAGAGAAAAAAAGAGAGGATGGGCGCACCAGGACCTAGAGCCACTGCAAATGAACTCCAGATGCACATGCCACTTTGTGCATCTGGCTAACGTGAGTTCTTGAGAATTGAACCTGGGTCCTTTGGCTTTGCAGGCAACTGCCTTAACTGCTAAGCCATCCATCCATCCATCCCTTTTTAACTTTTTTATTGACAACTTCATAAATATAGACGATATACCAAGATCATGATTTCTTCCCATTACCTTCCCTTTCCCCTCCCAAAACTCCCTCCACTTAGTTCATTAATTTTGAAAACTACAAATTAACAGAAGCAATCCAAAACAGAAAAAAAAAAAATCACTTCACTGGAGGCCCCTTTATAGGTTTCATGAGATTGTTCTTTGAAACTTTAAAGAAATGAGAAATTTTTTGAAATAATCCTGGCAAAATCTTCCTATGGTCCTATGGTAACAAGAGGAAGATGACACAAAGTGAAAAAAATTACAAAAAATATATTTTTTCTTTGGCGAGGTAGGGTCTTGCTCTAGCATTTAATTTTTTTTTTTTTTTTTTTTTTTTTACTTTTTATTTATCTGAGAGAGAGAGGTAGATAGAAAAAGGGAGAGAAAATGGGCACTCCAGGGCCTCCAGACACTGCAAACAAACTGCAGACACATGTGCTACCTTGTGAATCTGGCTTATATAGATCCTGGGGAATTGAACTTGATTCCTTTGGCTTTGCAGGCAAGTGCCTTAACCATTAAGCCATCTCCCCAGCCCTGTTTTGGTTTTTGAGGTACAGTCTCGCTCTAACTCAGGCTGGCCTCAAACTCACAGTGATCCTCCTTCCTCCTACCTCTGCCTCCTGATCAAAGGCTTGCACCACCACACCACACCCAGCTTCAAAACAATCTTAATTGATGACTACTGATGCAACTATAGCAGAAGACAAGCCTATGACAATCCATCTGCTTAGCAAGTCGGGATAGGAATGTGATTTTCCCCAGCAGCAGATGAGATGCAGGCATGGAGATGACCAGCTGGGGTCTTGATAACTGGCTGGGGCAGGACAACTGAGCAAGGAAAGTGGCTGAAGTGAGAAAAGATGAAAAAAAAAAATCATTGCAAGTTAAGAGTGGTGGAACTCTTCAAAGGGTGGGTCACCCCAGGCGTACTAGGAGCTCTGGATGGTGATGTAGATGTGAGCAGCCAAGGACACAAAGGTACCTGGGCTGACTTCCCACTAAAGAAGAGGAGTGCTCCAGACACCTGCAGAGCAGAAAGAAGGCAAAGGAAAGCCTAGCAGAAGAAACTGGATCACTACAAAGATGCTGACAGCAGAAAACCAGATTTAACATTTTGGACAAAGATTAGTGATACACACAAAACATTATAAACCTGTTTACTTATAAATGATTTAACCTTTTACCCAAATAAACATAAATGGAGTCCATGCCATACCATTTTGCACATATCACCTAGCAAAGTCAACAAGAATGAAAACAGAACTGGAGAGAGAACAAAAGGATGTCAGCACTGAAATGAAGTGACAAAACCTTTAACCCCAAGGGTGAAAACAATAAAATACAACAGGAAGGGGCTGGAGAAGATGGCTTAGCAGTTAAGACACATGCCTTCAAAGAACCCAGATTCAATTCCCTAGTACTTGCGTGAGCCAGATGCACAAGGTGGCACATGTGTCTGGAGTTCATTTGTTAGAGACCCTATTGCGCCCATTCTCTCCCTCTATCAGCCTCTTTCTCTCTCAAATAATTAAAAATATTTTTAAAAAAACACAACATAAAGGGTGAATAAGCAAGAGTTTGAGAGGCTGTGGAAATGGCTCAGCAGTTAAAGGTGCTTGCTTGCAAAGCCTGCTGCCCAGGGTTCAATTCTCCAGCAACCTATGTAAGGCCCGACAGACATACATTTGCAGTGACACTAAGTAAAAATGAGTTTGGTTGCGTTAAACAGACTATTGCTCAACTCTTTAATATATGAAATTGTATTTTTTGTGTGCTTGACTCTTCATTTTTTTTTTTTTTTTTTTTGATTTTTCGAGGTAGGGTCTCACTCTAGCCCAGGCTGACCTGGAATTCACTAGGGAGTCTCAGGGTGGCCTCGAACTCATGGTGATCCTCTTACCTCTGCCTCCCGAGTGCTGGGATTAAAGGCGTGCGCCACCACGCCCGGCTTCATTTTTTTTATTACCAACTTCCATAATTGTAAACAATATCCCATGGGAATGCCCTCCCTCCCCTCACTTTCCCTTGTGAAACTCCATTCTCCATCATATACCCTCCCCTTCTCAGTCAGTCTCTTTTTTTATTTGATGTCATGATCTTTTCCTCCTCTTATGATGGTCTTCTGTAGGTAGTGTAAAATTGTATTTTTAAAACTGAAATATGCATAGTTGAATTTAAAAAATAAAAAAGCTGTTTCAGCCAGGTATGCACCACCTTGCCCATAATCCCAACAAGACGATCAGAGGGTTTAAGGCCAGCGTCAGGTATATAGTGAATTCCAGGACAGCCTGGGTTACATGAGAACCTATCTCAAAAAAATAAAAATAAAAAAGGCGCATTTTCTGAAAATATGACTTTAACATTCATACACATATTTGCACAAGTATACGATTAAAGGTGATTTTTACTTTTACTCCTCTTACATGCATTTTTTCATACTATAATGAACTAAAAAACATAATGAAAACGACGGTGTTACTCTTCTCAAAACCCGTGAGAAGCTCTCAGGGCGTTAGGGCTCCAGTCCTTTCCTAGCACTGCGAGTCTCACCCCCAACCATCTCACTCAAAAGATAGCCGAGGACCCACTCCTCTGCCCATCCCACCCCGGGTCCCCCCGGGCCCAGAGGAGCCACCCACCCGCTCCGAAGGGAGGGTCCGGCTCTAGAGGCCAGCGTCCACCGCGTGACCACGCCGGCAACCTGGACACGCGGGCAGACAGAGAGCCCCGGACCTCCGGCAGGGGCCTGGCCGAAGCGTCGGCGGCACCAGAACCTCATGGCTCTGGACACGGGCATGGGCCCCCGGAGCTGTCTCTCGGGCCGGCGGCGTCGGCCCCAGACTCACCTTGGCGCTACTCACGAAACGGACTTCCACCGAGCCCCGGGCGCGGCCTGCCACGCCCACGCAGAAGGAGAACACGTCGCACATGGAGGCCGCCATCTTGGGCACGCCTTCACCTCCTGACCCTTGACCTCTCCACCCGGGCGGGCCCGCCTCCGCGCGGGAGTTCCGGAGAGCGGCCGGAGCTGCCCTGGAGCAAGTCCGGGTTTCCGGGCCTAGGCTGCTGCTTGGGGCGGAGCTTTGTGCAGTTATGACAATGCCTTCTTGGCCAGCATCAGGGTTCATGTGTGAGGAGCTAGGGGTAGCTCAATGCTAGCACCCCCAGAAAATTGAATTTATTGAAGCAATTGAAGCTAGGTAGCTCAATGCTGGCACCCTCAGAAAACCCCAGACTGTGTATGAGTACTTAGTTTTGATGTATGTGAGTCTGAGTTCATGCTGTTACTGCCTGTGTTCCCTGTGTCTTGTTCATTGTTTCTCTGTGACAGGAGCTCCCTGTGTAACCCAACTTCCTGTTTCAGCCCCCGGAGCTAAGGATTACAGGCGTAAGCCATCAAGTGAATGGGCTAGGGAGATAGTTCAGTGGTTAGGGTGCTTGCCTACAAAGCCTAACGACCTGAGTTAGATTCCATTACCCACCTAAAAGCCGGGTGCATGGGTGCGGAGTTCATTTACAGAGGCTAGGGTCCTGACGCGCACATTCTGTCCTCCCCGCCCTCCACACACTCTCACTCTGCTTGCAAATAAATATTTAAATTGAGCAAAGACCTTTTATGGACCCAGAAGAGGAATGGGACACTAGGAAACTGACTTACTCCTTTTTTCTTTGACCTCTATTCTCAAACAGCTATCTTATACGCTGGAGCTCATTCACACCACCTCCAAATTTCAGGGCAAAACTTCTTTTCTCTAAACCTACCACAGAGGGGCAACACAGGCCTAAGAAAACTTGGGGCATCTGTGGCCCCTTTTGGATTCTGCAAGGACTTAGGGAGCTTGTTTTGTTTTGCTTTTTGAGGTAGGGTCTCCCTCTAGCTCAGGCTGACCTGGAATTCACTATGGAGTCTCAGGGTGGCCTCGAACACACGGCAATTCTCCAACCTCTGCCTCCCAAGTGCTGAGACTAAAGGCGTGTGCCACCATGCCCAGCAACTTAGGGAATTTGTGACCTCGTTAGTGGAGCAACCAGAGAGGACTGCATGTATGAGTCCACCTTCAATTAACAAAAAGAGTGGGCAGCCTGGAGAGATGGCTTAGGAGTTAAGGCACTTGCCTGTGAAGCCTAAGGACCCATGTTCACCTCCCCAGGTCCTATGTAAACCAGATGCACAAGGTGATGCAAGCACATGCTTGGGCACAAGGTGGCGCACCCATTTGGAGTTGGATTACACCAGTGGCTAGGGGCCCTGGCATACCAATTCTCCTCCCACCCCTTTCTTCCCCCACCCCCCAACACACAAAAATGAGTGGGCATGGGCATTGGTATTGTTCTAAGACCCAGACAGGGATATTCTCTCCTTCAGAATCTGAAAACCTCACCACTAGCATCTATAACCTCAGATAGGCCTGACCACACCCTATTTTGTTTCCTTGTCCCTAATTGATTTTGTATTTCTTGAAAAGGACCTTGTGGGGCTGGAGGGACGACTTAGCAGTTAAGGTGTTTGCTTGCAAAGCCAAAGGGCCAGGTTCAATTCCCCAGGACCCACGTTAGCCAGATGCACAAGGGGGCTCACGCTCTGGAGTTAGTTTGCAGTAGCTGGAGGCCCTAGAGCACCCATTCTCTCTTTCTCCCTCTTTCTCTGTCAAATAAATAAAAGAAAAGGACCTTGTGTCTGCATCTGATAGGGTTTCGTGGTGACAAGCCTAATAATATTTACCTAACAATTATTTAATTGGTGACTGACTTGCTTATTTTTTTTTGTTGTTGTTTTTGTTTCAAGGTAGGATCTCACTGTAGCCCAGGTTGACCTGGAATCTACTATGTAGTCTCAGGCTGGCCTGGAACTCACAGCAATCCTCCTACCACTGCCTCCCAAGTGCTGGGATTAAAGGCATGTGTCACCATGGCCACCTGATTTTTGTTTTATCTTTTTAAATTTAATTTATTTGAGAGAGAGAGAGAGAGAGAGGAAAGGAGAATGGTGTGCTACGGCCTCTGCCACTACAAACAAACTCCAGATACATGTGCCACTTTGTGCATCTGACTTTATGTGAGCACTGGTGAATGGAACCTGGGTCTTTAGGTTTTGCAAGCAAGCACCTTAACTGCTGAACCATCTCTCCAGCCCTGATTTTTTAATTTTATTGTTTTTTTACTGAGCCAGTCGGTCCTGAAAGAAGCAAATGCAACTGAGTTCTCTTAATCAATAGGACTTTGGATCCAGCATTTAGAAGGATTTCATGAAAACAAGGACAGAAAGGGGTTTTTGATTTTGGGGTGTTTGGGGAGGTTAGTGTTGTTGGTGGTGGTAGTTTCTAGGCAGGAACTCACTCTAGGTGGGACTGTTTTGGTACTCACTCTGTAGTTACAGGCTGGCCTCAAACTCACAGTGAGTGATCCTCCCACCTCTGCACCCCAAGAAAACCCCAGACTATAAGCACATAGTTTTGATGTATATGAGTCTGAGTTCATGCTGAGAGACCAAATATAACCATTGTAAGTTAAAAAAAAAAAAAAGGCCCAGGCCTGACTTAGAGAACTAGCCGGCCAATGTGCTGACCTTTTGCTTCTGTAAACTTTGCTTGCTTAATTGCTGCCTTTCCCCCTAACGTTTCTGAGGAATCTCCACTTCAAGGACAATGGAGATTACTTCATCAGCCTGGAGTGCCCCTATCTCCTGCCCCCAACTTTGCCGGCTGAAACCCCAAGCCAATCAGAACTGTTTAAATCAACCAATCATGTATCTATCCCCTACTTCTTTGTTCGAATTCCTATATGAACCCCTTCCCCCCAAAAGAAAGGGGCTCTCTCCCTCACTACCACTGTGCCGGACTGTGGAGATGGAGGCCTAGGCTTGCAATAAAGAAACCTGTTGCTTTTACATTCGAGTGTCTCGGCTTTGGTGGCGGTTCTCTGGGTGACTCCTGGGTGACCAGAGGACTTGGCTCCTGGTCAGGGGTCTTGGCACAACAATGCTATCCCAAGTGCTAGGATTAAAGGCATGCATCACCATGCCCTGCTCTATTTTCATTTTTTTGAGACAGGGTCTCACCTTGTCCTCACAGGCTGACCTCAAATTCACTACCTAGCCAAAGATGACACTGAACTCCTGATCCCCTTGCTTCCACCTGAGTGGTGGGGATTATAGGTGTGCTGTGCCACCATGTCTGAATCTAGAAAAAGGTTTCTTTTTCTGTTTTTTTGTTTTGGGTTTTTCAAGGTAGGGGCTCCCTCTAGCCCAGGCTGACCTGGAATTCACTCTGTAGTCTCAGGCTGGCCTTGAACTTATGGCAATCCTCCTACCTCTGTCTCCCAAGGGCTGGGATTAAAGCCGTGTGCCACCACAACCAGCTCTTTTTTTTTTTAATAATGCTGAGCTTAAGCTCAGGGCCTTAAGCATGTTAGATGAGCACTCTACCACTGACAGAACGGTTCTTAAGGTCTGGCCCTGGCTTCCCTCAAGCCTGCTATCTGGTATCCTGAGCACGGGTTGTTTTCCAAAGATACTATATCCCCAGGCCTTTCTTCCCCCTTGAGGTCAAACCGACTTTCTCCCTGCTGGGTTGTAGGGAGGGTCTCCTTCATGTCAGACCCAGGTGCCAAGAATGGCCTGTGCTGCAGAAACCAGCTCTAGGAATGCTCAGGCTGACTTTCTGGAGAGCCCTGGAAAGTGAGCTGTAAGACAGGATGGTGCAGGGAGTTATAACAACTGCCTTGTGAAAACACAGAAGACTTTATGGTAAAATGAAGTCAGACCGATGAATAAAGACTGAGGAAGGCAGTTTGCAGGTGGGAAAAGATAGTGGTCAGAGTAGCATGTTGTTCCAAGAAGGTTTTTGGATCTGAGCTCCTTGAGACCGGTTATAGTTGAGGTAAAACAAGAAAGCTGTGGATTGGGCATGGCAGCTCACACCTATAATCCTACTAGCACTTTGGGATACTGAGGCAGGAGGATTGCTGTGAGTTCCAAGCCAGCATAGGCCAGACCTAGTCTAAAAAAAAAAAAAAGAAAAAAAGGATCCAGGACCTGGGGAGAAGGCTCAGTGAGTAAGAGTGCTTACTGCACAAGCATGAGGACCAGAGTTTCATCCCCAGCACCCAGAGAAAGTCAAGTGGGGTGGCACCCACCTTTGACCTCAGCACTGAAGGGGGCAGAGACAGGAGAATCTGGGGCTCACTGGTCAGCCAGTCTAACCAAAAAACAGAGTAGCTCGGCATGGTAATGAAGAAGAGGATAGAAGAAAGCTAGATTTTTTTATTGTTTGTGTTTCAAGGCAGTGTCTCACTCTATCTAGCCCAGGCTGACCTGGAACTCACTATGTAGTCTCAGGGTGGTCTTGAACTCAAGACGATCCTCCTACCTCTGCCTACCGAGTGCTGGGATTAAAGGCGTGTGCCACCACGCCTGGCTTTTTGTTTTGTTTTGTTTTTTTAACTTAACTTATCTGAGAGAGGGAAAGAGGCAGAGTGAGAGAGAGAGAATGGGTGCACCAGGGCTTTCAGCCACTGTAAATGAACTCCACATGCATGTGCCACCTTGTGCATCTGGATTATGTGGGTACTGGGCAATCAAACTGAGGTCCTTTGGCTTTGCAGACAAGCACCTTAATCGCTAAGCCATCTCTCCAGCCCCTAGCTTTTTTTTTTTTTTTTTAAAGCAGTTTCACTTAGAGATTGAGGCACAAAGAACAGGAGATGTCACCCCACATGCCGCTTCACCCTGGCACAAGAACAGAAGTCTTGGCAAAAAGGAACTTGTGTCTGATCAAGACTGATCTACAGAACTCCCTGCTGCCCAGTCTAGCACGCTACCTCGATGGGCTGGCTCTGGAATCCACCCTCCAAATCTATAAACCAATCAGGTCTTCCCCTTGCATACCTGAATCTGATGCTATCAAGGCTGCAACCTTTGGGCTTCTCCCTCTGTCTGTCTCCACACTACCCTCAGGGTACGTGTCTGGATTCCCTCATCTCTGCTGAGTACATGTGAGTGGCTTCCTCTCTCACTCAGCCTGGTTGTGGGAAAGGGGGGTGGGGGACTAGAATATTGCTTCTTGGTCAGGATGGTTTTTCTGCTTGCCTTCACTTTATAATTTGGGGTAACATATTGCTTTAATTACAATTATGATTTTCCTCTGGTCTCTGAATCTTCCTTGTGGGTATGTGCTTTCCTTACACTCCAGATCTGCCGTGAGGGTGCTCTCACCAACCCTAGGCCTGCTGCCTGTGTAAGTTCTTTACACTCAGGAAACCATGAGTGTAACTCTTATTACTCATTTCTCCTTTGAATCTCTTGGTCTCTGCTTTGATATCTGCCCTCTAATTTTTTCCTTGAGCCTCACCTTTGTCCTCTTCTGTAAAAACACATGGCAGATGCCAAGCGAGTTTCTCTGAAGTCTGCCTACACAAGCTCATAGATTCTACTTTCCACGTGCCCCCAGCTTCACTCTAATCTCTCTTTAAAAGCCTCAGTTTCTCTTAAGTCCATATGCTTGCAGCTTTACTCTAATTTCTCATTATTTATTTATGAGAGAGAAAGAGAGAGTGAGAGAGAGAATGGGTGTGCCAGGGCCTCTAGCCACTGCAAACAAACTCCAGATGCATGCACCACCTTGTGCATCAGGCTTAGGTGGATACTGGGGAATTGAACCTAGGACTTTAGGCTTCACAGGCAAGTGCCTTAGTCACTAAACATCTCTCAGGCCCCTTTCTCTTTAAAAGCTTAAGTTTCTTTTAAGTCCACATGCTTGCGGCTTTATCCTAGTCTCTCTATAAAGGCCTCAGTTTCCCCTTAAGTCCACATGGTTGCAGTTTTACCCTAATCTTTTTTTAAAATACTTTATTTTTATTTATTTATTTGACAGAGAGAAAGAGAGAGAGAGAGAAAGAATGGGAGCACTAGGGCCTCCAACCACTGCAAACAAACTCTAGATGTGTGCGCCACCTTGTGCATATGGCTAATCTGGGTCCTGGGGAATCGAACCTGGGTCCTTTGGCTTTACAGGCAAACACCTTATCCACTAAGCCACCCTTCCAGCCCTACCCTAATCTTTTTAAATATATTTTTTTTAATTAACTTGAGAGAGAGAAAGTGGCTGATAGAAAAAGAGAGAATGGGCTCACCAGGGCCTCAACCACTGCAAACAAATTCCAGATGTGTCCATCACCTTTTGCATCTGGTTAATGTGGGTACTGGGGAATCAACCTGTGTCCTTAGACTTCACAGGCAAGCTATCTCTCCAGCACTAATCTCTCTTTAAAATCCTCCGTTTCTCTAAAATCCAAATCCCCCTTAAATCAACCCCATAACTTGTGATTTTCCCCTAAATAAATTTAATAATTCATAATTTATCTTTCTTGAGTCTGTATTTATTAATTCTTTATTAAAGGTAGGACAGAAACCCAAACTTAGGGTCCGTAGATTCTGGGAGTCCCCTCTTGAGCCCCCAAGTCCTGCATCAGTGGCACATGCCTTTAATCTCAGCACTTGCAGGCTGAGGTAAGAGGACTACTGTGAGTTCGAGGCCAGCCTAGGACTACAGTGAGTTCCAGGTCAACATGAGCTAGAGTGAGAACCTTCCTCAAAAAAAAAAAAAAAAAAAAAAAAAAAGAGCAAGGGGAGCTGGGCATGGTGGTGCACTCCTTTAATCCCAGTACTCAGGAGGCAGAGGTAGGAGGATCGCCATGAGTCTGAGGCCACCCTGAGACTACACAGTGAGTTCCAGGTTAGGTACTCACATATGTGCACACATGTATACACCACATGTGTGTGCACAAATACATACCATATATATTATACCACACACATACCAAAAGCAAAAAGTAAAAAAAAAAAAAAAAAAAAAAGAGCTGGACACAGTAATGCATACATGTCATTCCAGCTTGCAAAGGCAGTTAAAACAGTGCAAAGCCAGCTTTTGCTTCTTAGCAAGTTAGAGGCTGGCCTAGGCTATATGAGACAGGAAGAAAGGAGAGAGGAAGGAGAGAAGAAAAAGAGGGAGAGAGAAAAGGAAAGAAGGAGGGTGGAGGAGGGAGGGAAGGAGAAAGGAAGAAAGAAAAAGATAAAGAGGAAACTTGGAAAAATGTATAACTTGTCTATCTTTCCCTTTGTCCTGTGTGGAAGAGTCTCACACAAGATTCTGAATCAAGGCCCCTTCTTCATAGCCAGGTCAGGGAAGGACTGGCTAATTCCTGGGAAGCCAGGGCTAGGGCAGGTGCCACTTTCCAAAAGTGAGGGGACCTATGAGCTTCAACAGTTACACACCCTCACCACTGGGCCAAACCCTGTCAGTGCTTTACAGACATGATCTCACTTCTGGGAGAGATGTATATGTTGTTAACACACACATTATGTATTATATACATGGAGAAAAACCTGGTGTAAGACAGCTAAGGTCAAAGTCTGTGCCTTTGCATTCCATTATTCCTGCTGCCAGAAATCAATGTAGAAGAGAGGAGCCGTGCTTGGCAGTCAACAAAGATGAGATGGCCTGTGACTCTGAAGAGGGTCTCACTAAGATGCTGTTCAGAGGTTTCCCCCATGGCGTGGCGAAGGCCTCTGTCTCAGTGCTGACTCAGCACCCTGGCCCGAGGCTGTGAACTGCTGCAGCTCAGCCAGGAGCTTTTGATGCTTCTGACACTTGGCCCTGCGGTTTTGGAACCAGGTCCTCATCTATCATTAGGGGCAATGGACAGGCTCGAGAATGTGACCAGTAGGTCCCGCCACCCCCACCCCATCTCAGAATGCCCACTCTTTGTTATCTAGCCAAAATTTGTTCTTTTTGTTAAGGGAAGTATCTTCTCCACAATGCCCTTGCCTATGGTCCCAGCCATCACCCATCTAGCCCAAGGAAGGTTTTTGTTTTAAGACAGGCTCTCATATAAAGCCTAGGCTGGTCTCAAATTCACTATGTATCCTGGATGGCCATGAACTTCTGATCCTTTTGCTGGGATCACAAGTATACACCATCATGTCTGGTTTTATACTGTGCTGGGGATTGAACCCAGGGCTTCATGCATGCCAGGTAAGCACTCTACCAACTGAACCACATCCCCAGCCCCAGTGAGTACTTTGTGAGTGCCTGTGATGTGCTGGTGCCATCCTAGGGAGTGGTGACACTGTGGTGAGCTCCACAGGCATGGCCCCTGACTTCTGAAGCTCACAGTGTAGCCGGGTGTCAGTGAGACACATGCAAACAAGTAAAAAATACATAAATACAAGAGTAGGCACAAACAAGGAGTTGGGCTGGGGGCGTCTCAGTGAGGCTGAGGGCTAACCTGGTGGGACTGAGGAGATCGAAAGTGGTAGGATAGAAGATCCACTGGTGGAAGGCTCTGAGTTGGCTCCAAACTCGGGGTGTGTGAAGACCAGAAAGGAAGGCTTGTCTCTAAGTGAGAAGGGAAAGCAAAGTGATGCAGGTCAGCAGGAACCAGAACACCTAGGACCTTGAAGGCTACAGGGAGCTACAGTCACATTTGAAGTTTCTAAGAGAGGGACACAGTCCTGCTTACATCTGAAGTGAATTGCCCATCTGGCTTCTGTGAAGCATGGATGAAGGCAGAGGCAGGGAGACAGCTGGGAGGATGGTGCAGTGGTCCAGCATGAGCTGGGAATACAAACCAGGAGCAATGGAGAGAAATGAAGCAATTCTACCTGCATTTGACAAGTTCTCCTGAGAGCTAGAAGTAGGGGGTCAAGAAAGGTGAGGGAACCAAGATGATTTTGTGGTGGGGGGGGGTTGTTGTTGTTTTTCAATTTTATTTATTTATTTGAGAGTGACAGACACAGAGAGAAAGACAGATAGAGGGAAAGGGAGAGAATGGGCGCGCCAGGGCTTCCAGCCTCTGCAAACGAACTCCAGACGCGTGTGCCCCCTTGTGCATCTGGCTAACGTGGGACCTGGGGAACCGAGCCTCGAACCGGGGTCCTTAGGCTTCACAGGCAAGCGCTTAACCGCTACGCCATCTCGCCAGCCCCCTGTTGTTGTTTTCGAGACAGGGCTTCACTCTAGCCCAGACTGACCTGGAATTCATAGTGTACTCTCTCAGAGTGGCTTTGAACTCATAGCAATCCTCCTACCTCTGCCTCCCAAGTGCTAGGATGAAAGGTGTGTACCACCATGCCTGGCTGATTCCGTTTTTGAGCAACTGGATGGATAGTGGTACCATGGATAATGAAAGCAATAGATTAGGAAAGAAAAACAAGCCGGGTGTGGTGGCGCACACCTTTAATCCCAGCATTCGGGAGGCAGAGATAGGAAGATCGCAGTAAGTTCAAGACCACCCTGAGATGACATAGTGAATTCCAGGTCAGCCTGAGCCAGAGTGAGACCCTACCTCAAAAGACCACCTCCCCCCCAAAAAAATGAAGAACTGAGACTTAGACTTGTGAAATTTACAATGCCAGGCCATGAGACATCTAAGTAGAGATGTCAACAAATTTATTTGGGGATGTAGTTCAGTGGTAGCACACTTGCCTCACATGTGTAAAGCCCTAGGTTCAATACCCAGTACTTCAAAAAAGAGGTTTTTGTAATCCATTTATTTTGCCAGACATGGTGGCACAGACCTTTTATCCCAGCACTTAGGAGGTAGAGGTAGTAGGATGGCTGTGACTTCAAGGCCAGCCTGAGACCATAGTGAATTCCAAGTCAGCTTGGGCTAAAGCAAGATCTTACCTCAAAAAAAAAACAAAAATGGTCCAGGCATTGTGGCACACACCTTTAATCCCAGCACTTGGGAGGCAGAGGTAGGAGGATCACTGTGAGTTTGAGGTCACACTGAGAGTACATCGTGAATTTCAGGTCAGCCTGGGCTAGAGTGAGATCCTACCTCGAAAATTCAAAAATTGATTAATTAATTAAATAAAAATCTATTTTTCCATTTTTGGGCATGGTGGGACACAACTATAATTCTAGCACTCAGCAGGAAAACTGCTTGAAGTTCAAGGCCAGCTGGGTTGTTGTGGTGAGTGCTAGGCCAGCCAGTAATGCATAGTAAGACCCAGTCTAAAAAATCAAGAGCGGGCTGGGGAGATGGCTTAGTGATTTAAGGTGCTTGACTGCAAAGCCAAAGGACCCAGGTCCAATTTCCCAGGACCCAGTTAAAGCCATTTGCACAAGGTGGTGCATGCGTCTGGAGTTTATTTGTAATGGCTAGAGGTCCTTGCATGCCCATTCTCTCCATCTCCCCTCTCTATCTCTGCTTGCAGATAAATAAAATAAAAAAATTTTAACAAATCAAATGCATGGCCAGGTATGGTGGTCACGCTTTTAATCCCAGCGCTTGAGAAGCAGAGGTAGGAGGATCACTTTGAGTTAGAGGCCACCCTGAGACTACATAGTGAATACCAGGTCAGCCTGGGCTAGAGTGAGACCCTACCTGGAAAAACAAAAATAAATAAAGGTGAATGGACCTTACATTACCTACACAAGACCTCCATAATAAGAGAAAAAAAATTCACAAACAGAAATCAACTCTGCCATTTCACAAAGAACAACAAAAATAATATGCATCAAAACAGAAGTGAGACTAATTAGAAAGGATTCAATGGAGGGTAGATTTGGGAGGAGGAAAATAGGGGTGGTGGGAGGGAATTATTATGGTTTATTGTCTATGCTTGTGGAAGTTGTCAATAAAAAGTTAAAAAGCCAGACATGATGGCACACACCTTTAATCCCAGCACTTGAGAGGCAGAGGTAGGATGATTGCCACCCTGAGAATGAGACCCTACCTAGCAAAAACCAAAAAGAGAGAGGGAAAAAAAAAGAGTGATGGATGAGCTGGAGAGATGGCTTAGCAGTTAAAGCACTTGCCTTCGAAGCCTAAGGATCCAGGTTCGATTCTCCAGGTCCCACTAAGCTAGATGCACATGGTGGCTCATGTGTCTGGAGTTCATTTGCAGCATCTTGAGACTCTGGTGCACCCATTCTCACTCTCTCTGTCTCTAATAAATAAATAAATAAATAAAATTTAAAAGCCAGACATGGTGGTGCAAGCCTTTAATTCCAGCACTCAGGAGGCAGAGGTAGGAGGATTGCCATGAGTTCCAGGCCACCCTGAGACTACATAGTGAATTCTAGGTCAGCCTGAGCTAGAGACCCTACCCCTCACCAAAAAAGAATGAAGGGTTGGGGAGATTGCTCAGTGGTTAAAGATATGTTTGCAAAGTCTACTGGCCCAAGTTAAATTCCCCAGCACCCACCATGAGTTTGAGGCCACCCTGAGACTACATAATGAGTTCCAGGTCAGCCTGGGCTAGAGTGAGACCCTGCCTTGAAAAAACAAAAGAAAAACAGAATTCAACATCATCTATACATAGTAAACTTGAGGCCAGATTGGACTATACGAAAATATATCTCAAAACAAAACAAAAACAAAAACAGAACTATAAAACACATAGATAAAAGGAGTGAATAGGAGGTGAAAACAGTGTAAGATGAACACAGCAGATTCTTGAGAAGTTTGCTGGGATGGAGGGATGGCTTAACAATTAAGGCTTGCTTGCAAAGCTTAAATGCCCAGGTTCGATTCCCCAGTACCCAGGTAAAGCCAGATGCACAGTGGCGCATGCTTCTGGAGTTCATTTGCAGTAGTTAGAGGTCCTAGTGCATTCATTTTTGATTCTCTCTCCTTACAAATAAAATAAAAACATTTTAAAGGGTTGGAGAGATAGCTTAGCAGTTAAGGCATGTGGTAGTTTGAATGGATGTCCCACAGTCAATTCAATCTACTAGAGCTTGTAATTTACATCTCCAGCTGCCTCCCTGGAGGAGGTGTCACTGAGCCAATCCTGGGGTCCAGCCCTAAGGTGTTTGTTACTGGGGGCAGATCTGGAATTCCAGTCTAAAGATATACAAAGTGCTTGAGCTTTGCCTAGAGTTCCAGTAGTGTGCTTGCTTGTGCTGGTGGTGTTTCCCCCACGCCCCACTTTACTTGGATCTGTAAAGGGGACAAGCTTCTTCTGCCATTATGGAACTTCCCCTAAATCTGTAAGCTTCAATAAATCCCTTCCACCCATAATTTGAGTATGGTTTGGAAGTTCGTACCAATGACATGAAGATGTCTACTACAAAGCATTGGGAAGCCTAAGAACCTAGGTTCAATTCCCCGGTATCCATGTAAGTCATTTGCACATGGTGGTGCATGCATCTGGAGTTTGCAGTGGCGAGAGGCCCTTGCATGCCCATTGTCTCTCTCTCTTTCAAATAAATAAAACTTTAAAAAATTTAAAATATATATTTATCTTTTATTTTGAGGTAGGGTCTTAGTCTAGTCCAGGCTGACCTATTCACTATGTAGTTAGAGTGGCCTTGAACTCATAGCAATCCTCCTACCTCTGCCTCTCAAGTGCTGGGATTAAAGATGTATGCCACCATGCCTGGCTTTTTGGTGTTTTTTTATTTTTTATTTTTTTATTTTTGAGGTAGTGTCTCCTCTAGCCCAGGCTGACCTGGAATTCACTATGTAGTCTCAGGGTGGCCTTGAACTCACAGCAATCCTCCTACCTCTACCTTCCTAGTTCTGGGATTAAAGGCATGTGTCACCATACATACCCAGCTAAAAAAATATTTCTCAAAATGGTGATTTCAGGGTCTGGAGAGATGGCTCAGTGGCTAAAGGCACTTGCTTGCATAGCATTACGGCTTGGGTTCAATTCTACAGTACCCATGTAGATCCAGATGCACAAAGTAGAGCATGCATCTGGAGTTTGTTTGCAGTGGTGGGAGGCCCTGGTGCACCAATTCTCTCCCTCTCTGTCTCTTACTCTCTCTAAAATAATTATTTGAGAGAGACAGAGGCAGAGAGAGAGAGACAGAGAGAGACAATTGGTGCACCAGGGCCTCAGCCACTGCAAAGTCCAGAGGCTTATGCCCCTAGTGGGCATGTGTGATCTTGCAACTGCCTCACCTTTGTGTATCTGGCTTATGTGGGATCTAGAGAGTTGAACATGGGTCCTTAGAACTCACAAGCAAGGGCCTTAACTGCTAAGCCATCTCTCCAGGCAATAAAAATATTTTTTTAAATGATGATTTTTGGGCTGGAGAGATTGTTCGGTGGCTAAGGCACTTGCCTACAAAAACTAACAACCTGAATTTGATTCCCCAGTGCTTACATAAAGCCAGAAGCACGAAGTCATGTATGCATCTGGAGTTCGTTTGCAGCAGCTGGAGGCCTTGGTGTGCCTAATCTTTCTCTCTTCTGTCTCTATTCTTACAAATATAAAAACCAAAAATAAATAAAGAAAGTTTAAATAAAAATCAGCAGCAGGGCTGGGGAAATGGCTTAGTGGTTAAGGCATTTGCCTGTGAAGCCTAAGGGCTCTGGTTCAATTCCCTAGGACCCAAGTAAGCCAGATGCAAAATGGGGCACATGTCTGGAGTTCATTTACAGTGGCTGGAGGCTCTGGTGTGCCCATTCTCTCTGCCTCTTCTTTCTCTCTCAAATAAATAGATAAATTAAATTAAATTAGATAAAAAGCAACAGCAGAGACTAGTGTGGTGGCAAATGCCTGTAATCCCAGCATTTGTGAGGTGAAGGCAGGGGCTCAAGAGAAGGTTCAGTGAGAAAGAGTGTTTGCCTTGCAAGAATGAGGGCCAAAAACCACATGCCCAAACTTCATTTTCATTGAGAAACCCAGCTCAATATGGCATGTCCATTTCACACACACAAAACAAAAACATTTTTTTTAAATTGTTGTTCTTCTGTTTTTTCAAGATAGGATCTCATTATAGCCCAGGCTGACCTGGAATTCACTATGCAGTCTCAGGGTGACCTTGAATTCATGTAGCCTACCTCTGCATCCTGAGTGCTTGGATTAAAGGTGTGCACTGCCACACCAGACTACATAAAACAGTTTTTGAAGACAGGGTAAAGGGGGAAATCTTATCAAAATACATCATATATAGGGGGCTAGAGAAATGGCTTAATGGTTAAGGCATTTGCCTGCAAAGCCAAAGGACCCAGGTTCAATGCCCCAGGATACACATAAGCCAGTTGTACAAGGTGGCGCATGTATCTGGAGTTTGTTTGCAGTGGCTGGATGCCCTGGCATGCCCATTCTCTCTCTCCCTCTCTCTGCCTCTTTCTCTCTCTGTGCCTCTCTCTCTCTCTCTCAAATAAATAAATAAAAATAAGGCATTTAAAGAATTCATCATAGAGGGAGGGAATTAACCATGGGATATATTTTATAATCATGGAAAATGTTAATAAAAATTAAAAAAAAAAAAAGAAAAAAAAATTCATCATATATATTTGAAGTCAACAAAAATAAGATAAAGACTAAGTGTGGTGGCACACACCTTTAACCCCAGCACTTGGGAGGCAGAGGGAGGAGGATCACTGTGAGTTCGAGGCTAATCTGAAAGTACATAGTGAATTTCAGGTCAGCCTGGGCTAGAGTAAGACGCTACCTCAAAAAAAAAAAAAAAAAAAGCAAATAAGATAAAGGGGGTAGGAAGGTCGTTCAGGTTAAAGGCACTGGCTTGCAAGCCTTCCTACCTGAGTTTGATCCTCCTTCATGCCCATGGAAAGCTGGATACAAAGTGGCACTTGTGAGCCCGGCATGGTGGCGGACACCTTTAATCCCAGCACTTGGGAGGCAGATGTAGGAGGATCGCCATAAATTCAAAGCCACCCTGAGACTGCAGAGTTAATCCCAGGTCAGCCTGGACCAGAGTGAGTCCCTACCTCAAAAAACCAAAAAAATTCAACATATTGGTCTTGGCAAAGACTTTCTGAATACAACCCCAATTGCTCAGGCAATAAAACCACAGATTAATCACTGGGACCTCAGGAAATTACAAAGATTTTGCACTGCAAAGCACACAGTGAAAAAAGCAAAGAGGCAATCTACAGAATGGGAAAAAAATCTTCGCCAGCTATGTATCTGATAGAGGATTAATATCTAGGATATACAAAGAACTCAAAAAGTTAAATAATAAGGAATCAAACAAGCCAATCAAAAAATGGGCTATGGAGCTAAATAGAGCATTCTCAAAGGAAGAAATACGAATGGCATATAAGCATCTAAAAAAGTTCTACATCACTAGTCATCAGGGAAATGCAGATTAAACCTACATTGTGATTCCATCTCACTCCTGTCAGATTGGCCACCATCACGAAAACAAATGATCATAAATGTTGGTGGGGATGTGGAAAAAGAGGAACCCTTCTACACTGCTGGTGGGAATGCAATCTGGTTCAGCCATTGTGGAAATCAGTGTGGAGGTTCCTAAAACAGCTAAAGATTGATCTACCATATGACCCAGCCATAGCACTCCTAGGCATATATCCAAAGGACTCATCTCATTTCCTTGGAAGTACGTGCTCAACCATGTTTATTGCTGCTCAATTTATAATAGCTGGGAAATGGAACCAGCCTAGATGTCCCTCAACTGATGAGTGGATAATGAAGATGTGGCACATTTATACAATGGAGTTCTACTCAGCGGTAAAGAAAAATGAAGTTATGAAAATTGCAGAAAAATGGATGCACCTGGAAAGTATTATACTAAGTGAGGTAACCCAGGCCCAGAAAGCCAAGCGCCACATGTTCTCTCTCATATGTGGATCCTAGCTACAGATGATTGGGCTTCTGCGTGAGAAGGAAAATATTTGGTAGCAGAGGCCAGTAAGTTAAAAAGGAGACATAAAGGGAAGAGAAAGGAAGGGAGGAGGATACTTAATAGGTTGATATTGTATATATGTAATTACAATGATTGTAATGGGGAGGTAATATGATGGAGAATGGAATTTCAAATGGGAAAGTGTGGGGGTGGGGAGGGAGGGAATTACCATGGGATATATTTTATAATCATGGAAAACGTTAATAAAAATTAAAAAATAAAAAAATAAAAATAAACCAAAAAAATAAATAAATAAAATAAAGTGGCACTTGTGCCTGTAATCCCAAAGAGCCTAAGACAATAGCAGAAGCAGCCAGGAGAAGCCAGAGGCTCACAAGCAGCAGCAGCAAGAGAAGGTAGACGCTGTCCTCTGCCCTCCATACGTGTGCCATGGTATGCATGCACCCGTATACACATATATACATACACAAAATACAAAGAAATAAAGAATTTAAAAATAAATTGCACTTAAATTTTAAAAATTAAAAAAAAAAAACAGTTTCCTGGAGCTGGGTATGGTGGCACACACCTTTAATCCCAGCACTGAGGAGGCAGAGGTAGGAGGATTACTGTGAATTTGAGGCCAGCCTGGGACTACAGAGTGAGTTCCAGGTGAGCCTCGGCTAGAATGAGACCCTGTCTCAAAAACAAACAAACAAAAAAAATAGTCTCCTAAATATCTACATACTTGATTAGAAAGTATGAGATGAACATCAGATAGTCCTATGATGTAACTCCAAATGGGAACATTATATAAGGAATGGGCAAAAAGTTAAGGCCAGAGGGAGAAGGCCCATGTCAGCCTCCCACCCATGCAGAGGGTCTTACAGAAATGGTAAGGGTCCCTATCCCTGCCCCGGCCTCACAAGCATCCCTGTTCCCATGGTTCTCTGTAAGGTGGAGTCTGGTTGCCAGTTGGGCTCTCTTCTTCCCCACAACATTGTGCTGCTTTGCAAACACTTTCTCCAGTTTTTCCAGCTGCTACGAGCTAAACATAGTTCGAACCCTCTTGTGGTGTCTGTCTGGGTCCCAAAGCTCTTCAGCAGGGGCCCAGTTCCCGTGGCTCCAGAAGCCTGGGTAGTGAGCCAGCTCCAAGCCTAAAGAACAATGAGTAGCAGGGAGAGCTGGCAGCCACTGCCCACCCATCTTGGAGGAAAGAGAGCATGTACTTGCTTCACCATCTCCCCTTGCCCTTGTTCAGGGAAGAAGGCGATATGGAAAGAGACTGCAGAAAGGATGCAGAACAAGCACATGAGAAAGAAGGGACTTCTGCTTCCACGGCTTTCCAGACAAGCGCCTGAACTTCTTTCCTTACTAGGACCAAGCCACTTCTCTGTTCTCTCTCCTTGATTGCTTCAGGAAACTCCATGGGGTGGGCACGGGAGCGCTCATGTGTAGTCCTTTGTATTTAGTCAACACAGAGGTTTTTCAGTGTCTGTCTTCATAGCTCTTACTTCTTAGAAGTGGGGAAACAAAGCCAGGTGTGGTGGCACATGCTTGTAATCTTAGTGCCTTGAGAGATTAAGGCAGGAGGACAGCCTGGATTTTAGAAACCCTGTATCAAAAACAAACAAAATACGAAAAAGGAGCCTTTACAAATGATTTGTTTTGGGTTTTTTCCCCAAATTTTTATTAACAACTTCCATGATTATAAAAAATACCCCATGGTAATACCCTCCCTCCTCCCTTACCCTTTGAAACTCCATTCTCCATCATATCCCTTCCCCCTCTCAATCAGTCTCTTTTAATTTTGATGTCAGGATCTTTTCCTCCTCTTATGATGGTCTTGTATAGGTAGTGTCAGGCACTGTGAGGCCATGGATATCCAGGCCATTTTGTGTCTGGAAGGAGCACATTGTATGGAGTCCTACCCTTCCTTTGGCTCTTACATTCTTTCTGCCTCCTCTTCCACATTAGGCCCTGAGCCTTGGAAGGTGTGATCGAGATATTGCAGTATTGAGCACTGTGTTCACTTCTTTCCAGCACCATGATACCTTCTGTGTTGTCTCAAGGTCACTGCCATCTGAAAAGAGAAGATTCTCTACCGAAAGTGAGAGTAGCATTAATATAAGGGTATGAACATTAACAGAAGTGCTTACTGGGCAGTTTGATAAACATAGTATATACATTTAGCCAGACAACAGCAGACGTTACATCCCTAGGGATCATGACTACCCCTGTTTTATGTTTTCAGTATCAGGGATGTATTCCCTCCCATGGAACAGGCCTCCAGTCTAATTAGAGGGCAGTTGGTTTCCACTCTGATAGACACGCCACTATTGTACCCCTGGCTCATTTGGCCTGGCTGGCCAAATATAATGCTTGCAGTGTCCACTGTTGACTATCTTCATGGGTGATTTCTCTTTCTCTGTTTTGGGTTTTTTGCTTGTTTGTTTTTTGGTTTGTAGAGGATTTCACTCTAGCTCAGGCTGTCCTGGAATTCACTATATAGTCTCAGGGTGGCCTTGAACTCAGGTGATCTCCTACCTCTGCCTCCCCAGTGCTGGGATTAAAGGCATGCATCTTCATGCCTGGCTGTTTTTTGTTGTTGTTGTTGTTCTGTTTTTTAAGGTAGGGTCTCAATCTAGCCCAGACTCATCTAGAACTCACTCTGTACCCCAGGCTGGACTCAAACTCAACAATGATCCTCCTATCTCTGCCTCCCAAGTACTGGGATTAAAGTCATGCCCAGCTCAAATGAATATATATATATATATGTATGTATATGCATATATTTATATTTATATTTAAGGCAAGCCCAACAGACTGGCTGGCCTGGGTATAGATAGAAAGAGATAGAAAGAAAAGAATTGGGGTGCCAGGGCCTGCAGTCACTATAATCAAACCCCAGACACTTGTGCCACCTTGTGTGCATTTGTGTCACCTTGTGCATCTGGCTTATGTGGGACCTGGAGAGTTGAACATGGGTCCTTAGGCTTCGCAGGCAAGTACCTTAACTGCTAAGTCACCTCTCTAGACCTTTCTTTCTTTCTCTTATTTGCAGGTAGGGTCTCACTCTTATCTAGGCTGAATATATTTTTAGAAATATTTTATTTACTTGTGAGCAGAGATACAAATATATGTACATATAGAGAGTATGGCTATGCCAGAATCTCTTGCAATTGTAAATGAACTCCAGAGGCCAGAGAATTGAACCCAGGATAGCAGGGTTTGCAAGCAAGTACTTGAACCCCTGAGCCATCTTCCCAAACCCAAATGAATCTTTTTATAAATGTCTGACTGGCTCAGTACTTCCTCCCTGATGTGATGGTGTGACTCTGGTGTTCCTGTTCCTGACAAGCTTTGCCTCCCCCATGATGAAACTCCCTTAAAACTATCTCCAGCCGGGTGTGGTGCACACGCCTTTGATCCTAGCACTCGGAAGGCAGAGGTAGGAGGATTGCCATGAGTTCAAGGCCACCCTGAGACAGAGTGAATTCCAGGTCAGCCTGGGCTAGAGTGATACCCTACCTTGAAAAACCAAAAAATAAAATAAGATAAAATAAAAAAAAATATCTCCAATGTTTGTCTCATTCTCCTTGGGTTGTGAAAAAAATAAATCTTATATGTAATGATCTGTTTCTGTTGTTTTTTTTGTTGTTTATGTTTATTTATTTACTTGAGAGAGAAAAAGAAGGAGAGAGAATAAGTGCACGAGGGCCTCCAGCCACTGCAAATGAACTCCAGATGCATACACCACCTTGTGCATCTGGCCTACATGGATCCTGGGGAATGGAGCCTCAAACTGGGGTCCTTAGGCTTCACAGGCAAGTGCTTAACCACTAAGCCACCTCTCCAGCCCCATTGTTTTGGTTTTTGAGCCCATGCTGACCAGGAATTCACTTTGTAGTTTAGGTGGCCTTGAACTCATGGTGATCCTCCTACCTCTGCCTCCTGCATGCTAGGATTTTTAAAATTTATCTTAGTTTACTTATTTACTTGTGTGTGTGAGAGAGAGAGGCAGATAAAGAAAGAGAAAGAGAAGGGGCACATCAGGGCCTCTATACACTACAAACAAACTCCAGATGCATGTACCACCTTGTGCATGTGACTTTTGTGGGTACTGGGGAATTGAACTCAGGTTATTAGGATTTGCAGGCAAGCGCCTTAACTGCTAAGGCATCTCTCCAGCCCCTAAAACTAACATTTTAAATATTTATTCATTTATTTATTTATTTTATTTGAGAGAGAGAGAGAAAGAGGCAGGTAGAGAGAGAGAGAATGGGCATTCCAGGGCATCTAGCCACTGCAAATGAACTCCAAACACATGTGCTACCTTGTGCATCTCGCTTACATGGGTCCTGGGGAATCAAACCTAGATCCTTTGGCTTTGCAAGCAAGTGCGTTAACCACTAAACCATCTCTCTAGCCCTGAAACTACAATTAAAAAAAAAAAAACATCGTTAGCCAGGTGTGGTGGCGCACACCTTTAATCCCAGCACTTGGGAGGCAGAGGTAGGAGGATCACCGTGAGTTCGAGGCCACCCTGAGACTCTATAGTGAATTCCAGGTCAGCCTGGGCTAGAGCAAGACCCTACCTTGAAAAACAAACAAACAAACAACAACAAAACAACAACAAACATCATCATACAAACTTGATAGGTTATTGAATTTTCACTGAAGCTAATAATGGTAGTCTATGACTTGCCATGGAGTGTGGAGGTGAAAAGTCTTGAATGACTTAATAGAAGAACTAGACAGTAGAGATCCTTTTCCAGTAGCTGTGATTTTAAAAGATTAAAAAAAAAAAAAAGCCAGTCTGGAGCTACAGAGTGAGTTCCAGGTCAGTTTGGGCTACAGCCAGACCCTACCTCAAACCCCCCCCCCCAAAAAAAAGGTGCACATTCTGTGGGGGAAAGCTGACAAAACTCTATAACCACTAATTGTTTAGCCCCACAATTCCAGCTATACTGGAACGTCCTGTGTACAGTTACTCATTGCACCACAGTATGTAATAGCAAACGATGGATGAAAAGAAAAATATTTTGGTTTTTCAAGGTGGGATTTCACTCTAGCCCAAGCTAACCTGGAATTCATTATGAAGTCTCAGGGTGGCCATGTACTCAAGGCAATCCTGCTACCTCAGCCTCCTGAGTGCTGGAATTAGAGGTGTGTGCCACCATGCCCGGCTTAAAAAAGATAGCTATTCTTAGGGCCTGAGAGATGGCTTAGCAGTGCCTGCAAAGCCTAAAGGCCCAGGTTCAATTCCTCAGTACCCACATAAAGCCAGATGCCCAAGATCATCCAGAATTCGTTTGCAGACGTTAGAGGCCCTGGTATGCCCATTCTCTCTCTCTCTCTGAATTAAAAATTAAAAACTATTTTTAAATCCTTTCACAAATATTGTGGTTGTAAAAAAAAAGCTGTTTGTGGACTGGAAAAATCTCTAAGATATATGGTCAAGTTTTTTGTTTTGTTCTGTTTTGTTTTGTTTTTCGAGGTAGGGTCTCACTCTAGCTCAGGCTGACCTGGAATTCACTATGTAGTCTCAGAGTGGCCTCAAACTCACAGTGATCCTCCTACCTCTGCCTCCCAAGTGCTGGGATTAAAGGCGTGCACCACCACACCTGGCTTTATGGTCAAGTTTTCACACAGTGTGTGCTGTCTGTACAGGAAAAAGGAAAAAAGAATGACCATGTGGCATATGTAGACTGAGGTATTAAATGTGCAGGAAATATCTCTGGAAGCAAGTGCCTAGGGTAAGGGCTGGAAGAGGAAACTTCTCCATGTAGTTTACTTAGTATCCATTTATCCATTTTAAAAATTTGGACTGTACAGATGTGCCATAAGTTATTTGAGACAAGTTAAGGCAGGTGTGGTGGGCCATACCTATTATCTCAGTTCTCAGGAAGGATGTGGAGTTAGAGGGAAATTAGGACCTTGTTTTTTTTTTAATAATTTTATTTATTTATTTATTTATTTTATTTGAGAGAGACAGACACAGAGAGAAAGACAGATAGAGGGAGAGAGAGAGAATGGGCGCGCTAGGGCCTCCAGCCTCTGCAAACGAACTCCAGACGCGTGCGCCCCCTTCTGCATCTGGCTAACGTGGGACCTGGGGAACCGAGCCTCGAACCGGGGTCCTTAGGCTTCACAGGCAAGAGCTTCACCGCTAAGCCATCTCTCCAGCCCAGGACCTTGTTTTAACACACACTCATACACACACACACACACATGGCGGGGGCCAGGGGGAGAACGGCCTGGCTTGGTGTCACACACCTGTAATCCTAGCACTTTGGAGACTAAGGCAGGAAGATCGCTGAGTTGGATGCCAAGTTGGAGTGGACTGATAAAGCTTTGGGCTAACTTTGGGCTTTAGGAAGCATGAATCTAGCAGCCTAAAATACCAACAGCTTCGCCGATCAAGCTTGAGGTTAGTTAAGCTCATTCGCACAGCACTGGTACCTGTTGGCCTGGCCTGTTATGAGGATGCATGCAAATGGGCTCCAAGCAGCGAAGTGTGGATCCAGGTTCACAGACAGGGACTGGGGTCTGAGCAGTGCTTGCTTGCTTACCGGCTCCTGGAGAAACAGCTGCCCCGCAGCATAAACCGGAACAGCCCAAACAGCCCGAGGGTCTGAGCTACCGAGAAGCGGGACCCCACCAAGCATGAGCCCAAAGGCGGTGCGGCAGGAGTCCAGGGACCGAGGCCCGACTGGGTCCTTTCTGAACCGTCTTCCGCCCGCTCGCACCTCCCATTGCACCTCGAACTCGCATCTTAGAGAAACACTGTTAGGTTTTCGGGTTCTTTCTGTTTGTGAGAAAGGGTCTCACTACGTAGCCGTGGTTGGCCTGAAACTGGCTATGTAGACCAGCAATTCCGCTGGCCCCGCGCGAGTGCTAGGATTGGGGTTTCGGGGAGCCAGACTGGTCTCAACTGCGTAGCTAAAGCCTAGACCTTCCGATCTTCCTGCTTTCGCCTCTCAAAGGTTGGGATTATCGGTGGGTGTCACCTCGAGCCAACTCGGGGGCTTCTCTTTCCAGTGTCATCTGCGCGGCCTCACGAGCACCTCGCGCGCGGCCCGTACCTGTGACTCCGCGGTCGGGGCAGCCACCGAGGTGGGCCTCGCTCCATCCTGGCACGCCGGGCTGGGGGCGCCGCTGGCGGATGCCCGGGCTCCGGGGACCGGCAGCCACGCTGCGAGGCACGTCCAGGCGGTCCGGAGTCGGGGGCCGCGGGCTCGGGGCGGAGGGGAGGCGGCCCGCACGGGGGGCTCAGGGCTCGCCAGGATGGCCTCGACAGAGAGAGGACAGCAGGCGTCCGGGAGCCCCGGGGACACGGGCGCGGGAAAGCCGGGACTCGACCCTAGATCCCCAGGGACCGGGCAGCCCTAGTGCTGGGCCGGGCATGGCGCGGGAGGGCGCGGACCGGCCAGAGAGCACCCCGCGCGAAGGGATTCACCTTCCTGCTGTCCCGCGGGGCCTCGAGTCGCGGCGTGGAGACCCACACAGCCCGAGGGGGGGGAGGGAGCGGGTCTGGAGAGCTGTCTCTACCTCCTCCTCTTCCCCAATCTCCTCCTAATCTGTTTTTATTTTATTTTAATTAATTAACTATTATTTTATTATTTTTACTTATTTATGTATTTATGTATTTATTTTGGTTCTTCGAGGTAGGGTCTCGCTCTAGCTCAGGCTGACCTGGAATAAACTATGTCGTCTCAGGATGGCCTCGAACTCACAGCAATCCTCCTACCTCTGCCTCAAAGGCGTGAGCCGCCACGCCCGGCTATTTGTTTTTATTTAAATTTATTTATATTTGTAATCAGAAAAGGAGGGGGGGAGAGAGCATGAGTGCGAAAGCCAGAGCCTTTTGCCACGGCAAATGAACTCCAGATGCATGTGCCACTTTGTGCATCTGGCTTTACTTAGGTACCAGGGAATCGAAACCGGATCTTTTAATTTTTTTAAGTTTTTAAAAAAGTATTTATTATTTG
The DNA here is from genome assembly GCF_020740685.1 of Jaculus jaculus. Lineage (NCBI taxonomy): Eukaryota > Metazoa > Chordata > Mammalia > Rodentia > Dipodidae > Jaculus > Jaculus jaculus. The sequence goes on from NC_059107.1 coordinate 61,866,830, forward strand.
ACAGAGAAAGAGGGAGAGAGAATGAATGGGAGCGCCAGGGCCTCCAGCCACTGCAAACGAACTCCAGATGCGTGCCCCCACCTTGTGCAGCTGGCTAACGTGGGTCCTGGGGAATCAAACCTGGGTCCTTTGGCTTTGCAGGCAAACGCCTTAACCACTGTCATCCCTCCAGTCTGAAACCGATCTTTAGGATTTGCAGGCAAGTGCCTTAAGGCGCTAAGCCATCTCTCCAGCCCCAAATAAAAATATTTTAAAATTACTAAGCATTTGATCCATTAACACTGTGTAGATAAACCTCCCAGAAACCTGAAGATACTGCAGTAATGTCTTCTTCTTCTTCTTCTTCTTCTTCTTCTTCTTCTTCTTCTTCTTCTTCTTCTTCTTCTTCTTCTTCTTCTTCTTCTTCTTCTTCTTCTTCCTCCTCCTCCTCCTCCTCCTCCTCCTCCTCCTCCTCCTCCTCCTCCTCCTCCTCCTCCTCCTCCTCCTCCTCCTCCTCTTCTTCTTCTTCTTCTTCTTCTTCTTCTTCTCCTCTTCCTCCTCCTGCTCCTTCTTTCCTCTTCCTCCTCTTTCTTCTTCTTTGTTTTTCGAGGTAAGGTGTGACTCTAGCCCTGGCTAACCTGGAATTCCATATGTGTCTCAGGGTGGCCTCAAACTCATGGTGATCATCCAACCTTTGCCTCCCGAGTGCTGGAATTACAGGCGTGCACTACCACGCCTGACACCATATTCTTTTAGATATTTCCAGAAGTTTTCTGTCCACACACCACAAGACCCTGCTGCAGAAAGATCTTTTCTTTTTTTTCCCCTTCCTTCCTTCCTTCCTTCCTTCCTTCCTTCCTTCCTTCCTTCCTTCCTTCCTTCCTTCCTCCTTTCCTTTCCTTTCCTTTCCTTTCCTTTCCTTTCCTTTCCTTTCCTTTTCTTTCCTTTCCTTTCCTTTCCTTTCCTTTCCTTTCCTTTCCTTTCCTTTCCTTTCCTTTCCTTCCTTCCTTCCTTCTTTCCTGCCTTCCTTCTTTCCTTCCTTCCTTCTTTCTTTCTTTCCTTTTTTTTTTTTTTTTCCCCGAGGTAGGGTATCACTCTAGCCCAGCCTGACCTGAAATTCACTATGTAGTCTCAGGGTGGCCTCAAGCTCACAGAGATCCACCACCTCCCAAGTGGTAGGATTAAAGGTATGTGCCACCACGCCCAGCTAGAAAGTACTTTTCTGTTGGGCATGTTGTACAAGCCTATAATCCCAGTTGGTACAGGCCTATATATCCCGTTTAGGAGGTTGAGGTTGGAGGATCATGAATTTGAGGCCAGCCTGGGTTACAAAATGAAGCCTTAGCAAGGTGTGGTGGCACACACCTCTAATCCTAGAGCTCAGGAAGCTGAGATACGAAGATTGCTCTGTTGAAGGCCAGCTACAGAGCTAAGCTACAGAGTGAGTTCCAGGTCAGTCTGGGCTGGTGTGAGAACACAGGGTCTGGAAAGATGGCTCAGCAGTTAGAGGCGCTTGCTTGCAAAGTCTGTGGTGTGGGTTCAATTCCCCAAAAAGCATCTGGTTGGAGTTTGTTTGTAGAGGCAGGAGGCCCTAGTGTGTTCATAATCTCTCTCTCTCTCTCTCTCAAATAAATGAATAAATAAATATTCATAAACAAACATACAAACCAAAATGAAACCTTGACAAAGAAAGGGAAGGTGAAAGGAGAAGGGAAGGGAAATAAATTTGTCATAGTGGTACACACCCATAATTCTAGCATTCAAGAGGCTAAAGTAGGAGGATTACCATGAGTTTGAGGCCAGCCTGAAGTCTATAGTGAATGTTGCTGGCCAGGATCATATAGCTTCAAAAAGCAAAAGCCAGGTGTGGTGGTGCATGCCTTTACTCCCAGCACTCTCGGGAGGCAGAGGTAAGAGGATCACTTGAGACTGCATAGTGAATTCCAGGTCAGCCTGGGCTACAAGGAGACCTTACTTAAAAAAAAAAAAAAAGAAAAAAAAAACCATGCATAGTGGGGAATGCTCACTCATAGTCTCAGTTCTTGGGAAGTAGAGGCAGGAGGAGTTCAAGATCATCCTCAGCTGTATATTGAGTTTGAGGTCAATGTAGACTACATGAGACCCTGTCTCAAAACACCAAAGAGGAAAGGAAAGGGGAGAAGGAGAGAGAGACGGAAGGGGGAAAAGGCAGAATGTAAGGAAAGAACAATCATTTTTATTACTCAGTTTCTTGCATTATATAGGTGTTAGGCAGACATTTGTGCCCAGATTTACAGATGGATGATCGATATTTTCTGGCTGTTGTCTTTGTGCAAGGTGCAAGGTACTGTCTGTATTTACCATCTGCAAAATGGAGAATGTTAGTAGTTGCCTTGGGATTGAAGTGAGATACCACAGAACACTTTAGAACTGCTCTGGAATTTGGGGAACAGCAGGCTGTGACAATGAAGTTCTGAATCCAAATTCCCAGTTCTTAGGGTATTCTGCCTTCCTGAATTCATGCTGAACACTAAACCTGCTCTATCAGGGTCCTTTAGTTCCTGGCTCTTGGGGATCTAGGACACAGCACACCTCCTGCTTGCTCCCTCTTGAGCACCTTGTAGGTGATGTCTGTCTGGTCCTAGGTCCATACTTGCTGTGTTCTGATGCTGGGGGGTGTAGCTCAGTTGGAGGAATCTTGCCTGGCACGCACAAGGCCCTGAATTCAATCACCAGGCCTACATAAACTGTGTGTGGTGATGCATGCCTATAATCATAGCAACTGGAAGACTGAAGCAGGAGGACCAGAAGTTCAGGGCTGGTCGTGTTTGAGAATAACTTAGGTTTCATGAGATCCTATCTCCGAAAATAAAACAACCAACAACCAAAACAATGTTTTGAAGGGCTACGTGGAGGGAGCATTTGCCTAGCAAGCTCAAGGCCATCAATTTGATCCCCATAATCCTAAAACAAAGCTTCCCGCATACAGTTGATTCTTTTTTTTTTTTTTAATATTTTTTGTTCATTTTTTATTTATTTATTTGAGAGTGACAGACGGAGAGAAAGACAGATAGAGGGGGGGAGAGAATGGGCGCGCCAGGGCTTCCAGCCTCTGCAAACGAACTCCAGACGCGTGCGCCCCCTTGTGCATCTGGCTAACGTGGGACCTGGGGAACCGAGCCTCGAACCGGGGTCCTTAGGCTTCACAGGCAAGCGCTTAACCACTAAGCCATCTCTCCAGCCCACAGTTGATTCTTTATGTGCACTTGTATACAGGAATGAGTTCATGAGCCACATACTGAGATTTGTCCAGGAGCTTTCTAACGGTCCCCAGTTTATTTCCTCCTTATTTACAGCCCCCCCACTTGCAAATAAATAAAAAATTATTTTTAACAGATAGGGTGGTGGGATGAAAATATGGATTAGCAGTTAAGGCGCTTCCCTGGAAAGCCTAAGGACCCAGGTTCAATTCCCCTATACCCATGTAAACTAGATGCACAAGTTGGCAAATACATCTGGAGTTTGTTTGTGGTGGCTAGAGGCCCTGGTATGCATATTCTCTCTCTCCCTCCCTCCCTCCCTCCCTCCCTCCCTCTCTCTCTCTCTCTCTCTCTGCCTCTTTCTCTCACAAATAAATTAATTTTTTAAATTGGTAAAAAAAAAAATAGAGTGGAGGAGTGCAAGAAGTAGTGGAATGTGTCTTTAATCCCAGAATTCAGGAGACAGAGGTGGAGGATCGCCATGAGTTCAAGGTCAGCCTGTGACTACATAGTGAATTCCAGGTCAGCCTAGGCTAGAGCAAGACCCTATCTTGAAAAACTAAAAAAAAAAAAAAAAAAGAATAGAGTAGAGAGAGATTGAGGAAGACAACCTGAAGTCATCCACGTATGTACACATACATGTAACCATACACATGTGAACATATATACACACCATATACACGTGTGCATGCAAAAGGTAATAATAACTGCAGACATCTGGAATATCGGAGCTTTGCACTCTTTCTTAAGTAAGTGCAAGTTTCCTTCTGTGGACGGAGGGAGGAAGCACACGGGCAAACACCATCTTAGCTGTGTTGGAATCACAGAGCCAATGGGGAGCTAAGGAAGAGGAAGATTCATTAGAGACTCTTTTGCTGCCCTTTCTTCCAGCATTCCCATGAGTACTATTCCTTTCCTCTTTTTATTTTATTTTATTATTTTAATTTTTTTTTCTTTTGGTTTTTCAAAGTGGGTTCTTGCTCTAGCCCAGGCTGACCTGAAATTCACTATGCAGTCTCAGGGTAGCCTCGAACTCACATCAATCCTCCTACCTCTGCCTCCCAAGTGCTGGCTTTAAGGTGTACACCACCACACCCAGCCTCTTTTCCTCTTTTTTAATAATTTTTTTTTTAATGAGGGAAGAGAGAGTGTGTGTGGGTGCGTGCGTGTGTGCGTGTGCCTGGACTTCTTGCTGCTACAAACTCCAGAAGCATGTGACACTTTGTGCATCTGGTTTACATGGGTACTGGGGAATCAAATGCAGTCATAATCACTGAGTCGTCTCTCTAGCTCCCTTTTCCCCATCCCCCTTTTTACTATCCTTTTTTTTTTTTTTTTTTTTCCCGAGGTGGGGTCTCACTCTGGTCCAGGCTGACCTGGAATTAACTCTGTCATTTCAGGGTGGCCTTGAACTCATGGCAATCCTCCTACCTCTGCCTCCCGAGTGCTGGGATTAAAAGCGTGCGCCACCACACCCGGCTTTTACTATCCTTTTTACAGTCTCACCCCTAAGGGAAACTTTCCCATCCCAAAGACAGGTGTTAGTGGTGAACATGCAGCTCATTGGAATTGAGGTTCAGGGCTCAAACCATGAGGCTTCAAGCGGAGCAGAGTGCTATCTGCAGACTATAAGCACCCAAGGGTCCTTGGAGAAGCCCCACACCTCCTCCTCCCCCCAAGCTGGCTCAGCTCCAGCGCAGCTCTGCTCCTCCTTCATTGCTTCTCAGCCCTGCTCCTGACCCAGAAGGAAGAGCCGGCGTTGTTTGCTCCTCCCTGCCTGCTGTGCTGAGCAGCCGGGCGCTATGCGCACCGACACGCGGGGCACCAGGCAGTTAGTCACCTGATGTTTCAAACTTTTTCTGACGTATGCTGCTTTTACGACCCTTGAAATCCTATGCTCTTTAATTAGGTTGAAGTCAACAAACATGTATTTGTTTGAGGCCTTTTCTGTGAGTTGGGTTTTATGAGGGGTACAAAGAGCAAGACAGATTACTGTTTCTGCCCTTGGGAACTCCCAGTCCCACAGTAGGATAGAGGAGACAGAGAGACCCGTCCGCAGCTCAGTGACACACCTGCCAAACCAGAGGAGCTGGGTCTATGGGAATATGAAGGACAAATTAGGGTAGGGATAATTTTATTTTATAATTTTATTGTATATTTATTATTTTTTGTAGTAACAGGGATAGAATCCAGGGTCTTGTGCTCCCTATACAAGTTCTCTGCCACTGAGATTTACCTCTAGTCCTTTTTTTTTACTTTTATGTTTGAAGCAAGGTCGTTCTAAGTTGCCCAGGCTGGCCTCGAAATTTCCATCCCCCATCTCATCTTCCTGAATGGCTGAGATAATAGGCTTATAACACCACACCTAGCTAGGGATAGATAACATTAGAGGCTAAAGAAGGTTTCCCAGAAGAGACTTTCCTCAGCAGATAGTTCCAAAGAGTGAGGCCTGCCAAGACTTGGGAGTGGGTGAGACAAGGCAGAGGGAGAATTCTATAAACAAGATAAAGAAAGGGTAGTTTCTACCCTAGGTGGTTCCCACCTTGAAACATGAGCAAGATGGAGGGATGGCTTAGCGGTTAAGGCGTTTGCCTGAAAAGCCAAAGGACCCAGGTTCAATTCCCCAGGACCCATGTTAGCCAGGTGCACAAGGTGGAGTTCGTTTGCAGTGGCTGGAGGCCCTGGCATGCCCATTGTGTCTCTCTTTCCTCCTTTCTCTGTCAAATAAATAAAAATAAATAAATAAACATGAACAAGACAAGGAAGGAAGAGTTGGTGAGAGAAGACTGAGGATGTGGCCCAAGGTGGCCTTGAACTTGCTGTGGAGCTGAGGGTGAACATCCTCCCAAAGATTGGGTTACAGGCCTGTGCCACTTTGCCCAACTTGAAGCAGCTCATTTTCTCTCTGCTTGGAGCACAATAGGGCTGGCAGCAAACAGTGAAAGCCTTGTCTCATACTGAAAGAAGGACACTGAAAGCCCACCAAAGGGAAGGGATTTTTCCCAAAAGGTAAAACTCAGCCCAGGCTCTGAACATTCAGGACACTGTCCTCAAAAGCCCTAGGACTAGCTGGGTATGGTGGCACATGCCTTTAATCCCAGCATTCAGGAGGCAGAGGTAGGAGCCCATCATGTCCTCTCAGGGTGGCCTCAAAGTCTCCTGAGTGCTGAGATTAAAGGCGTGTGCCACCACACCCAGCTGAGTTTGAATTCTTTCCCTCCTCTGTTGTGTCTGTGTGCATGTTCATGTGAGGGGGGAGACATGTTCATGTGTGTGTGTGGCTATACCATGGCCTGCGCATGGACACAAAGAACAGCTGCCAGGTTGCCAATCCTTGCCTTCCACTTCATTTGAAGCAGAGTCTCATTCACTTCCAGGGAGTTCTCTTGTCTCCCCCTCCCTTCTCACTGTAGGTACACTAGGACTGGAGACACTCGTGTCCAGCTTTTATGTGGGTTCTGGGCATCCGAACTCAGGTACTCACACTTACATGGCAAAACCTCTATCCACTGAGCAATCCTCCCAGCTCCTCTTCGAGTTCTTTTTTTTTTTTTTTTTTTTTTTTTTTGAGGTAGGGTCTCACTCTTGCCCAAACTGATCTGGAACTCAATCTAGTTCCAAACTAGCCTCCAAAACACAGGTGATCTTCCTATTTCTGCCTCCCCAGTGCTAGGATTAAAGGCGTCTGTCACCATGCCCAGCCCCAATTATTAAAGAGACTAGATGGGCTGAAGGGAGATGGTATTGGGCCTTGAGAGGCCTGGGCGTGAGGTCTAGTGGAACTTCCTGAGCCTAGCTAAAGTTTGGTGACCTGTCTCTGGCCAGCTAGGACTCAGCAAGATGCCTAATGGCTTCTGGCCTGCTACTTCCAGGAGTTGTAATTATCATTTCAATAGTCACAGTTTACTATTGGCCCTTACCTCTTCTCCATCCTAAAATCCCCGCCTTCGTTCTCAACATTATATAGGCAACTGCTTGTAACAATAAAGCGAGTTCCTGCTTCGACAAGACTCCCGACTCAGTGTGGTTTTTCTCCGGTGACTAGGAGAGGTTCTGAGTCTATGACACTTATCCTTCTCCTCAACCCCTTGGGAGGAACCAGCGGGCCTGGTCCTTCCTCAGCAATACCTACCTGCTGGGGAGGAGCCCAGCAAGATGGGTTAGTGGTTAAGGTCTTGCCTGTAAAGCCAAAGGACCTAGGTTTGATTCCCCAGGACCCACCTAAGCTAGCTGCACAAGGCGGCAGATGTGTCTGGAGTTTATCAGCAGCAGCTGGAGGTCCTGGCACACCTGTTCACTCTCCCTCTCTCTCAGATAAATAATATATATATATTTTAAGAGAAGAGGGCTGGAGAAATGGCTTAGCAGTTAATGCATTTGCCTGCAAATTCAATTTCCCAGTATCCACATAAAGCCAGATGCACATAGGGGTGCATGCATCTAGAGTTTGTTCACAGTGGTTAGAGACCCTGGTATGCCCATTCTTTCTCTGTCTCTTTCTGCTTGCAAGTAAATATTTTTAAAATAAAAAAAAATATTTTTTGTTTGGTTGTTTTTGTTATTCGAGGTAGGTTCTCACTCTGGCCCAGGCTGACCTGGAACTAACTATGTAGTCTTAGGGTGGCCTCAAACTCACGGCAGTCCTCCTGTCTCTGCCTCCTGAGTGCTAGGATTAAAGGTGTGCACCAGCACGCCTGTCTTTTAAACTATTTTTTTTATTTATTTATTTATTTATTTATTTATTTATTTATTTATTTATTTATAGAGAAAGAGGCAGATATGACAGAGAGAGAGAGAATGGGCATGCTAGGGCCACCAGTCACTGCAAATGAACTCCAGACACATGTGCTACCTTGTGTATCTGGCTTACATGGGTCCTGGAGAATGGAGCCTGGGTCCTTAGGCTTCCCAGGCAAACACCTAACTCTGTAACCCCAAAAATTTAAAAATATTTTACTTTTTATGTATTTATTTGAGAGACAGAGAGAGAGAGGCAGATAGAGAATGGGTACACCAGGGCCTCCAGCCACTGCAAAAGAATTCCAGACATATGCACCACTTTGTGCATCTGCCTTTATATGAATACTGGGGAATCAAATCTGGGTCCTTAGGCTTCACAGGAAACAGACTTAACTGCCAACCCATTTTCCCAGCCCAAATAAAACATTAAGAAAATTTTTAAATTTAATTTATTTATTTGACAGAGAGAGAAAGAAGCAAATAGAGAGTGGGAGAGAGAATGGACATGCCAAGGCCTCTAACCCTGCAAACAAATTCCAGACGCATGAGTCACCTTGTGCATCTGGCTTATGTGGGTTCTGGGGAGTCAAACCTGGGTTCTCTGGCTTTTCAGGCAAGTGCCTTTACTGCTAAGCCATCCCTCAAGTTCCCAAATAAAATATATTTTTTTATTTAAAAATGTTTTTATTCATATTTATTTATATGAGAAAGAGAGGTAGAGAGAATAGGTGCATCAGGGCCTCCAGCTACTGCAATCCAACACCAGATACATGTGCCACCTTGTGTATCTGTCTTATAGGTAAATGAACCTTTGGCTGTGCAGGGAAGCATCTTAACTGCTAATCCATTTCTTCAGCCCCACTACAATTTTTTTTTTCTTTTTAAAATATTTTTAAAAATTTTTTTATTTTTATTAACATTTTCCATGATTATAAAATATATCCCATGGTAATTCCCTCCCTCCCCACCCCCAAACTTTCCCATTTGAAATTCCATTCTCCATCATATTACCTCCCCATTACAATCATTGTAATTACATATATACAATATCAACCTATTAAGTATCCTCCTCCCTTCCTTTCTCTTCCCTTTATGTCTCCTTTTTAACTTACCGGCCTCTGTTACTAAGCATTTTCATTCTCACGCAGAAGGTCAATCATCTGTAGCTAGGATCCACATATGAGAGAGAACATGTGGCGCTTGGCTTTCTGGGCCTGGATAACCTCACCTAGTATAATCCTTTCCAGGTCCATCCATTTTTCTGCAAATTTCATAACTTCATTTTTCTTTACTGCTGAGTAGAACTCCATTGTATAAATGTGCCAAATCTTCATTATCCACTCATTAGTTGAGGGACATCTAGGCTGGTTCCATTTCCCAGCTATTATAAATTGAGCAGCAATAAAGGCTTCACAGGCAAGCGCTTAACCGCTACGCCATCTCTCCAGCCCAAGAGTTTTTTATTTCATTAACTGTGTTCTTCATTGCTAGTAATTCTGACTGGTTTTTCTTTATTATTTTTATTTCCTTATTTATGTCTTGTATTGCCTTCTTTGTTTCATTAAATTGCTGTCCTGTGTCTTCTTTGATTCCTTTGATTTCCTCTTTGATTCTTTTGATTTGTTCTTTGACCTCTTTGAACATATTTATAATCATTCTTTGGAACTCTTTCTCAAGCATTTCTTCTAACTCGTTCTCACTGGAGGACATTTCTGATGCATTAATACTTTTAGGTGGATTTATATCGTCTTGCTTTTTAGTGTTTCTTGTGTTATAATGTATATATTTTTGCATCTTGGATTAAGTTAATGCTTGGATTTTCTAGCTAGCTGGGTATTCTTAGCTGTATCAATTGATTTGATGTAATATATTTTCAGGGTAGGAGCTTAAGGTGTTAGGTGTGGCTCTTAAGACTCTCAGAGTATCTACAAAGATGTTCTTAGGGTTGAGTTTCCCTGCTATAGGAGTATTCAAGCAGGCTGAGTGGAATAAAATACAGGTAGATTCTAAAATTTAACTAAACACTGTACACATTCAATCAAAAACAGCCCCAAGTATGTATGCAAGAGTAGTTATTATAATGACCAGATCCTCTATCAACAAAGAGGTTAAGATTTCTGGTCTATTGAGGGATCCAAGTCAGCTTGCGACCAAGTGAGACCCTTCCCTGGTGCAATCCCAGTTACCTTGGATGATTTTGGTCTCAGTCAAGTTGCTGCCTGGGTCGTCGGTCCGCTGTTCTGATTTTTGGAGCTGGGCACTGGCTTTTCCTGAGGGGCAAACCGAGCCTGTCAAGTGTGGCCCTGCAGATCAGCACCCCTGCTGCTGAAACTGCTGCTGCTCAAGCTGCCGCTGCTGGGTCTGTTGCTGCTGCTGCTGGGTCCACCGCTGCTGCTGCCTCTGCTGCTGCTGTAGCTGCCACTTCTGGAGCCACCACTGCTGCTGAAGCTGCTGCATCTGGGTCTGCCGCTGCTGCCACTCCTGGGTCTGCCGCTGCTGCCGAGACTGGAGCTGCTACTGCTGGGGCCGCTGTTACCGGTGCCAGAGCCACTGATGTTGCTGCCAAACTCTGCTCCTGCTTGGGTCCCGCTGTCGCTCAAGTTGGTGTGGCCGGTCCCGGACCACTGCTCTGTTCGCTGGAGCTGGGCTCAGGCAGTGGGGGAGGGGAGGGAGCTGCAGCTGCTCTGGTTGTTTCGCTGCTCCATGTGTTCTTCTACCTCACGGTCTGCTCCTCCGCTGCTTGCTGCCTCTCTCCCCTCACGTTTCCTGAGTTGTGGAGAGTGCCGCTGTGAGGGGAAGCGCCCGCACCTGGCTTTTCCTGCAGCTGGAGCCAAGCCTGGCTGCTTTCTGGTGCACCGCTGCGGCAGATGGCGGAGCTGCCGGAGCCGCTTTTCCCGCCTGTGCAGGCTCTGGATCTCTTCTACTTCTCCGCTGCCGCTTCAATTTCCTAGACACCTCCCTTTTTAGTAAAAGTGTGTATTTTGCTGAATTTTTTTGGTCTTTTTTCCCCCCTAGGCTGCTTTGCTGTGGTACCTATGCCGCCATCCTAACCGGAAGTCCTCCCAAATAAAATATTTTTTAAAAATCATTATTGTAGCCAGGCGTGGTGGCGCACACCTTTAATCCCAGCACTTGGGAGGCAGAGGTAGGAGGATTGCCATTAGTTTGAGGCCACCCTGAGAGTGATTTCTAGGTCAGCCTGAGCTACAGTGAGACCCTACCTCAAAAAAAAAAAAATCATTATTCTGGGCTGGAGAGATGACTCAGCAGCTAAAGATACTTGTTTGTGAAGTCTGACAGCCTGGGTTCCATTCTCCAGTAGCCATGTCAAGCCAGATGCACAAATTGGCACATGCATCAGAGTTTCTTTGCAGTGGCAAGAGACCCTGGCAGTATGCCCATTCTCATTCATCTGTCTCTCTCTCTCCTTACAAATAAATAAATAAATAAAAAATTTTAACAATCACACTAAGAGCTGGGTGTGGTAGCGCATGCCTTTAATCCCAGGAGGCAGAAGTAGGAGGATCGCCATGAATCCAAGGCCACTCTGAAACTACATAGTGAATTCCAGGTCAGCCTGGGCTAGAGCGAGACCCTACCTCAAAAAAAAAAAAAGAAAAGAAAAGAAAAGAAAAGAAAAGAAAAAGGAAAAAGAAAAAAGAAAAGAAAAGAAAGGAAGGAAGGAAGGAAGGAAAGAAAGAAAGCCCACAGGATAAAAAATACCCAGAAAAAGAGGCAGTGCTCCGAAGAAAAGGAAAGAGGTGGTGGTGGTAGTGGTGCATGCCTTGCACATTAGTGCCAGGTGGTTCTGGGCAGGGGGATGAGGACAGATTTTTCATGTCACAACACTAAAAGGCCACTAAGCCTTTGCTACCTATCCTAAGGTTGAGCAACTGATCCCAAGGTGGCCAAGATGGGAGGGTGCAGTTGGGGAAGGGTGCTGGAGGTCCTGGGAAACTTTACTTCCCAAGCTAGGTATAGAGACTGGGCCCAGCTACTGGTCTCCTGGAGGTTTGTGAGGAAGGGCGAGGAAGACTGATTTGTTTGCTGTTCACACTTGCATGGAGTGCTGCCCCTTGGAGTCCTGGCTTCAAAAGTCAGGGTGATAGGGAAACGGGGAACAGGGATCTCAGAATCGCCAGCATCCACACAATAACCTGGGAAAGTCACTGTCTGTAAGCTCCTGGAGGGAGTTGGGCGGTTGGGTATCCCTGGAGGTGCAAAAGGTGTCAGGGCAGGGGTTGAGGATGTAGCTCAATTAGTAGAGTGCTTGCCTAGCATGTGGGAAGCCCTGGGGTTCAATCCCCAGCACCACATAAAACCAGGTATGGTGGCACAAATTTATAATCCTAATATTCCAGAAGTGGAGGCAGGAAGATTAGAAGTTCCTCCTTGGCTACAGAAAGAGTTCAAGGCCAGCCTGGGCTACATGAGGCCCTGTCCAATATGTATATATATATGCAAGGAATGAAAAAGAAAAGAGCTGGAAATAGCTCAGTCAGTAAAATATTTCCCATGTAAGCATGAGGATCTGAGTTCAATTCCCAGAACTCAAGTAAAAAAACAAGGCATGAAGCCTAGAATGGTGGCCCATGCCTTTAATGCCAGCACTCAGGAGGCAGAGGTAGGAGGATGGCTGTGGGTTCAAGGCCAGCCTGACTGAGAGTACATACTGAATTCCAGGTCAGCCTGTGCTAGGGCAAAACACTACCTGGAAATGCCAAAAAAAAGTGTGTGTGTGGGGGGGTGGTAGGAGAATGGTAGTTTGTGAACTAGCACTGAGAGGGAAGACAGGAGGATCCCTGGGGTCATCTGGCCAGCCAGTCTAGCCTAATTGGCAAGCTTCAGGCTAATAAAAGACCCAGTCTCAAAAAAGGGGGGGGGCATTTTAAGAACAAATGTGTGCACATGTACATACACACATGAACATACACACATATGCATACACAAATATGCTCTATTTTAATTTATTTTTATTTGTTATTATTATTACTATTATATATATATTTATTTTGTTTTTCAAGGTAGGGGCTCACTCTAGCCCAGGCTGACCTGGAATTCACTATGGAGTCTCAGGGTGGCCTTGAACTCATGGCGTTCCTCCTGCCTCTGCCTCCCGAGTGCTGAGATTAAAGGTGTGTGCCACCATGCCCGGACTATTTAATTTAATTTAATTTATTTGAGAGAGAGAGATAGAAAGAAGCAGAGAGAGAGGAGAGAAAGGGCATGCCAGGGCCTTTCAGCCACTGCAAACAAACTCCAGATTCATGCACCACCTTCTGCATCTGGCTTATGTTGGTGGTTGGGAACTGAACATGGGTTTTTGGCTTCACAGGAAAATGCCTTAACCACTAAGCCATCTCTGCAGCCCCATTATATTTTTATCTTTAAAAATATTTTTGTTCTGCTGGGCCTGGTGGCACACACCTTTAGTCTCAGCATTTGGGAGGCAGAGGCAGGAGGAACGCCATGAGTTCAAGGCCACCCTGAGACTCCATAGTGAATTCCACGTCAGCCTGGGCTAGAGTGAGCCCCTACCTTGAAAAACCAAAATATATATATCTTCTTATTTATTTATTTATTTGACAGAGAAAGAGGTAGAAAGAGAGAATGGGCACACCAGGGCCTCCAGCCACTGCAAAGGAAGGGCCTCCAGCCACTGCAAAGGAACTCCAGACACATGTGCTCCCTTGTGCATCTGGCTTACGTGGTTCCTGGGGAATCGAACCTGGGTCCTTTGGCTTTGCAGACAAATGACTTAATTGCTAAGCCATCCCTCCAGCACCCCCACCTCTATTTTTTTTTTTTTTAATGATGTGATAGCCAGACATGGCACATTACCTTTAATCCCAGCACTCAGGAGGCAGAGTTAGGAGGATCGCCATGAATTCAAGGCCACTCTAAGACTACATAGTGAATTACAGGTCAGCCTGAGTTAGAGTGAGACCCTACCTTGAAAAATGAACAACCAAAAAAAAAAAAAAAAAAAAAAAGTGAGGAACTTAGTCTGGCTGGCTTACTCCTTTCTTGGGAAGGACTACCCAGGGCTCACCCTGAGTGGAAGGGCTTGACTTCGTAAGGTCCCCTCAGCAAGGAACAAATTATCATGATTTTTGTTGTTGTTTTGAGTTTTTGAGGAAGGGACTCAGGCTGACTTGGAACTCACAGTGATTCTACCTCTGCCTCCCAAGTGCTGGGATGAAAGGCATGTGCCACCACACCCAGTGAAACAAATTCAAATTATCTTTTTTTTTTTTTTTCTTTTTTTGAGGTAAGGTCTCACTCTAGTACAGGTTGACCTGGAATTCACTATGTAGTCTCAGGATGGCCTCGATCTAATGGTGAACCTCCAATCTCTGCTTCCCGAGTGCTGGGATTAAAGGCATGTGTCACCACAGCTGGTATTTTTAAATTATGAAATTATTAATTATTAAAATTATTAAATTATTAAAATTATTAATTATTAAAAAATAATTTATTTTTATTAAAACTTCCATGATTGTAAACAATATCCCATGATAATCTCTCCCTCCACCCACTTTCCGCTTTGAAACTCCACTCTCCATCATATCCCCTCCCCCTCTCAATCAGTCTCTCTTACTTTGATATCATTATTTTTTCCTCATATTATGATGACTTGTGTAGGTAGTGTATGGCACTGTAGGGTCATGGATATACAGGCCATTTTGTGTCTGGAGGAGCACACTGTAAGGAGTCTTACCCTTCCTTTAGCTCTTACATTCTTTCTGCCACCTCTTCTGCAAAACACCCTGAGCCTTGGCAGATGTGATAGACATATCTCAGTGCTGAACACTCCTCTGTCATTTCTTATCTGCACCATGGTGCCTTCTGAGTCATCCCAAGGTCACTGCCATCTGAAAAGAGTAGCTTCTCTAAGCAAAAGTGAGAGTTGTATTAATATATGGGTATGAACATTAAGAAAAGTGCTTACTGGGCAGTTTGGTGAGCATAGTATATACATTTAGCCAGATAGCAGCAGATATTATATCCCTAGGGCTCATGGCTACCCCTGTTGTAGGTTTTCAGTACTAGGCATGTATTCCCTCCCATGGAGCAGGCCTCAAGTCCAATTAGAGAGTGGCTAGTTTCCCCAATAGCAGACATGCCACTATTGCACCCATTGGCTCATTTGGCCTACCTGGCCAAATTTAAGGCTTGCAGTGTCCACTGTTGAGTATCTCCACTGGTGGGTGATTTCTCTCTCTCTCACATTAACTGCATGCAGTATAGCTTTTTTCAGCTTTCTGTCAGCTGGTCTACATGGAGGAGGTTATCAGCTCAGTTCCAGCAGGATTTCTCAGTGGCCTTGCAGTCCAAGTTTGTGGAGTCTTCAGCAATAGGGTCTTACCATCTATTCCTGTTGGGAAACTAAGGGCCTCGGCAATGGCCAGTGATGTTTTGGGGGCATCAGGGACCTCCCTGACCAACAACTCACTGGAAGGTATCCCATCCCTGGCACTGAAAATTTTCTAGTAACAATTGATGGCTCCTGAGTGTTCCATTGTCCAAAAAAGTAAGTTTCCATATGATTTATCTATATCCTCTTAGATTTTGATTAGCCCTCCCTCCACCTTTCCTTTACTCAATCTCTTCCCCTGACCTTACTTAGGCCTTTTCATCCCATTAATCTGTTCTTCTACTTACATATTTACAATACCATCCTATTAAGTTCCCCCTCCCTTCCTTTCTATTCCCTTTATATCTCCATTCTAGCTTACTGGCCTCTGCTACTGGGATTTCTTCCTACTCACACAGAAGTCCAATCATCTATAGCTAGGATCCACATATGAGAGAGAACATGTGATGTTTGGCTTTTCTGGGCCTAGGTTACCTCACTTAGTATAATCCTTTCCAGATCCATCCATTTTCCTGCATATTTCATAATTTCATTTTTCTTTACCGCTGAGTAAAATGCCATTGTGTAAATGTGCCATGTCTTCATTATCTACTCATCAATTGAGGGACATCTAGGTTAGTTCCATTTCCCAGCTATTATGAATAGAGCAGCAACAAACATGGTTGAGCAAGTATCTCTAAGGTAGTGAGATAAGTCCTTAGGATATATGCCTACGTGGTATAGCTGGGTCTTATGATAGATCTAATTTTATCTGATTTCCGCAATGGCTGGACCAGATTGCATTCCCACCAACAGTGTAGAAGGTCTCCTCTTTTTCTACATCCTCACCAGCATTTATGGTGATTTGTTTTCATGATGGTAGCCAATCTGACAGGAATGAGATGGAATCTTAATGTAGTTTTATTCTGCACTTCCCTGATGACTAGAGATGTAGAACATTTTTTTAGATTTTTTAATATGCCATCTATATTTCTTCTTTTCAAAACTCCCTATTTAGTTCCATAGCTCATTTTTAAAAAAATATTTTTGGTTCATTTTTATTTATTTATTTGAGAGTGACGGGGGGTGAGGGGCGCAGATAGATAGAGAATGGATGCGCCAGGGCTTCCAGCCACTGCAAACAAACTCCAGAAGTGGGCGCCCCCTTGTGCATCTGGCTAACGTGGGTCCTTGGGGAATCGAGCCTCAAACCAGAGTCCTTAGGCTTCACAGGCAAGCGCTTAACCGCTAAGCCATCTCTCCAGCCCCATAGCTCATTTTAAAAAAAATTTTATTAACATTTTTCATGATTATAAAAAAATATCCCATGGTAATTCCCTCCCTCCCCACCCCCACACTTTCCCCTTTGAAATTACATTCTCCATCATATTACCTCCCCATTACAATCACTGTACTTACATATATACAATATCAACCTATTAAGTATCCTCGTCCCTTCCTTTCTCTTCCCTTTATGTCTCCTTTTTAACTTATTGGCCTCTGCTACCAAGTATTTTCCTTCTCACACAGAAGCCCAATCATCTGTAGCTAGGATCCACATATGAGAGAGAACATGTGGCGCCCATAGCTCATTTTTTAATTGCATTATTTGATTTGTTATTATTTAATATTTTAAGATTTTGTATATCCTAGATATTAATGCTCTATCAGATGTATAGCTGGCAAAGAATTTTTCCCATTCTGTAGGTTGCCTCTTGGCTTTATTCACAGTGTCCTTTGCTGTACAAAATCTTTATAATTTCATGAGGTCCAAGCGGTTAATCTGTGGTTTTATTACTGGAGCAATTGAGGTTATATTCAGAAAGTCTTTGCCAAGACCAATATGTTGAAGGGTTTCCCCTACTTTTTCCTCTAGAAGTTTCAGAGTTTCAGGTCTGATAATAAGGTCTTTGATCCATTTGGACTTAATTTTTGTTCATGGAGAGAGAGAAGGATCTGTTTTCATCCTTCTACAGATACATATCCAGCTTTTCCAGCACCATTTGCTGAAGAAGCTGTTTTTTTCTCCAACAAGTATTTTTGGCATTTTTGTCAAATATCAGGTGGCTATAGCTACCCGTACTTACAACTGGGTCCTATATTCTGTTCCACTGATCTACATGTCTGCTTTTGTGCCAGTACCATGCTGTTTTTGTTACTATGACTTTGTAGTATAGGTTAAAATCAGGTATGGTGATACCACAAGTCTTATTTTTGTTGTTCAGTATTATTTTAGATATTTGAGATTTTTTTGTGATTCCAAATGAATTTTTGGATTGGTTTTCTATTTCTATGAAGAATGCCATTGGTATTTTGATGGGGATAGCATTAAATGTGTATATTGCTTTTGGTAAGATTGCCACTTTCACAATATTGATTCTTCCAATCCAAGAACAATGATGTCTTTTGATTTCCTAGTGTCTTCTGCAATTTCTTGCTTGAGTGTTTTAAAGTTTACATTGTAGAAATCCTTCACTTCCTTAGTTAGGTTTATTATAAAGTACTTTATTGTTATTTTTGATTCAATTGTGAATGGGAGTGTTTTTTTAAAATTCATTCTCTGTGTGTTTGTTGTTAGCATATAGAAAAGCTACTGATTTCTGTGTATTTATTTTGTATCCTGCTACATGGCTGGCTATAGGTGTTTGTCAGTTCTAACAGTTTGGTGGTAGAGTCTTTAGGGTCCTTTATGTATAGAATCATGTCATCTGCAAATAATGATAACTTGATCTCTTCCTTTCCAATTTGTATCCTTTTTTGGTGTGTGTCTCTTGCCTTGTTGCTATGGCTAAGACTTCCACTACTATATTAAATAAAAGTGGGGACAGTAGACACTCTTGTCTTGTTCCTAATTTTAGTGGAAAACCTTCAAGTTTTTCTCCATTTAATATTAGCTTATCTGTAGTTTTGTCATAATTACCCTTTATTATATTGAGATATGTTCCTTCTATTCCCAGTCTCTGTAGGACTTTTATCATGAAGAGATGTTGGATTTTGTCAAATGCTTTTTCTGCATCTAATGAGATGATCATGTGATATTTGTCCTTCAGTCCATTTATATATTTATTTATTTATTATTATATATTTATTGATTTGCATATGTTGAACCATCCCTGCATCTCTGGGATAAAGCCTACTTGGTTGTCTTGGTTGGGGTGAATGATCTTTCTGATATAATCATATATATATATATTTATTTATTTATTATTTATTATTACTTTTATTTATTTATTTATTTATTATATATTTATTGATTTGCATATGTTGAACCATCCCTGAATCTCTGGGATAAAGCCTACTTGGTTGGGGTGAATGATCTTTCTGATATAATCTTGTATTCTGTTTGCCAATATTTTGTTGAGAAGTTTTTCATATATGTTCATGAGGAGGATTGGTCTATAGTTTTCTTTTCTTTTTTTTTTTAATTTATTTATTTGAGAGTGACAGACACAGAGAGAAAGACAGATAGAGGGAAAGAGAGAATGGGCGCGCCAGGGCTTCCAGCCTCTGCAAACGAACTCTAGACGCGTGCGCCCCGTTGTGCATCTGGCTAACGTGGGACCTAGGGAACCAAGCCTCGAACCGGGGTCCTTAGGCTTCACAGGCAAGCGCTTAACCACTAAGCCATCTCTCCAGCCCTATAGTTTTCTTTTTCTGTTCTATCTTTGCCTGGTTTTGTATCAGGGTGATGCTGGCTTCATAGAAGGAGTTTGGTAGGATTCCTTCTTTTTCTATTTTATGGAAAAGTTAAAGAAGCACTGGTGTTAGTTCTTCCCTGAAGGTCTGGTAAAATTCACCAGTGAATCCACCTGGGCCTGGACTATTTTTAGTTGGGAGATTTTTGATAACTGCTTGGATCTCCATACTTGTTATAGGTTCATGTAAGTGATTAATCTCATCTTGATTTAATTTAGATAGGTCATATAAATCCAGGAAATCATCCATTTTTTTTTCAGATTCAGACTTAGTGGAGTATATGCTCTTATAGTATGTGTCTCTCTGATTTTTTTTAATTTATCTGGTATCTGTTGTGATACTGCCTTTTGCATCTCTAATTTTATTAATTTGTGTCTCTTCTTTCTCTCTCTCTCTCTCTCTTGATTAGATTTGCTATGGGTTTATCAATCTTGTTTATCCTTTCAAAGAACCAACTCTTTGTTTCATTAATTTTTTGGATTTTTTATTTTTGGTTTCTCTTTCATTAATTTCTGCCCTAATCTTTATTATTTCTTCCCATCTACTGATTTTCAGTTTGCCTTGTTCTTCTTTTTCCAAGGCTTTAAGGTGAAGCATTAAGTTGTTTACTTGTAACCTTTCTAATTTCTTTTTTTTAATATTTCTTTTTTTTTCTAATTTCTTAATATAGGCACTTAAAGCTATAAATTTCCCTCTTAGGACTGCCTTCATTGTGTCCCAAAGGTTTTGGTATGCTGTGTTCTCATTATCATTTGAGTCTATGAAATTCTTTTTTATTTCCTTCTTGATTTCTTCACTGACCCATTCATCATTTAGTAGTGTATTGTTTAGTTTCCATGATTTTGTGTTTGCTCTATAGCTTTTCTTGCTATTGATGTGTAGTTTGATTCCATTGTGGTCAGATAGTATGCAAGGAATTATTTCAATTTTCCTGTATTTGTTAAGATTTGCTTTGTGTCCTAATATATGGTCTATTTTAGAAAATGTTCCATGTGCTGCTGAAAAGAATGTATATTCTGCATCATTTGGATGAAATGTCCTGTAGATATCTGTTGGGTCCATTTCTTCTATGACCTCATTTAATCCAGATGCCTCTCTGTTTATTTTTTGCCAAGATGGCCTGTCAATTGATGAGAGTGGGGTGTTGAAGTCACCCACTACAACTGTGTTTGGTGTTATCTGTGACCTTAGTTCTAATAGTGTTTTCTTTAATATTTGCATTTCCTTATTTATGTCTTGTATTGACCTATTTTATTTCATTGAATTGGTTTCCTGTGTCTTCTTTGATTCCTTTATTTCCTCTTTCACTACTTTGAGTATAATTACAATCATCCTTTTGAAATCCTTCTCAGGCATTTCCTCTAAATCATTCTCACTGGAGGTCATTTCTGATGTATTAATACTTTTTGGTGGATTTATATTGTCTTGATTTTTGGTGTTTCTTGTGTTATAATGTGTATGTATATATATTGAGAGAAAGAGGCAGGGGGTGAGGGAGGGAGGGAGAGAGAGAATGAGAATGGGCATGCCAGGGCCTCTAGCCACTGCAAACATATACATATATATACATATACATATACATACATACACATATACATACATATATATATATATATACAAATATACATACATATAAATATACATATATATTTTTATTTATTTATTTGTGAGTGACACACAGACAGAAAGAGGCAGATAATGAGATAATAATGAGATAATGGACATGCCAGGGCCTCCAGCTACTGCAAATGAACTCCAGATGCATGTGCCCCCTTGTGCATCTGGCTAATGTGGGTCCTGGGAATCCAGCCTCCAACTGGGGTCCTTAGGCTTCACAGGCAAGCACTTAACTGCTAAGCCATCTCTCCAGCCCAATGTATATTTTTATATCTTGGATTCATTTAATGCTTGGCTTTTCTAATTGGCTGCAGTATTATTTGATGTATCAATCAATCTGATGTCATATATCTTCAGGGTAGGAGTTTATGGTGCTAGGTGTGGCTCTTAAGATTCTCAGAGTATCTGCAAAATTGACCCTAGGTGTTGGGTTTGCCTTCTGTGAGAGTATTCAAGTAGGCTGAGTGGAACAAAATACAAGCAGATTCTAAAATTTAACTAAAAAATGTACACATTCAATGAAAAACAGCACAGAATATTTATGCAAGAGTAGATATTATGACAATCAGATCCTCTAACAAAGTCACAGTTCCATAGGATGTGCATTGTTCCACATCCTTTATCCTGTCAACTAGGAGGCTAAGACTTCTAGTCTGTTGAGGGTTCCAAGTCAGCTTGTGAACAAGTGAGACCCTTCCCTCATGAACAACAGAAGAGGAAACAAAGGCACTATAAATCAGGAATCAAGAAATGACACGTGCAAAATATAGCTTATTTAAGAGTGGCAAATGCGACCATCATCAGATTTAACATATAATTTATCCTGCTATGGGAGGTGCAACTACCACTTCCGATTCAGGCCTATATACCAGGCTTATTTGGGTGGGTACTGACCTGGTATAATCCCAGTTACCTTTTGGGATGATTTTGGTCTCAGTTATGCTGCACTCCTGCTTGGGTCCCTCTTTGCTGCACTGTGGGTTCAATTAGGCTGGCTGGGTTGTTGGATCGCTGCTCTGGTCGCTGGTGCTGGGTGCTGTGAGCTCCCTTCCCAGGTCTCTGGTGCTTGCATGGGCGGTGGGAGGAGAGGCTGTGGATGGTGGCTCCAGTTCTCCCACTGGTCCACGTGATCCTTCACCTCAGGAGTTGCTCCTCCATCTTCCATGCCATCCCCCCCTTCACATTTCTTGAGTTTGGGTGGAGGCCAGTGTGAATGGAAAATCCCCTCACCTGTCTTTCTCTGCGGCTCAGGCCGAGCCTTGCAGCTGTGACCCCACAGACCTGGGGCCACTGCTGCTGGAGCCGCTTCTGCCTACGTGGGCTCTAGATGCTCTGGATCTCTTCTACTTCCCTGCTGCCATTGGTAATTTCTTTTACACCTCACTTTTTAGAAGAAGAGTGTATTTTGCTGGGTTTTTTTTTTTGGCTTTTTCTCCGCTAAGCTGCTTTGGCGTGGTTCCTACGCTGCCATCTTAACCAGGAGTAGTCTTTGGCCTTTTTTGTTTTTGACATTTTTTTTTTTAAACTAGAGAAAGGGTGTGAGAGGGAAAGAGAGAGGGAGAGAGAAAAGACTTGCTAGGGCTTCCAGCCACTGCAATCAAACTCCAGATGCGTGACTACCCCATGAGCATGTGTCACCTTGTGCATCTGGCTTACATGGCATCTGAAGAGTTGAACATGGGTACTTAGTCTTCACAGGCAAGTGCCTTTACCGCCAAGCCATCTCTCCTGTGTGACACAAATTATCTTAATGGTGGCATCCCACTTCTGACGTTCTGACTTGATTGGTCTGGGGTGTACCTACATACAGCTAACTGCTCCCCAAACCATAACATGCACCCAAGCCACCAGGGCTCTGCCTTCACTGTGGTGCCTCCCACTCAGCAAGTCTGGCCTGGAGCCTGCCTTAGGCTCTACATTCTGACTTGGCCCCAGGGGATGTGAGGCTTTGTCCCTGCTTTGGCCTCCCCATTCTAGTTGTCCTCACTACTCAGAGAAAAGGAGGGCAGAGCCATGTCCTCAAGCTTCCTGAACTGACTACCTAGACCACCATTTCTCATCACCCTAGTTGGTAAGGCCACCCACAAATCTCACAGCCTCTCTGGCCAAGGCCTGTTCCTTAGGTCTTCTTGGGATGTAAGTGGACTGAAAAAAATCCCTGACCCTGCCTCAAACAAACAATTCAACTGGCTCTTGTTTGGGAGTGGGGTGCATTATGGCACTGGGCAGGAACAGAAGTGGCAAGCACTCTCTTCTAGTGAATTCAGGCTGCTTGAGCAGATAAGACATAAACCTGGACAGATGGCTCTGAGTACAATGCTTGTGGTGTACACCTGAGGACCTGAGTTTGGATCCCCAAAACCCTCGTAAAGCTAGACATGGCAGTGCAAGCATCTGTAATCCTGGCATCCTATGGTGAGATGGGTGGCAGAAACAGGAGAATGATCAGAAGCTTTCAGGCCCACCAGACTGGTGTAGGTAGAGGCAAACAACAAGAGACCTTGCCTCAGACATGTAGGAAAACAAAGACCGACATCTGAGGTTGTCTTTGAGCTCCAAGCAAGTGCCATGGTGCCTGCATGAGCCCCTTCTCGCACAAATGGCATAAACCTTGTGTGGTAGGGTGTATTTCCAAAAATGGCTCCTCACGTGCTTGATTGCAAAGTGCTCTTGCCCTTTCCCCAGCCCCTGTGCTTGGATTTGGACCAGCTTTATGACTTGTTTTGGTAGCAGAGCAAGGAGAGAGGTGTTCTCCATCACTTCCGAGCTGGGCCTTCTCATCTGAGGCCTTCCTTCACTGCTTGTGATGTTTGTTTTTGCTGGGGGGAGCGGGGTGGAGAGAGAGAGAAAGAGAGAGGAGATTGGTTTAGTCCTCTCTACTTTGATGTTTATTTATTTATTTATTATATTTTGAATTTAATTAGAGTTGCTTGCATAAGCATGGTGGGGGATAATTTACCAGAGCATGAGCAACTTTACAGAGGCTATACCACTGACAAAAATGTTTCTCCCACCGGGTGTGGTGGAGCACACCTTTAATTCCAGCCTTTGGGAGGCAGAGGTAGGAGGATCACCATGAGTTGGAGGCCACCCTGAGACTACATAGTGAATTCCAGGTCAGCCTGAGCCAGAGTGAGGCCCTACCTCGAAAAACAAAAACAAACAAAAAAAGTTTCTCCCTTGGGGCTGGAGAAATTGCTCAGCAATTAAGGCACTTGCCTTCTATTCCTAAGGCCCCAGTTTTGATCCCCTAGTACCCATGAATACCAGATGCATAATGTGGCACATTCATCTGTAGTTCCTTTGCAGTGGTTATAGTCTCTGGTGTGCCCATTCTCTCTCACCTCTCTGTCTCTGCTTGCAAATGAATAAAAATAATTAAAAGAGCATGAGCGAGTATGAGCATGCCAGGACCTCCTGCTGCAGCAAATGAACTTGACGCATGTGTTATTTTGTGCATCTGGCTTTATGTGAATAGAGAGGAATGGAAACCAGGTCATCAGGCTTTTCAAGAAAGTACCTTTAATTTGAGAGCCATTTTTCCAGCCCGAGCTATGGGTTTTATGTTTGGTTTTGGAGTCAGGGTCTGGTTATGTAGTGCAGTCCTGGCCTCCAAATCTCCATTATCCTGCCTCAGCCTTCAAAGTGTTAAGATTAACTGGGTGTGGTAGCACACACCTTTAATCCCAGCATTTAGGAGGCAGAGATAGGAGGATCACTGTGAGTTCAGTAGTCCAGTCTGAGACTACAGAGTTCCAGGTCAGCCTGGGTTAAAGTGAAACCCTACCTTGATAAAAAATAAAAACGTGGGGCTGAACAGTTGCAATAATGGCACATCTGTTATGGGGAAAACCAACAGCCCTCTAATTTGACTGGAGGCTGCTCTATGGGAGGGAATACATCCCTGATACTGAAAACTTAAAAAGGTAGTCATGAGCCCTACGGGTACAACATCTGCTGCTGTCTGGCTAAATGTATATATTATGCTTATCAAACTGCCCAATAAGCACTTTTCTTAATGTTCATACCCATATATTAATGCTACTTTCACTTTTGGTAGAGAATCTTCTCTTTTCAGATGGCAGTGACCTTGGGGATAACTCAGAAGGCATCATGGTGCTGGAAAGAAGTGACAGGAGTGCTCAGTACTGCAATATTTCTATCACACCTTCCAAGCCTCAGGGTCTATTGCGCAAGAGGTGGAGGAAAGAATGTAAGAACCAAAGGAAAGGTAGGACTCCTTACAATGTGCTCTCCGGACACAAAATGGCCTGGATATCCATGGCCTCACAGTGCCTGACACTACCTACACAAGACCATCATAATAGGAGGAAAAGATCATGACATCAAAATAAAAGAGGGGGGCTGGAGAGATGGCTTAGCAGTTAAGCGCTTGCCTGTGAAGCCTAAGGACCCCGGTTCAAGGCTCGGTTCCCCAGGTCCCACGTTAGCCAGATGCACAAGGGGGCGCACGCGTCTGGAGTTCGTTTGCAGAGGCTGGAAGCCCTGGCGCGCCCATTCTCTCTCTCTCCCTCTATCTGTCTTTCTCTCTCTGTCTGTCGCTCTCAAATAAATAAATAAAAAATTAAAAAAAAATAAAAATAAAAAATAAAAGAGGGACTGATTGAGAGTGGGAGGGAATATGATGGAGAATGAAGTTTTAAAGGGGAAAGTAGGGGTGGGGAGGGCATTATCATGGGATATTTTTTATAATCATGGAAGTTGTTAATAAACAAAAATTTGAGGAAAAACACAAAAACGCAAAACACACACACAATAAAAAAAAAAAAGTGGGGCTGGAGGGATTGCTTAGTGGCTAAGGCATTTGCCTGCAAAGCCATGGGACCCGGGTTCGATTCCCCAGGACCCACTTTAGCCAGATGCACAAGGGGGCGCATGAGTCTGGAGTTTGTTTGCAGTGGTTGGATGCCCTGGCACACCCATACTCTCTCTTTTCTTGTCAAATAAATAAATAAAAATAAAATATTTTAAAATGTGTATTATAGGGTGTGTGTGTGTGTGTTAAAGGAGATTGAACCCAAGGCCCTGTGCCTGTGAATTCTAGGTAAGCACTCTACCAATGATTCTCTCTCTCTTCCTCAGTTTTTTTTTTTGTTGTTGTTGTTTTGTTTTTTAACTTCTATTTATTTGAGAGCGACGGGGGCGGTGGGGGGGAGGTAGATAATGGACATACCAGGGCCTCCAGCCACTGCAAATGAACTCCAGATGCATGAGCCACCTTGTGCATCTGGCTTAAGTTGGTCCTGGGGAATCCAGCCTGTAATCAGGGTCCTTAGGCTTCATAGGCAAGTGTTTAACCGCTAAGCCTTTCTCCAGCCCCTTCCTCAATGTTTTAAGATGGTTTCATGGGGCCCAGTTGGTCTTGAACTCAATATGTAAGTGAGGATAACCTTGAACTCTGGATCCTCCTACCTCCACCTTTCTAGGGCTGGGTTATAGGCATGCACATCACACACAGCTGCACTTTTTTTCTCTTTTATGGGGAGTTGCGGGGGAGGTGGTGGTCTGAGGTAGGGTCTGATCTCACTCTAGTCCAGGTTGACCTAGAACTCAGTCTGTAGTCCCAGGCTGGCCTCGCACTCACAGGAATCCTCACACCTCTGCCTCCCAAGTGCTGGGAGTAAAGATGTGCCACACCACACTTGCTGTACGTTTTTGGTTACTCACCTTTTTTTCCCATGATGCTCTGGTGCACATAATATATTTCTTCTTCTGTTTTTTTCCCCTCCCCCGAGATAGGGTCTCACTCTAGCTCAGGCTGACCTGGAATTCACTATGGAGTCTCAGGGTGGCCCTGAACTCACTGTGATCCTCTTACCTCTGCCTCCCTAGTGCTGGGGAAGGCGTGCGCCACCATGCCTGGCACATCGTTGTTTTTGAAGGTTCTGCCCCTGGCAGGTACTGGGAAGCCAAATCTTTCTCCAGTTAATCTGCTTGCTAACAATTTATTTTAGAGTCTGTTAGCAAAACCGTAGGGGAAGGTTGGAGAGATGGCTTAGCGGTTAAGCGCTTGCCTGTAAAGCCTAAGGACCCTTGTTCGAGGCTCAGTTCCCCAGAACCCACGTTAGCCAGATGCACAAGGGGGCGCACGCGTCTGGAGTTCGTTTGCAGCGGAGGCCTTGGCGCACCCATTCCCTCTCTCTCTCCCTCTCTCTCTCTCTTTCTCTCTCTCTCTCTGCCTTTCTCCGTCTGTCGCTCTAAAATAAATAAATAAAAATAAACAAAAAAAAATTTTTTTAAACGTAGGGGAAACTTTTTCTTTCCTCTACAGTAGTAGTATCAGGTGGCACAACATCCATTAATGGACACATCATTGTGGGTTTTTGTTTGTTTTGGTTTGAGAGGTAGGTTCTTGCTCTAGTCCAGGCTGACCTGAAATTTACTCTGTAGTCTCAAGGTGGCTTTGAACTCATGGCGATCCTTCTACCTCTGCCTCCCAAGTGCTGGCATTAAAGGAGTGCGCCACCAAGCCTGGCACATCACTGTGTTTTTGAAGGCTCTGCCCCTGGCAGGTACTGGGAAGCCAAAGCCTGAAGAGTTACAGTGAGCCGTCTCTAGCGGCGAGCGGCAGGGGGCGCGCGAAGACCGTCCGTTGTTGGGTACGGACCTGAGCAGTAGGGGCGGGCACAGGATCCCTTGGTCACTGAGAGGGTAGTGCTGGGCACAGAGGTCTAGGTTATGGGATAATCGTAGTCTACAGACACCCTTCAAAGCTGTGAAGAATAAAGATGAGGGAGGACGGGGGTGGCGTTGCGCCTGGAGAGCTGCCAGGGAGTGGAGGAGAAAGGACGTAGTATCTAGCTGAAAGTCACCAATTCCTAAATGAGACGCAGGGGCGGGGGCGGGGGCGGAGGCAAGCCTCCTCTTAGCAGTTCGATAAGGATTTATGAGAAGGTAATGAGCACCTGTTAACAAACATCAATATCAGGAGAAGACCTCACAACCCCTCCAAGGAGAGAGCTGATTACAAAGTGGCTTAGTCTCCCAAGGATGGTGAAGTGAGTTAGTCCTTCTGTGACTCCTTAGAGAGGGGAACTCACTTGGGCATAGGTACCCCAGCACGCTCTATCATCTATCTATCTATCTATCTATCTATCTATCTATCTATCTATCTATCTATCATCATCTAGCATCTGTCTGTCTGTTATCATGTACGATAGGAGCTCCTGAGGGCTCGGATTACAGGCCTGTGCTACTACACCCAGTTTACGTGGTGCTCGGGATTGAACCCAAGGCACCCTTTATGCTAGGTAAGCACTCTACCAACAGAGCTACGTCACCAGCCTTCCTATTGCCCCTTCAAGTCCAACATCTGTCTGGGATGAGGAGATGCTGTCCTTGGCCAAATCTTCCAGCTCATAACCTCCACTACCTCCCCCGTGGACTCAGATTTCAAGTTCTCAAGACCTGCAGGGCTTTTGGCAGGAAGAAGCTGAGGGCCAACTGTGTGGGTACAGATGTACAAATGATTAGCTTGCACCAGGAAGGCGCATGTGGAGGACAGAGGGCAGGGAGTGGGGAGGCCTAGCTGGGACATGGCTGCAGTGTGGAGTAAATCCCCCAGCACCTAGGAGAGGGATCGGGAACTTCCTCTCCTCTGGAGTTCAAGACATGTGCCCTGAGGCTGCAGGGAGCCAAAGGCTCACTTCTAGGAACCCGGGGGACTTGTACCTGAAGACATGACCAGCAAGGTCCTCTGGACATCGGGGCCGCCACCCATTGCTGGTCCCAGCGTTACTGGCCGTAGGACAGTGCTGCCAGTCTGCAAGTGCCCTCCCAAGCAAGAGCCCTGCCTCGGCTTTGCCTTTGGGTCTTCCATTCCTCATCCTAAGGGGGTACTCTGTCCACCCGTGCCTGGCACAATGGGAGCGGGATGTGAAGAGGTGAGAGTCAGGGCCAGGCCTGGGCCCAGTGAGTTAGGGAGTGAGGGAAGATGGGAAGGCACCCCACTGCCCTCCCCTCTCCTTTCTTCTCTTCCCTCACTCCTCTTCCCTTCTCTCCTTTCTCTTCCCTTCTCTTCCTCTCATCTTCCTTCCTATCTGGATCTTTTGGCCCAACCCATCTTTTCAGGGGAGCTGTCCCTCCACGTGCAAGTTTAGAGAACGGTGCAAGTTTGCAGGCACAGGAAAGAGGGCCGCGTCCCCCGTGCTCGCGACGCCTCCAGGTTGTCCCCCGCGCCCCCTCCACTCCCGGCGGAGCGGTTCGGGCCGGCGGCCGGCGCCCGGGGCAGAATCTGGGCCGGGGATGAGCGGCGCCCTAATCTCCGAGGCTCTTGCGCGTCGGCTTCCCGCCGGGCCGCGCTGCGCGAGCAAACAGCCGAGCGCGCGCTGCATCCGAATCGCTGCATTTGAGCCGCGGGCGGAGGAAGCGGCCTGGGCGGCGGTCACAGCCCTTCCCGGCCCCTAATCCCCGGCCCGACCCCGCAGGCTGCAGCCGGGGATTAACGCGCGGGTGGCCGCTGGACAGGCTCCCCAGGGGGCCGAGGTCCCTCTGTCCCCTGAACGGTGGCGCTTGCCAGTGGGGAGGGGGTGACAAGGGAGGAGGCACCGAAGACTTGCCAGGGGAGGCCAGGGCCGTCTTGTGGTCAGCCTGCAGGGGACCCAGGGGCTGGGCTTGACACCCTGTCAGCTCACTACAGAGCTAGGAGACCCCCAAACACCCTAAACCAAAACACCCTCAGGGGACCTGTGGTGATCGCCTGCTTCAAGGGGTCCTCCAAGAGTGGGTGGATAGGAGTGGGGGGAGCTCCGAGGAAGGCAGATACTTGCTTCACACGTTAACTAGAAGCGGGGAGAAAGAGAAGGGTGGATGAGATTTAGGGAGTCCTTGACGATTGGGTGGTATATGCAGGGACAAGACTTTGCTTCCCTCTGGGATGGGTTTTGTTTTGTCCCTCTGTAAGGAAAGTGTTAAGAGGAAAGTGAAGAAAAACATCGGACTTGATCTCTACAGACAGACTGTGCATTGAGGTGCAGGAATGGGCAGCAAGCCTTCTCAAGGGATGAAGGCTGAAGCACTGAGCTCGGCTGGGATTCAAGCTTATCAGGATCCCACGAAAAACAGACTGGACCAGGTGTAGTAGACAAGAAACTTGTAGCTGTGTCCTTGCTCAGAATAGGCTTTTCCAGCAAGAATTGTCTAAGGGAGAGTTCCTAGATGGTTCCTGTTCCTTCAAGGACTTCTGAGCTAAGGGAAATACAACAAGCAGGGGTAGTGTTCAGGTTTGTCGGGGACTAAATGCCTCTGATGTTTCTTTAAGGCCTTCTAGTATTAGGGATAGTTACTAATATTTTAGTTCTCTCTGGTTTTTAGTCCTATTTTGGACTTTCTGTCCCAGACTTGAACCTGGATAACACCTCAGGTAAGGAGACCTGGGTTGAACCTGAGTCTAGGTTCAAGTTCACAGCTTGGCTTCTCCAGGCAGGGGCAAGGCTTGGTAGGTGGTCTTCTTCTGACACCCGAGACTCAGGAAAGAAAAGCTAGGGCTGGGGCATAAGTCACTTGGTAGAGTGCTTGCTTAGCATGCATGAAGCCTTGGGTTTGATTCCAGCACTACATAGAAACTGGTATTGGTGCAGGCTACACTCCCAGCACTACAGAGGTGAAGGCAAAAGGATTAGAAGTTGTTCAGCATCATCCTCAGCTCCATTTTGAGACTGGGAGCAGAGGTCAGAGAAGAGAAAGAACCCAAAAGTGGACAGGTTGAAGAGAAATCAGGCTAGGAGACCTTCCTGCCTCATGCCTCCCCTTAATACTCTGGATTGGGTGAGCTGGGGAGGCCAGGGTGGCTACACTGAAGGACGAGTTTTGGTTTTTGAAGAGAGAAAGACAGACATAAAAAAAGCAGACAGAGTGAGTGAGTATGGGTGCACCAAGCCTCCTCCACTGCATACAAACTCCAGATGCATGTGCCACTTTGTGCATCTGGCTTTACATGGGTAGTGGAGAATCGAACCCAGGCCATCAGGATTTACATACAAGCACTCCTAAGTGCTGAGCTATCTCTACAGCCCTGAAGCACCACTTTTTAAAAAAGATTTTTAAATGTTATTTATTTGAGAGTGAGAGATACAGAAATAGGCAGGTAGAGAGAGAGAGAGAATGGGTGTGCCAGGGCCTCCAGCCACTGCAAATGAACTCCAGATGCATGTACCACCCTGTGCATCTGTCCTATGTGGGTCCTGGGGACTCGAACCTGGATACTTTGGCTTGGCAGGCAATTGTCTTAACCTCTAAGTCATCTCTCCAGCCCCAGTTTAAAATTTTTTTAATTTAATTTATTTCCTTGAAAGAAAGATGGAGAATGAACGTGAGTATGAGCACACCAGGGCCTCCCACCACCGCCAATGGGTTCCAGGCACATACACCACTTTGTGCAGCTGGCTTTTGTGGGTACTGGGGAAGACAGTTGAGGCTGTTAGGCTTTGCAAGCAAGCACCTTTAACTGCTAAGCCATCTCTCCAGCCCCGAAGCTTCAGTTTTAAAGGGGCAATGCCCTTTCACAATTGCAAAAGGCAGGATGAATACCTGAGAGTGGATGCCTCCATAAATTGTGTACCCTAGGTGCCTCCCTGCCTCAACTTAGTCCTAGGCCTGCACTCTTTCCCTTGAGAGAGTCCTCCCCTGCCTTGGGTAGCTGCTGTCACTGCCCATCACCTGTGGGACTGCTTCAGAGTCTCCATACCACCTAGGCTTGACTCACTCTCCACTGGGTTGGTCCCAACTGCCTGCCAGGTGGGGACAGCACAAGATAGGGCTTCATCCCTTACAGCAATATCTAGTGGACAGCAAGGGACCAATAAGTAGCTGGTGAATAAATAACTCTCCTGTATCCACTAGTCTCCCCCAAAGCCTGCTTGAATCCTTCCTGTCAGAAACAGCTGACTCCCTGGCCACATCTGGCTTGTTTGCTCTGCATAGTGGTATGTGATTGTTCTTCGCTGACACCAAATCCTGCTTCTGTCTCTAGCCAGACACACAATTCCCTGAGAGCAGGAACCAAGCGCATGGCACTCCTTACCTGCTCTGTAGCTCCGGTTCTCAGTGTGTGCTGTGTGGTGACTGAGGCCCACCCTCATTTGGTGCCTCAGCCAGTGTAGCCAAATTAACAAGTTCCAGGTCAGTGAGAGATCCTGTCTCAAAAAGGTGGACAGTGTACCTAAGTAATAGCACCCAAGGTTGTCCTCTGGCCTACACACACACACACACACACACACACACACACACACACACACACACCTGCATACCCATGATCTGTATGTACCCGCACATTAAAGGAAAACAAAAGAAAAAAAACAGCTGGTTGCGGTGGTGCATGCCAGAAGGACATTAAGCTGGGCATGGTGGCTCACAACTTTAATCCCAGCACTTGGGAGACAGAGGTAGGATCGCTGTGAGTTTGAGGTCACCCTGAGACTACATAGTGAATTCCAGATCTGCCTGGGCTACAGTGAGACCCTACCTTGAAAAAAAAAAAAAAAACAGTGGGGGAGGGAAATACCATGGTTTGTTGTCTGTAAGTATAGAAGTTGTCAATAAAAATATGTATGTATATTTTTAAAAAACCAGGTAGCTGGGGACTGGAGAGATTGCTTAGTGGGTAAAGGCACTTGCTTGCAAATCCTGACTGCCAGGTTCAATTCTCTAGTACTCATGTAAAGCCAGATGCACAGTAGCACATGAATCTGGAGTTAATTTGCAATGGCAAGAAGTCCTGGTATCCCCATCCTCTCTCATTCTCTCTCTTTCTGTTTGCAAAAACAAAACAATATATATCAAAAGACAGAAGGCCGGGACCCAAATACCATGAACCACATAGATCCCAGGCAGGAGGGAAGGATGGATGCTCAAGTCTGGCTCTCAATGCAGATAGCATATTGGGCTCATTTTATTTTATTTTATTTTTGTTTGGATTTTTGAGGTAGGGTCTCACTCTAGCCCAGGCTGACTTGAAATTCACTATGTAGTCTTAGGGTGGCCTTGACCTCATGGCAATCCTTCTACCTCTGCCTCCCAAGTGCTGGGATTAAAGTTGTGTGCCACCATGCCTGGCTCCATTTTCTTTCTTTCCTTTTTTTTAAGGTAGGGTCTCGCTCTCACCCAGGCTGACCTAGAATTCACTATGTCATCTCAGGCTGGCCTAAAACTCACAGCGAACCTCCTACCTCTGCCTCCCAAGGGCTGGAATTAAAAGTGTGCACCACCACGTCCAGCTTTTTCTTTTTTTAAATTATCTTATTTTGTTTATTTGAGAGAGAGAGGCAGATAGAGGGAGAGAGAGAATGGGAGCACCAGGGTCTTCAGCCACTGCAAACAAATTCCAGACACACGTGCCACTTTGTGCATCTGGCTTACATGGGTTCTGGGGAATCAAATCTGGGTCCTTTGGCTTTGTAGGCAAGTACTTTAGCCACTAAGCCATCCCTCCAGCCTGATTTTTGTCATTTTCTGCTTCCTGTGGGGCTGGCAGAGATAAGGGCTGAGCAGAAGAGGACATCATCCTCACACTTTGGAGGGACGAGAAGGTCTGAGAGGAAGGGGCTGGGGTAGTAGCAGGACAGTAGAGGTCTATTAGGTGCACAGGCTATCTTTTGAAGCTTGGAACCTTCCCATTCCACAGAACATCAGAATGGCCACTCAATGACCTCTGGGGAATGATGATAATGAGAAGACAAAACAGCAGCATGAGTATGAACCAAAGAGAACATTTAGAAAGGAACCTGGGGCCGGGAAAATGGCTTAGCAGTTAAGGTGCTTGCCTGCAAAGCCAAATGACCCAGGTTTGGTTGATTCCCCAGGACCCATGTATTGCAGATGCACAAGGTGGTATATGCATCTGGAGTTGGCTTGCAGAGGCTGAAGGCCCTAGCGCACCCATATTCTCTCTCTCTCACTCTCTGCCTTTTTTTCTCTCTCATAAATAAAATTTAAAAAAAGAAAAGGAACCTGGATGAGAACAGAACTTTGAGGTCAATCACAGGAGTTCTTGAGATGATTGGCTTAGCTGTGTAAATATAGCTGCTGGCTGCTAGATGGCCTTGGCTTTGCCATTTCAGGGAAAGGGTGGGGATAAGAGTTGCCCTTAGGTTGGAGAGATGCTTCAACAGTTAAAAGCACATGCTTGCAAAGCCTGATGGCCCTCATTCAGTTCCCCAGTACCCACATAAAGCCAAATGCACAAAGTGGCACATGTGCCTTTAGTTCATTTGCAGTGGTAAGAGGCCCTGGTGCACCCATTCTCTCTCAATCTCTCTTTCTCTCTCTGCCTCATACTCTTGCTCTCTCAAGTAAATAAATTTTTTTTTTTTTTGGAAAACAGACAAAAAGAATTGTCAAAAATAAAAAAGTACCCATGCACACCTTTAATTCCAGCACTTGGGAGGAAGAGGTAGGAGGATCACTGTGAGTTCCAGGCCACCCTGAGACTACATAGTTAATTCCATGTCAGTCTGGGCCAGAGTGAGACCCTACCTTGGAAAACAAAAGCCAAAAAACAAACAAACAAACAAACAAACAAACAAACGGACAAAAAAATTAAAGCCAGATGTGATGGCACACCTTTGATCCCAGCACTTGGGAAGTGGCAGAAGTAGGAGGATTGCCTTGAGTTTGAGGCCAGCCTGAGACTACATAGTGAATTCCAGGTCAGCCTGCACTAGTGAGACCCTACCTTGAAAAACCAAAAAATAAAATTTAAAAGAAAAATGTTGCCCTTTCTCAAGCTGTTTCCTCAAGGAAAGCTGAGAGGGGGTAGAGTATGAATGCTGGGGTGGCCCATTCCTAGACTGAAAACTCAGCTTGTTGCCCTTACCTTGCTGCTTGAACTATGATCACATGAACAAAACCAGGGCACTAGCTGACTTTCAGCTCAAAGAAACTCCCTTCCTTGCCTACCATGTACCAAGATGTAGCCTATAGGCTGGCTTCAAACTTTCAATCCTCTTGTCTCAGCTTCCCAGGTGCTGAAATTACAGGTGTGAACCAACACACCTGGCTAGAATTCTGTTTTATTTAACCCAAGAATAAAATTTACAGCTGAGTGAGGTGGTTCATACTTGTAACCCCAGAACTTGAGAGGTCGAGGCAGTAGGATTAGGAGTGAGTTCAAGGTCATCCTTAGCTATACAGAGTGTTGGAGGCCAGCCTGGGCTACTTGAGAACCTGTTTCAATGTTCTTGTTACCAAAAACAAAACAAAACAACAAAAAAAGAGTCAAATTTGGATCACACATCTTGCCTTTCAGGGCTGAGATTCTAGAAAACTCCACTCAACTCTAGAGCTGATTCCAGCAATCTAGGACCACTTCTTTGGTCCCTGGAGCCTGGAGGACACAGAAGGGCAAGAGACAGGGAATGTTAGGCCTTTGGAGGTCACAAAAAAAGTAGGAGAGTTGGCTGCCTCTCTGCAGAGAAGGGAGGGAAAGTGACAGGCAAGATGTTTTGCCCCTTCAGTAAAACAAAACAAAAAAAAATTATTTCTATTTCTTTCTCTAAGATTAATGATAAACTGTCTGTCCCCTAAAAGAAAATGATAACGACTCTAATTTTACTTGGAGGCTTAGAAATGTCATTTCCACGCAAAACAGGGAGCCATAATCAGAGCTGAGCCAGGCAGCGCTTTGATAGAAAATGGTTTCCTCTCCCTCTATTGCGTTCCCTCCTTCCCCATACAAACCAAGATGCCCGACAGCTAAGGACAATGCTCAGTAAAGTGAAATCATATTTTAGTCAAAATAGGCCCAGACTGCTCCCAGCTAACTGTAAATTAGCATTTTGAGGGCAAATATGCAGACAATTTGAGATAATGAAGGCTGATTATTCAATCCAATGAATGTTAACTAGGAAGCAGAGGCTCCACAGCCTTATCTCACTCCCTTCGATTTATTTTTTAATCGTTTCACATTTGAACTCTTTATTTGTTTCTGTTTTCTGCAACACACACACACACACACACACACACACACACACACACACACACACACAGAGCTCCCCTCCCCCACTATTATCCAGGCTGAGGAAGAGCATCAGTCAAGGGGCTGTCAATGTGTACATCCAGCCTGGCCTAAGGTGGGGTCAGCAAGCCCCCACAGAGCTCCTGCAGTGTGTGTGTGGGGCTTTATGAAGCTGGATGGGGTCATAGGTCAATGTTCCTAAAACTCAGGCTTTACTTCTCAGGACTTGGAGCTAGGTTGTGTCAGGGCCTGGGAATATCATGTTTATAGCAATATGCCAGGTATGTGCAAGGCTAAGGTGTGCATGTATACATAAAATCCAAATCAATGGGAGAAATGAAGGTCCTTCCATCATCTACTTTCATCAGGACCAAGAAGAACATCTCTTGTCCCCAGGAGTCACAGATAACTGCCTTAAAATATTTTGGTTCTAGGCAGGATAGACCATGCTTTGTGGACTCCAGTACAAAATGAAAATGCAGAGAGCCTTATTGAAAAATGATTAATGGGGCCGGAGAGATGGCTTAGTGGTAAAGGCACTTGCCTGCAAAGCCTAAGCACCCGTGTTTGACTCTCCAGATCCATGTAGGCCAGACACACAAAGGTGAGGCAAGTGCAAGGTCACACATGCCCACAAGGTGGCACAAGTGTCTGGAGTGCAACAGTGGCTGAGGCCCTGGTGTGCGAATTCTCTCTCTCCCTCTAAAGAGTAAAAAATATTTAAAAAAATGACTGGGTATGGTAGCACATGCCTTTAATCCTAATACTTGGGAAGCAGAGGTAGGAGGATTGCTGGAGTTCCAAGCCATCCTGAGACTACATAGTGAATTCCAGGTCAGCCTGGGCTAGAGCAAGACCCTACCTCAACAAACCCAACCAGGCAACCAACCAACCAAACAAACAAAAGATTGATGAAGAAAAAAAAAAAAAAAAGATTGATGAAGGCCAAGTGTGGTGGCACATGCCTTTGATCCCAGCACTGGGGAGGCAGAGGTAGGAGGATTAGTTACCAAGAGTTCAAGGCCAGCCTGAAACTGCATAGTGAATTCCAGGTTAGCCTGAGCTAGAGTGAAACCTTTCCTCAAAACAAACAAACAAAAAAATGGGGGGGGGGGCATGGAAAGATGGTTTAGCAATTAAGGCACTTGCCTACAAAGCCTAACCACCTAGGTTTGAGTACCCATATAAAGCCAGATGCACAAAATGACGCATACATCTGGAGTTCATTTGCAGCAGCTCGAGGCTCTGGCTTGCTCATTCTCTGTCTCTGCTCTATATCTAAAATAAAAATATTTGGGCTGGAGAGATGGCTTAGCAGTTTACGCTCTTGCTTGTGAAGCCTAAGGACCCAGGTTTGATTCTCCAAGTCCCACATAAGCTGGATGCACATGATTGGGGCATGCATCTGGAGTTCATTTGCAGTGGCCAGAGGCCCTTGTGTGCCCATTCTCTCTCTCTTTCTCCCTCTCTCTGTCTCTAATAAATAAATAAAAATAAATCTGTAAAAATACTTAAACCAAAATGAATAAATAAAAATGATTGATTGAGGCAGGCATGGTGGTGCACACCTTTAATCCCAGTAGTTAGTTGGTT
Source organism: Jaculus jaculus (assembly GCF_020740685.1). NCBI lineage: Eukaryota > Metazoa > Chordata > Mammalia > Rodentia > Dipodidae > Jaculus > Jaculus jaculus. Next base: position 61,904,022 of record NC_059107.1, read on the forward strand.
CTCGCTTCAATACCCACCTAAAGCCAGATTCATGAAGTGGAGCATGCACTTGGAGTTTATTTGCAGGAGAGCCTGGTGTGCCCATTCTCTCTCCCTCTCTCACAATAAATACATAAATAGTAAATACTTTTAAAACATGTTTGAGGGCTGGAGAGATGGCTCAGCGGTTAAGGCGCTTGTGTACAATGCATAATAACCCAGGTTTGATTCCCCAGTACCCACATAAAACCAGATTCCCAGGGGGCGTGGCAGTGCACACTTTTAATTCCAGCACTACTCAGGAGCAGAGGTAGGAGGATCACTGTGAGTTCGAGGCCACCCATGTAAAGCCAGGAGCACAAAGTAGTATATGCATCTGGAGGTAATTTGTAGTGGCTAGAGGCCCTTGTGTACCCACTCTCTCTTTCTCTCTCTCTTCTTACAAATAAATAAAATATTTAAAAAAAATGATTGAGGGCTGGCTAGACCTCATGCCTTTAATCTTAGCACTTGAGAGACTATTGTAGGAAGACTACTGTGAATTTGGGGGCAACCTGGGGCTACAGAGTGAGTTCTAGGTCAGCCTTGGCTAGAATGAGACTGTTTCAAACAAGCAACAAAAAAGAATGAGGACTAGAGAGAGATGGCTTGCTGGTTAAAAGCAACTGCTGTGCAAATCTGATGGCTAGAGTTCAGATCCAAAGAACCCTTGTAAAGATGGATGCAAATAGGACATACATCTTTAATCTTAGGATGTCTTTGGCAGTGGAAGGAAAAGTTAAGAGAATCTTAGCCTAGCTGTTGGTGCATGCCTATAATCTCAGCCCTTGGGAAGCTGTGGTAGGAGGATTGCCATGAGTTTGAGGCCAGCCTGAGCTATAGAGTGAATTCCAGGTCAGCCTGAGCTAGAGTGAGATTGTACCTGAAAAAAAAAAAAAAAGAAAAGAAAAGAAAAAGAAATCCCTTTAGGGCTGGAGAGATGGTTCAGCAGTTAAAGGTATTTGCTTACAAAGCCTGGCTGCCCAGGTTTGAGTCCCCAGTACCCACATAAAACCACATGTACAAAATGGCACATATATCTGAGTTGGTTTGCAGTGGCAGGAGGCCCTGGAGTACCCTTATTTTCTTTCTGTCTGCTTCTTTTTCTCTCTCTCTTAAATAAATAAATAAATAAATAAATAAATAAATAAATAAATATTAAAATGATAGAGAATCTTGAAGCTCACCAGCCAAGCTAGTCTGGTATTCACAGTGGGAAAAAAAAAAAAAAAAACAAACAAGAAGAGAGACCTGTCTCAAATAAAGTGGAGGACAAGTACTAACACCTTAAGGTTTTCCTCTGACTTCCATATGTGTGCTTCCCAAGTGATTAAGAATTTCAAGACAGGGGCTGGAGAGATGGCTTAGCAGTTAAGCGCTTGCCTGTGAAGCCGAAGGACCCGGGTTCGAGGCTCGGTTCCCCAGGTCCCACGTTAGCCAGATGCACAAGGGGGCACACGCGTCTGGAGTTCGTTTGCAGAGGCTGGAAGCCCTGGCGCGCCCATTCTCTCTCTCTCCCTCTATCTGTCTTTCTGTCTGTCGCTCTCAAATAAAAAAATAAAATAAAATAAAATAAAGAATTTCAAGACAGAAGCCAGGCATGGTGGCACATGCCTTTAGTCCTAGCACTTGGGAAACAGAGGTTGGAGGATCACCATGAGTCTGAGGCCACTCTGAGTGAGACTACATAGTGAATTTCATGTCAGCCTGGGCCAGAATGAGACCCTACCTTGAAAAATGAAAAAAGAAAAAAAAAAAGAATTTTAAGATAGATAGCTATTATAGCAAGCACAGGGCCTGCACAGGATGGACGACTAAGCAGCTGGTCCTGGCTCCCTCAGCTAAGCACAGGTATTAGTGTCAGTGGAGAGGCAGACATGGTGGCATATTTCTATAATATAATATAATAATATATAATATAGAGAATTGTAGGCCAACCTGGTGGACTACATGAGATCCTGTCTCAAAAATGAACAAACAGGGCTGGAGAGATGACTAGCAAGTTATAGTGCTTGGCTGCAGAGCCTAAGGACTGGGGTTCAATTCCCCAGTACCTACATAAAGCCAGATGACACGTGTCTGGAATGGCTAGAAGCCCTAATGTACCTATTCTCTCTATCTTTTCTTTCAAATAAATAAACAAAATATTTAAACAAGAAAATGAGCAAATAAACAAGAAAAAAGCTGGTAGAGGAATCAGGTATGATGACATATGCCTATACATGAGAGGCTGATGCAAGAGGGTACCCATGAGTTTGAGGCCAGCCTAGGCCAGAGTGAGACACTGTTTCAAAAAAACAAAAAACAAGCCATGTGTGGTGGCACATGCCTTTAATCCCAGCACTCGGGAGGCTGAGGTAGGAGGATCACTGTGAGTTCAAGACCACCCTGAGACTCCATAGTGAATTCCAGGTCAGCCTGGACCAGAGTGAAACCCTACCTTGAAAAGAAAACTAACCCCCCCAAAAAAAAACAAAAACAAGGGGCTGGGAAGATGGCTCAGTAGTTAAAGGTGCTTGGTTGCAAAGCCTACTGGCTAAGGTTCAACTCCCAAACTGCCCATGAAAGCTGGGTACAGAACATGGCACAAGCATCTGGTGTTCTCTCACACACGAGAGGCCAGCACTACTAATGCTCACACACACACACACAATTAAAAAATAAAACAAGGGCTGGAGGGATGGCTTAGCAGTTAAGGTGTTTGCCTGCAAAGCCAAAGAACCTAGGTTTGATTCCCCAGGACCCACATTAGCCAGATGCACAAGGCGGTGCATGCATCTTGAGTTTGTTTTGCAATGGCTGAAGGACCTGGTACACCCATTCTCTCTCTCTCTCTCCCCCCTCTATCTCTGTCAAATAAATAAATGAATAAAAATTAAAAAACAAAACAAAAGTGCTGTAGAGATGGCTCAATGGTTAAGGCACTTGTCTGCAAAGCCTAACAACCCAAATTTGATCCTCCAGTTCCCACGTAAAGCCAGATACACAAAGTGATGCATGCATCTGGAGTCCATTTGCAGTGGCTAAAGGCCCTGGTACACCCATTCTCTCTGTCTTTCTTCTATCACTTTCTGCTTGCAAATAAAGACATAAATACTGGAGGAAAAAGCTACTGTAGCCAGGGTGGTGGTGCATTGCCTTTAATCCCAGCACTCCAGGAAATAAAGGCAGAAGGATTGCTGTGATAGCCTGGAACTACAGAGTGAGTTCCAGGTCAGCCTGAGCTAGGGTAAGACCCTACCTTGTAAAAAAACAAAACAACAACAACAATTTAAAAAACTGGGTTTGAATAATGGCTCACCCAGAAGTCATAGATTGTTATCAGAAAAATTTCAGTGCAAGGGATGGGATCCCTTCCAGTGTGTTGTTGGCCATGGAGGTCCTTGATGCCCCCTAAACATTACAGGTCATTGCCAAGGCCCTTGGTTTCCCACCAGGAGTAGATGGTAAGATCCTTTTGGTGAAGACTCCACATTCTTGGGTTGCAGGTCACTGAGTAATCAAGCTGGAGCAGAGCTGAAAACCTCTTCTATGTGGACCAGCTGACAGGAAGCTGCACTGCATGCAGCCCTATGGGAGACAGAAGTCACCAATGGTGGTAAACAGCAGTGGACATTGCAAACCTTAAGTCTGGCCAACCAGGCCAAATGAGCTAATGGGTGCAATAGTGGCATGACTGTTATGGGGGAAGCTAACTGCTCTCTAATTGAATGGGAGGTCTGCTCCATGGGAGGGAATCCATGCCTGATACTGAAAACCTAGTCAAAAGCCTATGACAGGGGAAGCCTTGAGCCCTAGGGGAGGAACAACTGCTGTTGTCTGGCTAAATGCATATATTATGCTCATCAAACTGCCCTGCAAGCACTTCTCTTAATGTCCATATCCATATATTAATACTACTCTCACTTTTGGTTAAAGAAGCTTCTCTTTTCAGATGGCAGTGACCACTGGACTGACTCAAAATGCACCATAGTGCTGAAAGAACAAGTGGCAGAGGAGTCTTCTGCACTGAGACATTTCTATAACACCTTCCAAGACTCAGGATGCATTGTGGAAGAGATAGCAGAAAGAATATAAGAGCCAAAGGAAGGGTAGGACTGCTTACAACGCACTCTTTCAGACAGAAAATGGCCTGGACATCCATGACCTCTCAGTGCCTGGTACTACCTACACAAGACTTTCATAATAGAAGGAAATGATGATGACATAAAAATTAAAAAGAGGGACTGCAGAAATGGTTTAGTGGCTAAGGCACTTGCCTGCAAAGCCAAAGGACTCAGGTTCAATTCCCCAGGACCCATGTAAACCAGATGTGCAAAGTGGCACATGTCTGGAGTTTGTTTGCAGTGACTGGAGGCCCTGGTGTGCCTAGTTTTTCTCTCTCAAATAAATAAATAAATTTTAAAAATTAAAATAAATAAAAAGAGACTAATTGAGAAGGGGTGGAGATATGATAGAGGGTGGGTTTGTGAAGGGGAAAGTGGGGGAAGGAAGGGAATTATCATGGTTATTGTCTATAATTATAGAAGTTGTCAATAAAAATAAAAAAATATAGGGCTGGAGAGATGGCTTAGCGGTTAAGGCATTTGCCTGCAATAACCAAAGGATCCCAATTAAATTCCCCAGGACCCACATAAGCCAGATGCACAAGGGGGCCCGTGCATTTGGAGTTTGTTTGCAGTGGCTGGAGGCTCCGGAGTGCCCATTCGCTCTCTCTTTCTGCCTCTCTCTCTCTCTCTCTGTGTCAATTAGGTAAATAAATAAATAAATTTAAATAAAAATAATTTAAAGCTGGGTGTGGTGTTGTATACTACCTGTCATCACAGTACTCCGGAGGCGAAGGGGTTCAAAGCCAGCTTCAACTATGTAGTGAGTTCCAGGCCAGCTTCAACCACATGAAACTGTTTGGGGGTTTGGTTGTTTCTCTCTCTTTCTTTCTTTCCTTCTTTCCTTCCTTCCTTCTTTTTTTTTTTTTTTTTTTTTTTTAGGTCGGGTGTCACTGTAGCCCAGGCTGACCTGGAATTCACTATGTAGTCTCAGGGTGGCCTTGAACTCATGAGGTTCCCCCCCACCTCTGTTTTCTGAGTGCTGGGATTAAAGGTGCGCAGAGGCAATAGGATTCTACAAGTTTGAGGTCAGTCTGGTTTACATAAAGTAGCTAGCCATCCAGGACTACCAAATAATACCTTGTGTCAACAAAACATAAGAATAACAACTAACAAACAAAAACAAAACTCAAAACGTTAGTGTCTTGTGAGAATGTTCTGAAGGAAGCTGTGTTGTGCTGTTTTGGAGCCCTGGGAAAGGGAGGGTCCTGGCTGACGAGGGCTGGTCCTGGAATTGGGGGTGATAGGTGGGCACATCAGCTCCCCAGCAGTGGAGGAAGTGTCCATCCTCCAGCCAAAGTAATGGGGAGAGCCTCCTGCAGGGGGTCCACTTGGTCCTCAGCCTCCTCCCGGGGCCCCTTTAGTCCCAACTGCCTGGCTCCCGGCGCCCGCCGCCCGCTGCGCACCTGCGGCCGCTGTTCCTCCTTCGCTCGGCTCCGCGGGGCCGCAGCAAGTCCCCCTGGAGCCAGCCTCCCCTGCTCGCCCTTCTCTTCTGCCTTCCTGCTCGGGACCCGCTCCGTGGTCGGTTCCGTGACCCACCCTTGCCCCCCGGGTATCTCTGTTCATGCTGGTCCTCACGGGAGCCTGTCCGCCGTTCCCACTGCGCTCCACACCCGGCCCGAGCCCACAGCCTGCAGGAGGTGTCCCGGGTCGGAAGAACCTCGACTGTCCTGTGGAGGGATTGTGGGGGTCCCGGCTGGCGCGGTCGTGGCAAGATGGAATAAGCCAGTGCAGGTAGATCCCTACCCGGGCTGGCCTTGAGACTGTGCACGAGCTTCTCACACTACAGCCCAAAGGGCCAGCTGCCCCGTCGGACGGAGTGCGCGCAGCCTTCGGGGTCCCGCCACGCGGAGCCGGAGCCGAGGGCGGCCTTCCACCGCCGCTTCCCGGGAGGGGAGCGGGTGCGGGGTCCGACAGTGGTCTCCCGGCCACCTCTTCTGTCTGCTGGTGTGGGACGTTCACACTCGCAATCTTGCCTGCGCTGCTGTAGCAGAAGGGGATGGCAGAGAGATCTGGCTGGCCGGGTTTAGATTTTAGTCTGGCTGCGGAGCCAAAAGTGAACGAGGAAAAGCAGGCGAGAAAGGAGTGCAGCGCAGATGTGCGGGACAGTGTCAGGCACCTTTCTCCGTCCACTCTACTCGGCTGCTCGTTACACGCGGGCGATGACTTTCAGCGTTATGACAGGAGGGACGCATGTTCCTCCTTTCCTCTTGTTCGTGCTGTGGTGCCCTTTAAACGCCAGTGAGTATCAGGAAGCACCCACGAAGGGGGGGAAAGTGGCTTTAATTCTTTTGTTTGCTTTTTCGAGGTAGGGTCTCACTCTAGCCCAGGCTGACTTGGAATTCACTATGTAGTCTCAGGTTGGCCTCGAACTCATGACGACCATCCTATCTCTGCCTCCCAAGTGCTGGGATTAAAGGCGTGTGCCACCACATCCAGCAAAAGTGGCTTTAATCTAAGAGTACACAATGAGGATCTTCTACATCTGAGAAGCTAGGATATGATCTCCAAGCCATTAAGAAGGAGCTGACCCAGATAAAACATAAAGTGGATTCTCTACTGGAAAGTCTGGAAAAAACTTGAAAAAAAATTGAAAAGGAACAGAGCAAAGAGAAGTAAAGAATGAGAAGTCAGAAGAGGACAGAGCAGCGCGGCTGTGAAGAAAGATGAGACGTGAAGATGGAGTCCCAGGCAGGCGCAGGTGACTGCGAGGAAAAGGACCGCCTGGACGATGATGAGCCAGGCCAATGGCAAGGATGCCTTCTTTTCTTTTTTTCAAGGCAGGGTCTCACTCTAGCCCAGGCTGACCTGGAATTCACTCTGGAGTCTCAAAGAGGCCTTGACTCTTAAACACTCAGTGGGCTTTAGAAACCTTGCCCATCTCTTCTCTACCTAGGCAAAATGACACCAGCCCCACTTCCCTAGAACCTTCAGCACATTTTCACTGTCTCCCTCTTCTTGTTGGCCCTGTATTCATTAACCAAATTCCCTAGAGGTAGTTTTGTTTTACTTCCTTTGATGCATCTAAGTAGCTCTGTTAAGTCTTACCCTGTAATTTTTGTTTTTTAATTTTGATACCTCTTTGTGACTTAACAATAAAAAGACATATCATTTTTATAAACTGTCTCCAAAATAATCCGTCATTATTCAGGGAGTTCTTCCATTCCTATTCAGAAGCTGCTTTCCTGATTGCAGAGGCAATCTCACTTACTCATAGGTTCAGAACAGCTTTCAGAGTACTCTGGGGCTGCCCAACAAATGTAACACTGTATTTTTGTCAGTGGAGTTAGCATGTCAAAGGCATCCTTTAGAAAAATACTGTAATAGTCTTAATTTTGTCCCCTAAAGTTGATACTTTGGTTTTTTTTTCTCAATTTTTATTAACGTTTTCCATGATTATAAAAACTTTGGGTTATTTTTGTGAACATCCTGATGTTTGGGACATTTATTTTCTCAGAAAATAAACAAGTCCTTATTAAACTAGGAATTTGGAGGAAACAAAACAAGACTTGCATTCCTGCTAGGTGTGGTGTCTATGCCTGTAACCTCAGCATTGAAGAGGTAGAGGCAGGAGGACCAGGAGTTCAAGGTCATTGTCTGCTACATATAGAGTTTGAGTCCAGCCTGGGATACATGAGACCTTGTCACAAACAAATAAACAAAGGCAATGAAAAAGTGATTATTCAATTCTGTTTGTTTTTGGTGCTTAGTATCAAAACCAGGGCCTTGCACATAGTAGGCAATATCATTAACTTTCCCCACTTAAAAAATTTTAAGCCGGGCGTGGTGGTGCACGCCTTTAATCCCAGCACTCGGAAGGCAGAGGTAGGAGGATCACCAAGAATTCAAGGCCATCCTGAGACTACATAGTGAATTCCAGGTCAGCCTGAGCCAGAGTGAGACCCTACCTCGAAAAAAAAAAAAAAATTTATTTTGCAGTGTGTGGTGGCTCATGCCTTTAATCCCAACACTTGGGAGGCAAAGGTAGAAGTTATTATTATTATTATTATTATTATTGGTTTTTTGAGGTAAGGTCTCATTGTAGCCCAGGCTGGCCTGGAATTCACTATGTAGTCTTGGGTTGGCCTCAAACTCAAGGCAATCCTCCTACCTCTGCCTCCCAAATGCTGGGATTAAAGGGGTGTGCCACCATGCCCAGCTTTTTAAAAAATTTTATTTATAAATTTGCAAGCAAAGAAAGAAAAAGAAGAGAGATAGATGGAGAGAATGCATGCACCAGGGCCTCCAGCCACTGCAAACTGACTCCAGATACATATGCTACTTTGTGCATCTGGTTCTATGTGGGCATTAAGGAATTGAATTCTGGTCCTTAGGTCTTACAGGCAAGTGCCTCAACCACTGAACACCCTGTGGTTTCTCTTTTTTAAAAAATAATTTATTTAACATGGCGTGGTGGTGCATGCCTTTAATCCCAGCACTTGGGAGGCAGAGGTAGGAGGATTGTGGTGAGTTGAGGGAGCCTGAGAGACTATATAGTGAATTCCAGATCAGCTTGGGCTACCGTGAAAAAAACAAACTCTCTCTCTCTCTCTATATATATATGTGTGTGTGTGTGTGTGTGTGTGTGTGTGTGTGTAGTTTTTTATTATAATATTTATTTATCTATGAGAAACAGAGAAGGAGGGAGAAAGAGAGTGTGTTAGGGCCTTCTGCTACTGCAAACAAACTCCAGATGTATGTGCCCCTTTGGGCATTTGGCTTTCAGTGGATATTTTGATTTCTGTTAGGTAGGCAAGATTCCCAAGATGGAGTCAAGATGAAGAAAGAGAACGACGGCAGCCTGGTTGATGCAACTTTAGATGTTTACATTGCCTAACCCTTACTCCCCTGACCTAACAATGCCCTCCCAGAAATTTTTAGTCCTTTTGTCATCTTTATCTCCCTCCCCAAAAGAAAAACTATAAAAAACCCCAATTAGGGCTGGAGAGATGGTTTAGTGGTTAAAGCAGTTGCCACCCATCAGGCAGCTCAGGCCAAATAAACAGCTTTTTTCCTGCCTCAGAGTGGTCCTGCATTCACAAACCTCACCCCTCCAGCTCCTCACATGGCAGGCGCTCTGAACTTTCTTTGCTCTCTTTTCTTCCCACAGTTCTCCCAGGCCCTCCGCGTGGGATCTCTAGCCATGTGGGTGCCTTTCCTTGGCTCTGTACTTTCCTCAAAAATATAGTAATTTAATAATTATCCTTCTCAGTCTTTTTATTATTCCATACTTTGGTTTGGGGCTCAAGGATTTTTTCTGGACCCTGAGTACCCTGGTATAACCCTTCCTCCTTTTTTCTCCCTTGCCTTTCTTTAAAATTTATTTATTTGAGAGGGAGAGAGAATGGGCACGCCAGGGCCTCTAACAACCGCAAACGGAACTCCAGACACATGCACCACAATGTGCATCTAGCTTATGTGGGTTCTGGGAAATCAAATCTGGGTCCTTAGGCTTCCCAAGCAAGTGCCTTAACTGCTAAGCCATCTCTCCAGCCTCTTTCCCTGGCCTTTTGCTGGGGCTATTCTTATAGGCTCCATACTCTGATAAATCAGGTGACTGGGACCAGGTCTCTCAAGGCAGGGTCCAGAATCCGATTGTTCTCTTCCTTATTTATTCCCAGAGCTTAGAGCCTACCACATTCCTCCCCAGAAATCCCCCTCATATCCTCTCCACTGGGCAGAGGTCTGGAACCTCCTTGCCCCAAATATGGCTCAGACCCTGGACCCAAAAGTCCAAATGCCTCATTTTTTTTTTTTTTTTTTGTTACAAAAGTCTGGCCACTGAGAACCGGGAAATGGCTTAGCAGTTATAGCATTTGACTCTGAAGCCAAAGGACCCAGGTTCGAATCCCCAGGATGCACACAAGCCCATGCACAAGGGGCGCTTCTGTGGGCTAGAGCACCTGGTGTGCCCATTCCCTGAATCTGTCCCTTTCTCTTCTCTATCTGTCTCCTTCTCTCTCATATTTAAATAAATGTTAAAAAAAAGTCTGGCCACAATGTAAACTGGACAATAATTCCTGCTGACCTGAAAATGACATATTCAAATTCCAAATTTTTAAAGATTTTGATAACTTCAAAAATGAGAACAGCTAAGGCTCCATATTCAGACTTCTACTTCTGATTTCTTTTCTCACTGTCAGTTCTGCTCTTTTACCCAGGTACTGCTCCTGGAAAAACAGACCTCATTTCATTCCATTAAAACATACTTCTTGTCAGGTGTGGTGGTCCACATCTTTAATCCCAGCGCTCAGGAGGCAGAGGTGGGAGGATTGCCCATGAGTTCAAGGCTACCCTGAGACTACACAGTGAATTCCAGGTCAGCCTGGGCTAGAGTGAGACCCTATCTTGGAAAACCAAAGCAACCAAAAAACATTTTTTAAAAATCTCAGGCTGGAGAGATGGCTTAGTGTTTAAGGTGTTTGCCTGCAAAGCCAAAGAACCCAGGTCTGATTCGCCAGTACCCCATAAGCCATGCACAAGGGGTTGCATGTATCTGGAGTTTGTTTGCAGTGGCTAGAGGCCTGGTGTACCCATTCACTCTCTCTCTCTTTGAAAATAAATAAATAAATAAATAAAAATTTTTAAAACTCACTTCTCCTATTTCCTTTTGCTCTCCAACATAAGAGGTCAGTACTGGCCATTTCTGGAACACCCAAATCTGGCCCAAATTTTTGATTCATCACTCCAGCCCAAGGAGTTTTATGTAAGACATACATTTCCCAGAACTGGCTGCATGACTGGGGCTTCGATTTTGTGGACCCCACGGGGTCAGGAGAGGGTCTTTGTCTAATCTTCCTACTGTGGGAGACTCACTACTTTTTTTTTTAAGGTTTACAATTAAGTCAGATTTATTTTCATTTATTTATTTAATTTTACTTTTTGATGCTTTTTTTCTCAATTTTTATTAACATTTTCCATGATTATAAAAAATATCCCATGGTAATACTCTCCCACCCCCACTTTCCCCTTTGAAATTCCATCATATCCCCTCCCCATCTCAATCAGTCTCTCTTTTATTTTGATGTCATGATCTTTTCCTCCTCTTATGATGGTCTTGTGTAGGTAGGGTCAGGCACTGTGAGGTCATGGATATCCAGGCCATTTTATGTCTGGAGGGAGCACGTCGTAAGGAGTTCTACCCTTCCTTTGGCTTTTACATTCTTTCTGCCTCCTCTTCCGCATTAGACCCTGAGCCTTGGAAGGTGTGATTGAGATGTTACTCAGTACTCCAGTCACTTCTTTCCAGCATTGTGATACCTTCTGAGTTGTCCCAAGGTCACTGCCATCTGAAAAGAGAAGATTCTCTACCCAAAGTGAGAGTAGCATTAATATAAGGGTATAAATATTAAGAGAAGTGCTTACTGGGCAGTTTGATAAGCATAGTATATACATTTATCCAGACTTCAGCAGATGTTACACCCCTAGGGCTCATGACTACCCCTGTTTTAAGTTTTCAGTATCAGGGATGTATTCCCTCTTATGGAGCGGGCCTCCAGTCCAATTGGAGGGCAGTTGGTTTCCACCATGACAGACGTGCCACTATTGTACCCATTGGTTCATTTGGGCTGGTTGGGCAATTATAAGGCTTGCGGTGTCCACTGTTGAGTATCTTCAATGGTGGTATCTCTCTCTCCCATTGAACTACATGTAGAATGGCTTCTTCCAGCTTTCTGTCAGCTGGTCTACATGGAGGAGGTTATCAACTCAGTTCCAACAGGATTTCTCAGTGGCCTTGCAGCCCAAGTATGTGGGAGACTCACTACTTTTGGTGCTGACAAGAAGATACACCCACATATCCAAATGAATGGGCCAATAGGAGATGTGTCTTTCAGACAACCTTTGCCCCGAGACAAAGTTAGTTTCAACTTCTATCTAAAACTCCAAAACAGACACACTACTTCCTATTCCTTTTCTTTTGCCTTTCCTCTAGTCTCCCCCATCTGCCTCCAGGGCTACCACTGCAGCTATGGCTTCTGACCTCCCCCCACCCCATCTCTTCCTTAGCAGTGCCTGCTGGACTGGGACTCTCCCATCCTCCCAATGCTGCAGCCTTTCCTACCCCTCCCTTACCACCCCAGCTCTTAAGGACATCTCCTCCCACTCTCTGCCTTTTTTCCTAACACTTGGTACCACATGGTAAGATAGAAACACTGTTCTCCCCTGTGAGGGCATTCATTTACCAGTCATAAACAGGGGCCACATAAACTGTTCTTTGTGACACCAGATGAATAGGACCTAGCTATCAACTCCATGTCTACTCCGGGGCACACGGGCCACTCCCAAAGGTTTGAGTCTCCTCAAGGAAAAAAGAAAAAAAATGTCAATTTTAAATTCAAACTGCAAGCAGTTATTAGTTAAGATACATTGTCTAGAGATGAAGAAGATGGCTTAGCAGTTAAGGCATTTGCCTGCAATGTCAAAGGACCTGGGTTTGATTCCCCAGGACCCATATAAGCCAGATATACAAGGTGGTGCATGTGGCTGGAGTTCGTTTGCAGAGCCTGGAGGCCCTGGTGTGCCCATTTTTTTCTCTCTCAAATAAATAAAAAATATTTTAAAAATGTAAAATATATATTGTCTATATTGCTGATATGGAAACATTGGCTCAAAAGCAGGTACTCCTATAAATTTGGAAACATCAGATTAAGTCCTCATCACTTTGAAGTCTAACTAAAACTTAAAAGGGACATCTTTCTAATTGTGTTCTTTGTCCTGTCATGTGTTGTTTTATGTAGTCTGTCTTTATGTGTAATTAAATTATGATCAGTAATTATTGTAGTGCTTATTGTCATTAAGTGTTTGGATATTCATAGGTATATTTTGATATTATGTCAGATTGCTAAAAACAAGTTTACAATATACTTAATTTACTTCTGGATGTTTAGCTTTATGCATATTTTTAAAAAGATTTTAGTTTTAGTTATTTATTAATTAGAGACAGAGAGAGGGAGAGGGAGAGAGAGAGAGAGGGAGGGAGGGAGGGAGAATGAGCTTGCCAGGGCCTCTAGCCACTCCAAATGAACTCCAGACACATGTGCCCCCTTGTGCATCTGGCTAATGTGGGACCTGGAGAATTGAACCGTGGTCCTTAGGCTTCGGAGGCATATGTCTTAAGCGCTAAGCCATCTCTCCAGCCCCAGCTTTATGCTTATTTATGCTTACTACAACATTGCCTTCTGAATGTTTATTACGACTTTAAAGAAGTGATTAATTTTGGGTTTACTGACAAAACACAAAAATGTTGATCTGTTTTGCCTGTAATTATAATTGTTATGATATAATATACATGCTTTCTTTTTTTAAAAAGCAGAATGAGCTGGGCGTGTCCATATCTAATAACAAAAATAATAATAGATTTCTTAAATGTTTTACACTTATGTTTTCCCATTGCATAAAACTTTTATTTGTTTGCTATAAACTTATTCTAATAGGAAAAAAAAACTGGGCCTGATTATATAAAATTTCATTATATCAGTCAAATAATCAAGTGACCATAACAAATTATTGAGATTAATCAAACTTGAAATGAATTTGAAATGACTAACATACTTTCACTAGTTCTTCTAAAGCTAAGAATCTTTTGATTTCTGATCTGAACTAAGTAAAAACTAAGCTTCCTTTACTTCCTTTTTTTTTTTTTTTTGGTTTTTCAAGGTAGGGTCTCACTCTAGCACAGGCTGACCTGGAATTCACTATGTAGTCTTAAGGAGACCTCAAACTCATAGTGATCCTCCTACCTCTGCTTCCTGATTGCTGGGATTAAAGACATGTACCACCACACCCAGCTTAGTTAGCCTTTTAAAATAACCAGTTTATTATCTTTTTCTGTATATGACTTGACCTTTCTGTGATGATCTGAGTCCCCTGTCTTTTTGAGTTATTATAGACATTGCTATTAAATTAGATCGATATAGACCTTGCTTATTTCTTCCAAGATAAAATTCATTCTCTTGCCTTCCAGGCCTCTCTCACATTAACTGAGATTTTTTTCTCTATCTTTTAAAAAAATTATTTATTTAACTATTTATTTTATAAAGGGAGAGACAGAGAGAGTAAGGAGGAGGCGGAGAGAGAGAGAGAGAGAGAGAGAGAATGGGCATGCCAGGGCCTCTAGCCACTGCAAACAAACTCCAGATACATGTGTCACCTTGTGTGTCTGGCTCACGTGGGTCCTGGGGAATCGAACCTAGGTCCTTAGGCTTTACAGGCAAATACCTTAACTGCTAAGCCATTTCTCCAGATTTCTTTTTTTTAATTTAATTTTTATTTTTATTTATTTATTTGAGAGTGATAGACAGAGAGAGAAAGAGAGAGAGACAGATAGACAGACAGACAATGGGCGCGCCAGGGCCTCCCGCCACTCCAGGGTCCTGGGGAATCAAGCCTCGAATTGGGGTCCTTAGGCTTCACAGGCAAGCGCTTAACAGCTAAGCCATCTCTCCAGCCCTCTCCAGATTTCTTTTTCTTTCCAATGTCATGAGTCAATGTTTTATTTGCCTCCCAGTATGCTTTTACTTCCAGTGTCACTTCTTGGGACAAGACTGAATACACATTTCTGCTGCAGTCCCAAGGGACCATACATCCACTTTGACCCTCATGACAAGATCCAGCTTCTGTAACATTGCTACCATAGCTTTCTGTACAATGAGTTGGAAATGGTAGAACCAGAATGAATCCATCTGTGCACTCTAACCCAACCACGCCTCCCAATTATCACTTTCCTGGAACCCAGATCATCCATCCCCATTATCACTTTCCTGGAATGACCCAAACCACCTGTTTGTCACTTCCCTGAAGTGGCCCAAGCCCTCAGGCAAGGCCAACTGCCCTGCAGCTGAAGAATTCCAATGACTCTGCTGTCCTGTAAGTATCCCACAGTCTATAAGGGAGGGGGCTTTTTAAAACATTTTTTTTTATTGACAACTTTCATAATTATAGACAATAAACCATGATAATTCTCTCTTCTCCCCCATTTTCCCCTTCACAAATCCACTCCCCATCATATACCCTCCCTCTCTCCATTAGTCTAATTATTTGTTTATTTATTTTGGTTTTTCAAGATAGTATCTCCTGGTAGCCCAGGCTGTCCTGGAATTCACTATGTAGTCTGAGGGTGGCCTTGAACTCAGTGATCCTTCTACCTCTGCCTCCCAAGTGCTGGGATTAAAGGTGTGTGCCACCATGCCCAGAACTCTTTATTTCTTTATTTTTAATTTTGTTTTTGTTTTCCGAGGTTATTTTGTTGTCATCATTTTTCCTCCTATTAGAGGGTCTGGTGAAGGTAGTGCTAGGCACTGCCAGGTCATGGATATTGGGGCCATTTTGTGTCTGGAAGTCTGCATAGTAAGCAGTCCTCCCCTTCCTTTGGCTCTTACATTCTTCCTGCCAGCTCTTCTGCAATGGATCCTGAGCCTTGGAAGGGGTGATAGAGAGATTTCAGTGCTGAGCACTCCTTTGCCACTTCTTAGCAATATGGTGCCTTTTGGGCTATCTGAAAAGAGAAGCTTCTCTAGCCAAAAGTGATGAAAAGTGCTTACAGGGCAGTTTGGTGAGCATAATATACTAATTTAGCCAGACAAGAGCAGGCGTTACACCCCTATTACTCATGACCTCCCCCACCTTTAGCAAGTCCCAGACCAGAAATGAACACAAGGCCACCCAAATAAAAATTAAAAAGGAGAGTATTAAGCTGGTCGGCATCTGTCCCCTCACAGCAAGGAGGAGAGCAGCCCTGTCCTTCCTCTACTGTAAGTTTTTAAAGGCAAAACCCACATTCTTTTACAGTGACCTACCCCTCACTCTTCAGCTACCCCCCCCCCCATATCTTTTGTAAGAGTAAGCAAGCACAATTTACAAAAACAGAACTTTGGCAAAGTGAACTCCAGATAAGGGCAAGGCCAAATCCAAATGAAGCTCATATGGAGTACCAGACCACTTTGACCTCAGGGCAAGACTAACCTCAGATGTTTTTACTGGAATCATGCCTTCAGGCTAGTATTTACTGCTCTGTGTTAATCTTTTTTTTTTTTTTTTTCTTTCAAGGTATGGTCTCACTCTAGCCCAGGTTGACCTGGAATTCACTATGTAGTCTCAGGGTGGCCTCCAACTCATGGCAATCCTTCTACCTCTGCCTCCCAGTGCTGGGATTAAAGGTGTGTGCCACCATCTATTATGGCTCCTTGAGAATGTCAAGATGGCTCATTGGCCTAAGATGGCTTCCCTTAGGTCTGTTCACCAGAGGTTGTTTCACAGCATAGGCTTTTGATTAGGTTTTCAGTACCAGGCATGCATTCCCTTCCCATGGAGCAGACCTCCAGTCCAAATAGAGAATAGTTAGTTTCCCCATGACAGACATGCCACTATTACACCCATTCCATCCTTTGGCCTGGATAGCCAAACTTGAGGCTTGCAGTATCCACAGTTTTCATCACTGTTGGCTTCTGTCTCCCATAGGACTGGATGCAGTCCAATTATCTTCCAGCTTTCTGTCAGCTGGGTAGGGGGCTTTTTGACCTGCCTGGTCAGAGACCTCCTCAGGATGCCCCGAATAAAGTCTTCTGTCGAGTTGGACCTCCCCTCTCATTTCCTTCCCTGCCTTTTCTAATTGGTGATAGAATCTTTTAGGAGATGGGGCCAAATGGGAGATTTGGGGTCATGAGGCACATATGTCCTAGAAGGGGTCTTTAGGACTGTTTCTTTCTCTTTACATCCCAGCCAGAGGTGAGTGGCTTTGCTCTGCCTCATGTTCTCACCTTGTAACAGGGTGCTAAGGATCCAGGAAAGTCCTTGCACCCCAAATCTTAGGTTCATTCTAATTTTAGTCAAATAATTGAATAAAAAACTGAGAAGGATACTTATTAAATTATTATATTTATTGAGTGAAGTAAGCCAAGGAAAGGCACTCACATGGTTAGAGATCCCACTTGGAGGGCCTTTGGAAAAAGGTATGCAAAGAAAAAAAAAATTTAAGGCGCTCCTGTTATGTGGGAATAAAGAATCCATGCAGAGAATAAGGGCTAGGGGCCCTCCTGGCTGGGCCTGGGCTAGGGCCTAGGTCAAGCTGAGGGAGAAACTCACCCACAGCTGAAAGTTCCCAAGTGATGAGAGAGACAACCCTCCCCTTGCAAAGATATTTATAACCTTTTAGTGGAGGTGGGCTGTCTTCTGCTCAGGTGAACCAGAGGGACACCTGGTTGGTTAGGGTTAGGGGATGTCTCAGGAAGAGATTAGCTCTGGCTCCGAGTTCTGGGGGCTGAACTTGACTAACCACAATATTTAAATCCTATGAAGAGCCAGGCGTGGTTGTGCGCGTCTTTAATCCCAGCATTTGGGAGGCAGAGGTAGGAGGATCGCAATGAGTTCGAGGCTAGCCTGAGACTACATAGTGAATTCCAGGCCAGCCTGGACTAGAGTGAGAAACCCTTGAAAAATAAAACAAAACAAAAAAATCCTATGAAAGACCTCCCTCCAAAGAGGGGTCCTGGCTGTGGAAAAACAGTTCTACTGAACTAGGCAAAGGAGAAAAGAAATCGGATCATTAATTTCTAGCAAGTGCAAACTTTCCTGCCTTTTTACCTCCAAGTGTGCAATGACCCTAACTTTACCCCCTGTCAACCCTGCACACACTCAGAAACCGTTGGGCCAACCAAGTGTGGACTGAAACTGTAACAGAAATTTGGGGTTATGGGTGCTGTATGGAACCCAAAGCCCTGAGTTCATAGATGTAAACTAACTAAAGATTTGGCAATTCCAGATTCAAGAGAATGATTTTTAAAATACCACACTTTATTCAGATATCACAGGGAAAAGGGCTGAAGATAGGAAGGCAAAGTAGGGAGAAGGAAGATCATGGAGCCCAGGAGAAACATGGATCTTACATTAAAAACAAACAAACAAACATGAAAGGCGATTTTTGTTTTTTGTTTTTTTTTTTTTAGTATTTTATTTTATTTTATTTTATTTATTTGAGAGAGACAGACACAGAGAGAAAGACAGGTAGAGGGAGAGAGAGAGAATGGGCGCGCCAGGGCTTCCAGCCTCTGCAAACGAACTCCAGACGCATGCGCCCCCTTGTGCATCTGGCTAACGTGGGACCTGGGGAACCGAGCCTCGAACTGGGGTCCTTAGGCTTCACAGGCAAGCGCTTAACCACTAAGCCATCTCTCCAGCCCTTGTTTTGTTTTTTTGAGGTAGGGTCTCACTGCAGCTCAGGCTGGCCTGGAATTCACTATGTAGGCTCAGGTTGGCCTCAAACTCAAGGCGATCCTCCCATCTCTGCGACAGTAAGCTGGGTGTGGTGGCTCACACCTTTCATCCCAGCTTTCAGGAGGCATAGATGGGGGATTGCCATGAGTTTGAACCCACCATGAGACTACATAGTGAATTCCAGGTCAGCCCGGGCTCAAGACAAACACTTTACCTCAAAAAAAAAAAAAAAAAAAAAAAAAAAAAAAAAAGGGCTGGAGAGATGGCTTAGCGGTTAAGCGCTTGCCTGTGAAGCCTAAGGACCCCAGTTCGAGGCTCGGTTCCCCAGGTCCCACGTTAGCCAGATGCACAAGGGGGCGCACACATCTGGAGTTCGTTTGCAGTGGCTGGAAGCCCTGGCGCGCCCATTCTCTCTCTCTCCCTCTATCTGTCTTTCTCTCTGTGTCTGTCGCTCTCAAATAAATAAATAATTTAAAAAAAAAATGAAGACAGTAATAAAAAGAAAAATGTGTCTCTCTTCCCACCCTGGCATGGCTGCGAGGGGGGGGGAGAGCGCTTACCAGCATGAGGACTCACGAACATTGCTGCCACAATTCTGCAAGAGAAAATGGGGCCATTTCTCCATGCGTCAGGGAATACACACTTTAGAATTTGTGCCAGCCCTCCCGGACACACCTATCCCAGGTGTCCCAGACAATCAGCTTGGGCTTATAGGAGACACCCTCTACACCTGGGCAGGGTGTGAGCTCAAGAGAGATCTAAATGGGTGAGATGGGCCAACAGTAAATCTCAGGACTGAATCAGGCAGGGCAAGGGTGTGATGTCCTAAGTTCCCTCCTTTTAAGGGCTGTCCTGGTCCTGCCTAGTAAAACTAACTGCCTACAATGGAGCCCCCACAAAACTTTTAAAACCATAAACCAAAAGTTGATGATTATGCTGGGCCTGATGGCTCAGCCTATAATCCCTGCACTTGGGAGGCTGAGGAGAGACAGCATCAAGAGTTCAAGTCTTAGCTGCATCATAAGTTTGAGGCCAACTTGAGATACTCTGCCTCAAAAAAATAAAAGTTGGGGCTGGAGAGATGGCTTAACAATTAAGGCACTTGTCAGCAAAGCCAAAGGACCCAGGTTTGACTCCCCAGGACCCATGTAAACCAGGTACACAAGGCGGTGCATGTGTCTGGAATTTGTTTTCAATGGTCTGAGGCCCTGGCATACCCACCCTCCCCCTCCACCTCTTTCTGTCTCTAAAAATAAATAAATAAATGAATGAATGAATAAATAAATAAATAAATAAATAAAAATCTTGGGGTGGAGAGATGGCTTAGCGGTTAAGGCATTTGCCTGCACAGCCAAAGGACCTCGGTTCAATTCTCCAGTACCTACATAAGCTAGATGCACAAGGTGGCACATGTGTCTGGAATTCATTTGCAGTGGCTAGAGGCCCTGGTGGGCCCATTCTCTCTGTCTGTCTTCCTCTCTCTTTCAAATAAATAAACTATTTAAAAATAATCTTTAATTTAAAAAAATATGAAAAAAAAACTGGGCATGGTGGTACACACCTTTAATCGTCCAGTATTCAGGGAGCAGAGGTCGGAAGATTGCTGTGAGTTTGAGCAGCTTGAGTGAATTCCAGGTCACCCTGGACTAGAACAAGACCTTCTTACCTCAAGTACAACAAGACAATGGGCTGGAGGATGGTTCACTGATTAAGGCGTTTTCCTGCAAAGCCAAAGTACCTAGGTTCGATTCCCCAGGACCCATGTTAGCTAGCTGCTCAAGGGGGTGCACACATCTGAAGTTCATCTGCAGTGGCTGGAGGCCCTGGTGGGCCCATTCTCTCTCCCTCTCCCTCTTTCTCTGTCAAATAAATAAGTGAATAAAATATATTTTTAAAAAAGACAAAGGAAAACCAAAAGGACTGGGGAAATGGCTCAGTGATTAAAGGTGCTTGCTTGAGCAGCATGCTGAAGGCAATATGGAGCCCTTCCACTGGCCCAAGACTGGGGCCTGCCGGGCCTCAATGAGGCTCCACCATGTCGAAGGTGTCTTTAAGATCACACTCACGTAGGACCTGCAGCTGCTGTACACAGTACTCAATGTTCCTAAAAGTACATCTTTTACAGCAGTCTTAAAGCTTGCAGTAACAAGAGCAATTACCACCAATGATGGAATAGGAATAAATCCTGCTCAGACTGCTGGCAATGTTTTTTCTAAAGTGAAACACCAGATAGCTTAACCTAAGGAAAGCCATATTAAGACCCCTCAGCCATTTTCATAATAATAAAAGAAGATCTCACCTAGGTTAAGTTCAACACAGAGCCATAAGAACAAGAAAGAATATGTAGTCTCAGTTAATATATCTGGTATTTCCTTCCTTTTTTTTTTCTTTCTTTCTTTCTTTCTTTCTTTGTTTTTTTTTTTTTTTTTTTGATATCTGGTACTTTTTCCCAACATCTTGTGCTAACTGAAATCCCACTTTCTATTTTATTTTATTTTTTTTTAATTTTTATTAACATTTTCCACGATTATAAAATATATCCCATGGTAATTCCCTCCCTCCTCACCCCCACACTTTCCCATTTGAAATTCCATTCTCCATCATATTACCTCCCCATTACAATCATTGTAATTACATATATACAATATCAACCTATAAGGTAACCTCCTCCCTTCCTTTCTCTACCCTTTATGTCTCCTTTTTACCTTACTGGCCTCTGCTACTAAGTATTTTCATTCTCACACAGAAGCCCAATCATCTGTAGCTAGGATCCACATATGAGAGAGAACATGTGGCGCTTGGCTTTCTGGGCCTGGGTTACCTCATTTAGTATAATCCTTTCCAGGTCCATCCATTTTTCTGCAAACTTCATAACTTCAGTTTTCTTTACTGCTGAGTAGAACTCCGTTGTATAAATGTGCCACATCTTCATTATCCACTCATCTGTTGAGGGACATCTAGGCTGGTTCCATTTCCCAGCTATTATAAATTGAGCAGCAATAAACATGGTTGAGCATGTACTTCTAAGGAAATGAGATGAGTCCTTTGGATATATGCCTAGGAGTGCTATAGCTGGGTCATATGGTAGATCAATCTCTAGCTGTTTTAGGAACCGCCACACTGTTTTCCACAATGGCTGGACCAGATTGCATTCCCACCAGCAGTGTAGAAGGGTTACTTTTCTTCCACATCCCCGCCAACATTTATGATCATTTGTTTTCATGATGGTGGCCAATCTGACAGGAGTGAGATGGAATCTCAATGTAGTTTTAATCAGCATTTCCCAGATGACTAGTGATGTAGAACATTTTTTTAGATGCTTATATGCCATTCGTATTTCTTCCTTTGAGGACTCTCTATTTAGCTCCATAGCCCATTTTTTGATTGGCTTGTTTGATTCCTTATTATTTAACTTTTTGAGTTCTTTGTATATCCTAGATATTAATCCTCTATCAGATATATAGCTGACGAAGACTTTTTCACATTCTGTAGGTTGCCTCTTTGCTTTTTTAACTGTGTGCTTTGCAGTGCAAAATCTTTGTAATTTCCTGATGTCCCAGTGATTAATCTGTGGTTTTATTGCCTGAGCAATTGGGGTTGTATTCAGAAAGTCTTTGCCAAGACCAATATGTTGAAGGCTTTCCCCTACTTTTTCCTCTAGCAGTTTCAGAGTTTCAGATCTGATGTTAAGGTCTTTAATCCATTTGGACTTAATTCTTTTTTTATTTTTTATTTATTTTTATTTATTTTTTTTTAATTTTTATTAACATTTTCCATGGTTATAAAATATATCCCATGGTAATTCCCTCCCTCCCCACAACCACACTTTCCCATTTGAAATTCCATTCTCCATCATATTACCTCCCCATTACAATCATTGTCTAATTACATATATACAATATCAACCTATTAAGTATCCTCCCCTCTTCCTATCTCTTCCCTTTATGTCTCCTTTTTAACTACTGGCCTCTGCTACTAAGTATTTTCATTCTCACACAGAAGCCCAGTCATCTGTAGGTAGGATCCACACATGAGAGAGAACATGTGGCGCTTGGCTTTCTGGGCCTGGGTTACCTCACTTAGTATAATACTTTCCAGGTCCATCCATTTTTCTGCAAATTTCATAACTTCATTTTTCTTTACTGCTGAGTAGAACTCCATTGTATAAATGTGCCACATCTTCATTATCCACTCATCTGTTGATGGACATCTAGGCTGGTTCCATTTCCCAGCTATTATAAATTGAGCAGCAATAAACATGGTTGAGCATGTACTTCTAAGGAAATGTGATGAGTCTTTTGGATATATGCCTAGGAGTGCTATAGCTGGGTCATATGGTAGATCAATCTCTAGCTGTTTTAGGAACCTCCACACTGTTTTCCACAATGGCTGGACCAGATTGCATTCCCACTAGCAGTGCAGAAGGGTTCCTTTTTTTCCACATCCCTGCCAACATTTATGATCATTTGTTTTCATGATGGTGGCCAATCTGACAGGAGTGAGATGGAATCTCAATGTAGTTTTAATCTGCATTTTCCTGATGATTAATGACGTAGAACATTTTTTTAGATGCTTATATGCCATTCGTATTTCTTCCTTTGAGAACTCTCTATTTAGCTCCATAGCCCATTTTTGATTGGCTTGTTTGATTCCTTATTATTTAACTTTTTGAGTTCTTTGTATATCCTAGATATTAATCCTTTATCAGATATATAGCTGGCGAAGACTTTTTCCCATTCTGTAGGTTGCCTCTTTGCTTTTTTCACTGTGTCCTTTGCAGTGCAAAATCTTTGTAATTTCATTAGGTCCCAGTGGTTAATCTGTGGTTTTATTGCCTGAGCAATTGGGGTTGTATTCAGAAAGTCTTTGCCAAGACCAATATGTTGAAGGGTTTCCCCTACTTTTTCCTCTAGCAGTTTCAGAGTTTCGGGTCTGATGTTAAGGTCTTTAAACCATTTGGACTTAATTGTTGTGCATGGCGAGTGAGAAGAATCTATTTTCCTCCTTCTGCAGATATATATCCAGTTTTCAAAACACCATTTGCTGAAGAGGCTGTCTCTTCTCCAATGAGTATTTTTGGCATTTTTATCGAATATCAGGTGGCTATAGCTACTTGGGCTTACAACTGGGTCCTCTATTCTGTTCCACTGATCTACATGTCTGTTTTTGTGCCAGTACCATGCTGTTTTTGTTACTATGGCTCTGTAGTATAGGTTAAAATCAGGTATGGTGATACCACCAGCCTCATTTTTGTTGCTCAGTATCATTTTAGATATTCGAGGTTTTTTGTGATTCCAAATGAATTTTTGGATTGTTTTTCTATTTCCATGAAGAAAGCCTTTGGAATTTTGATAGGGATTGCATTAAATGTGTAGATTGCTTTAGGTAAGATTGCCATTTTCACAATATTGATTCTTCCAATCCAGGAACAAGGGATGTTTCTCCACTTTCTAGTGTCTTCTGCAATTTCTCGCTTGAGTGTTTTAAAGTTCTCATTGTAGAGATTCTTTACTTCCTTGGTTAGATTTATACCAAGGTACTTTATTTTTTTTTGATGCAATTGTGAATGGGAGTGATTCTCTGATTTCATCCTCTGTGTTTTTGTTGTTAGCATATATGAAGGCTACTGATTTCTGTGTATTTATTTTGTATCCTGATACATTGCTGTAGGTTTTGATCAGCTCTAACAGTTTGCTAGTAGAGTCTTTAGGGTCCTTTATGTATAGAATCATGTCATCTACAAATAATGATAACTTGATCTCTACCTTTCCAATTTGTATCCCTTTTATGTGTGTCTCTTGCCTTATTGCTATGGCTAAGACTTCCAAAACTATATTAAATAAAAGTGGGGACAGTGGACACTTTTGTCTTGTTCCTGATTTTAGTGGAAAAGCTTCCAGTTTTTCCCCATTTAGTAATATGTTGGCTGTAGGCTTGTCATAAATAGCCTTTATTATATTGAGATATGTTCCTTCTATTCCCAGTTTCTGTAGGACTTTTATCATGAAGGGATGTTGGATTTTGTCAAATGCTTTCTCTGCGTCTAATGAGATGATCATGTGATTTTTGTCCTTCAACCCGTTTATGTAATGTATTACATTTATAGATTTGCGTATTTTGAACCATCCCTGCATCTGTGGGATAAAGCCTACTTGGTCAGGGTGAATGATCTTTTTGATATATTCTTGTATTCTGTTTGCCAATATTTTGTTGAGAATTTTTGCATCTATGTTCAAGAGGGAGATTGGTCTGTAATTTTCTTTTTTTGTTCTATCTTTGCCTGGTTTTGGTATCAGGGTGATGCTGGCCTCATAGAAGGAGTTTGGTAGAATTCCTTCTTTTTCTATTTCCTGGAAAAGCTTAAGAAGCAATGGTGTTAGCTCTTCCTTAAAAGTCTGGTAAAATTCAGCAGTGAATCCATCTGGGCCTGGGCTTTTTTTAGTTGGGAGATTATTGATAACTGTTTGGATCTCCATGTTTGTTATAGGTCTATTTAAGTGATTAATCTCATTTTGATTTAATTTAGGTAGGTCATATAGATCAAGGAAATCATCCATTTCTTTCAGATTTTCATACTTTGTGGAGTATATGCTTTTATAGTATGTCCCTATGATTTTTTGAATTTCTCTGGAATCTGTTGTGATGTTACCTTGTTCATCTCTGATTTTATTAATATGTGTCTCTTCTCTGTTTCTTTTGGTCAGATTTCCTAAGGGTTTATCAATCTTGTTTATCCTTTCAAAGAACCAACTCTTTGTTTCATTAATTCTTAGGATTGTTCTTTTTATTTCTATTTCATTAATTTCTGCCCTAATCTTTATTATTTCTTCCCGTCTACTACTTTTTGGTTTGTCTTGTTCTTCTTTTTCCAAGGCTTTAAGGCGAAGCATTAGGTCGTTTACTTGCGACCTTTCTAATTTCTTAATATAGGCACTTAAGGCTATAAATTTACCTCTTAGAACTGCCTTCATTGTGTCCCAGAGGTTTTGGTATGTTGTGTTCTCATTATCGTTTGACTCTATAAAGTTTTTGATTTCCTTTTTGATTTCTTCATTGACCCATTCATCATTTAGTAGTGTATTGTTTAGTTTCCATGATTTTGTGTATGCTCTATAGCCTTTCTTGCTACTGATTTGTAGTTTAATTCCATTGTGGTCAGATAGAATGCAAGGAATTATTTCAATTTTCCTGAATTTGTTAAGATTTGCTTTGTGTCCTAATATATGGTCTATTTTAGAGAATGTTCCATGTGCTGCTGAAAAGAATGTATATTCTGCAGCCTTTGGATGAAATGTCCTGTATATATCTCTTAAGTCCATTCCTTCTGTGACCTCATTTAGTCCAGATGCCTCTCTGTTTATTTTTTCCTGGGATGACCTGTCAATTGATGAGAGTGGGGTGTTGAAGTCACCCACCACCACTGTGTTTGGTGTTATCTGTGACCTTAGTTCTAATAGTGTTTGTTTGACGAATTTGGGAGCCCCATGTTAGGTGCATATATGTTTAGGATTGTAATGTCCTCCTCTTGGAGTGTGCCCTTAATCAATATAAAGTGACCTTCCTTATCTTTCTTGACTAACGCTGGAGTAAAGTCTACCCTGTCTGATATTAGGATAGCAACCCCTGCTTGTTTTCTAGGCCCATTTGCTTGAAACACCTTCTTCCAACCTTTCACCCTAAGGTAATGTCTATCCTTTGTAGAAAGGTGAGTTTCTTGGAGACAACAAATTGTAGGATCCTGCTTTTTAACCCAGTCTGCGAATCTATGTCTTTTCGTTGGGGCATTGAGGCCGTTGATATTAAGAGATATTATTGAAAGGTGTGTATTTATATTTGCCTTTTTTTTTTTTTTTTTTTTTCTGGTTCCGGTTCTACCTGTGCTCTCTTCTGTTAACTAGTATTTGAGTATTGCTTGTTTTTTCTAGGTTCCTTATATGAGTGCTTTTCCTTTTCTTCAGCATGGAGGATTCTATCAAGTATTTTCTGTAGAGCTGGTTTTGTCTTAAAATACTACTTTAACCTGCTTTTGTCATGGAATATCCTTATTTCTCCGTCTATTTGAATGGATAACTTTGCAGGATAAAGTAACCTTGGTTGACAGTTGTTATCTTTCAGAACTTGGAATATATCACCCCAAGCCCTTCTGGCTTTAAAAGTTTGTGTTGAATA
The DNA here is from genome assembly GCF_020740685.1 of Jaculus jaculus. Classification (NCBI taxonomy): domain Eukaryota; kingdom Metazoa; phylum Chordata; class Mammalia; order Rodentia; family Dipodidae; genus Jaculus; species Jaculus jaculus. The sequence continues at coordinate 61,930,523 of NC_059107.1, forward strand.
ATCTGCTGTAATCCTGATGGGCTTACTTTTGTAGGTAGTTTGATTTTTCTCTTTAACTGCTTTCAATATTTTTTCTTTGGTGTGTGTTTGGAAGTTTGATTATAATATGGCGAGGAGAAGTTCTTTCCAGATTTTGTCTGGCTTGGGTTCTAAAGACTTCCTGTATCTGCATTGGCACCTCTTTCCCAATTTGGGGAAAATTTGTTTCTGTGATTTTGTTGAAGACACCTACTATGCCTTTGGATTGGACTTCTTCTCCTTCTACTATGCCCTGAATTCTAATATTTGATCTTTTCATAGTGTCCCGAATATCTTGAAATTCCCACTCATACTTTTCTATAAGTTTGTCTTTCTCTTTGTTGGCCTGTAGTAAATCTGCCACCTGGTCTTCTAGCTTAGATATTCTGTCCTCTCCTTCATCCATTCTACTGGTGAGATTTTCTACAGAGTTTTTTATTTCATTAACTGTGTTCTTCATTGCTAGTAATTCTGACTGGTTTTTCTTTATTTCTATTTCCTTATTTATGTTTTGTATTGCCTTCTTTATTTCATGAAATTGGTGTCCTGCATCTTCTTTGATTCCTTTGATTTCCTCTTTAAGTTCCTCTTTGACTCCTTTGATTTGTTCTCTGACTTCTTTGAACATATTAACAATCATTCTTTTGAAATCTTTTTCGGGCATTTCCTCTAACTCGTTCTCACTGGATGTCATTCCTGATGCATCAATACTTTTAGGTGGATTTATATCGTCTTGCTTTTTAGTGTTTCTTGTGTTATAATGTACATATTTTTGCATCTTGGATTAAGTTAATGCTTGGATTTTCTAGCTAGCTGGGTATTCTTAGCTGTATCAATTGATTTGATGTTATATATTTTCAGGGTAGGAGCTTAAGGTGTTAGATGTGGCTCTTAAGACTCTGAGAGTATCTACAAAGGTGCTACTAGGGGTTTAGTTTCCCTGCTATGGGAGTATTCAAGTAGGCTGAGTGGAATAAAATATAGGTAGATTCTAAAAGTTAACTAAACACTGTACCCATTCAATCAAAAACAGCGCCAAGTATGTATGCCATCGTAGTTATTATAACAACCAGATACTCTATCAACACAGAGGTTAAGATTTCTGGTCTGTTGAGGATCCCAGTCAGCTTGTGACCAAGTGAGACCCTTCCCTGATGCAAACCCAGTTACCTTGGATGATTTTGGTCTCAGTCAAGTTGCTGCCTAGGTCGTCGGGCTGCTGTTCTGATTTCTGGAGCTGGGCACTGGCTTTTCCTGCTGGGCAAACCAAGCCTGGCAACTGTGGCCCTGCAGATCAGCACCCCCACTGCTGGAACTGCTGCTGCTTCTGGGTCTGCTGTTGTTGCCGCTCCTGGGTCCGCCGCTGCTGACGCTCCTGGGTCTGCTGCTGCTGGGGCTGCTGGTACCGGTTCCGGAGCTGCCGATGTCGCTGCCGAACTCTGCTCCTGCTTGGGTCCCACTGTCGGCTCAAGTTGGCATGGCCGGGTCCTGGGATGTTGCTCTGTTTGCTGGACCTGGTCTCAGGCGGTGGGGGAGGGGAGGGAGCCTCAGTTGCTCCGGTTCTCTCGCTGCTCCACGTGTTCTTCTACCTCGCAGTCTGCTCCTCCGCTGCTCGCTGCCGCTCTCCCTTCACGTTTCCTGAGTTGCGGATAGCGCGGTGTGAGGGAAAGCTCCCGCATCTAGCTTTTCCTGTGGCTGGAGCCGAGCTTGCGGCTTTCTGGTGCACCCCGCTGCCCCGGTGGTTGGTGGAGCTGTCGGGGTGAAAGGATAAAAGTTGCCCTATTTCTGCTGCCCTGTTTTCTAGTTTCTCTGCTAACCTGCCTTTTTAAGCTTCTGTAATATGGCTTGCTTGCTGCTGCACTGAATCACAGAACCGCCATTTTTTTTTTTTTTTTTTTTTTTTTTTTGGTTTTTCGAGGTAGGGTCTCACTCTGGTCCAGGCTGACCTCGAAGTAACTCTGTAGTCTCAGGGTGGCCTTGAACTCACGGTGATCCTCCTACCTCTGCCTCCCGAGTGCTGGGATTAAAGGCGTGCGCCACCACGCCCGGCTCATTTTTTTTTTAATTTTTAATTTTTTATTTTATTTTTAACATTTTCCATGATTATAAAATATATCCCATGGTAATTCCCTCCCTCCCCCACTTTCCCGTTTGAAATTCCATTCTCAATCATATTACCTCCCCATTACAATCATTGTAATTACATATATACAATATCAACTTACTAAGTATCCTCCTCCCTTCCTTTCTCCACCCTTTATGTCTCCTTTTCAACTTACTGGCCTCTGCTACTAAGTATTTTCATTCTCACGCAGAAGCCCAGTCATCTGTAGCTAGGATCCCCATATGAGAGAGAACATGTGGCGCTTGGCTTTCTGGGCCTGGGTTACCTCACTTAGTATAATACTTTCCAGGTCCATCCATTTTTCTGCAAATTTCATAACTTCATTTTTCTTTACCGCTGAGTAGAACTCCATTGTATAAATGTACCACATCTTCATTATCCACTCATCTGTTGAGGGACATCTAGGCTGGTTCCATTTCCCAGCTATTATAAATTGAGCAGCAATAAACATGGTTGAGCATGTACTTCTAAGGAAATGAGATGAGTCCTTTGGATATATGCCTAGGAGCGCTATAGCTGGGTCATATGGTAGATCAATCTCTAGCTGTTTTAGGAACCTCCACACTGTTTTCCACAATGGCTGGACCAGATTGCATTCCCACCAGCAGTGCAGATGGGTTCCTATTTTTCCACATCCCCGCCAACATTTATGATCATTTGTTTTCATGATGGTGGCCAATCTGACATGAGTGAGATGGAATCTCAATGTAGTTTTAATCTGCATTTCCCTGATGACTAGTGACGGAGAACATTTTTTTAGGTGCTTATATGCCATTCGTATTTCTTCCTTTGAGAACTCTCTATTTAGCTCCTTAGCCCATTTTTTGATTGGCTTGTTTGATTCCTTATTAGTTAACTTTTTGAGTTCTTTGTATATCCTAGATATTAATCCTCTATCAGATATATAGCTGGCGAAGACTTTTTCACATTCTGTAGGTTGCCTCTTTGCTTTTTTCACTGTGTCCTTTGCGGTGCAAAATCTTTGTAATTTCATTAGGTCCCAGTGGTTAATCTGTGGTTTTATTGCCTGAGCAACTGGGGTTGTATTCAGAAAGTCTTTGCCAAGACCAATATGTTGAAGGGTTTCCCCTACTTTTTCCTCTAGCAGTTTCAAAGTTTCCGGTCTGATGTTAAGGTCTTTAATCCATTTGGACTTAATTCTTGTGCATGGCGAGAGAGAAGAATCTATTTTCATCCTTCTGCAGATATTTATCCAGTTTTCAAAACACCATTTGCTGAAGAGGCTGTCTCTTCTCCAATGAGTATTTTTGGCATTTTTATCGAATATCAGGTGGCTATAGCTACTTGGGCTTACATCTGGGTCCTCTATTCTGTTCCACTGATCTACAGGTCTGTTTTTGTGCCAGTACCATGCTGTTTTTGTTACTATGGCTCTGTAGTATAGGTTAAAATCAGGTATGGTGATACCACCAGCCTCTTTTTTGTTGCTCAGTATTATTTTAGATATTCGAGGTTTTTTGTGATTCCAAATGAATTTTTGGATTGTTTTTTCTATTTCCATGAAGAAAGCCTTTGGAATTTTGATAGGGATTGCATTAAATGTGTAGATTGCTTTAGGTAAGATTGCCATTTTCACGATATTGATTCTTCCAATCCAGGAACAAGGGATGTTTCTCCACTTTCTAGTGTCTTCTGCAATTTCTCGCTTGAGTGTTTTAAAGTTCTCATTGTATAGATTCTTTACTTCCTTGGTTAGGTTTATTCCAAGGTATTTTATTTTTTTTTGATGCAATTGTGAATGGGAGTGATTCTCTGATTTCATCCTCTGTGTGTTTGTTGTTAGCATATATGAAGGCTACTGATTTCTGTGTATTTATTTTGTATCCTGCTACATTGCTGTAGGTTTTGATCAGCTCTAACAGCTTGCTAGTAGAGTCTTTAGGGTCCTTTATGTATAGAATCATGTCATCTGCAAATAATGATAACTTGATTTCTTCCTTTCCAATTTGTATCCCTTTTATGTGTGTCTCTTGCCTTATTGCTATGGCTAAGACTTCCAAAACTATATTAAATAGAAGTGGAGACAGTGGACACCCTTGTTTTGTTCCTGATTTTATTGGAAAAGCTTCCAGTTTTTCCCCATTTAGTAATATGTTGGCTGTAGGCTTGTCATAAATAGCCTTTATTATATTGAGATATGTTCCTTCTATTCCCAGTCTCTGTAGGACTTTTATCATGAAGGGATGTTGGATTTTGTCAAATGCTTTCTCTGCATCTAATGAGATGATCATGTGATTTTTGTCCTTCAACCCGTTTATGTAATGTATTACATTTATAGATTTGTGTATGTTGAACCATCCCTGCATCTCTGGGATAAAGCCTACTTGGTCAGGGTGAATGATCTTTTTGATATACTCTTGTATTCTGTTTGCCAATATTTTGTTGAGAATTTTTGCATCTATGTTCATGAGGGAGATTGGTCTGTAATTTTCTTTTTTTGTTCTATCTTTGCCTGGTTTTGGTATCAGGGTGATGCTGGCCTCATAGAAGGAGTTTGGTAGAATTCCTTCTTTTTCTATTTCCTGGAAAAGCTTAAGAAGCAATGGTGTTAGCTCTTCCTTAAAAGTCTGGTAAAATTCAGCAGTGAATCCATCCGGGCCTGGGCTTTTTTTAGTTGGGAGATTATTGATAACTGTTCGGATCTCCATGTTTGTTATAGGTCTATTTAAGTGATTAATCTCATTTTGATTTAATTTAGGTAGGTCATATAGATCAAGGAAATCATCCATTTCTTTCAGATTTTCATACTTTGTGGAGTATATGCTTTTATAGTATGTCCCTATGATTTTTTGAATTTCTCTGGAATCTGTTGTGATGTTACCTTGTTCATCTCTGATTTTATTAATGTGTGTCTCTTCTCTCTTTCTTTTGGTCAGATTTCCTAAGGGTTTATCAATCTTGTTTATCCTTTCAAAGAACCAACTCTTTGTTTCATTAATTCTTTGGATTGTTCTTTTTGTTTCTATTTCATTAATTTCTGCCCTAATCTTTATTATTTCTTCCCGTCTACTACTTTTTGGTTTGCCTTGTTCTTCTTTTTCCAAGGCTTTAAGGCGAAGCATTAGGTCGTTTACTTGCGACCTTTCTAATTTCTTAATATAGGCACTTAAGGCTATAAGTTTACCTCTTAGAACTGCCTTCATTGTGTCCCAGAGATTTTGGTATGTTGTGTTCTCATTATCATTTGACTCTATAAATTTTTTGATTTCCTTTTTGATTTCTTCATTGACCCACTCATCATTTAGTAGTGTATTGTTTAGTTTCCATGATTTTGTGTATGCTCTATAGCCTTTCTTGCTACTGATTTGTAGTTTAATTCCATTGTGGTCAGATAGAATGCAAGGAATTATTTCAATTTTCCTGAATTTGTTAAGATTTGCTTTGTGTCCTAATATATGGTCTATTTTAGAGAATGTTCCATGTGCTGCTGAAAAGAATGTATATTCTGCAGCCTTTGGATGAAATGTCCTGTATATATCTGTTAGGTCCATTCCTTCTATGACCTCATTTAGTCCAGATGCCTCTCTGTTTATTCTTTCCCTGGATGACCTGTCAATTGATGAGAGTGGGGTGTTAAAGTCACCCACCACCACTGTGTTTGGTGTTATCTGTGACCTTAGTTCTAATAGTGTTTGTTTGACGAATTTGGGAGCCCCCATGTTAGGTGCATATATGTTTAGGATTGTAATGTCCTCCTGTTGGAGTGTGCCCTTAATCAATATAAAGTGACCTTCCTTATCTTTCTTGACTAACGTCAGACTAAAGTCTACCCTGTCTGATATTAGGATAGAAACCCCTGCTTGTTTTCTAGGCCCATTTGCTTGAAACACCGTCTTCCAACCTTTCACCCTAAGATGATGTCTATCCTTTGTAGAAAGGTGAGTTTCTTGGAGACAACAAATTGTAGGATCCTGCTTTTTAACCCAGTCTGCAAATCTATGTCTTTTCGTTGGGGCATTGAGACCGTTGATATTAAGAGATATTATTGAAAGGTGTGTATTTATGTTTGCCATTTTTGTGTGTGTGTGTGTGTGTTACTGGTTCTACCTGTGCTCTCTTCTGTTAACTGGTATTTGAGTATAGCTGGTTTTTTCTAGGTTCCTTATATGTGTGCTTTTCCTTTTGTTCAGCATGGAGGATTCTATCAAGTATTTTCTGTAGAGCTGGTTTTGTCTTCAAATACTCCTTTAACCTGCTTTTGTCATGGAATGTCTTTATTTCTCCATATATTTGAATGGATAACTTTGCAGGATAAAGTAACCTTGGTTGACAGTTGTTATCTTTCAGAACTTGGAATATATCACTCCAAGCCCTTCTGGCTTTAAAAGTTTGTGTTGAATAATCTGCTGTAATCCTGATGGGCTTGCTTTTGTAGGTAACTTGATTTTTCTCTCTAACTGCTTTCAGTATTTTTTCTTTGGTTTGTGTGTTTGGAAGTTTGAGTATAATGTGGCGAGGAGAGGTTCTTTCTGGGTTTTGTCTGGCTTGGGTTCTAAAGGCTTCCTGTATCTGTATTGGCACCTCTTTCCCAATTTGGGGGAAATTTTCCTCTATGATTTTGTTGAAGATGCCTACTATGCCTCTGGAGTGGAGTTCTTCTCCTTCTACTATGCCCTGAATTCTTATATTGGATCTTTTCATAGTGTCCCAAATATCTTGAAATTCCCACTCATACTTTTCTATAAGTTTGTCTTTCTCTTTGTTGGACTGCATTAGGTCTGCCACCTGATCTTCTAGCTTAGATATTCTGTCCTCTCCCTCATCCATCCTACTGGTGAGATTTTCTACAGAGTTTTTTATTTCATTAACTGTGTTCTTCATTGCTAGTAATTCTGACTGGTTTTTCTTTATGATTTCTATTTCCCTATTTATGTCTTGTATTGCCTTCTTTATTTCGTTAAATTGGTGTCCTGCCTCTTCTTTGATTCCTTTGATTTCCTCTTTGATTTCCTCTTTGATTTCTTCTTTGATTGTTTTCATGTGTTCTTTGACCTCTTTGAACATATTTATAATTATGCTTTTGAACTCTTTCTCAGGCATTTCCTCTAACTCTTTCTCACTGGAGGACATTTCTGATGCATTAATACTTTTAGGTGGATTTATATCGTCTTGCTTTTTAGTGTTTCTTGTGTTATAATGTATATATTTTTGCATCTTGGATTAAGTTAATGCTTGGATTTTCTAGCTAGCTGTGTATTCTTAGCTGTATCAATTGATTTGATGTAATATATTTTCAGGGTAGGACCTTAAGGTATTAGGTGTGGCTCTTAAGACTCTCAGAGTATCTACAAAGATGTTCTTAGGGGTTGAGTTTCCCTGCTATAGGAGTATTCAAGCAGGCTGAGTGGAATAAAATACAGGTAGATTCTAAAATTTAACTAACCACTGTACACATTCAATCAAAAACAGCCCCGAGTATGTATGCAAGAGTAGTTATTATAATGACCAGATCCTCTATCAACAAAGAGGTTTAGATTTCTGGTCTGTTGAGGTATCCAAGTCAGCTTGTGACCAAGTGAGACCCTTCCCTGGTGCAATCCCAGTTACCTTGGGTGATTGTGGTCTCAGTCAAGTTGCTGCCTGGGTCATTGGGCTGCTGTTCTGATATCTGGAGCTGGGCACTTGCTTTTCCTACGGGGCAAACCGAGCTGCTGCTGCTGCCTCTGCTGCTGTTGTAGCTGCCACCCCTCGAGCCACCACCACTGCTGAAGCTGCCGCTGCCGTGTCCACCGCCGCTGCTCACCCCGAAGCCGCTGCTGCGGGATCTGCCGCCGCTGCTGCTCCTGGGTCCGCTGCTGCTGGGGCCGCTGGTACCGGTGCTGGAGCCGCTGAAGTTGCTCCCGAACTCTGCTCCTGCTTGGGTCCTGCTGTCAGCCCAAGTTGGCGTGGCCGGGTCCCGGGCCGCTGCTGTGTTCGCTGGAGCTGGGTTCAGGTGGTGGGGGAGGGGAGGGAGCCGCGGCTGCTCTGGTTGTATTGCTGCTCCACGTGGGCTTCTACCTCGCGGTCTTCTCCTTTCGTTGCTCGCTGCTGCTGTCCCCTCACGTTTCCCGAGTTGTGGAGAGCGCGGTGTGAGGGGAAAATCCCGCACCTGGCTTGTCCTGCGGCTCGAGCCGAGAGTCCGGCGGCTTTCTGCTGCGCCGCAGCTGCGGCGATTGGCTGAGCTGCCCTGGAGCTGCTTTTCCGCCTGTGCAGGCTCTGGATGCTCTATAACTCTTCCACTTCTCCGCTGCCGCCTCAATTTCCTATACACCTCGCTTTTTAGTAAAAGTGTGTATTTTGCTGAGTTTTTTTGGTCTTTTTCCCCCCTAGGCTGCTTTGGCGTGGTACCTACGCCGCCATCTTAACCGGAAGTCAGAACCGCCATTTTGCAACTGCCTCTATTTTGTAAAAAGTATACCATGAGGAACCTGACCTTTTGTATGGCTTATACAATGCCTAAATTCCAGGAACTCGAGTTCCTCATTAAGATAAGTCCCCACCTGGACACAACCAATCAACGGTCAACACATATCTGAAGCCCCCAGACATGAGCCCACCCCGTGGGCCCCACCCAATCAGAGGGACCCACGGCTGGAAAGCCCCTATGACTCTGCATACCTGTGGTTTTAGCCTTTATAAGCTGACCAAACCCCTTGCTAGGGGCTCTTCACCCCTCCTGCGAGAGGAATCTGTGTTGAGCCCCGCTGCATCGGATTCAATAAACCTCGTGCGGTTTGCATTGAGAGCGTCCTGCGTGAGTGTTCTTGGGGTCGCGTAGACAGCCCTGAGCAGGGACCCCTCTGGGGAACCCCACAGGGGCCGCTTTTGCCGGCCTGTGCAGGCTGTGGATGCTCTGGATCTCTCCTACTTCTCCGCTGCCGCTTCAGTTTCCTATACACCTCACTTTTTAGTAAAAGTGTGTATTTTGCTGAGGTTTTTTGGTCTTTTTTCCCCCCAGGCTGCTTTGGCGTGGTACCTACGCTGCCATCTTAACCAGAAGTCCACTTTTTTTTTTTTAAATCGTGCTTGCTTGTATTGCAAAATAGGATTGTGTGTGAGGGGGTGCTGGGGACTTTCAAGACCATTGTAAAAACAATGTGATTTTGTTTCCTGACCACTGAAAAAGAATTTTTTTTTTTTTTGCATTTATAAATTCACTGATAAGTTCAGATTGGGCTACTCTCCTCCTCAGTGGCTTGCTGTGAGAGACAGTCATCAGCTGGCTAATAAAGACTCTCCTTTTAAAATCCTTATTCAGAGCCCAGTATAGTGGTGCACACCTTTAATTCCAGCACTAGGGAGGCAGAGGTAGAAGGATCTCCATGTGTTCGAGGCCTCCCTGAGAATAAAGAGTGAATTCCAGCTCAGCCTGGGCTAGAGTGAGCCTCCTACCTTGAAAAACTAAACTAAAATAAAATCCTTATTCGGGTAGTCTTGAACTTAATTTCTGATCTGGGACTCACTACATTATATTCTCGCTAAACTGATCCCTTGAATCTGGTCTCACAGAGTCTTGATTTCTAAGGACTCAGACTGCGGGGTGGAGACCGTAGGAGCTGGCTGCTGAGAGATGTTCCTCAGCCCCAGGGACATTCTCCAGATCCCAGCAGGAAGGAGTGGCAGTCAGGAGATATCACAGGGAGCAGAGAGTCTTTTGGTCTGCGAACCTCTGGAGATAAGGGGGATTCAGTGGAAAGTTGGATGAAACGCTACTTTCCGAATCCCTGGCAGTGGGGAGACATCACCCTGATCCCTGGTCTGTCTGCTTCAGTTTCGTGCGGCCATATGTCTTTGTTCTTTTGTTCTGTGTTTTGTCACTATGTGTCTAAATACCTCCCACAACCTGTGGAAATTAATTCCAGCATGGGGCAGACAGGAGCCCCCTAAACTAGCAATGAACCCCTCACTTTTTCCCCTCTTTACCCAAACCATCCTCCTTCTGGCTCTGATTCACTCCTGAGCCTGCTGCCCACTAGGGGCAGGTTCCCTTATGAACCACCTGGGTCACCTTCAGCCCCACTCCTACCCTTGTGACAGGCTCCCGCAGCCTTCATGATGTCCCCTTTTGCACCAGCGATCTCTGTAATTGGAAGAGCAGAACCCTTCCTTCTCTGAAAAACCTCAAGGTCTTATTTCTCTCCTTGAGACTATCTTTTATGCCCACCTGGGACGATTGTCAAGCTGCTTTTTTTTGGTTTTTCAAGGTAGGGTCTTGCTCTGGCCCAGGCTGACCTGGAATTCACTATGGAGTCTCAGGGTGTCCTTGAACTCACGGCAATCCTCCTACCTCTCCCTCCTGAGCGCTGGGATTAAAGACGTGCACCATCACGCCTGTTTGTGTGTGTGTGTGTGTGTTTGTGTGTGTGTTAAAAGGTTTATTTTAGCTTACAGACTTGAGGGGAAGCTCCATGATGGCAAGGGAAAGCGATGGCATGAGCAGAGGGTGGATATCACCTCCTTGCCAACATCAGGTAGACAATAGGAACAGAAGAGTGTGCCTCAAGCCCTGCTTTTAGACCAACCAGGAATCAAATTCTCAAAGACAATTGCTCTCAACCCAGCCATCCTCCTGCCTGACAATAATCCTGAGGAACCGATTCACAACTGCTTTGAAAGCCTTGAAACCATACAGGGCCTCTTGTCTGATCTCACAGATATCCCATGAGACAACTTCGATTAGGTATTGGTTCCAGTTTCATTTCCAATGGAGTCAGGTAAGTGAGGGTGAAAATTGTAACACTGGAAAGGAGGGTGTGGGTCAAGCCCTTGGGCATAGGACCACTGCTCAGAAGGCTGAACTGATAGCATTAACTCAGGCTTTGAGATATGAAAAAGACAAGGTCACAAATGTGCACACTGGCAGCTGTTATGCCTTTATCATGGTGCACGTACATGGAGCACTCTACCAAGAATGGGGTCTGCTTACACCTGAGGGAAAACAAATTAAAAATACTCAAGAGATATTGGCCTTGCTTGGGGTCATTTGGCTCCCTAAACGAGTGGCTATTATCCTTGCCAGGGTCACCAACGAGGGGGTCACCCAGAAGCACTGGTGAATCAGGCAGCAGACCAAGTGGCCAAAGAAGCCACTCTAAAACCAGAGGGGCCCTTTGAGGTTCTAGTGGCGTCACCTCCTCTTGAGCTGCCCAGTCACCCTGACTACACAGAAAGAGACATAAGACTTGGGGACACACTACAGGTGGAGACAACTCCATCTGGGTGGAAGAAGTTGCCAGACGGAAGGACCTTCCTCCCATGGGCATTAGGGCATACATTAGGGCATACATGAGGGTACCCATTTGGGCCCCACAAAATGGACTGCATTACTTAGGCAATGCTTCTACATCCCTGACCTCAGCCCAATAACAAAATATCTATTTGTGAATGGGATTTCAAAGGAGAAAGTGTCAGGGGGGAGGGAGGGAATTACCTTGGGATATTTTCTTATAATCATGGAAAATGTTAATAAAAATTTAAAATTAAAAAAATAAAATAAAATTATATATTTTAAAAAAATCTATTTGCCAAATGTGTCACCTGTCAACAAGTAAACCAATGCAAATCCCCACTGGTGGGATTTGTGGTCAGATTCAGAGGAACCTTCCCAGGTGAGCATTGGGAAATTGGTTTTACTGAAGTTAAGCCTGGACTTTATGGATATTGGTATCTACTGGTAATGGTGGATACTTTCTCAGGGTGTATAAAAGCATTTCCTACAAAGACTCAGACCACTCAGATAACTGTGAAGAAACTTACAGGAGATAGTCCCCAGATTTGGCCTTATCCCAGCCCTGGGGTCCAACACTGGCCAGGCTTTCACAGCTCATGTCACTCAATTAATAGGAAAAGCCTTAGGAATAAAATGGCACCTTAATTGCTCCTATAAGCCACAAAGCTCAGGGCAAGTGGAAAGGATGAATAGAATTCCTAAAGAAATATTAACCAAACTGATTTTAGAAGCCAGTGGAAATTGGGCAAGTCTTCTTCCTGTTGCTCTCTTAAGAGTAAGATGCACTCCTTAGAAGAAGGGATTTACTCCCTTTGGCATTATCTATGGTAGACCTCCCCCTATACTTCCTAAACCGGGGAAAGAACGCCAGTCGGAAATTACTAATTATGACCTTCTCCTTCTCCAGTCCCTTCAGGCTCTCCAGCAGGCTCTCCATCAAGTTCATCCCCTGGTCTGGGAGGCCCAGAAGGGACCTGACTTAGAACTTCCACCATCTTCATTTGAGTCTGGAGACCTGGTCTGGGTGAAGAAGCACAGTCCTGGTAACCTTGAGCCTGGCTGACAAGGACCGTTCACCATAGTCAGGGGCCCAGATGATTCCTGGACCATCCACAAACCCAAGGACCACCAAGATCCTCTTTTTGTTTTGTTTTGTTTTTGTTTTTGAGGTAGGGTCTCACTCTAGCCCAGGCTGACCTGGAATTCATTATGTAGCCTCAGGCTGGCCTTGAACTCACAGCAGTCTTCCTACCTCTGCCTCCTGAGTGCTGGGATTAAAGGTGTGTGCCACTATGCCTGGCTACCTGGCTAAGATCCTCTTAAGATAAGACTGGTATATGTATCACATAAATGAAGTATCGCCTTTTGTCTCTGTATTTTTGGCTTGTATCATGCTTAAGTTAATGTTTATGCTTGGCTTCCTTGGTTTTAGCGGATAACTATAACCTTCTGGAACTCATGTACTGATATTATTTCACTGAAGGCTGATGTGGAAGATCACGAGAGCTATTTCCTGGTACCCCCTGCCTCTTGGTTTGCATGTGTCTCTGCCTCAAGTTCCTCTTCACAGATGAGGAATGGCAAAAAACTTTGTGTATTGTTGGGCACAGTTAGGTTTTAGTTTCCATGGCCATGTGACCTGTACCTCCACCCTAACCCTATATGTTATGATATCAGCCAGCAGCCTTCACACAGCCAATCCACTGTGACCCATGCCTCCTACCTTTTCTTGCCACTACATGAATGCTTATAAGCCCATTCCCACAACAAATAAACAGGCTGTCCTCTGACACAGAATCCCCGGTGTTTCTTCCTGTCACACTCATGACCACTCAAGACCCTGCTCTGCAATTGCTTGAACACCCCCAGGAAATTGATGTGCAGCAGCTCCAGGGTGGCCAGGAACCACAGCTAGCACGTGAACAGGGACCCTCTGAGATGCACTGGGGTAGGTGAGTGCTCCCCCGAGGGACATCGCCCCCCTGTGGCCTTGCCTCCACGACTGAGTACTGGCAGTTTCTTCCTTTCCTCCTTTACTTTCAGTTTGCGCCATCATGAGGGACTGAATATGGCAAATGGGCAACTGACATCTGTTAGCCGAGATCACATTGACTGAAAGCCCGTAGCCCTCTGTTTGGACCCCGAGAGCCCACACAGGCATTGGCAACAACCTCCTATCTATTTCTCTCCAACACAAAAAAACTGGTAATGCAATGACCTCTTAAAAGCCTGTAGCTTTCACGAGAACACTTTGTGAATCCCCCCAGTGCTAGCCAGCCCTTGAGAAGGTTGCCCTCTGGTCTTGGCGTCTCCATTCTTTTTCTATCATGAGTAATATTACCTCCTACCAAAAGGATTCACAAATTCGAGGTTTATGAGCACTTCTCATGGCTAGAGGCATTACGCTTTCCCAGAAGGAAGCCATCTCCTTTCTTTTGGGAGGAAGTCCTCCAGATCGCCCCCTGGATGATTTCTTGGGATTCATATGACTCAGATGAATGGACCTGCACAGTTTATCTAGCTAGGAGATGAGAAGTTCAGGAGAGAAATCCGCCCCCTCTCTCTTTCCTCCCAATTATAGCCACTATTAGACAACATATTAGTCCTCCTAAGTCCACCATGCCAAAATCAAATGATGACTCTGATGAGGACAGTCCAGAGGACTGGCCAGTGGTGGACCTCAGCTCCCTTGAAAAGGCTATAGAAGAAATTAGAAAAAAAAATGACCCCAAGCTGGGCATGATGGCACATGCCTTTAATCCCAGCACTCAGAAGGCAGAGGTAGGATTGCTGTGAGTTCGAGGCCACCCTGAAATTTCATAGTGAATTCCAGGTCAGCCTGGGCCAGAGTGAGACCCTACCTCAAAAATAAAAAAAATAAAAAAAGACCCCAGACTCTACCATGTCCACCCCCCTTTACCCTTCCTTACCATCCTACTTACCTCCCACCCAGGCTGTCCTCTCCCCCTGACCCATGTTATACGGGTCAAAAGAATCCCAACATGATGAATCTCCCTGACCAGGACCTTCCTCCATCTGCCCCCTTACTTACACCCACACAACTATGCGAACTCTGAGATGACAATACAAATACATATAATCAAGGATTCACAACTTTTCCTGTTAATATCCAACCAACTTGGACTCAGCCCCTACAATGGTATCCATATCAAGCCAATGACCTTATAGGACTCAGACAGGCAGTCAGGGAGGATGGGATCCATGTGCCATGGACTAAGTCCCTCCTCCAGAGCCTGCAGGGCTGCCTTAACACCCCCCAGGACTGGTGTGATATCTGCTGGTCTTTGCTGCCTAGCCCTCTCAATGGGAAGCCCTCTGTAGAGATGAACGCTTCCAACAAATAAGAAGGAATCAAAACCAACAAAACATCCCCTGGGGCTTTGATGAGCTATTCAACTAGGGTAATTTTTCCACAGATGTTCAACAGGCCCAACAGCCCCCAGGTGACTGTGACCAAGTCCGCTTCTGTGCTCTCCAGGCATGGGACAGAATAACCTTGTCACCCTAATCCCCAGGATTATACCTCTTCCTTACTGTTCCTCCATCAAAAACCAGACAAGGGCTGGAGAGATGGCTTAGCAGTTAAGAGCTTGCCTGTGAAGCCTAAGGACCCCGGTTCGAGGCACGATTCCCCAGGACCCACATTAGCTAGATGAAAAGGGGGCGCACACATCTGGAGTTCATTTGCAGTGGCTGGAGGCCCTGGAACACCCATTCTCTCTCTCTCTGCCTCTTTCTCTCTGTCTGTAGCTCTGAAAAAAAACAAAACAAAACAGACAAAACCCTCTCTGATTTTATATTAAGAACAAAAACGAATCTAGAAAGAAAAATTCCCAGCCCAAACACCAGGTAGGTTGGGCTCCCTCCATTTGAGAGGACATGACCTCAGAGTGTAGACTGGTCTGCCAAGGCCTCAAGGATGAACATTATGATAAATGGATAGTTGCTACCCAGGGTATCGGGGCTGCCTTACATAAGGCTGCCTCCTTAGCACAGGCCTTTGCTGCAGCCTTGAGAACTAAAGGAAAATGTTTCAGTTGCGGAAAGGAAGGCCACTGGAAAGGGGGTGACAGGAAAACATTACTCTCATGGCATCTCACTATCTCCCTCTGCCAAACTTCATATCTCTGGACAGCTTGTTCCTGCCCACTGCTTGGTTCTTGCCACCACATTCTTTCACAGGACAAACAAGTCATGGAAAAAAAATACAAGCTACAATAACCTGGGCACAATACATCCAATATGTGGCCAACCTTGTACCCTTTACTAAGCACCCCAATGCTTCTAACTGCTTCTTTTGTGCATCCACCACCCGCCCCCTGCTAACTGTGGTACCTATTAATGCCACCCTTGAATACCCACATCTACAATGAACTATTCACAACCCCGCCTTCCTGATAGTCCCCCGGATGCTGGTCGAGGTGTGCCCCTTTGCCTGTCCAGCTCTAACCTGACCAGAGCTGAATGTCTTCTCAATATTTCTGTAACTAGGACCACTTGTGTCAAAATACCAGCTCTCCTATTGTGCAAAGGGGTGTAAATGTATCCTCTCCCCCTTATAGTTCCCCAGTCTTGGTTGTTCCACGGGTGTATCTCTACAAGGGAGAAATGGCTTACACATTCTGCCCATATCAACTGAGAGAGATTTTCATTCCCCTACTAGTGGGCCTCAGCATGATGCTGTCCCTGGGAGCCTCCTCTTGTCCAAATCAACCATCTTGCAGGGGACTTCTGAGAAAAGGTTGACCAGGCCATGGTATCACTACCAACAGCCTCGAGTCTCTTCAGAGACAATTAACCTCTGTCGCGGGTGTGGTACTCCAAAACTGCAGAGCCTTAGGCTTCATCACTGCTGAACATGGGGGGACATATGTGGTCTTGGGAGAAGAATTTTTTTTTTTTTTTTTTTGTCAATGAATCAAATGTTGTTGAAGAAAATGTTAAAAACCCTCAAAAAACTCCACAAGGAGCTACTTGGCTGCCAATAAATCTGACGACCCCAACACCTGGTTCTCTAACCCCTTAATTACTTGGCTCCTCCTCTTTCTTGGCCCTTTCTTGACTACAGGAACTCTGCTATTTGTGGCCCCCTGCCTTATCAAATTTCTCGGACAACAAATAACTAACACTGATAAGGTTGCTACCAATCAGGTTCTCGTGCATCAGCTAGCTCCATCTGAACCTGTGATAAACTACAAGGACCTCCCTCAATGTGATTACACTGCCCCATTATAAAAACCAAGGGGGAACTTCCTGTTAAGGTGGTGGCACCGGAACCATGCCAAAGCAGGCTAGGGGAGAAAACCAAACAAACAAAATACACTTCTCCACTACAAAGTGAGGTGTATAAGAAATTATCAACTGCAGCAGAGAAGTAGGAACGATCCAGAGTGTTTAGAGCCCACAAAAGCAGGCAGAAGTGGCTCCAGCAGTGGCAGAACCAGGTCTTTGTGGCCACAGCCATAAGGCTCTGCCTGAGCAGCAGGAAAGTCCGGGTGAGGGGATTCTCCACTCACACCAGGACTCCTCACAAGCTCAAGAAATGTGAAGGGAGGACAGCAGGAACCAATGGAGGAGCAGCTTGTGAGGAAGAGGATCATGAGGACCAGCGGGAAAATTTCAGCCACCATCCACAGCCTCCCCTCCCCTGTTACCACCTCAAGTGCCAGCAAGCACCAGAGACTTGGGGAAAGGAGCTCACCTATACAACACCTGGTTCAGGTGATCAGAGCAGTGATAGGAGCACTGATCCAGCCAGTTTACCTGAGCCCGCAGTGCAAAAGAGATGGACCCAAGCAGGAGTGCAGCATAATTCAGACCAAAACCATCCCAAAAGGTAACAGGGATTACACCAGATCAGTACCTGCCAAAGAAGCCTGGTATACAAGCTTGAATCAGAAGTGCTATTGCACCTTCCATGTCAGGATAAATTGTATGTTAAAGCTGATGGATAGTTGGATTTGCCATTCTTAAATGAGCTATATTTTGTGCTTGTCATTTGTTGCTTCCTGATTTATAGTGCCTTTGTTTCCTCTTCTGTCATTCATTAGGGAAGGTTCTCATTTGGTCACAAGCTGACTTGGAACCCTCAACAGACCAGAAATATTAGCCTCCTAGTTGACAGGATTAAGGTTGTGGGGAAACATGCATCCTAAGGGACTGTGACTTTGTTAGAGGATCTGCTTGTCATAATACCTACTCTTGCATAAATACTCTGTACTGTTTTTCATTGAATATGTACATTGCTTAGTTAAATTTTAGAATCTGCATGTATTTTGTTCCACTCAGCCTACTTGAATACTCTCACAGCAGGCAAACCCAACATCCAGGGTCACTTTTGTAGATACTCTGAAAGCCTTAAGAGCTACACATAGCACCTTAAGCTCCTACCCTGAAGACATATATATATAACATCACATTGATTGATACTTCAAATAATACTTCAGCTAATTAGAAAATCCAAGATTAAATTAATCCAAGATGTGAAAATATGTACATTATTACACAAGAAACACAATAAAGACAATATATATCCACCAAAAAGTATTAATGCATCAGAAATGACCTCCAGTGCAAATGATTTAGAGGAAATGCTTGAGAAAGACTTCAAAAGAATGATTATAAATATGTTCAAAGAAATCAAAGAGGAAATCAAAGAAATCAAAGAAGACACAGGAAACCAATTTAATTAAATAAGGAGGTAAATACAAGATATAAATAAGGAAATAAAAATAATAAAGAAAAACCAGTCAGAATTCCTAGCAACGAATAACACAGTCAATGAAATAAAAAACTCTGTAGAAAATTTCACCAGTAGAATGGCTGAAGGAGAGGACAGAATATCTAAACTAGAAGACCAGGTGGCAGATCCAATACAGTCCAACAAAGAGAAAGACAAACTATTAGAAAAGTATGAATGGGAATTTCAAGATATTTGGGACACTATGAAAAGATCAAACATAAGAATTCAGGTTATAGTAGAAGGAGAAGAATTTCACTCCAAAGATATAGTAGGCATTTTCAACAAAATCATAGAAGAAAGCCTTCCCAAAATTGGGAAAGAGATGCCAATGCAGATACAGGAATACTTTAGAACACCAAATAGGCAAAACCTGGAAAGAATCTCTCCTTGCCATATTATAATTAAACTACCAAACATACAAACCAAAGAAAATATATTGAAAGCAGTCAGAGAGAAAAATCAAGTTATATACAAGGCAAGCCTATCAGGATTACAGCAGATTACTCAACACAAACTTTAAAAACCAGAAAGACTTGGAGTGATGTATTCCAAATTCTGAAAGATAACAACTGTCAACCAAGGTTACTTTATCCTGTAAAGCTATCCATTCAAATAGATGGAGAAATAATGACATTCTACAACAAAAGCAGGCTAAAGGAATATTTGAAGACAAAACCAGCTCTACAAAAAATACTTGAAAGGATCCTCCATGCTGAAGAGAAAGAAAAGCACACATATAAGGAAACTGGTAAAAAACAAACCATCCTCAAAAACCTAGAGGGAGCTCACAGGCACAGTTGAGGGACCTGGGCCACTGGAGATTTAAGCAGGCCTGAGCTGCCAGGCATGACTAATGGCCCCAGGCCACAGGAGGTTGCAGCAGGCCTAGACCCCAATAATCTTACCTTGAGACCAGCAGGAGTGAAGCCTCTCCTTCCCCCTGCCTGGGGCATCTAGATGTCTTAATAAGACTTAGGTTTCAGTTTCCATGTGGCCATGTGATACATACCCCCACCCTAACCCTATATGTTAATGAGGTATCAGCCAGCAGCCTTCACACTGCCAATCCCTGTGACTATTACCCCGTAACTTTTCCTGCCATTACATGAATACTTATAAACCCATTCCACCAACAAATAAACCAGCTCTCCTCTGACAGTCTCCCAGGTGTTTCTTCCCATCGCACTCATGTTCACTCAAGATCCTGCTCTGCAGTTGCCTAGATGCCCCTGGGAAACTGATGTGCAGTGGCCCCAGGGTGGCCAGGGCAGCCAAGAACCACAATGTTTTAGCCCAGTTTTTTTTTTTTGTTTTTTTTTTTTGAGATAGTCTTGCTCTAGCCCAGGCTGACCTGGAATACACTATATAGTCTCAGGGTGGCCTTGAACTCATGGCAATCCTCATTCCTCTGCCTCCTGAGTGTTATGACCATAGGCATGTGTCGCCATGCCTGGCCAGTTTTCTTTTTCAATTAATTAATTTATTTACTTGAGAGAGCGAGGGAGAGAAAAAGGCAGATACAGAGAGAGAATGGGCATACCAGGGCCTCCAGCCACTGCAAGCGAACTTGAGACGCATGTGCCACCTTGTGCAGCTGGCTTACATGTGTCCTGGGGTGTCAAACCAAGGTACTTTGGCTTTGTAGGCAAATTCTTTAACTGCTAAGCCAACTCTCCAGCCTGCCAGGTTTATTTATATGACAGAGTTGCAGGCAGAGAACATATGAGGATTTCTTCCCCCTCCCTAAATTATAGGCAAAAAAAAGGAGCCCCCATTTTGGTACCTTTATTACTAGGCTTAGTAATAACAGGATCAGTGGCCATAGGAACCTCTACTTTAGTTGTTGGAGATAAAAAATTTTAAACCATAAGTAAACAGGTTGATGCTAATTTGAAGAAATTAGAGTCCTCTGTTACATGCCTGGAGACCTCCCTGGATTCTCTGGCAGAAATGGTATTACAAAATAGGCAAGGGTTGGGCTGGAGAGATGGCTTAGTGGTTAAGCGCTTGCCTGTGAAGCCTAAGGACCCTGGTTCGAGGCTCGGTTTCCCAGGTCCCACGTTAGCCAGATGCACAAGGGGGCGCACGCGTCTGGAGTTCGTTTGCAGAGGCTGGAAGCCCTGGTGCCCCCATTCTCTCTCTCCCTCTATCTGTCTTTCTCTCTGTGTCTGTCGCTCTCAAATAAAAAAAAATTAAAAAAAATATTAAAAAAAAAATAGGCAAGGGTAGACCCACTGCTCCTACAACAAGAAGGACTTTGCATGGCCCTAGGGAAGACCTGCTGTTTCTATACAAACTACTCTGGAGCCGGTTCACAGTCAGAAAGCATTTGAAAGACAGAGAGGAATTCCATAAAAACTCAGATAATTGGTATGAGAATTTGTTTTCTTAGTCACATTGGCTCACCAGTTTGACCACTGCCATTTCAGGGCACCTAATCTTATTGGTCCTGGGATTAGTTATAGGAGCCTGTATTTATTTATTTTATTTTTTAAGTTTATTTATTTATGTATTTATTTGAGAGAGAGAGAGAGAGAGAGAGAGAGAGAGAGAGAGAGAGAGAGAGAGAGGGAGTATGGGCACGCCAGAACCTCCAGTCACATGCACACCTTGCGCATCTGGCTTATGTGGGTCCTGGGGAATTGAACCTGGTCCTTTGGCCTTGCAGGCAAATGAATTAACTGCTAAGTCATCCTTCCAGCCTGGTCCCTGTAGTGTTTAAATGCCCTAATCGAGTTTGTTTATCACAGAATTTCCTCAGTCAAATTAATGGTCCTTAGGACTAGGTATGAGCCCATGGTGAATGATGAGACCAAGATTTGACCAGTGGGGAATGAAATGCCCAGATAGCTTATCCTAAGGAAAGCCATCTAAAGACACCCAACAACTTTCATAATAATAAAAGAAATCCTCACCTAGGTTAAAATTCAACACAGAGCCATAAACAAGAATGAGTAAGTAGTCTCAGTTAAGATATCTGGTATTTTCTCCACAGCCTGTACTAACTACAAAATTTTGCTTTTTGTAATCATGTACTTGCACTGCAAAATAGGATTGTGTGTGTGTTGGGGGGCGGAGGTGCTGAGGACTTTCTAGAAGAATGTGGTTTTGTTTTTTGACTCTTCAAGAAGAATGTTTTTGCTTGTTTGTTTCTTTTCCTTTCCATTCTCTTCTTTTCTTTTCTTTTTTTATTTTGTTTTATTTTTCAAGGTAGGGTCTCATTCTACCTCAGACTGGCCTAGAATTCACTGTGTAGTCTCAGGGTGGTCTCAAACTCTTGGCAATCCTCCTATTCTTCACCCCTGAGTGCTGGGATTAAAGATGTGCACTACCACACTTGGCTCAAAAAATCATTTATTTTAGGATTTTTTTTTGAAAGTAGATCTTTTATTATTTTCTTAATTAATTAATTAATTAATTTGAGAGAGAGAAACAGGTGAAGGGAGAGAGAGAAGAGAGTGAGGGAGAGATTGGGCACACTAGGGCCTCTAGCCACTGCCAATGAACTCTAGATGCATTTGCCCCCTTGTGCATCTGGCTTATGTGAGTCCTGGAGAAACAAACCAGGATGCTTTGGCTTGCAGGTAAACTCCTTAACTGCTAAGTCATTTCTCCATTGCCCTTTGGGTATTTTTTAATAGTCTCCAGAAAGAATGTTTTTGCTGAGGTGATCTGAAGTGCACAACATTTATATGAGTAAGGAAATACTGATTGGAAGAGGGTGGGCATGGTGTTGCACGCCTTTAATCCCAGCACTCAGGAGGCAGAGGTAGCAGGATCACCATGAGTTTGAAGCCACCCTGAGACAACATAGTGTTCAGACTGAGCTTGAGTGAGACCCTACCTTGAAAAAGCAAAAAACAAAAACAAATAAACAGACAAAAAACTGATTGGAAGTGTTGATGAGTAATACTCATTGAAGACCTAGCTTTAAGGAAGTGTTATTTTTAGTCCTCTTGTGGATAAGAAGCCAGGGGAGGGAAGATGGGAAAGCCCAGATGACCAGGCTGGGGCAAGAAAAACAAAGGACAGCAGTGACCAGGAAATGAGCTGCAGGAAAAGCCCATGGGCTGGACAAAACTTCAAGACAACAAACAAAAAAGAATGGGTTGGAGAAAGCTGAAAGGATAGACAAAATATGAGACATAGACTTAAGTGCCAAATGACAATTAGACAAAGAAAGGAGGTTTTATTATATGAATGTGCACTGTTCAAAATTACTCCAGATGAGAAGTCCAAAGAATGCCTTGTTCCTAAAGAGAAAAGTCTCTATCTCTGAATGTCTTTCTTGAAAGATGAATTTGTTATGGGGTCTAGTGTCGCACAAGTAATTCCATCAACTCACCAAAAGTGAGGCAAAGTTTTATTGGGTAAAAAGAAAGAAAAAGTAGAAAGCTGGTGCATCAGGTCTGCATCCCCGAGGTCGTGATCTCATGAAGAGTGTCACGTTTTTATTGGAAATAACCACATGATGTTTATAGTAAAAACAGGATGGAAGTTAAACCACAAAGTTACATACTGTTAAACAGGGGGGACTCATTACAAGAAGTCACAAGTTTACATAGGTCACATATGTCACATAGGCAGAACTGAGGCAGTCACAAAGATATTTAGAAACAAAG
The DNA here is from genome assembly GCF_020740685.1 of Jaculus jaculus. Classification (NCBI taxonomy): domain Eukaryota; kingdom Metazoa; phylum Chordata; class Mammalia; order Rodentia; family Dipodidae; genus Jaculus; species Jaculus jaculus. The sequence goes on from NC_059107.1 coordinate 61,953,280, forward strand.
AGACCCGGGAGGTCATGGTACATTGCACAGAGGGATCATCCCATTCCTTTCACATTCCATTTTCCAAATTAATGGCTCAGTGACTCAGAGCCGGGGCTTGAGCAGCTGCATTTTCAGTAGTGAGCTCTGGAGGTAAGGGAAATGTAGGTTTTCAATAAATAGTTACTAAATTCATAGATAACCAATTTTTACCTTGGCATGTTTCAGTGTTACAGGGCCTTGGTTCATTTATATGAAAATGTAACAGACAAAACATCTGAAAGCGACATTAGTGATTTAGGAAATTACCAGGTATTGATCACAAATTATCAAAGAGAGTGATAGATAGATGGCTTAGCAGTTAAGGCACTTGCCTGCAAAGCCAAAGGACCTTGGTTTGACTCTCCAGGATCCACGTAAGACAGATACATAAGGTGGCGCATGTGTCTGGAGTGCACTTGCAGTGGCTGGAGGCCATTCTCCCCCCGCCCCCCATGTCTTTCTCTCTCTCAAATAAATAAAAATATAAAATATTTTAAAGAACCTTACAGATTATAAAACAGAGGGGGCACTCACTGATACAGATAATTTTTTTTTTTAATACTCAGTAATCCAGCTCTTTATAAAATTAGGCTTCAGTTAAACACAAGTGTCTGAATACTGTTTTAAGTTTGGGTTTAATTATACTTTTTTTCTTTCTCCATTTATTATACAAGTCTGCTTGCTATTTGTGCAATCCCTTAAATATCCTTTACTATAAAGTGACTTACTTAATATTTATGTGTTTGTTTTTGAAAATTAAATTGTAATTGCAGAAAAAAAATGTTTTAGTGAGTCCCAGACCAGAAATGAGCAGAAGACCACCTGAATAAAATTACAAAGGAGACTTTATTAAGCCAGCCAGCATCTGTCCCTCCCAGAAAGGAGAAAAGCCCTGTCTTTCCTCTACATTTCTCCAGCCCATTATAGTGAGTTTTAAAAGGCAAAAACCACATTCCTTTACAAGGACCTACCCTTTACTCCTCAGTTATCCCCCACCCCAATGATCTTTTGCAAGAGTAAGCAAGAACAACTTACAAAAGCAGACCATGGAAAGTTTTGTTTTGATTTTTAAATTTTTATTTATTTATTTGCAAGCAGAGAGAAAGAGAGATAGAGGGAGGAGACACAGAGAGAGAATTGGCACATCAGGGCCTCCAGCCACTGCAAACAAACTCCAGACACATGTGCCCCCTTGTGCATCTGGCTTATGTGGGTAGTGGGAAATTGAACCTGGGTCCTTTGGCTTCACAGGCAAATGCCTTAACCACTAAACCATCTCTCCAGCCCTTGTTTTTTTGAGGAAGGGTTTCACTCTAGTCCAGGATGACCTGGAATTCATTCTGTATTTTCCGGGTGGCCTAGAACTCAAGGTGACCCTCTTACCTCTTCCTTCCCAGTGCTTGGATTAAAGGTGTGTGCCACCATGCCTGGCAGTACGGTGAGTTTTTCGTTGTTGTTGTTTATTTTTATTTAGTTATTTGAGAGTGACAGAGAGAGAATGAGGCAGATAGAGAGAGGGAGAGAATAGGCATACCAGGGCCTCCAGCCACTGCAAATGAACTTCAGACGCATACGCCACCTTGTGCATCTGGCTAACATGGGTCCTGGGAAATCAAGCCTCGAACCAGGGTCCTTAGGCTTCTCAGGAAAGCGCTTAACCACTAAGCCATTTCTCCAGCCCATTATAGTGAGTTTTAAAAGGCAAAAACCACATTCCTTTACAAGGACCTACCCTTTACTCCTCAGTTATCCCCCACCCCAATGATCTTTTGCAAGAGTAAGCAAGAACAACTTACAAAAGCAGACCGTGGGTGGAGCACCAGATAAGGGCAAGACCAAACACCAGATGAAGCTCGTGTGGAGTACCTGCCACCTTGACCTCAGGGAAAAACTAACAACTGATGTCTTTACTGGAATCATGCCCTCAAGCTTGTAGTTACTGCTCTGTGTTAATCTGTATTCTCTTATAGCTCCTGGAGAATGTTAAGATGGTTGAGTGGCCCAAGATGGCTTCCCTTACATCTATTCACCAGATGTTGTTTCATTCCCCACTGGTTTTAGTAACTGTGTCAAAGCTTACACTCATCAGTTACCATAGCCTCATACTTGGTACTGAGAACCATTAATTTTACTGAGGAAATTCTCTGTTGGAAAACTTGATTAGAGCATTTTAAATGCAGGGGCCTACAATCAATCTTGCAAGTAATAGAATTATGGGTCCAAAGATGGCAGTAATCAGAGTGGTGAGCCAGGGTGACCAAGAAAAGAAATTTTCATACAAGCAAATGGGCAGCTGGTTTACAGAAGCAGGACCTGACAGTTAGCTTGTGAAATCTATATGATTCAAAACGATTTTTCAAAACATACCTATGAACCAACAGGCATATGAATCATGTAGTTGGGTCACCCTAACCATGAACTCTATTTCTTTCTTTTTTTCTCAATTTTTATTAACATTTTCCATGATTATAAAAAATATCCCATGGTAATACCTTCTCCCCCCACTTTCCCCTTTGAAATTCCATTCTCCATCATATCCCTTCCCCATCTCAATCAGTCTCTCTTTTATTTTGATGTCATGATCTTTTCCTCCTCTTATGATGGTCTTGTGTAGGTAGTGTCAGGCACTGTGAGGTCATGGATATCCAGGCCATTTTAAGTCTGGAGGGAGCACGTTGTAAGGAGTCCTACCCTTCCTTTGGCTCTTACATTCTTTCTGCCACCTCTTTATTTTTTTCTATTTTAGTCTTAAACTGTCCTTTCTTCTTATTGTCCCTCTGGGTCCCCCAGTCAGTTCTCTCTTTTGGATTCCTTCAGCTAGTGACAGAGGTAAGTTTAGCTCCTTAGCAATTAACTCCTACAGTGACTTGGTGTATCAGTCCAGCTTTCAGTTTTTCCATCATATTTCTCTCTTTTTCCCAGTCACAATCCTTTATGTTCTAACATGTAACTTTCCCAACCAGGCACAGCCAACACCAATAGGACTGGTGTCATATTTTCAATTTTTTTTTTGTTTGTTTTTTTCAAGGTAGGATCTTACTCTGGTCCAGGCTGACCTGGAATTAACTGTGTAGTCTCAGGGTGGCCTTGAACTCACAATGATCCTCCTACCTCTGCCTCCCGAGGGCTGGGATTAAAGGCTTGTGCCACCACTGCCGGCTTTTTCAATTTTTTAAAAAAATATCTCACATTGAATTTCTCAGGTTTCTGCTGTATGTAGACTAGTCAGCTTCCAGAGTGACTAGGGCAGGGCTGTAGTCTCCTTGGACCTTGGCTTGGAAGGGGACCCTCTGGGTCCTTGGTGACCTGTTAGCTGCTACAATTGGCAGAGGGCACTGTCCTCTGGATTCTGGTGAGATGAATTTACACCCCTTGGTTGATGGGTATGGGCCCAATTCCCTGAGGGCATGTGAGTCCCCCTGTGTTACAAATTTTAAGGGAGCATCATCAATGGCAGGCAAATCTGGTTTACCTCTGTAAATCTGAGCAAAAAGACACCTTCAAACAAAGAGTGCCACCCACATCAGCAAGTACAAACAGCTAGAACTCTAAATTGCTTTTACATGTTAGGATATCAAGGAGATACTGGACTAATACAAATCAATAACTATCAGGTAAGCATAACCAGCGAGGACAAGTTTTGATTTTTTTTTTCTAGGTAGGGTCTCATTCTAACTCAGGCTGACCTGGAATTCACTATGTAGTCTTGGGGTGGCCTCGAACTCACAGCGATTGTCATACCTCTCCCTCCCGAGTGCTGGGATTAAAGGCGTGCACCAGCATGCCTGGCTGAACTTTTTTTTTTTTTTTTTTTTAATCAGGACAAGCAGAAGCAGAAGACATGAGTTAATGTTAGAGTTTAGTATTACAAGCCAGCATCAGACAGGTAATCCTAAAAGTCTGAATCTTTGTTTATATTGCAGTTATAGTTTCTTACTGAGTGATTATGCAGCCTGCCAAAATTAACTATGTATTATAATTTGAAGCTGTAGGAGAGACTTTTAGGGACTTGTGAGAGTTCTATGACTCTCAGCATGGTCATCTGCTAGGATAAGTCAAGGCCATGCTGCCCAAGTGGTCCTCCCTCTTTTGGGAAGCTGGAGGACTGATTTTCCTCTGATATGACTCTCCTGTTGCAGATACTGACTTGTAATTCATCTCTGGGTCTCCATATCCTCTCTGGGCAAGAAGACAGGTAACTTACCAGAGGCTAGAAGTTAGCAAGTGTCCTATCATCTCCTGTGGCCTTCTGACCTGGGAGCAGGAACCAAAGTATTGGTTATCCTTATAACTCCAATGTTTATAGTTGACTTTGGCTTCTACATATGGTTATTAATCACTCAGATAGGCTGTACATATCTGATGAACAAAAAGGATACAGTTAGCAAGGTGCAGAACAGGGGATGGAGAGAGGGCTTAGCAGTTACGTGCTTGCCTGTGAAGCCTAAGGACCCCAGTTCAAGGCTGGATTCCTCAGGACCCACAAAAGCCAGATGCACAAGAGGGCACATGCATGTGGAATTCCTTTGCAGTGGCTGGAGGCCCTGTATTCTCTCCGTCACTCTCTCTGCCTCTTTCTCTGTCTGTCACTCTCAAATAAATAAATAAAAATAAACTTTTTTTTAATGTTCAGAACATATCTGGTTAGCAAAACAGATCTAGTCAGAGAATAACAAAATACTTTAATATCATTCTGATTGGTATTTAACTTTAGTTGTCAGGTGACAATGTAAGCTATTCCTGGAACATAGAAAATACACAGTCTATTTTTTTTTGGTTTTTCGAGGTAGGTTCTCACTCCGTTCCAGGCTGACCTGGAATTAACTCTGTAGTCTCAGGGTGGCCTTGAACTCACGGCGATCCTCCTACCTCTGCCTCCCGAGTGCTGGGATTAAAGGCGTGCACCACCACGCCCGGCCACAGTCTATTTTTTAAGTATTTGTCAGTTATAAGTACAGGCAGAATATTTTAGTAGCCCTGAAAAGAATATTTTACCAATAACTTTAAGCCAATTAATTTAATCTAGAAATTGTATGTCACGAAAAAATAAGACAGTATAAAAACTTGGCATTTGTGTTTGAAAACAACTTTGGCTAGTCTGTATACCTATGCAGGTACCAATTACCCCTCAGACTGGAAACAGAGTTTAAGATTATTTTTCGAGAGCAGGAAATATGTCTTAAATATCAATATATCTGTAAGGAATGAATTTGAGATACTAGAAATGAGACAATTACTTAAGCAAAACCTTGACTGTGACTGATTATACATAACTTAAGAATAAAGTCAAACCTGGTCATTGTTGAGCTGAACTAGCCTGATTTTTAAACATAATTAGGGACATTTTGACAAATACAAAGTAATTTCTTTTTTTTAAAATATATTTTTTAAATAAATTAATTTATTTATTTGAGAGCGACAGACACAGAGAGAAAGACAGATAGAGGGAGAGAGAGAGAATGGGCGCGCCAGGGCTTCCAGCCTCTGCAAACGAACTCCAGACATGTGCGCCCCCTTGTGCATCTGGCTAACGTGGGACCTGGGGAGCCGAGCCTCGAACCGGGGTCCTTAGGCTTCACAGGCAAGCGCTTACCCGCTAAGCCATCTCTCCAGCCCAAAGTAATTTCTTAAGCAAGTACCTTTAACCATTGAACAATTTTATAGCTTAACATAAAGAAATATTTACGACTGTTAGAATATATAAAGCTTAGACAAACTATATTAACATTGTTTGTATATAGTAGATTTCCTAAGACATGAGGAGCTTCCTCAGTTTTCCTAAGAACAAAGTCATAATGACTAAGTCACTTTTTTTCTTTTCAAAAAATTTTTATTAACAACTTCCATGATTGTAAACAATATCACATGGCAATGTCCTCACTTCCCCCACACTTTCCCCTTTGAAACTCCATTCTCCATCACATACCCTCCCCATCTCAATCATTCTCTCTTTTACTTTGATGTCATGATCTTTTCCTATTATGACGGTCTTTTGTGGGTAGTGTCAGGCATTATAAGGTCATGGATATCCAGGCCATTTTGTGCCTGGGATAAGTAACTTTTTATAAGACTTAGCTTATAACCTCAGTGATAACCACCCAGAAAAACCAGCATGAACAGGACAGGAACCATCTTAAAATAACAGGGTTTTAATATTTTATTTTTATTTATTTACTTGAGAGATGGAAAGAGGCAGAGAAAGAGAGAGAGAGAGAAAGGGTGTGCCAGGGCTTCCAGCCACTGCAAACGAACTCCAGACACATGTGCCACCTTGTGCATCTGGCTTATGTGGGTCCTGGGAAACTGAACCGAGGTCCTTTGAGTTTGCAGGCAAGCGCCTTAACCACTAAGCCATCTTTCCAGCCCAAATAACAGGTTTTAGACAGGCAATGTGGTGCATGCCTTTAATCCTAGGAGTTGGGAGACAGAGGTAGTATCACTCTGAGTTTGAAGCCAGTCTAGGTGAGTTCCACGTCAACCTGGGCTAGAGGGAGATCTCCTCCCTTAAAAAAAAAGTAAGCAGGAGCTGGAGAGATGGCTTAGCAGTTAAGTGCTTGTCTGTGAAGCCTAAGGACCCCAGTTGGAGGCTCCATTCCTCAGGACCCAGTAAGCCAGATGTACAAGGAGGTGCACGCATCTGGAGTCCGTTTGCAGTGGCTGGAGGACCCTCGTGCAGGTGCACCCCTTCTCTCTCTCCCTCTTTCTCTCTTTGTCACTCTCAAATAAAGAAATAAAAATAAACAAAAAAATTATTAGAAAGAATAAGTAAGGAATTACCATGGGATATATTTTATAATCATGGAAAATGTTAATAAAATTTAAAAAAAGAAGAAATAAAAATCACCCTAGCCATTAACTTTTTTTGGGGGGCGGGGGGTTGGAGGTAGGGTCTCACTCTAGTTCAGGCTGACCTGGAATTCACTGTGTAGTCTCAGGGTGGCCTTGAACTCACCACGATCCTCCTATTTCTGCTTCCTGAGTGCTGGGATTAAAGGTGTGCGCCACCACACCCGGCCCTTTAACATTTTTTGAGGAAAAAAAAACACATTAAGGAAAACTTTAGTGATCTGGGCATGGTTGCTCACTTCTTTAATCCCAGCACTCAGGAGACAGAGGGATCACTGTGAGTTTGAGGCCACCCTGAGATGCCATAGTGAATTCCACGTCAGCCTGGGCTAGAGGGAGACAGTACCTTGAAACCGCCCCCTCAAAAAAAGAAAAGGAAGAAAAAAGAAAAGAAAAACTTTAGAAAATTTTCAATGATCTGACTGACCAAAAACAAATGAAACAAAGTCTAAAAGTTTTCATTTTCTTTTATATTCTGTTACTACTGATTGGTTTAGCTCAATAGTTTTGCTTATTGATAGCAAAACATGGACTTTGTATAAACCAAATTATAATATTCTGATATCTAGAAAGGTCTTTATTAACAAAAAGTAGAGTTCACATATTTAAGACACATGAGGCTACAGAGAGTAAACTATGAAACTGCCTGTGTAACAACAGGAAGACAGAGCAGGGCACCAAACCAAAACTGGCTCATTGCAGAACGACTGTCTGTTGCATAGTAAATAAACTGAAAAACAGTTCCAAGTGAGACAAGATGATGCAGGTCACCGTGAAGTTGCCGCTGAGCTTCCCGCCAACCTTGACCATGAAGCTGGAAAGGTCTGGCAGAGCACACCAGTCGATGCGCTCACAGTGCAGCGTCACTTGGGATTTGCCACGTCTGGTACTGAACAGTTAATGATTTATTTACCCAAGTGTTTAGATACTTTGCCCACAAACTGTTTCCACTATGAAACTGTTCAAACTTCTTGAGAAGCTGGGAGATTCAACTGAAGTGTAGTTGAGTATTTGCATGCACAGTTATGCTATTTTCCACATTTTTGTAAAGTTAAAAAGGGAACAAGAAAAGGTGTGTGTTTAGGGGCAGCAAAGAAGGTGGCACAAGATGTCTGCTGTGACCTGAAGAGACTGATTCATTTTGGATCACACAACACCATCATTTTCCAGAATGAAAAAAGAAAATCACAAAGATTCATTTTTGTGAAAAAGTTTTGCTAGATAAACTATTATCTCCAATTAATAAGAAAAAAACTGATGCATTCCTCTTCTCCAAATAAAATAAAGCTCAGATTTTGTATGTAAACTTGATGTGCAGATCTCACATAATTTTTTTTTTTAAATCTCAGAATCCTTTGGACTAACACTGAAGATTGAAATAACCTAAAGTTATTATGATTTGTAAAAGAATGATGTTTTCAAACTTACTAGTCAGACATTAGACATTAGACATAGAAAGGTTATCAAATTTTTCACAGTATCAGATTTGGCAAATTTGCATCCAAGTAACATGGCACAAATCATCTAATTCAAGCCATTAACTCATCTGTCTCCCTAGGTATCTTCTGTCGCATACTGAGTGACTGAGGAGCATGCATTAACCTTTTTTCTAAGGGAGAAGCTGATCTTACAAAACACTTGACTAAATGACCATGAAGGAAAATAAGGAAGGCACTTACTTTTTTTTTTTTTAGACTTATTCCAATATTTTAAAAATAAAAATAAAGCCTGGACCCTACCTAGAAAAACCAAAAATAAATAAATAAATAAATAAATAAATAAATAAATAAATAAAGACAAAAAGGCTCTTGTTTCTTGACAATCACTAGAAAAAAAATCATTTAATGAAATAAAGGGATTCTTTGTTCTTTTTCTTTCTTTTTTTGAATAACACTTGAAAATATAAGATGCTACATTTCCAAAAAATGTATATATTTTTTCTGTACCAGCACTCTTGTATAGTAAAAGTATCTACTTTTGTTCATTTGTTTCAATGCACTACACTTTATCTACAATTTCATCACATGTATACAGCAAATAGGCAAGCATGGCTTTTACATCCTTAACAATTTTTCTATACAGGGAGGTTTAAAAAAATACTTGAACAGTTTGCTCAATAATGTGACACATGATGCATGTACCTTGTTCTCATATATTTTTTAAGGTGGTGTAATATAAGGATTTGGAAATTTCAACTCAGATATTTATTTACTGTTTTAAAAATATTGTTGCAGTTTTGTTCTTTGCATTACTTTTCCAAACCATAAGTTTTTCTCTCATGGCACACTTTCTGCTAATACTTGGCACACTTTCTGCTAATACTTCAAATTTTGGCAGGCAATATAAAAAAGGCTGCCTTTTCCACCCTTTGAGGATACTGTAGTGACTAAACTGCATATCAAATTTTGAATACTTTTTTTTTTGTTTTGTTTTGAGGTAGGGTTTCTCTCTAGCCCAGGCTGACCTGGAATTCACTATGGAGTCTTAGGGTGGCCTCAAACTCATGGCAATCCTACCTCTGCCTTCCAAGTGCTGGGATTAAAGGCATGCACCACCGCACCTGGCATATTTTTTCTTTATTAGGAGATTTAGCACTTTTAAAAGCTAAGTAAGATGTCCACCCAATCTATAAGTCTGTTTCTGAAATTAATTCAGCTATATCTAAAAAGAATAGAGGAACAGGACTAAACTGTAAAGACCTAATGCAAAAGGAGACAAGTCTCATGGAAAGGAGAGGGGTTGGGCATGCCAGGGCCACTTGCCACTGCAAACAGTCTCCAAATGCTTGTTCTACTATGTGCATCCAGCTTTATATGGGGACTTTGCAAATCAGCACCTTTAACTGCCGAGCCAGAAAAATATTTTCAATCTCCTTCAAATCAATTTTTTTTTTTATTTCAAGGCTTGAGAATGTTTAATCAAGATGGTACTGCAATTTCTTTTCTTTTCTTTTTTTTTTTTTTTCTTCCTTTTTTCTAGGTAGAGTTTCACTCCAGCCCAGGCTGACCTGGAATTCACTATGCAGTCTCCAGGTGGCCTGGAACTCACAGCGATCCTCCTACCTCTGCCTCCCAAGTGCTGGGATTAAAGGCATGTGCCACCATGCCCAGCTCCTGCAATTTCTTTTTTTCTTTTCTTTTTGTTCATAAGTCTATTTTATTTTAATCATACCCATTTAGACATTACAAATGACACCTGTAAGATTCAGAGACTATTCAATACCACTTATAACTAAAACTTAAAGTGCTAATTATAATTTTTTAGTCACATGCTCTTTTAAAATATCTATGCAAAGCCTAATGGAATACACATTAGAGTCAAAAATAGTTTCTCATAACCTCATCTATATCACATAAATAAGGATTTGCATCACTTCCTTGATACTAAAAGTAAAATTTGAAAGAATATTGGCAAATGTAGATGAAACCGTGGTTTGGACCAATGTGAAAACTGCACACACAAATTCACAAACAGAGAACAAATAGAAGAGTGATAGAAAGCACTAAGATGTAATGATCATAAGCAACCTTCTTCAACCCTGAACTCGGAGTTCAGTGCCCAGCGCACTGATCCATTCTTTCTAGGCATCAATAACAGCCATTTTCATTTTTCTTGAATATGTCCATGAGGCTCTCCACATTAGACAGTACAGATTTTACCTTCCTAATGACTTTTTCCATTTAGTATTTTTCACTATATTCTTCTCTTTACCCACATTTTAAAGCATGAATATTAGTATAAATGGCAGCAAAACTAGAGTACTGTCTGTATAAGAAAACTATTGTTACTAAAGCAAAGATGCAACTAGAAAAGGAACTTCCAAAATTGACACACTTATCTGGTTATCTTCTAGTTTTACACTGAGATCACAATAATATCTTATGCAAAAAAAGTGAGAGGCTGGAGAAATGGCTTAGCAATTAAGGCACTTGCCTGTGAGGCTAAGGACCCATGTTTGACTCTCCAGGTCCCATATAAGCAAGATGCACAAACACAAAGTAACACAGTGTGCAAACTTGCACATGCACACAAGATGGCACACACACATCTGGAATTCGATTTCAGTGGCTGGAAGCCCTGGTACACCAATTCTTTCTCTCTCACTTACTCTCTGTTGCATTAAAAAAAAAAAAGTGTTCTATGATCAACCTGGGAGGAGGGCACTGAAATGCAATGGTAAGAAACAAACAAGTTATCATTTGAGAAAATGATAGAAGACAATTTTCACTGTGTTCCAGAGCTATAGTATTTTGAAATACTGGTTATCAGTTGTAATGGAGATGAGTACTGCTTATCCTCAGTAAGATCTGGAGAGTCTATAATTATTATTGTTCTATACAATAAAATACTATTGAATTTTATTTATACATAGTAGAATCACATGAAACACAATGCAACTGTAAGACATACTACTGTACCACTGACACATTTATCCTCTAAAGCCATCAGCCATGCTTTTTCATTGTCTCATATATCAAACAGCATATTACTCAACAAAGGATAGCAATAAATAATTCTTAAGCTAGCACTATTAATTTTCCTAGGTTTCTTTCTTTTTTTTTTTTACTATTTTCAAAGCAGATGATTTATTATATTATAAAAATAGGCTGTTGGGCTGGAGAGATGGCTTAGCGGTTAAGTGCTTGCCTGTGAAGCCTAAGGGCCCCAGTTCGAGGCTCAGTTCCCCAGGTCCCAAGTTAGCCAGATGCACAAGGGGGCGCACACGTCTGGAGTTCGTTTGCAGAGGCTGGAAGCCCTGACGCGCCCATTCTCTCTCTCTCCCTCTATTGTCTTTCTCTCTGTGTCTGTCACTCTCAAATAAATAAATAAAAAATTTAAAAAAATATAGGCTGTCAAATAGAAAGACACTGCAACAACTTAGACTATACTGTGCAATTTATTTCCTCAACTTATGGTTAATTTGTAAATAATTTGCCCTTGTCCCTTGACATACTAAAAATTCCCACCAAGTAACCAAAGAAGAAATAATGTAGAAATATTACTAGCAAGGGAACTTAAGCTTAGCCCCATGGCTTGAGTAAGAAAGCACATTCTGATGTAGTGGAGACACTAGATTCTTATTGAAACTAAGAAGGTTTATGGGTTGACATGGGAAGATAACAATTTTAGAACACTGATATGAGAGAAAAGAAAACATACTCAACTCTCCAAGAAATGTCTTATTTCTCTTGAGGTGCCATCTACCCATGACTGTAATAAACATCTCTTTGCAAGAAGGATGATTACCAGAACAAAGACACACATACTGGATTGAGTATAAAGCTGATTGGCAGCCTGCTACATAGATACACAAGGTCCTGTGTTTAATCTTCAAACTGATCCCCCCCTGAATATTCTGTATTTCAAATTGTACACAAAAAATTTGAAAGTAAAACTAATGTTCCAGGGTTATTACTATCAAGATACCTCAGGCTTTTCAGTGCAGTGATTAAAAAAGAAAATAGCCTAACATGCAAGAGACACCCAGTTCATTCTCTAGCATCTCAAATAAACAACGAGAGTAGTGACCAAACCCAAAGTTTTCCAATTTCTCAAGAGTGGCAGTCATATTTTAAAAGTAGAGTCTCTAAACTTAGTCTTTGAATTTAAAAGTCTTCATTATCTCAATTCTCTTTGCTAATAATAGTAATACTACCTAAACTTTTGAAATTTTACACTTAGTACAATTCAAGGATAACTATAACAAATTCACTAGAAATTTCACTATATCCAAGGGAAATCAATTCCTAAAATTAAGCTAAAAACCAAGGTTGGGGTTATATGTTTATTTCCCACTTACGTCAAATTAAGTTTAAAATTAAACTGGCAAGTTGAAGTTCCTGGACGGTATTCTCCTTGCTCATTCATAAATGTCAATCTTAGCTGAATTATCTTTAACAAGTCTACATTACACCGCAATAGTTGGTAGTGATAGTCAGCATTGCTCCTGAATTCTCCAATGGGTCTTGCAACCACACCTGGAAACTCGGTGTCCATAGCAACATTATTGTATTTTCGGATAACTTGACGAATTTTCTTCATCTCTTCATCCAGGTTACAAGCCCAAACTTCACAAATTCTTTGGCTATGATCTACAGTTGCTGCTGGCATAGTGAGGGCAAAGGAGTCTAGATGCCAAGCATCACAATATTATACTTGATTGAAGATTTGTTTCATAAAATATTTTACCCCTTATTTGTGTACTTGTGTCTCTGAGCGCGCGCTCCTCCTCCTCCTCCTCCTCCTCCCCCCTCCTCCTCCTCCCCCTCCTCCTCCTCCCCCTCCTCCTCCTCCTCCTCCTCCCCCTCCTCCTCCTCCTCCTCCTCCTCCCCCTCCTCCTCCTCCTCCTCCTCCTCCTCCTCCTCCTCCTCCTCCCCCTCCCCCTCCTCCTCCTCCTCCTCGCCATAGAGACAGCACCCACGGCGGTGGCGGTATCGGCGGCTGCAGCGGGTGCCCCATAGACACCTCTCACCCAGCAAGGGAGAAAGGGAGTCCTCCTGCAATTTCTTAAATACATAAACAATATAGTTTTAATTTATTTTTGTTTTGTTTTACTCTAGCCTAGGCTGGCCTCAAACTCACTGTGACACTTTTGAGTACTGGGACCAGAAGTGCAGAGGTGTGTGCTACCACACCAGGTTTACTATAGTTTTAAGAATTCAGACAACTAGAGCCGGGCATGGTGGCGCACGCCTTTAATCCCAGCACTTGGGAGGCAGAGGTAGGAGGATCACTGAGAGTTCCAGGCCACCCTGAGACTACATAGTGAACTCCAGGTCAGCCTGGGCCAGAGTGAGACCATACCTGGAAAAATAAACAAACAAATAAACAAATAAAACAACAAAAATTCAGACAACTAACCCCTGAAGAACATACTATGATTTCCAAAAGCTATGGTTGTTTAACAAAATGCAAGGAAACATCAGTGAACACACTTAATGAGAACACAATGAGTGGCAAACTATTCATACTAAACAGCACAAATCAGTTTTTATACATCCCATGTCTGTTTTGGACTTTGCTCCATAAAGCCACTGATAGTTGAGACTTTTTTCAAGTATGAAATTTCTAACTTTAAAACACTTATTTTCAGGGCTGAGGATGTACAGAACACTTGGTGTCTATGCTTGCACTGGGCCGTTCACATCACATAAAAGCATACACATACAGTGCATACATATGTGTCTCCACAATGACCTTCAGCATGCTTCAATGTCGACCTCCCAGCTGCCTCCCCACCAGCACGCCTCTGTGCACTGTGCGCACTGACGCTGGGAACCATCGCGTGGGACACAAAGCCATCTGCAGTCTAGGTTCCTAACTAACCACAATTCCAAATTTCTGTCAATATAAACAAAAGTACTCAAGCACCCAAAATCCTTCAAATCAATTTTATAGAAGTATAGTGAATCCAAACATATAGATGTATAGTGAATCCAAACATATACAAAGTTTCATGACACAGTCTATAACTACTTAACCAACTCTATAATTCTGCCTGTGATGCTTTGGTAAACTTGCTCAGTAATGACATAAGTTAAATCTAAAGTCCTTATAAAATAGGAAAAGAGTAAATAATTCCTCTGTGAGATTTTTTTTATTTATTTATTTTTATTTTTATTTTTTTGCTTTTTTGAGGTAGGGTCTCACTCTAGCCCAGGCTGACCTGGAATTCACTATGGTGTCTCAGGGTGGCCTCGAACTCACGGCGATCCTCCTACCTCTGCCTCCCAAGTGCTGGGATTAAAGGCATGTGCCACCACACCAGGCTGTGAAACTTATTTATTTTTATTTATTAAAAGAAAATTTTTTGTTCATTTTTTTTAAGTTCTTTGTTTATTTTTAGTTATTTGAGAGCAACAGAAAGAGAGAGAGAGAGAGAGAGAGAGAGAGAGAATGGGCCTACAGCCACTGCAAACGAACTCCAGATGCATGTACCACCTTGTGCATCTGGCTTATGTGGGTCCTGGGGAATCCAGCCTTGAACTGAGGCTCTTTGGCTTCACAGGCAAGTGCCTAACCACTAAGTCATCTCTCCAGCCCATTTTGTTCATTATTTATTTATTTATTTGACAGTGACAGACACAGAGGGAGAGGGAGAGAGAGAGAGTGGGGGTGGGGGAGAATGGGCACGCCAGGGCCTCCAACCACTGCAAATGAACTCCAGATGCATGTGCCCCTTTGTGCATCTAACTAATGTGGGTCCTAGGGAATCGAGCCTCGAACTGGGGTCCTTAGGCTTCACAGGTAAACACTTAACCTACTAAGCCATCTTTCCAGCCCTATTTATTTATTTTTATTGAGAACTTCCATGATTGTAAACAATGGGTTCATTGTAATACTCTCCCTCTCCCCACTTTCCCCTTTGAAACTCCACTCTCCATCATATCCCTCCGCCTCTCAATCAGTCTCTGTTTTATTTTGATGTCATGATTTTTTCTTCCTATTATGATGGTCTTGGGTAGATATTGTCAGGCACTGTGAGGTCATGGACATCCAGGCCATTTGTGTCTGGAGGAGCACGTTGTTAGCAGTTTTACCCTTCCTTTGGTTCTTACATTCTTTCCGCCACCTCTTCTGCAATGGACCCTGAGACTTGGAAGGTGTGATAGAGGTGTTTCAGTGCTGAGCACTCCTCTGTCACTTCTTCTCAGCACCATGGTGCCTTCTGAGTCATTCCAAGACCACCGCCATCTGAAAAGAGAAGCTTCTCCAAGCAAAAGTGAGAGTAGCATTAATATATGGGCATGAACATTAAGAGAAGTGCTTACCAGGCAGTTTGGTGAGCATAGTATATACATTTAGCCAGACAGCAGCAAATGTTTCACCCCTAGGGCTCAGGACTACCATTGTTGTAGGCTTTCAGTATCAGGGATGTATTCCCTCCCATGGAGCAGGCCTCCAGTCAAATTAGAGGGCCGTTGGTTTCTCCCATAACAAATGTGCCACTATTGCACCCGTTGGCTCATTTGGCCTGGTGGAGTTTTCAGATTCTGCAGCTGGTTTCCTAGGAGGATCCAAATATGTTAAGCACAAAAGGACAAACCAGGTGCTAGAGAGATGGCTTAGCAGTTAAGCACTTGCCTGTGAAGCCTAAGGACTCTGGTTTGAGGTTCAATTCCCCAAAACCCACATAAGCCAGATGCACAAGGTGGCACGTACATCTGGAGTTCATCTGCAGTGGCTACAGGCCCTGGTGTGCCCATTCTCTCTCTCTGTCACTCTCAAATAAATAAATAAAAATAAACAAAAAATAGTAATTTTTTTAATGGACAAAACAAACACTAAACCAAAAGACAAAGACACATGGCCACACAGAACTGAAATGGACAGACCAGGGGTCAGGGGAACATCTCACCACCACCCGAGATTCGGGAAGTAGTGCTGCATTGAGCCTCCCATTGAATCCTTCTTACCTCCAGGAGTTTTCACACCAGATGTCTCTGTTCACAGTGTCGATGTCCTCTGACTGCCGCTCCTTCCTGGCAGATCTTGGAGGATGTCCTTGGGGCTGAGGAATGCCTCTCAGCGGCCAACCCCTAGGGTCTCCAACCCACAGTTGGAGTAGAGTCCCAAGAAATCAAGACTCTGTGAGACCAGATTTGGAGGTCAGTTTAGCAAGAAGATAATATCTCACTGGAGCCTCCAAATGTAGTGAGTTCCAGTCCAGAAATGAACAGAAGACCACCCAAATAAAATTAAAAGGAGAGTATTAGCCAGGCATGGTGACACACGTCTTTAATCCCAGCACTTGGGAGGCAAAGGTAGGTGAATCGTCATGAGTTCGAGGTCACACTGGACTACATAGTGAATAATTCCAGGTCAACTTGGGCTAGAGTGAGACCCTACCTTGAACCCCCCCAAAAAAAAGAAAAGAAAAGAAGAAAAAGGAGTCTTTACTAAGTTGACTGGCACCAGTTCCCCCACAGCAAGGAGGAGGGCTGTTCTATCCTTCCTCTACAGGGAGTTTTTAAAGGCAAAACCCACATTCCTTTACAATGACCTACCTTCACTCTTCAGTCATCACACCCCCTCCCTGAATACCTTTTCTAAGAGTAAGCAAGCACAATTTACAAAAGCAGAACTTGGGCAGAGCACCAGATAAAGGGCAAAACCAAACACCAGAGGAAGCTCATATGGAGTACCTGGCCACCTTGACCTCAGGGCAAGACTAACCTCAGATGTCTTTACTGGAATCATGCCCTCAGGCTTCTAGTTACTACTCTATGTTAATCTTTATTCTTTTATAGCTCCTGGAGAATGTCAATATGGCTGAGTGGCCTAAGAGGGCTTCCCTTACATCTGTTCACCAGAGGTTGTTTCCATGTATTAAGCAGCTAGATGTCTTGTTATTAAATGTGATGTGATGGCTCTTTGTGCATAATGTTTTGAAGCATTGTGTTTAAATGCATTACAGGTCCATAATTAATATTTTAGGAAAATACATTGTCTTTTTAAAAATACATTTTCTTATACTGTAAAAAAAAGAAAAAGAAAAAAGGTGCTTGCTTGCAAACCTGATGACTGAAGTTTGAGCCTTCCTAGCCATGTAAAGCTTGACGCAAAGGGGCTCTGAGAGGGAGTCAGGTAGCTTTGTTGGGCAGTTAGGGTGACTGGGCCCCTGAAAATTAAAAACAATAATGTCCTTGGGCTTTTCTAGAGATCAGAGAAGAAGCTCCTTATCCCTTGCCTAAAGGAGTTCCACAGATAATCTGAGCCTCTCCTGGGACAGAGATCCCCTTTCCTAGAAAATCTAATCTTGACATTTTGGTTGGTCAAGTTCAGCCCCCAGCATTTAGCATCATGACTGGCCTCTTCCTGTGACACCCTCTCACCCAGACCAATCAGGTGTTTCTCTGGCTCACCTGAGCCAGAAGGTAAAACCCGCTGCAGTAAGGTTATGAATATGTTTATGAGGGAAGCAAGCTGTCTGGCTGCCTGACCACTCCTGTACCTCCAGGATCTGGTGAGCTTCCCCTCGGCTCAGCCCACCTGCTAACCTCTATCTACTCCCACATGGGCTCTTTCCCCGCTCCTGCTCTCCATATGGCAGGAACTCTTTGTACTTTCTTTTCTTTCCTCTTTCTTTTCTTTGTTTATTTTTATTTATTTGAGAGCAACAGACAGAGAAAGAGGCAAAGAAGGAGGGAGAGAATGAGAATGTCAGGGCCTCCAGCCACTGCAAATGAACTCCAGATGCATGCACCACCTTGCGCATCTGGCTTATGTGGGTCCTGGGGAATCGAGCTTCAAATCAGGGTCCTTAGGTTTCACAGGCAAGCACTTAACTGCTAAGCCACCTCTCCAGCTTCCTCTTTTCTTCCCTCCTTCCTTCCTTCCTTCCTTCCTTTCTTTCTTTCTTTCTTTCTTTTCTTTTTTGTGTTTTTGAGGTAGGGTCTCACTCTAGCCCAGGCTGACCTGGAATTCACTATGTAATCTCAGAGTGGCCTTGAACTCACCATGATCCTCCTACCTCTGCCTCCTACGTACTGGGATTAATGGTATGCACCAACATGTTCAGCTTTTCCTCTCTTTCTTTTCACATTTTTTCCAGGCCTACCACATAGGCTCTCAAACCAAGTGGTATATTCATTTTCCTTCCCTCAATTAATATAATTCAATAATTAATTTTAGTCTTTTTTTTTTTTTTCCGTGGTAGGGTCTCACTCTAGTCCAGGCTGACCTGGAATTCATGTTGGCTCATGTTGATCCTCCTACCTCTGCCTCCCAAGTGCCGGGATTAAAGGCATACACCACCATGCCTGGCTATTCTTACTCTTATTTTGTACAATTCTGTGATTAGCAGTGGACACAAACCTAGGACTTGGGGTTCAAGGTTTCTATTCCTGAACTCCTAACACTGCACTTCAGCACACACATCTATAATCCTAAAGTGCCTGTGGTAATGGCAGGCAGAGTCAGGAGAATCTGGAAGATCATGGGCCAAGTGGCCTAGAGCACACAGAGGCAAAATAAAAGACCCTGTCTTCAAAGAAGATGAAAGGAGAGGTCAAATACCTCCACATGCACACCATGGCAGGGGTGCACCCATACGTGCATACACATATGCACACCCACAAATATAAAACAAAAAATAAAACAAAACAAGGGTTGGAGACACGGCTCAGCAGTTAAAGACTCTTGCTTGCAAAACCTGACAACCTAGTTTTTTATTTATTTGTTTGTTTGTTTGAATGGATCACCAGGCATGGTGGTACATGCCTTTAATCCCAGAAACCTGGAATTTACAATGCAGTCTCAGGATAACCTTAAACTCACAGTGATCCTCCTACCTCAGCCTCCTAAATGCTGGGATTAAAGGTGGGTGTCACCATGCCCGACTCAATTTTTTTTTCATTTGATAGAGAGAGGGGCTGGGAGAGAGAGTATAGATGCCTGGGGCCTCCTGCCACTGCAAATGAACTCCAGATGCATGTGCCAGCGTGTGCATCTGGTTTTATGTGGGTACTGGAGAATTTAACCTGCATGGGCAGGCTTTGCAAGCAAGCATGATCTCTCTAGCCCTGGGCTACAATTTTTAAGGTATCCAGTGGCCATACCCTTAAGTGCTGCTCCCTACTCCTCTGAGACTTGGAACTGAAAAGACTGAAGGGTTCCTTGCCTGTCCAAATTGGTTCCAGGAAACTTGATGGCCAGGCCTCTCCCAAGCCGCTGCTGGAGCCCCATCAGTTTAGGCTGTTCTAAGCTTCCTTTTGAACCCATTAATGCTCACTAAATCTATTTGGAAGGTCATGGGGTTTTCTCGGTTATAATGCTTGACAGAGTTTTCCACACTGAACTCCACAGGCAGAGGTGTAGATCAGGCCATGCTATTTTCCTATGCCCATACACCGTGCTGGCCACACAGTCTCTCTTCCCAAGTTGATCCTGCACATTGGCCACCCCAGTCCCGCCAGGCTTCCTTCACTTCCTGCCCTTCTTGGCTGCCTTGAACAGTTGCCAGGAGGCTGATCCATGGGTTTTCTGTTGGTTACACTAAGTCACTGGTGGGAAAGTGGAGGATGGGGAGCAGAGAAGCTGCTTCCTGCAGGTGTTCACCTCCAAGTGGCTTTGCTGGCCTGCTTTTAGCTCTCTCCACACTCTTGTGATTGGTTCTGACGTATCCTTTCCATCGGGAGCCATCTGGTATGTGTGGGGTTCCCTAGCTCCCACGGGAGGCTGTGAGTCCCCTGTTACGGCTTCCTGCTTCCAGGTCACAGCACTGCTTGCCTGGACAGCCTGGCCTGAAGAAACATCTGAGAAGAATCTTTAGGGGAGAGGAGGGTCCTTGCTCCAGCTGAGGAGTGGGGGCGGGGGAGGAGCCAGGATGAATGACAACGTTCGCCAGCACCTCAGTCTTCTCTTCTTGACATGTTTACTCACAGGCTGTCTGAGAAGTGAGAATCCTCCTTAATGGATGTTTCACCCAATTAAATAATTAACTCAGAGTGTTGCTAAGCATCCTCAGCTCTTGTCTCTTGGTCCTGGAGGCACCTCCTGCCAGGCTGTGGCTGCTGCCAGCCTGAGCCTAGCCAAGACCTGGAAGAGAGGCTGGTTGGGAGGACGGGAGGATAGCCAGCTCCTGGGCAGGGTTCAAGGATTCAATGCTCAAGACAGGAAAGGGACGATATTTGCACAAAGGCCCTGAGGGGAGGCTGGAGGGTGCTGGTACAGGAAAGGGCAGCAGAACCTCCTAGAGCCTTTCTAATGGTTCTCCAATTTCCCTTTCCCCTTTCTTCCTGTGTCATCACTAAAGGGAAGGGAAGAGAAGGCTCCCTCTGTGTGGTGCTCTAGGAATGAGTTGAGCTGCTCTTGTCATGGATAGTCAGGTGAGGAAGCCACAGGGGGAAGCTACATGCATTCGATTCACTCATACTGTGGAATATCACTTAGCCTCTACAAACAATGAGATTGTTGAGTGTCCAACATTTGGGAGATGGAGGCAAGAGGCTCACAAATTCAAGGTCATCCTTGGTTACACTGTGATTTTGAGTCTAGCCTAAAAAGACTATATCTAAAAATAAAAAAAGTTCTAAAACCCAACAACAACAAAGGAAGGCATGTTGGTGCACACCTGTAACCCCAGAACTTTGGAGGCAGAGACAGGAGGATCAGGAGTTTAAGGTCCTCCTTGGTTAGCTACATAGCAAGTTTAAGGCCAGCCTGGGCTACATGAGACTGTCTCTAAAGCAAAAAGTAAACAAAACTCCCCATGACCTTCCAAATAGGTTTAATGAGCATTAATGGCCTCAAAAGGAAGCTTAGAGCAGCTTAAACTGATGGGGCTCCAGCAGCGGCTTGGGAGAGGCCTGGCCATCAAGTTTCCTGGAACCAGTCTGGATAGGCAAGGAACCCTTCAGTCTTTTCAGTTCCAAGTCTCACAGGAGTAGGGAGCGGCCCTTAAGGATATGAACACTGGATGCTGCTATCCTGCACCAGAAAGACATCGATCACCCTCCCTCCCCTCCCCTTCCCCCCTTTCTTTCCCTCCCTTCCCTTCTCCTTTCCTCCCTTCCTCATGCCTACCTGACTGCCTTTCTGGCTGCTCTAACTTCTGGTTAGAGAACTTTCTCTGTTCAGATGTTGGTGACCACTGGGGTGACTCAAAACTCATCACTGCACTGAGAAAAAAATGAAAGATGAACGCTCAGCCCCAAATGAGATGTTTTCATCACACCCTTAAAGGCTCAGGCGACATTGTGGAAGGTGGTGGAAAGAATGAAAGAGCCAAAGGATGGTGCTTTGGGATGCTGTGTTACAGATACGTAGTGGTGGTTAGATTCCAAACCTCACAGTGTCTGTTGTTACCTGCATGCTATTGGGTCCATCAATACTTTGTCACAGATGATGGAGGAGGGAGAAAAAAACGCTGACATCAAAGTAGAAGAGGGACTAGAGTTCAGCGGAAAGGGGATGGAGAGACAAAAGAAGGTAATGGGAGGGGATTATGAACAAAATGAATTGTGTAAATATATGAAATTATCAATAAAAAGTTTTTTTTTTAAAGAGGCTGGGCATGGTGGCATACTCCATTAATCCCAGCACTTGGGAGGCAGGGGTAGGAGGATGGCTGTGAGTTTGAAGCCTGCCTGGGACTACAGAGGGAGATCCAGCTCAGCCTAGGGCTAGATAGAGACTGTACACACACACACACACACACACACACACACAGAGAGAGAGAGAGAGAGAGAGAGAGAGAGAGAGAGAGAGGGTGGGGGAAGACCGAGACCAAAGCACTCCCCAAAAAGGTCAGGATGTCCGGCGCTGGCCTAGCCAGTTTGTAATGGAAACAGATTCAAAACCCAAACAGGTTCAAAACCCAAATCCATGTCAATTGATGATCTTGGGCAAGTTTGTATCTCTCTCTGATTTCTCATCTACAAATGGTTGTTGATAATAATGATACCCGCTTCCCTCAAGGAGACAGTAAAAACAAGTTACACCTACCGAGCAGTGGTCAGTGGGCACTAGCTGTCTCCTGTATAGGTGCAGCCAAGGGTTGCACAATCCATTAATTGCAGAGTGATGGGGGCTGGAGCCCACTCCCATACTCTACTCCTCAAGGCAGCACCATGAGTGGCAGCATGATGAACAGTAAGTCACAAAGGGACTGGTGGCTGTCCCCATCCAGCCACGTGAGTCTGTGCTATCCCTGGTCCTCAAGCCAGGCCCATCCTCCTGTTGACCCTGGGGAACCACTAGGACATGCACTGTGAGCTCATGGATATCCAGGCCATTTGTGTCTGGAGGAGCACGTTGTTAGCAGTTTTACCCTTCCTTTGGTTCTTACATTCTTTCCGCCACCTCTTCTGCAATGGACCCTGAGACTTGGAAGGTGTGATAGAGGTGTTTCAGTGCTGAGCGCTCCTCTGTCCCACCTTCTCTGCACCATGGTGCCTTCTGAGTCATTCTTAGGTCACTGCCATCCGAAAAGAGAAGTTTCTCTAACCAAAAGTGAGAGTAGCATTAATTTATGGGTGTGAACATTAAGAGAAGTGCTTACTGGGCAGTTTGGTGAGCATAGTATATACATTTAGCCAGATACCAGCAGATGTTACACCCTAGGGCTCAAGACTACCCATGTTGTAGGTTTTCAGTACCAGGCATGTATTCTTTCCCATGGAATGGGTCTGAAGTCCAATTAGAGAGTGGTTAGTTTCCCCCATGCAGACATGCCATTATTGTACCCATTGGCTCATTCGGCCTAGCTGGCCAAATTTAAGGCTTGCAGTGTCCACTACTGAGTATATCCACGGGATGGTGATTTCTCTCCTTTTTTCAGCTTTCTGTCAGCTGGTCTACATGGAGGAGGTTTTCAGCTTAATTCCAGCAGGATTTCTCAGTGGCCTTGCAGCCCAAGTATGTGGAGTCTTCAGAAATAAGGTTCTTACCATCTATTCCTGGTGGGAAACCAAGAGCCTTGGCAATGGCCTATAATGTTTTGAGGGCATCAGTGATCTCCCTAGCTAACAACTCACTGGAAGGTATCCCATCCCTGGCACTGAAAATTTTCTAGTAACAATCTATGGCTTCTGGGCTTCCATTGTCCAAAAAAGTAGGTTTCCATATAATTTATTTATATTATCTTTGATTTTGATTAGCCCTCCCTCTACCTTTCCTTTACTCAGTCTCTTTCCCTGACCTCACATAGGCCTTTTCACCTCCACTAGTCTGTTCTTCTACTTATATATAATACCGTCCTAATAAGTCCTCCTCCCTTCCTTTCTCTTCCCTTTATATCTCCTTTTTAACTTACTGGCCTCTGCTACTAAGTATTTTCATTCTCAAGCAGAAGCCCAATCATCTGTAGCTAGGATCCACATATGAGAGAGAACATGCAGCACTTGGCTTTCTGGGCCTGGGTTATCTCACTAAGTATAATCCTTTCCAGATCCATCCATTTTCTTGCAAATTTCATTTCTCTTTACCACTGTATAGAAGAACTCTGTGGTATAAATGTGCCACATCTTCACTATCTACTCATCAGTTGAGGGACATCTAGGCTGGTTCCATTTCCTAACTATTATGAATAGAGCACAATTCTTACTTTTTTGGCAGCTCTGTATGTGTCCATGAGTGACTATGAAAGTGATGTGAGTTCTGAGTTGAGTGTGATAGAATCAAGAAGATGAAGGATGAAGTTGTAAATAAACTATATGAATATTAAAGGTCTACTGTTAATATTTATTGGTTTAGGCTACAAATATTTGGGGTCATTTGCTATGCAACAGGTGAATAATACATACTCCCCAGCCAGATGTGGTGGCTCACACCTGTAATTCTGACACTTGGAAGGCTGAATAGGAGGATCATCATGAGTTTGAGGCCAGCCTGCACTACAGAGTGAGTTCCAGGTCAGCCTCATTCAGAGTGAGACCCTGCCTAAAAGCAAGCAAAAAAACAAGGGAGGAAAACATAAAACAGGAAATATTTAACATTAAATCACTAGATGTTGTTTGTTCTATTAGCAACATGTTGTTGGACTTCCCTCTTTTGCAGTAAACAAACTTTTACAAAACAACTCCAGCCCCACACTCAGGTGGGTTTTTTTTTGTTGTTGTTGTTGTTTTGTTTTGTTTTGGTTTCTCAAGGTAGGGTTTCACTCTAGCCCAGGCTGACCTGAAATTCACTATGTAGTATTAGGGTGGCCTCGAACTCACTGCGATCCTCTTACCTCTGCCTCCCAAGTGCTGGGATTAAAGGCATGTGCCACCACGCCTGGCTCAGGTGTATTTTTAATCTTGTAACTTGGGTCTCCAGCTACCTGGTTGGAGGAGGTGTCACTAGGGGTGGATCCTGGAGTCCAGCCCAAAGGTGCAAGACAACAGTGTGAGCACTGGCTGGGGTCCCTTCTGCACCCCTTCTTACTAGTTGCTGACTGCTGGTAGGTTCTCGCTGCTTGGGTTTATGAATGGGCGGCAGCTTCTTCTACCATTGATGGGACTTCCCCTTGGGTCTGTAAACTGAAACAAATCCCTTCCTCCCAAAACCTGTGTCTGGTTTGGATGTTCATCCCAGCAATGTGGAGCTGTCTATAACATCCTCCTGTGTAGTTTCTTGTGCTAGCAACATGAAAAGTACATTTTCCTTTTACTCAGACTCCATGAACCTTCTGGTGTTCATGAACAGTCTGAGGCAGGGTCTTTCTCTAGGCTAGGCTGATCTTACTCTATAGTCCCAGATTGGTTGCAAACTCATGACAATCCCCCTACCTCAGCCTCTCAATGGCTGGAATAAAAAGTGTGAGCCACCAGGCCTGACTTTTGTATTTATTTTAATTTTAAAAAATATTTTTATTTATTAATTTACTTATTAGAGAAGGAGAAAGAATATGGGCACACCAGGGTCTCTAGCCATTGCAAACAAATTCCGGATGCAGCCAGGAGTGGTGGTACATGCCTTTAATCCCAGCACTCAGGAGGCAGAGGTAGGAGCATTTGCAAGAGTTCGAGGCTGCCCTGAGATTACATAGTGAATTCTAGGTCAGTTTGGGCTACAGGGAAACCCTACAAAAAACAATAGCAAAAAACTTTATGTATTTGTATGTTTGTATGTGCCTATTCATGTGTGCATATGAACGCAGGGGGGTGCATCATGGTATGTGTCTGGAGATCAGCGGACAACTTTTGAGTCAGTTCCTCCCTGTCCACCTCCTTTGAGGCAGGTTTCTCACCCTGATTCTCATCTGCTGTTCCTTGCTGTGCTATGAGATTCCGCTTGCCATCTCACAGTCAGCATACTGGGATTATAGAAGCCTGCCTGGCTTCCAGCTTTTGAAATGGTATCTGGGTATTGAATTCAGGTCCTCCAGCTTGAGCAGTGAGCATCCTTCCAACGGAGTCATCTCCTGGCCCTATTTAATGATTTTAAACAACCAATTGACTCTTTATTTATTTATTTTGGTTTCCCGAGGTAGGGTCTCACTCTAGCTCAGGCTGACCTGGAATTCACTGTGTAGTCTCAAGGTGGCCTTGAACTCTTAGCAATCCTACCTCTGCCTCCAGAGTGCTGGGATTAAAGACATGTACTACCATGACCAGCTATTTAAAAAATATATATTTTTAAAATTTTTATTTATTTATTTGACAGAAAGAGGGAGAGACAGAGAGAGAGAGAGAGAGAGAGAGAGAGAACCAGTGCACCAGGGCCTCCAGCTACTGCAAACAAACTCCAGTTGCATGAGCCACCTTGTGCAACTGGCTTACATGGATCCTAGGGAATTGAACCTGGGTCCTTTGCCTTTGCAGGTAAACACCCTAACTGCTAAGCCATCCCTCCAGCCCCCAGTTGACTCTTTATAAAAATAGTATTTATTTGTGTGAGAGAGAATGGTTGCAACAGGACTTCTTGCTGCTCCAAATGAACTTCAGATGCATGCACTACTTTACGCCTCTGGCTTTACATAGGTATTGGAGAATTGAAACCAGGCCATCAGGCTTGGCAAGCAAGCACCTTGAACACCTGAGCCATCTCCCTGGTCCCCAACTGACTCTAAAACCTGCTGCATCACTTCACTATCCTCAGGCCTGTCTTTTTTCTTTTCTTTTTTTCCTCTATTGGACCCAACTTAAAGGAAGCAGTGCTGGTTCACACTCTGGATAGGTGAACAAGATGCTGCTGGGGTCCTGATGTAGTTCAGTTGGTAGTGCTTACCAAACATGTATGAAGCCCTGGATTCCATCCCTAGCACCACATAAATCAGGCGTGGTGGTGCATGATCGTAATTCTAGCACTCAGGAGTCAGAGGCAGAGGCAGGAGGATCAGAAGTCTGAGTCTACCTGAGAGCCAGTCCCCACCCCTCAAAAGAGATGCTACAGGAGAAATTCATTTTGTCTTAGGGCATCCAGTTGTGCTGATGAGCTGTCACAGAGCTGTCTCCACTGAGCCCTCCAATCCAACAGGAAAGGTGTGTCTTAACGACACATCCTCAGGGCTCATAACGAGGAGAGTGTTTCTTTATAAACCATCAAAGTCAAACTTTCGCAGGGGTTCCGCAGGGCTGAGCCCCAGGGATGGGGGGTCTCCTGCCTCCAAGGTCTCTCCATCCAGGCAGAGAGGGAGGACAACTAGAGGAGATTTTTGTCCCGGTGCCCCAGTGCGGCAGTGCGGATGGCCACGGGTGGGGGAGGAGGGGTGACTGTTTTCCCCACTGCTCACACAGCCCGCTGGGCGGGGCCTTGCTGGTGAAGGCATAGAGACTGTACTTTGTGCAGAGAACCATGTGCCCAGCTCTAGGAGAAGAGCCCACAGGGATTGTAGTTCTGCATGGTAGCCGCAGAAGGTGCCATCAACCAGCATAGCCAGGTGGCAGAGAGGGCAAGCCTGAGTGGGGAGAGCAGGAGGGGGGCTTGAGGGAACTAGAAAAAGGCACTAGGTTGGGCTGGAGAGATGGCTTAGTGGTTAAGCGCTTGCCTGTGAAGCCTAAGGACCCCGGTTCGAGGCTCGGTTCCCCAGGTCCCACGTTAGCCAGATGCACAAGGGGGCGCACGCGTCTGGAGTTCATTTGCAGAGGCTGGAAGCCCTGGCGCGCCCATTCTCTCTCTCTCTCTCTCTCTTTATCTGTCTCTTTCTCTCTCTGTCTGTTGCTCTCAAATAAATAAATAAAAATAAACAAAAAAAATTAAAAAAAAAAAGAAAAAGGCACTAGGTGCCACGTAGAACTTGGGTCTCAGTAATTATAAATGTTATGAATTAAGATCTGATGGCTGGAGAGATGGTTAAGGGGTTAAGGTGCTTGCCTGCAAAGCCTAAGGACCTAGGTTCAATTCCGCAGTAACCTGGTAAAGCCAGAAGCACAAAGTGGAGCATGAGTCTGGAGTTCATTTGCAATGGCAAGTGGCCCTGGTGCTCCCATTCGACATCTCTCTCCATACGTACAAATGAATTTTTTTAACTTCTTCTTTTTTTTTTTTTTTTTTTTAGGTAGGATCTCACTCTAGCTTAGGTAGAATTCACTATGTAGTCTCAGTGGCCTTGAACTCAAAGCGACCCTCCTACCTCTGCCTCCCAAGTTCTGGGAAAATTTTTTTAAAAAACAGATCTGGTGTAGCCAGGCATGGTGGCGCACGCCTTTAATCCCAGCACTTGGGAGGCAGAGGTAGGAGGATCTCCCTGAGTTCGAGGCCACTCTGAGACTACATAGTGAATTCCAGGCCAGCCTGGGCTACTGTGAGACCCTACCTCAGAAAACAAAACAACACAAATCAACAACAACAACAAAAAGGTCTGATGCAAAGGTGGCAGTGGCACATGCCTGTAATCCTAGTTCTTGGGATATGGAGGCAGGAGGATTAGAATTTCAAGACCAGTCTCAACTACACAGTGAACTGAAGCGAGCTTGTGTTACAGAACACTATCACAAAACAAAACAACAGAGATGGGGAGAAAGCGGGCTGGGGAGAATATTTTGGAAAGTAAGTATGTCCTTCAAGCAGGACATAATTTGAAATTTCTTTTTCTCCTCCTCCTCCTTCTTTTTAACCAATTATTGTTTTCTTAGGGAGAAATCACAAGTTGTGGGGTTTATTTAAGGGAGATTGGGAGCTGGAACAGAGTCATAAACATGTGGGAATCAGGAAACACACTCTCATGTGGAAACACTGAACAGTTTATAAGGTACATTTAAGAGAAATTGATGTTTTGGGGGAAAACTGGAGTAGAGCTTCAAGCACATGGAGGGAAGTTAAACTAAGGCCTTCAAGGAAAGATCGAGGTAGAGCTGCAAGCGCACGGAAGTAGAAGCTAGGTGTATGTGTAGGGAGACTTAGAAGGAACACACGTGGCATCTGCCACGAACTTTCCTGTGCAGCAAACAGTGAGGCTCAAATGAGAAGGAAAACATCAAAGTAGAAACCAAGAAATACAGAAGAAATGAGCAATGACTAGAATTACACTCATGGCTACTGAGTTTAAAGACATTGCACAGGTGGCAGACCTAGAGTTAGTGAAAGCACTCGTGTGGTAGATCTGGAGCGTAAGGGAAACGTGCATATGGTAGGAGACCTGAGGAAAATTATGCATGTAATCAAAGTGAGAAGTTACCCCAAACTGTAAAGCAGAGGCAAGCCGAAAAGTTCCCCCAGACCAAGAAACAGTGTTATGCTCCCCCTCACCCCAGCCAGGCTGGGTGAGTGAGGGGGAAGCCAGACTCCTGTGAGTTCCTGTGGCCCTAGCAAAGATGACGAGGCAGAGTGGAACAGAGCCCGGAAAGCGGAGTGGAGCTGAGAAAAGCAGGTCTGCCCTGGTGACGGGGAAGAGCGTGTAACACCAGAACAAAACAAAAAAGACAGCAGCCTTTGCAGGTTAGGGGAAGGACAGGCTGGATTCCAGAGCCCACCTAGGTAGGTGGGCAGCACAGGGTGCTGTAGATTAGTCTTGATCGGACACCAGAGTCCCATTTCTGCCAAGAGTTCTGTTTTTGTGCCAGGGTGTGGTGGCATCTCCTGATTCTCTCTGGGCTTCAATTTCTTTTTTTTTTTTTTTAACTTTTTTTAATTGACAACTTCTATAATTATAGACAAAAAAATCATGATAATTTCCTCCCCTCCCTCTCTTTCCCATTCACAAACCCAATCTCTATCATATCTCTTCCCTCTCTAAATTGCTGTAGTGCCAGGCACTGTGAGGTCATGGATATTGAGGCCAATTTGTGTCTGAACAACTGCATTGTAAGCAGTAATACCCTACTTTTGGCTCTTAAATTCTGCCACCTCTTCTGTTACAGACCCTGAGCTTTGGAGGGAGTGATAGAGATGTTTCAGGGCTGAATATGTCTCTGTAACTTCTTCTCAGCACTGTGGTGACTTTTGGGTCATCCCAGAGGTCACTGCCATCTGAAAAGAGAAACTTCTCTAACCAAAAGTGAAAGTAGCATTAGTATGTGAGTATGAACATCAAGAAAAGTACTTGTAGGGCAGTTTGGTGAGCATAATATATGCATTTAGCCAGACAAGAGCAGGCATTACACTCCTTCCCCACTATAAGCTTTTGACTAGGTTTTCAGTACCAGGCATGTATTCTCTCCCATGGAGTGGGCTTCAAGTCTAATTAGAGAGCAGTTGGTTTCCTCACTCAGTCATTTGGCCTGGCTTGCCAAACTTGAGGCTTGCAGTGTCCACTGTTTCCACCAGTAGTGACTGCTTTCTCACATAGGGCTGTATGCAGCATAGCTTTCTCCAGCTTTCTGTCAGCTGGTCTACATGGAGGAAGTCTTCAACTCAGCTCCAGCTTGATTTCTCAGTGACCTTGTAGATAAAACTTGTGGAGTGTTCAGCAATAGGGTCTTACCATCGATTTCAAGAGTTTTTGGCAATGGCTTGTAGTGTTTTGGGGACATCAGGAGCCTCCCTAACCAACAGTTCACAGGAAGGTAATCCCATCCTTGTCACTGAAAATTTTCTAGTAATAGTCCATGGTTTCTTGGTGTACCATTATAAAAAAAAAAAGTTTTCATATGGCTTATTCATAACATCTTGAATTTTGATTAACCCTACCCTTCCTTTCTTTTACTCATTCTTTCCCCATGACCTCTCTTAGGCCATTGTACTCCCAGTAATCTGTTCATCTACTTACATATATGGGATACTGTGGTAGTTTAAACAGATGGCCCCAATATATTCAGTGTTTTATTAGTTTGAAGTTTGGATCTGCAGCCACCTGGCTGGAGAAGGTGTCAATGGGCAGGTCTTAGGGTCCAGCCATGGTGTGGTGGTGGATTTGCAATTCCAATATAATGATATGCAAAGTGCCTAGAGTTCCTGATGTGTACTTGTTTATTGTGTGGCTTTTGGCTTTTTTTGGCTTGTAGCTTCTCTCTCTGCTTGGATCTGTGAAAGCAGGCCAGCTTCTTCGGCCACTATGGAACTTCCCCTGGGTCTGTAAGCTTCAATAAATCCCTTCCTCCATAACTGTGCCTAATTTGGAAGTTCATCTCAATAACCTGAATCTATCTGCTACAAATACTATCTCCTTAAGACCTCCTCTCTCTTCCCTCCCATATATCCCTGTCTAGCTTACTGGATTCTGCTATTGATTTTTACTCTACTTAGTGTACGTCTAAACCTTTGCATGTAGGATCCACATATGAGAGAGAACATATGACATTTAGCTTTCTGGGCCTGGGTAACCTCACTTAGTATAATCTTTTCCAGATCCATCCATTTCCTGCAAATTTCATTTTTCTTTGCCACTAAAGACAAGTCCATTGTATAAATGTGCCACATCTTCATTAGTTGAGGGACCTCTAGACTGGTTCCATTTCCTAGCTAATGTGACTACAGTGGCAATAAACATCGTTGAGTAAGTATCTCTAAGGTCATGAGAAGAGTCTTTAGGATATATACCTAGGAGTGGTATAGCTGGGTCATATGGTAAAAATCTATTTTTAGCTATATCAGGAACCTTCAGACTGATTTCTTTAATGGCTGTACCACTTGATATTCCCACCACCAATGTAGAAGGCTTCCTCTACACTGCATCTTTGCCAGCATTTATTGTCATTTGTTTTCTTGGTGATAGCCATTCTGACAGGAGTGAGATGGAATCTCAAAATCATTTCAATTTGAATCTCTTCAATGACTAAGGATGGAGAATATTTTTATTATTTATTTATTTTTTTAGAAAAAAAATATTTATTTATTTATTTGCAAGCAGAGAAGAGAGAGAAAGAGAGAGAGAGAGAGAGAGAGAGGGAATAGAAAATAAGGTACGCTAGGGCCTCCAGCCACTGCAAATAAGTCCAGATGCAAGATGTGCCACTGTGCATCTGACATTCCATGGGTTCTGGGGAATCGAACCAGGGTTGTTAGGCTTTCAGGCAACTGCTGAGCCATCTCGAGGATGGATAATATTTTTAGATGTTTATATTCCATCTGTATTTCTTCTTTTGAGAACTCTCTATTTTGTTTCATAGCCCATTTTTAAATTGGGTTGATTTCTTATTTAGTTTTTTTGAATTCTTTGTATATCCTAAATATTAATTCTCTGTCAGATGTATAGCTGCCAAAGATTTTCTCCCATTCTGTAGGTTGCCTCTTTGCTCTATTCACAGTGTCCTTTACTGTACAAAAGCTTTGTAATTTCATTAAGTCTCAGTGATTAATTTGTCATGTTTGATCTCTTCATAGTGTCCCAAATGTCTTGAAATTCCCAATCATGCCTTCCTATGAGTTTTTGTTTCTCTTTGTTGGGCTGTATTAGATCTACCACCTGGTCTTCTCATTTAGATATTCTGTCCTCTCCTTGACCTTTTGTACTAGTGAGACATTCTAGACTTTGTTTTCCATTTCTTATCTTTCTGATTGGCATTTTTTCATTACTTCTAGTTCCTTACTCATGTATTGACTTCCATATTTCATTAAGTTGGTTTCTTGTGTTCTCCTTCAGGAGTTTGTTTGCTTCTTTGATTTCTTTGAACATAGATATAATCTTATAGTCTTATTTTTCCCAAGGTGGGGTCTCACTCTAGTCCAGGTTGACCTGGAATTCATTATGTAGTCTCACAGTGGACTTGAACTCATGCTGATCCTCCTACCTCTGCCTCTTGAGTACTGAGATTAAATGCATGCACTACCATGCCCAATTAATCATTTTTTGAAAACTTTTCAAGATTTTCATTTAAATCAGCATCACTGGAAGTCATTTCTGATGGATTTATAATTTTTGGTGGAATTGTATTGTCTAAATTTTTTTGTTTCTTGTATTATAATATAGTGATTTTGCATCTTGAATTAAGCTGGTGCTTGGATTTTCTCATTATCTGCAGTATTCTTAGATGTGTAAATCTGACTTTATATATCTTCAGGGTGGGAATTTAAGGTGCCAGGTGTGGCACTTGTATTTCTCCCAGAGTAGAAGTAGAAGTGATGCTGGGTGCTGAGTTTGCCTGCTTTGCAAGTGTTCTACTGGCTGGATGGAGCAAATTGCTGGAAAATTCTAAAATTCAACTGATTAGTCAATCAAAACCAGCACAGAGTATTTATGGAGTTTTGGGAATTAAAACAAACAGATTATCGAATAAAGCCAAAGCCCCTAAGGGTGTGTGCTGCCCCACATCCTTAATCCTGTCAACTAGGAGGCTGAGATTTCTGGTCTGAAATGGGTTCCAGGTCAGCCTGGGGCTGAGTCAGATCCTCTCTCCAAAAATGACAGAAGAAAAAAGACAAAGGCCTTTTGAATCAGGAAATGTCAAAGGCAACAACAGTCAACACAAAAATACAGCTTATTTGAGAATGGTAAAGGCATCAAATCACATAACCTTCCCTGACATGGAAGGTGAAATTAGCACTCAATCAGACTCTCTTTTATTTTGATGTCATCATTTTTTCCTCATATTATGAGGGTCTTGTGTAGGTAATGCACTGAGAAGTCATGGATATGCAGACCATTTTGTGTCTGGAAGAGGGAGAATGGGCACACCAGGGGCCCTAGCCATTGCAAACAGACTCAAGACACATGTGCTACCTTGTGCATTGTAAGCAGCTGTACCCTTCCGTTCCTTACATTCATTCTGCCACCTCTTCCACAAAGGACTCTGAGCTTGGAAGGTGTGATAGAGGTGTTTCAGTGCCAAACACTCCTGTCACTTCTCAGCACTATGATGACTTTAAAAAATTTTTTAAAATTATTTTTAATATTTTATTTTTATTTATTTATGAGAGAGAGAGGGGGAGAGAGAATGGGCATACCAGGGCCCTTAGCCACTGCAAACAGACTCAAGACACATGTGCTACCTTGTGCATCTGGCTTATGTGGGATCCTGGGGAACTGAACCTAGATCCTTTGACTTGGCAGGCAAGCACCCTAACCATTGTGCAATCTCTCCAGCCCTATGGTGACTTTTGAGTCATCCCAGAGGTCACTGCCATCTGAAAAGAGAAGCTTCTCTAACCAAAAATGAGGGCAGCATTAATATATGGGTATGAACATTAAGAAAAGTGCTTACAGAGCAGTTTGGTATGCAAAATATTTGTATTTAGCCCAATAACAGCAGGTGTTACTCCCCTAGGACTCATGATCTCTCCTGCCATAGACTTAAAGAAATATTTTTAGGGCTGGAGAGATGGTTTATTTATTTATTTATTTATTTATTTATTTATTTATTTATTTAAGAGTGACAGACAGAGAGAAAGAAGGAGAGAGAGAGAGAGAGAATGGGCGCGGCAAGGCTTCCAGCCACTGCAAATGAACTCCAGATGCGTGAGCCCCCTTGTGCATCTGGTTAACGTGGGTCCTGGGGAATCGAGCCTCGAACTGGAGTCCTTAGGCTTCACAGGCAAGTGCTTAGCCGCTAAGCCATCTCTCTAGCCCGAGAGATGGCTTTTGATTAGGTTTTCGGTACCAGGCATGTATTTCTTCCCATGGAGCAGATCTCCAGAGAGCATTTGGTTTCCTTATAATGGGCATGCCACTATTGTACCCATTGGCTCATTTGACCTGGCTGGCCAAACTAAGGCTTGCAGTGTCCACTGTTGTTATCACCACTGATGACCTCTCTCCCTTAGGGCTGCATGTAGTATAACTTTTTCTAGCTTTCTGTCAGGGAGTCTACACAGAGGAGGTTTTCAGCTCAGCTCCCGTAAGATTTCTCAGTGACCTTGCAGTGCAAGCATATGGAGTTTTTAGCAGCAGGGTCTTATTATCAATTTCTGGAGTGAAATCTAGAGCCTTGCCAATGGTCTGTAATGTTTTGTGGGTATCAGGGACCTCCCTGGCCAAGAACTCACTGAAAGGTATCCTATCCGTGGTAATGAAATTTTTGTAGTAACAATCTATGGCTCCTAGGTGCACCATTGTTCAAAAAAGTAGGTTTCCATATGGCTTATTCATACCATCTTAAATTTTTTTGTTCATTTTTATTTATTTATTTGAAAGTGACAGACAGAAGAGTGAGACAGAGAAGAGAGAATGGGCACGACAGGGCCTCCAGTCACTGCAAAGGAACTCCAGACGTGTGCGCCCCCTTATGCATCTGGCTAAGGTGGGTCCTGGGGAACCGAGCCTTGAACCGGAGCCTTGAAGCTTCTTGAGGCACTTAACCACTAAGCCATCTCTCCAGCCCCCATCTTAAATTTTAATTAACCCTCCCTCACCCTTCCTTTACTCAATCTCTTCCCCTGACCTTAATTAAGTCATTCCAACCCCAATAATCTGTTCATCTACTTACATACATACAACACCACCCCCTTAAGTCCTCCCCTCTCCTTCCTTCCTTATAGCCCCTTTCTCGCTTATTGGCCTTTGCTACCAATTTTTATTCCAACTCACATAGAAGTCTAAACATTTCAAGCTAGGATCCATATATGAGAAAGAACATGTGACATTTAGCTTTTTGGGCCTGGGTTACTGTTGCAGTCAGGTTTGCATTGCTGGTAGAAATCACCAACCAAGAGCAGCTTGTGGGAAAAAGAGGTTTATTTTGGCTTACAGGCTCGAGGGGAAGCTCCACGATGGCAGGGAAAATGACAGCATGAGCAGAGGGTGGACATCACCCCCTGGCCAACATAAGGTGGACCACAGCAACAGGAGGATGTGCCAAACACTGGCATGGGGAAACTGGCTATAAAGCCCATAAGCCCACCTCCAACGATACACTCCCTCCAAGAGGCGTTAATTCTCAAATCTCCATCAGCTAGGAACCTAGCATTCATAACACCTTAGTTTATGGGTACACCTGAATCAAACCACCACAGTTTCTTCACATAGCATAATCCTTTCCAAGACCATCCATTTCCCTGCAAATTTCATAATTTCATTTTTCTTTACTGCTGCATCTGTCCAGTTTTATATGTTGTGCTGGACATTAAATCCAGAGCTTTGTGCATGCTAGGCCAGCACTCTACCAACTGAGTTACACCTCCAGCCCCAGAACACATAAATTATTATGCATAGAAACAAAACTGTCATATATGGTGGCACATTCAGGTAATCCCAGTACTCTAGGGGCTGATACAGAAAGATTGCCTTGAGTTTGAGACCAGCCTGGGCTACATAGTGAGTTCAAGACCAGCCAAAGCTACATAGCAAGAATTTACTCAAAACAAGCAACAAATAATAATTACACTTTGAAAGTCTTACACAGTGTTCTACAGTGTTAATTATAATGATCAGAAATGAATAGGAAAGACATAGCATAAAAATGTTCAGATAGGGCTGGAGAGATGGCTTAGAGGTTAAGCGCTTGCCTATGAAGCCTAAGGACCCCGGTTCGAGGCTTGGTTCCCCAGGTACCACTTTAGCCAGATGCACAAGGGTGTGCACGCATCTGGAGTTCGTTTGCAGTGGCTGGAAGCCCTGGGGCGCCCATTCTCTCTCTCCCCCTCTATCTGTCTCTATCCCTATGTCTGTCGCTCTCAAATAAATAAAAAAATGAACAAAAAAAATGTTCAGATAAAAATTTGTAACTCTGAGCTGGACATGGTGGTGTATGCCTTTAATCCCAGCACTTGGGAGGCAGAGGTAGAGGGATCACCTTGAGTTTGAGGCCACCCTGAGACTACATAGTGAATTCCAGGTCATCCTGGGTTAGAGCGAGACCTTACCTCAATATATATATAATTCTGTCCGGTGTGGTGGTGCACACCTTTAGTCCTTATCCTTTAATCCCAGAACTCAGGAGGTTGAGGTAGGAGGATTTATTTGATTCTAGGACAGCCTGGGACTACAGCGTGAGTTCCAGGTCAGCCTGGGCTACAGTGAGACCCTATCTCAAAAGAAACAATCTTGAGCCAGGCGTGGTGGCGCACACCTTTAATCCCAGCACTCGGGAGGCAGAGGTAGGAGGATCGCCATGAGTTCAAGGCCACCCTGAGATGACAGAGTTAATTCCAGGTCAGCCTGGACCAGAGTGAGACCTTACCTCGAAAAACCAAAAACCAAAAAAAAAAAAAAAAAAGAAACAATCTTTTTTTTTTTAATTTTTTTGTTCATTTTTATTTATTTACTTGAGAGTGACAGAGAGAGAAAGAGGCAGATAGAGAGAGAGAGAATGGGCGCGCCAGGGCTTCCAGCCACTGCAAACGAACTCCAGACGTGTGCGCCCCCTTGTGCATCTGGCTAACGTGGGTCCTGGGGAATCGAGCCTCGAACCGGGGTCCTTAGGCTTCACAGGCAAGCGCTTAACCGCTAAGCCATCTCTCCAGCCCAACAATCTTTTTTTTAAATAATTCTCAGGCTAGGGAGATTGCTCAGTGGTTAAAAGCATTTGTTTGCAAAGCCTGGTGGCCCAGGTTTAATTCTTCAGCGCCCTTGTAAAGCCAGATGCAAAGAGTGGTACAAACATCTGGTATTAATTTTTAAGGGCAAAAGACTGGCATGCCCCTATGTGTGTGCATGCCCGTACCACACCACACCACACACACACACATACACACACACACACACACACACACACACACACACACAGAGGGAAACGAAAAATAAAAAATAAATTAGGAGCCTGGAGAGATGGCTCAGTGGGTAAGTCACTTGCCAGCAAAGCCTAAGGACCCAGGTTTGATTTCCTAGTACCCATGTAAAGCCAGATATACAAGTGGCACATGCATCTGGAGTTTGTTTTCAGTGGTTGTATATCATAGTGCACACGTTCTCTCTGTCTGTCTCTCCTTTCTGTCTCTCTTTGCTTGCAAATAAATAAATAAGTAAAAATATTTAATTTTATAATTCTGTCTCTAACTGTAAGACTTGGGAGATTTTGTAAATGTTAATAAGGAATAGTGGGTGAGTTTGGACTTCTGGTTAAGATGGAGGCATAGTAGCCATACCAAATCAGCCTGGGCAGGGGGTGGGGCAGCACAGAAAAACAGCACAATACACTCTTAAAGAAAAGTTAAGTTGTATAAGGAATTATTAACCCCAGCAGAGAAACAGGAGAGACCCGGATCTTCTAGCAACCACAGAACCAGCCAGAATCAGCTCTAGCCACAGCTCTGGTGGTTCACGGGGAAGAGCTAGTTAACCAGCCTTGCCCGACTGGCAGGACTAGAACTATGGTGAAGGGATTCCTAGCCGAGCCCCCAGCGCAAAAAAGAGGAAAGCAGGTAGGCACTCAGCGCAACTGAGACCAGAAGCCATCACAAAAGGCAAGAGGACCTACTTACACTGGTCAATACCTACTCTAAAGCTAGGTATGTAGGCCTGTACAGGAAGTACTATCACACCTTCCATGCCAGGGCAGGTTATGTGCTACATTTGATCGATGTTCTTTTGTTGCTTTTGATATTTCCTGATTTACAGGGCCTTTTGTCTTTTTCTTCTGTCTTTGTTGGGGACAGAGTCTCACTCTGGCCCAGGCTGACCTGGAACCCATTACAGACCTGGAATCTCAGCCTCCCAGTAAACAGGATTAAGACTGTGAGTCAAAACATACATTTACTCAACCATGTTTATTGCTGCTCAATTCACAATAGCTGGGAAATGGAACCAGCCTAGATGCCCCTCAACTGATGAGTGGATAATGAAGATGTGGCACATTTATACAATGGAGTTCTACTCAGCGGTAAAGAAAAATGAAGTTATGAAATTTGCAGAAAAATGGATGGACCTGGAAAGGATTATACTAAGTGAGGTAACCCAGGCCCAGAAAGCCAAGCGCCACATGTTCTCTATCATATTTGGATCCTAGCTACAGATGATTGGGCTTCTGCATGAGAAGGAAAAAACTCAGTAGCAGAGGCCAGTAAGTTAAAAAGGAGATATAAAGGGAAGAGAAAGGAAGGGAGGAGGGCACTTAATAGGTTGGTATTGTATATATATAAGTAGAATGATTGAGATGGGGAGGGGATATGATGGAGAATGGAATTTCAAAGGGGAAAGTGGGAGAGAGAGAGTATTACCATGAGATATTTTTTATAATCATGGAAAATGTTAATAAAAATTGAGAAAAAAGCTGGGCGTGGTAGCACATGCCTTTAATCCCAGCACTCAGGAGGCAGAGGTAAGAGGATTGCCAAGAGTTCGAGGCCACCCTGAGACTACATATTGAATTCCAGGGCAGCCTGAGCTGGAGACCTTACCTCAAAAAATAATAATAATAATAATTGAGAAAAAAGAAAAACATACCTTTAGATACTTTGGCTTTGTTAGATTATCTGTTTTTGTTTTTTTTTTCCTTTCCTTTTTCTTTTTGGTTTTCTGAGGTAGGGCTCACTCTAGCTCAGGCTGACCTGGAATTCACTATGTAGTCTCAAGATGGCCTTGAACTCATGGCGATCCTCCTACCTCGGCCTCCCGAGTGATGGGATTAAAGGCATGTGCCACCACTTCTAGCGTAATATCTGTTTAATCCCCACTCTTGCTAAATTCTCTGTGCTATTTTTGACTAAGTGTATGTATTGCTCAGTTGGATTTTAGAATTCACCTGTATTTTGCTTCACCTAGACTTCTAGAATTTTTGCATAGCAGGCAAATCGAACAAGTAGGGTCACTTCTTCTGTTACTCTGGGAAGAATATAGGAGTCACACCTGGCACCTTAGGCTCCTACCCTAAAGATATATAACTTCTGATTTTACATGATGAAGAATACAAAGCCAGATGTGGTGGTGCATGCCTTTAATCCCAGCACTCAGGAGGCAAAGGTAGGAGAATTGCTGTGAGTTCAAGGCCACCCTGAGACTACATAGTGAATTCCAGGTCAGTCTGGGCTAGAGTAGTATCATACCTGGAAAAAAAATTTAATTAAAAAAAACACTAAGACCAGCATGGTGGCACATGCCTTTAGTCCCAGCACTTGGGAGGCAGAGGTAGAAGGATCACCATATGTTCGAGGCCACCCTGAGACTACATAGTGAATTCCAGGTCAGCCTGGGCTAGAGCCAGATCCTGCCTCAAAAAAAAAAAACCCTACAAAACCATGTCTAAGAATACAGCAGATAATTAGAAAACCCAAGCATTGAATTAACTCAAGATGCAAAAATCTCTGCATTATAACATAGGAAACACAAAAATCAAGACATAATTCCACCAACAATTATAAATCCATCAGAAATTACCTCCAGTAGATTGATTTAGATGAAATGCCTGACAAAGAATTTCAAAGAATGATTATAACTATGTTCAAAATAATCAAAGAAGAAATCAAGGGAGAAAACAAACTTCTGAAGGAAACACAGGAAATCAACTTAATGAAATACGGAGGTTAATACAAGACATGAATAAAGAAATTGAAATACTGAAGAAATACCAAGAAAGACCAGGTGGTTTCTTGAGAGGAATGTGGATAATCCAATTTCCTATGCCTCTGTCACCATTCTGCTGACCTTGGTGACTCCATCTTTGGAGTGCATCCCAACCCAATAGTGAGGTTTATTTAAAGGAGACTGGGATTTAAGAGAAATTTAGGCTTTTAAAGAGAGAGTTAGAGTAAAGCTGCAAGCATGTGGACTTAAGAGAAACAGACTTTTAAGGAGAGATCAGAGTAAAGCCACAAATGTGTGGAATGTAAATTCTAGGAGTTAGGGTAGGGATACTTAGGAGACACTGTCATGGGCAGATGGTGAGGTAAAAGAGAAATGAGAGGGAAGCTGGGTGTGTTGGAACACACCTTTAATCCCAGTACTCAGGAGGCAGAGGTAGGATTGCCGAGAATTCAAGGCTTCCGTGAGACTACATAGTGAATTCCAGGTCAGCCTGGGCTAGAGTGAGACCCCACCTCGACTCCCCACCACCAAAAAAATAAATAAATGAGAGGGCAGATATCAAATCAGAGACCAGAAGATTCAGAGGAGAAATGGATAAAGAAGAACATTACCCTCATGGTTACCCTGAGTTTAAAGAAATCACACAGGTAGTAAACCTTATGTTAGTAAAAGCACCCATGTGGTAGATTTGGGGTATAAGGAAAATATGCACGTGGTAGATTAGAGACCAAAGGATGTAATTAAAGTGAGAAGTTACCCCAAACTATAATGCAGAGACAAAGGCTGGAGAGATGGCTTAGCAGTTAAGGCACTTGCCTGCAAAGCCAAAGGACCCAGGTTTGATTCCCCAGGACTCATGTAATCCAGATGTGCAAGGTGGCACCTACATGTGGAGTTCACTTATAATGGCTAGAGGCCCTGGCACGCCCATTCTCTATTCGCCTCCTTCTCTCTCTCTCTCTCTCTAAATAGATAAATAAAAATAAATTTTTAAATTAAGAGCAGAGGCAAGCAGAAAAGTTCTCCCAGACCAAGAAACAGTTTAATGCTCTCACACCACCCCCCCTCCCCCACCTAGGCTGGGTGAGAGATAAGCCATGTATCCCTGTGGCCCTACTGAAGAGACACAGGCAGAGTAAATCCAGAAAACTGAGTGGAACAGGGCAAAGCTCGTGAAAAGAAAAAGACAGCATCCTTTAATGTGCAAGGGGAAGACTGAATTGGTTTGCAGATTTGGAGGGCAGATCCCAGAGCTATCCCACCTGAGCCAGCCCATCTAGGTAGTGTGCTAGGCTGTGGGTAGCAGGGCATGCTATAGATCAGTCTCAATCAGACACAAGTTCAATTTCTGCCATGAGTTCCATTTTTGTGCCAGGGTGAGGTGGTATATGAGGTGGTATCTCCTGATTCTCAATCTGTAACTAAAACTGGCTTCAAAAGCTAGCTTCTGCCGGGCGTGGTGGCGTACATCTTTAATCCCAGCCCTTGGGAGGCAGAGGTAGGAGGATCGCTGTGAGTTCGAGGCCACCCTGAGACTACTACATAGTTAATTCCAGGTCAGCCTGAACCAGAGTGAGACCCTACCTTGTAAAACAAAACAAACGAACAGAAAAAGCTAGCTTCTAAGCTGGGTGTGGTGGTGCACACCTTTAATCCGAGGATTTGAGAGGCAGGAGAGAAGGATCATCATGAGTCTGAGGCCACCCTGAGACTACATAGTAAATGTCAGGTCAGCCTGGGCTAGAGTGAGACTCTACCTCAAAAAAAAAAAAAAAAAAAAGAAAAACAACAACAACAACAACAACAAAGCAAGCTTTCTTTTATCCTCCCTCCTTCTCCCATCCTGACACAAAACTCTAACTGCTATTATAGGGAACAGGACATACAATATGCTCTAATTTATTCACACTGAATGCGGTTGCAAGGTGTAGCAGTTAGGGTTTCAAGCAGAGGGGAGATGCTACTCTAGAAGCCCAAGAGAGAAACCTGAGATCCACTCAGATGTCTCATCACCAACTGTATGTAGGTCTTTTTCTTCATCCTTGAGAAAAGCATTTAAGAACAACAAAAACATTATAACAGTTTGGTTTTGTGTCATTACAAGAAGGCAGACGTTTAAGTGGAAGCTTGGCAAAGAAAATTAGAGCCTGGTGTGGTGACACATGCCTTTAATTCCAGCACTCAGGAGGCAGAGGTAGAAGGACCACCGTGAGTTCAAGGTCACCCTGAGACTGTATAGCAAATTTCAGTTTAGCATGTATTAGACTGAAACCCTACTTGGAAAAACAAAAGAAAAGAAAAGAAATAGAATCAATATCTACTGGGAGAAATCAGCTTGTTTGAAAGGAATTTTTAAGTTTTTGTCACATAAGAAACCTCTTGATGGGAGAGGAGCCTAGGTCTTATGATGAACCTGTATAGGTTTGGCTGTCTTAGATGGATTGATTTTTGCCTTAGTAGCCTAGAGTTTAGAATTGATATTTACTTCCATTAGAGGTTAGCATAACATTGGCCCAGGGATCCAGGTGAATGGAAGTCTCTGATTTAGCTCAGAGATCTCACCCCAATAGTGGGGAGATTTTGATATAATTGAAAAGCATGGGAGAAAAGTAATTCTTCCTAGTTACAACTGAGAGAAATGCAGAAGTGTCTGGTCATGGGCTTTGCCAGAAATGCCTGCCGCTGTCACTGTTTGGGAAGAGAGCTGGCCAAAGTTAGAGAGTTAAGACTGATATTGATGCTCTAGTGGCTAGAAGGAGATATCAGGATCAACCCCCATTGTTGGAATTATCTGGAGCTCCTGGAAAGTGATTGTTGCAGTCAGGTTCACATTGCTGGTAGAAATCAACTGACCAAGAGCAGCTTGTGGGGAAAAGGGTTTATTTTGCTTACAGGCTCAAGGGGAAGCTTCATGATGGCAGGGGAAAATGATGGCACAAGCAGAGGGTGGACATAACCTCCTTACCAACATCAAGCGGACAACAGCAACAGTGTGCCAGACACTGGCAAGGGGAAACTGGCTATAATATCCATAAGCCCACCTCCAACAATACATTGCTTTCAGGAGGCATTAATTCCTAAATCTTCATTAGCTGGGAGCCAGCATTCACAATGCCTTTTTATGGCAGACACCTGAATCAAACCACCACATTCTGCCCCTGGCCCCTATCAACTGATAACCATGCATGATATTAAATAAAATGCATTCACCAAATTTAAAAGTCCCTATACGTTTTATCAATCCCAATGATGTTCAAACATCCCCATAGTCCAAAGTCTTAACTGAGCCATAAT
Source organism: Jaculus jaculus (assembly GCF_020740685.1). Lineage (NCBI taxonomy): Eukaryota > Metazoa > Chordata > Mammalia > Rodentia > Dipodidae > Jaculus > Jaculus jaculus. The sequence goes on from NC_059107.1 coordinate 61,996,574, forward strand.
ACCAAAAATAAACCAAAAAACCCATAATGGCACAGAATAGACACACTGCAAAAGATGGCAGTGGGCACAGCAAAGAAATATTCAACCAATACAAGATTTGAAATAACCAGGGCAAACATCAAACTCTGTAGCTCCAAGTCTGATAACTCAGCACCAAGTCTCTGGAGTTCCAATTTTGCCCCTCCAGCTAGGCTACTCACAGTCCTGAAAAACTTCTTTCGGGCCCGCAGCTTTCCTTAGCAGCCATTTTGTGGTCCCAGCATCTCTACTGGGTCTCCACTGCAACCCACAGTCCATCCTCACAGCTCCATTGGGTCTCCATGCAGGAATCCAGCATGCATCTGGCTTACATGGGTCCTGAGGAATTGAACCTAGGTCCTTTGGCTTTGCAGGCAAGCGCCTTAACTGTTAAGCCATCTCTCCAGCCCATCTTCCCTGCATTTCTTATACTCCATAATACCAGTTGGCCTTCCAATTTGTTAATCCAGGGGGGAATAAAGCAGACTTTGAAGGAAAGGAGACTCATTCAGCATTCAGGCCCCTTTAAAAGACTGCATTCTTTCTGTTTTCCCAATGCAGGTCATATGGCTCAATCTCAAAGGTTGTAATTTTACAATTGCAGCTGAATGGGCAGAAGTTTTAACCCAAAGGTTCCATTTATGTGCCTTATCCCTTTGTTCACACCAGTCCATTTATACACAAAGCAATCCTGCACAAGTTCTCAGGACAAGGGCATAACAGCAAGCCTCTCACACAAACTACTTCTAGCCCAGTCCAGGAAAAGCTCTTTCTCACCTTCATAAGCTGAACTTCACAGTCCATAGTTCTTACTGCATTTGGGCCTTTCAACTCTGACCAGAATAATCCATCAAGCTGTACTTACAGCACTGCAAGGCACCTCTTAGCCCAAGGTTTCAAATCCTTCCACATTCCTCTTGAAAATCAGCTCCAAAAGGCCAAAGCCACGTAGTCAGGTGTCCAGCAGCAACCCTACTCCTCTAGTACCAACTTTACTGTTGCAGTCAGATTCCCATTTCTGGCAGAAATCACCTAACCAAGAGCAGCTTGTGGGAAAAAAAGGGGAGCTTATTTTGGCTTACAGACTTGAGGGGAAGCTCCATGACGGCAGGGGGATATAATGGCATAAGCAGAGGGTGGACATCACCTCCTTGCCAGCATTAGATGGACAATAGCAGGAGAGTGTGCCAAACACTAGCAAGAGGAAGTTGGCTATAACACCGATAAGCCCCAACAACGCATTGCCTCTAGGTGTTAATTCTCAAATCTCCATCAGCTGGGAACCCAGCATTCAGAATACCTAAGTTTATGGGGGTCACCTGAATCAAACCACCACAGTGATGGAGGCTTGAGTTGTGGGAGCTGGAGGGGAAACCTTGGGCCCCTTCTGTCCATTTAGACCACTTGTGGGGTGGCTTCTGAGGTATATGCCTTTAGAGACAGTTGACCTTCCAGTGTTTTCTTTGACATAGAGGACAGGATCCAGGTAGAGGACCCCGCCAGGGACAGTTTCTTTTTAAAATGTCCCAGTTCCCCACATTGGTAGCAGCCCCAGGAGCCCTCCTTCTGATTTGGCTTTCTTGTAAAGCCAGAGTCCTTCTCCTTCTCTGATCAGCCTCAAGATCCCTGTTATAAAAGACTGTGATGGCTACCTCAACCAGACTATCTAGAGTGCTTTCACGTTTCACCACAATTATCACAGATTTTTTTTAAAGTTAATTTATTAGTTTTCTTTTCAGTAAATACAGGCAGTTTGGTACCATTATTTAGGCTCATCTGTGATCTACCCCCTCCCATTAGACCCTCCTTGTTAATGAAAATGGGTTGTGCATTGTGGAATTAGCCCCCAGTTATTGGTATGGTAAATGTCTCTGCAAATCATGACCCAACATGTGACTCTGACATTCTTTCTGCCCCCTCTTCCACAAAATTTCCCTGAGCCATGTTGGGTTCATTTTTGGTCTGCTTCAGTGCTGAGGTGTTAGGGGCCTCTGAGGCTCTGGCTCTCTGATTTGGTAGGAGTTGATTTTTCTCTGCGTTGATCTCCTCCCCCTTTGTGCTGGTATCCGGTTCACAGGAAAGCATCACCCTTGCTTATTTCGCCAGTTGTCCTTAGTTTCAGTTGGGCCCCTTTTGAGGTATGTTGGGGCAGCTCTCTTCTTAGGATCTGCATCTATCTGGAAAAGAGAAGCAGATTCTCCAACAGAGAGTAAGTTAGCACCCGGAAAATTGAGATAACACTTACTTTTTTGATAGACAGTATGATAGGTTTAGGCCCTCTTATACCCTGTGATTGATGGTAGCTTGATATTGTAGAGTGGGCTTGTGTTTGGGTATGGTTCTGACTTATTTCCCAGCTCCAGCTATGGGTCTAGTACCACTGAGTGGATCAGTTAGCCAAATCAAGAGCAATTGATTCCTCACCATGGCTGTGTACCACTATTGCACTTGTGTGGGCATCACATCCAGTTATTTGTTGCTAATTAGGTTAAACAATGTGTTGCTTGGACAGATCTTGGTCATTTCCCCCAGTTGCCTATGTAGCACCTTCTGGCACTAGACACGCTGACTGTCTGGGGACTGACTCTCTCCTGGCTTCCAGCCATGTCATTCCATTTTATGCGTCAGCTGCGTATGGAGTCTTCAGCAATAGGGTCTTACCACTGGCCTTTGGTGGGTCATCAAGTACTCTGACAGAAGTCTGTCATTGTTTTGGGAAACCTTGTAGGTTTCTCTGATCAAAAGCTCATTGTGGATGGTAGGCCCAAGCTGGAAGTGGGGGTTAGAGGTCAGTGTCCACTAAGAAATTGAGGAAAAAGATAACTAATATACAAGAGTTAGAGAGGAGAGAGATAGAGGGGAGAGGGGGAGAGGGAGGGAGGGAAGATGTAGGAGATTTAGGTCAGTCTTGATCCTACCCTCTCCAGTGTCTTGTGGTTCAGGTGTTTCTTGTAAGGGTCTAGTGAAGGTTCAGCCATTTGGTCTGTCTTTTAGGAAGTAGAATTTTATGGTACCATTGCTGTTTGGGTCCGGATTACTGTTTTCCACCCTTTGATTCCCTCCCCACCCTCCCATCCATCTTATTGTCTAGTCCATGAGGTGCTTGCTGGGAATGTAAGGCATCTTGGGCAGATTCAGGTTGGGTGTTGCAGATGAGTGAGACTATGTGCTGATTTTTTTTCTGTGATTGGGTAAGTTCGCTGAGAATGATCTGTTCCAGGTTCAACCATTTTTCCTCAAATTTCTTTATGTCGTTTTTTCTTACTGCTGTATAGAATTCCATTGTGTAGATATACCACATCTTTGTTATCCATTCTTCTAATGATGGACACCTGGGTTGATTCCAGCTTTTAGCTATTACGAATTGAGCTGCTACAAACATGTTTGAGCAAATCTCTCTGGCTTTTGGTTTGAAGGTTTCACAGATTTTTTTTTTTTTTCTCTGTAGCATCTGGTGCTAACTGAGTTAAAAAATGGTTCCTAATTACTAGTTATCCAGTTGGAAAATCAGGAGAAAGGTTGGTAGTTAATACTTCCCTCACAAGGCCATTTTCCCCATCTTCTAGTGTATAGGTCAACCAGACAGTGTGACAGAAGAATACCAGTCATGTTTTCTCTTAGCTCCATTGGTCAAAGAAGTCCCTGTTTTTCAGAGCATACCCTAATGGTATATATGTGGTTGAGAGTTTAACTATAATGAGAAGAGAAGAAAGGGCCATGAGAAATGATATTATTGATCAATCAGTCTTGCTTTTAGTTACCCAGGCTGACCATGGCTGGAACCACTTGTGGACCCTTAGAACAGTACAGCTTGAGGTCATTTCTCTTAGATGGGGGCCATCACTTGAGCATGAAGCTGTATTCTGGAGCAGGGAATATGACTCAAAAATTAAATATGACTCAATAATTATAAACAATGAACTTAAGAAATCAAAACTCAGACAAGGTAAACTCATGACTAAAACTGTTTGATTAGGGCTGGAGGGATGGTTTAGTGGTTAAGGTGCCTGCCTGCAAAGCCTATAGACCCAGGTTCAATTCCCCTAGACCCATGTAAGCCAGATGCACAAGGTGGAGTATGCATCTGGAGTTTATTTGCAGTGGCTAGAGGCCCTGGTGCACCCATTCTCTCTATCTGCCTCTTTCTCTCACTTTCTCTCTCCATAAATAAGTAAAATATTAAAAATATTGTATTATAGCTGTTTGAATATATATAGACTAAGAATGGAGAAGAACCTGGTTTAACTAAAACAGTTTGGTTTTGATATAACCTTCTACAAATGTATTTGTAAAGAAAAAAAAACATAGCTAGACAAGTGAAGTTTCTGTCTAATCTTGGAAGAGAACTATATAACAGTTAATCTAATGTACATTAAAGCCATCTCAATTAATATAAAACAGTGTTATGCCTTACACCTGACAGCTGAAAATAGATGAAGCTTAGACAGGGTATATCCATATGTCTGTACATAACAGGAGGTCAAAAGTTAAATTTAAATCTAAAAACCTTGTGATTCAGTTTCCTCAGTAGCTAGATAGAGGAGTATAGCTAACGTGTTAGAGTACTTAAAAGACAGTTTTATAACTATTAACATGAACAAAGCTAGCATCACTGAGTTGAGGATTTAACCTGGACATTTCTGTGGCATGGTAATAGAAATTTATAACCTGGGCAAAAGAGCTGGTTTAGTCTATGAGGTCTTTAATTTGAGGGTTAGGAGTTAATAAGCTACAAATAGTAACTGGAATGGTTCATGTCCAGCTGATAGTTGGTTGCCAATTCAAGTTTGTCACAGGGGTAAAAAAGAAATAGTTGTACATAAGGTAATTTGTTTGTTTCCCTTCATTCTACAGAGGTCAGGTTAGAGAATTGTATTGTGGCAGTTTCCTCCACTTTCTAGAGGGTACTGTAAGTAGACTTTTTTTTTTTTTTTTTTTTTTTTTTTTTTTGAAGTAGGGTCTTGCTTTCTAGCCCAGGCTGATGTGGAATTCACTATCCAGTCTCAGGGTGATCTTGAACTCATGGTGATCCTCTACCTCTGTCTCTTGAGTGCTGGGATTTAAGGCATGCACCACCACACCTGGCTTGTAACCAGACTAAAGGCAAAGCCTTTTTCTGATGCTCATTGGTTTTAATTGAACCCAATTTTAAGTATGTCATCTAGCGGTGACTTTGGAGGTAACTTGGAGGCAGATTGTCCGATCTTAAATGAAATGGAGGAAGGGGGTTTTATCAGGGTTTTCTCCCATCTCCTTGCCTGGAGGAGACTGGGAGCAGGGTTCCCTGCTACTAGTTTGTCAGGGTTTTAAGATGGGTTTAAGCCTCTGGTGGAGCTTTTATGTCCAGTATCCCAGGTGTTTTATAAACTTGATCACCTGATGTTTTTTGTAGGAAGGGCTTTATGATAGAACCTTATTGGAGTCTGGTATAAGCTCTAAGCAAGCCTGATGATTGTCTTATATACTTTAAGGAGTTAGTAATCTGGTTAAACACTTTGAGATTTAGTTTACCAATCTTATCTTTTTAAAATATTTTTATTTATTTGCAAGCAGAGAGATAGAAAAGAGACAGACAGAGAGAATGGGCATGCCAGGGCCTCTAGCTGCTGCAAATGAGCTCCAGATGCATGTATCACTTTCTGCATCTGGCTTTACATGGGTAGTGGGAAATCAAACCTGGGTTGTTGGGCTTTGCAGGCAAGCACCTTAATGGATGGGCCATTTCTCCCACCTCAATCTTATCTTTTTTTTTTTTTTTCCTTTGCTTTAGTCCAGGATGACCTGGAGTTCACTATGTAGTCTCAGGGTGGTCTTGAACTCATAGCAATCCTACCTCTACCTCCTGAGTGCTGAGATTAAAGGTGTATGCCACCATGCCTAGCTCCAATCTTATCTTTTTGACTAGTAAATATCCCATCTGATAGAAGTGAGTTAGGGCAAGAGAGAAAGTATAGGTTAGTATTTCCTTTTTGCTCTTTTATTTTCCCTTGTTCTCATAAGAGGACTCACTGAGAAACATGTAGTAATTTAAAATCTGCTTGGGCCGGGTGTGGTGGCACATGCCTTTAATCCCAGCACTTGGGAGGCAGAGGTAGGAGGATTGCCAGGAGTTTGAGGCCACCCTGAGACTTCATAGTGAATTCCAGGTCAGCCTGGACTAGAGTGAGATCTTACCTCAAAAAAAAAAAAAAATAAATAATTAAAAAAAAATAATAAAACCTGCTTGGATCTGAGACAGAGGAGCTCTTTCCTGAACTCACAGCTAGCTTGGTATATCTTTAAGCAGCACATAACAATTTAACAATTAAAATCAAAAGAAGAGGAGAGAACAGAACAGAGAACTGAGCATCTTAACCCTCTTAGCATGCTAAACCTGAGAGCATCTGCATAGAAGGGGTACAGGAATGGTTGGTGTTTATAGTTAAGTTGTTTAAGCAAGATTAGGAGCTTTCTTTTGTTTTTTTTTTTTTCTTATTTGTTTATTTACAAGGAGAGAGAGAGAGAGAGAGAGACAGAGAGAGAGAGAGAGAGAGAGAATGGGCGCACCAGGGCTTCTGGCCACTGCAAACTAATTCTAGATGCATGTGCTCCCTTGTACATCTGGCTTACATGGGTACTAGGGAATTGAACCCAGGTCCTTTGGCTTTGTAGGCAAGTGCCTTAACCATTAAGCCATCTCTCCAGCCCAAGATTAGGAGCTTTTTTTAGGCTTAAGTATTTGTTGTTGTCAGCTTCTTGTTGCTACACAAAGAACTTAACCAACAGCAGCTTGTGGGATGAAAGGGTTTATTTAGGCTTACAGACTCGAGGGGGAACTACGGGGGGAAAAGATGGCATGAGCACAGGATGGCCATCCCCTCCTGGCCAACATCAGGTGGACAACAGCAACCAGAGAGTGTGCCAAACACTGGTAAGGGGAAGCTGGCTAAAATACCCCTAAGCCCACCCCCAATAATAAACTGCCTCTAGGAGGCTCCAATTCCCAAATTGCTACCAGCTGAGGACCTAACTTTCAGAACACATAAGTCTATTGGGGACACTAAAATCAAAGCACCACATTCAACCCTGACCCCATCAGCTGATAATCCTCCATGATGTAAAATGCAATGCACTCAGACCAGCTTTAAAAAATCCCCACACAGTCAGGTGTGGTGGTACATGCCCTTAATTCCAGCACTCAGGAGGCAGAGGTAGAGAATTGTTGTGAGTTTGAGGCCACCCTGAGACTACATAGTAAATTCCAGGTCAGTCTGAGCTATTGAGATCCTACCTTGAAAACAAAACAAAACAAAAGTCCCCATACTTTTTAACAACCCCAATGATGTTCAAACATCCCTATAGTCCAAGGTCTTTTAACTGAGCTGTAATTCCCCCCCCACCACAAAAAGAACATAATGACACAGAATAAACACAATGCAAAAGATGGCATTGGGCATGGTAAAGAAATATTCAACCAATACAAGATTTAAAACAAACAGGGCAAATATCAAAGTCTATAGCTCTAAATCCAACAACTCAAGCCAGTGACAACTCTCCAAGTTCTATTGTTTTAACCAGTGATAAGTATCTGGAGTTCCAATTCTTCCCTTCTAGCTAGGCTACTCACAGTCCCAGAAAACCTCATATAGTGCTAGCAGCTCTCTCTAGGAGCCATCCCATAGTCCTGGCACCTCCAATGAGTCTCCCCTGAAACTCACAGTTCATCTTTATGGCTCCACCAGGTCTCTACACAGGTAATCCAAAAAGTCTGCTTCAACTGCCCATGGCCAATTTCCAAAATACAAAATGGTGCTGCAAATTCATTGACCCTCTCTTTCCTGTACTTTTTATACTCCACAGTACCAGGTGGGCTACCAACTTCTTTATCAAGGGGGAATAAAGCAGACTTTGAAGAACAGACACTCCTTCTGCATTCATGCCTTTCAAAATAGTCTTCATTTTTCCAACTGTCCCAATGCAGATCAGCTGGCCCAATCTCAATGGTTGTAATCTCTCTAACAATTGCAGCAGTTTGGGCCCAAAGATTTCCTTTTTTTTTTTTTTTTTTCTGTGACATGTCCTTCTGCTCACACCAGTCCATTTTTATGGAACGCAATCTTGCACAAGTACTCCGAACACAGGCATAACAGCAAGCTTCTCACACAAAATACTTCTAGCCCAGTCCAAGCAAATTATTTTTCTCATGCTTATAAGCTAAACCTCACAGTCTATAATTTTTACTACATTCAGGTCTTTAAACTTGACCATAATGGCAAGGAGTCTCTTATGCCAAGATTACAAATCAGTTCCAAATGACCAAAGCCACACACTCAGGTTTCTAGCAGTAGTGGCTTCACTTCTCAGTACCAATTTTACTGTTGCGGTCAGTTTATCCTCACTGTGACAAACACTCAACAAAGAGCAGCTTGTGGAAAGAAAGGGTTTATTTTGGCTTACAGATTCAAGGGGGACTCCATGATGGCAGGGGAAAATGATGGCATGAGCACAGGGTGGACATTCCCTCATGGCCAACATCAAGCAGACAATAGCAGCAGGAGAGTGTGCCAAACATTGGTAAGGGTAACTGTTTATAACATCCATAAGCCCACTCCCAGCAATACGCCGCCTTCAGGAGGCTCCAATTCCCAAATTGTCACCAGCTGAGGACCTAGCATTCAGAACACATACATTTGTGGGTGACACTTAAATCAAACCATCACAGTATTAAAGGAAATTACACAAGTAGCAAACCTAGAGTTAGTGAAAGCAACCACATGGTATATCTGGGAGATAAGGAAAATACACACACAGTAGATTAGAGAACAAAGGAAAAACATGTATGTTATTAAAGTGAGAAGTTACCCCAAACTATAAAGTAGAGGCAAGCAGAAAAATTATCCCAGGGAAAGAAACACTTATGCTCTCCCCATCCGCACTCAGCCAGGCTACGTGAAGGGGAAGCCAGAATCACATGTATCCCTAGCAAAGAGAGGCAGGCAGAGCAGAGCCAGAAAGCTGAGAGGAGTGGGGCAGAGGTCTCAACAATAACTCTTAATATCAATGGCCTCAGTGCCCCAACAAAAAGACACAGGCTTGCAGACTGGATTAAAAGGCATGATCCTTCAGTTTGTTGCCTCCAAGAAACTCATTTCTACATAAAAGACAGACACTATCTTGGGGTGAAAGGATGTAAAGTTGTATTTCAAACAAATGAGCCTAGGAAACAAGCAGGCATTGCTATCCTAATATCTGACAGGATAGACTTCAAACCAACATTAGTTAGGAAATATAAAGAAGGTCACTTTATACTGATTCAAGGAACAATTCAACAGGAGGACATTAAAATTCTAAACATAGATGTGTCTAACATGGGTGCTCCCAATTTCATTATACAAACACTACTAGACTTAAGGTCACAGATAACACCAAGCACAATTGTAGTGGATGACTTCAATACCCCATTCTCATCAACTGGCAGATCATCCCAACAAAAGATAAACATAGAAGCATCTGGATTAAATGACATAGAACAAATGGACCTAACAGGCATCTATAGAACATTCCATGCAAATGCTGCAGAATACATTCTTTTCAGCAGCACATGGAACATTCTCTAAAATAGACCACATATTAGGATTCAAAGCAAATCTTAACAAATATAGGAAAACTGAAATAATTCTTTGTACTATAATCTATCAAAATGGGGTTAACCTACAAATCAACAGCAAGAAAAACTATAGAGCATAGAAAATCATGTATACTAAACAGTACAATGCAGAATGATGAATTGGTCATTGAAGAAATTAAGAAGGAAATCAAACTTGGGTGTTGTGGTGAACTTCTTTAATCCCAGCACTTGGGAAGCCAAGATAAAAGGATCACCATGGGTTCAAGGCCATCCTAAAACTACATAGTAAATTCCAGGTCAGCCTGGGATAGAGGGAGACCCTACCTCAAAAAACAATAAATAGGGCTGGAGAGATGGCTTAGCGGTTAAGCGCTTGCCTGTGAAGCCTAAGGACCCCGGTTCAAGGCTCGGTTCCCCAGGTCCCACGTTAGCTAGATACACAAGGGGACGCACGTGTCTGGAGTTCGTTTGCAGAGGCTGGAAGCCCTGGCACACCCATTCTCTCTCTCCCCCTCTATCTGTCTTTCTCTTTCTGTCTGTCACTCTCAAATAAATAAATAAAAAATTAAAAAAACAATAAATAAGTGGACAGGAATAAAAAAAAATTCATAGGGCTAAAGAGATGGCTTCACTGTTAAGGCACTTTCCTGCAAAGCTAAAGGACCCAGGTTCCACTCCTTAGGGCCTAAGTAAACCAGATGCACAAGGTGGCACATGTGTCAGGAGTTTCTTTGCAGTTGCTGGAGGCTCTGGTACACACATTTGTTCTCCCTATATATCTGACTCTTTCTCTTTGTCTCTCAATTAAATAAATAAAAATTCATAGACTCATATTATAATGAAAATACAACATATCTAAAACTATGGGAAATAATGAATGTAGTCCTAAGAGGGAAATTTATAGTGTTTTGTTGTTGTTGTTGCTTGTTTGTTTGTTTTGAGGTAGGGTCTTGCTCTAGCCCAGGCTGACCTGGAATTCACTATGTAGTCTTAGGGTATCCTTGAATTTATGGCAATCCTCCTACCTCTGCCTCCTGAGTACTGGGATTAAAGGCATGTGCTGCCATGCCTGATTGGAAATTTATAGTTTTAAGAGGGGCTGGAGAGATGGCAGAGCAGTTAAGGTGGTTACCTGCTAAGTCTAAAGAACAAGGCTCAATTTCCCATGACTCATGTAAAGCCAGATGCACAAGGTAGCACATGAATCTGGAGTTTGTTTGCAGCAGCTGAGGGCTTTGGTGAACCACCCATTCTTTCTCTCTGTCTATCTGCTTTTATCTCTTTCAGACATATATATATATATACATATATATATATATATATATATGTGTATATATATGTGTGTGTGTGTGTGTGTGTGTTAGTGTGTGTATACATATATGTGTATAGAAATAAGAAATGTCACAAGTAAACAATTAGTGCTTCACCTTAAGTTCTTGGAAAATAAGAACAAGACAACCCAAAAATCAGTAGATGGGAAGAAATAATAAAGATTAGAAATTAATGAAATACAAAACAAAAAAATAATACAAAGAATCAATGAAACAAAGACCTGGTTCTTTGAAAGTATAAACAAGATTGATAGACCCTTAGCAAATCTGACCAAAAAAAGAGAGAATAGGCACAAATTAATAAAATTAGAGATAAAAAAGACAACATTACAACAGATAACAATGAAATTCAAGAAATGATAAGGACATACTTTAAGAATATATACTCACCAGGTGTGGTGACACACACCTTTAATCCCAGCACTAGGGAGGCAGAGGTAGGAGGATTGTTGTAAGTTCAAGGCCACCCTGAGACTACGTAGTGAATTCTAGGTCAGCCTGAGCTAGAGTGAGACACTACCTCAGTAAACAAAATAAGTTTAAATATCTGAAAGAAATGGATGATTTCTTAGATTGATATAACCTACCAAAATTAAATCAAGATGAGACAAACCACTTAAATAGACCTATAATAACTACAAAGATCCAAGCAGTTATAAAAAAAATTTTCAACTAAAAAAAGTGCAGGCCCAGTTGTATTTACTGCTAAATCTTACCAGACCTTCATGAAAGAACTAATACCAATGCTTCTCAAACTTTTACCTAAAATATAAAAGGAAGGAATATTATCAAACTCTTTCTATGAATGCAGCATCATCCTAATACCAAAACCAGACAAAGACAGAACAAAAATAGAAAATTACAGACCAATCTCTCTCAGGAACATAGATGCAAAAGTTCTCAACAAAACATTTGCAAACAGCTTACAAGAATATATCAAAAAAGATCATTCACCCTGACCAAATATGCTTTACCCAGAGATGCAGGGATGGTTCAATATATGCAGATGAACAAATGTAATACACTATATAAATGGACTGAAGGACAAAAATCACATGCTCATCTCAATAAATGCAGAAAAAGTATTTGACAAAATCCAACATCCTTTTATAGTAAAAGTTCTATAGAAACTGGGAATAGAAAGAACATATCTCAACATAATAAAGGCTATTTATGATAAACCTACAATCAACATAATACTAAATGGGTAAAAACTTTAAGCTTTTTCCACTAAAATCAGGAAAAAGAAAGGGTGTCCACTGCCCCCACTTTTACTTAATATAGTACTTGAAGACTTAGCTATAGCAGTAAGGCAAGAAACATGCATAAAAAGGATACAAATTGGAAAGGAAAAGATTCTATACATAAAGGACCCTAAAGATGCTATCAGCAAATTTGTAAAGTTGATAAACATTTCTACCAACATAGCAGGACACAAAAACAAACTAACTAACAGAAACCCCATAGAAATCAGTAGCCTTCCATATACTTACAACAAACATGTGGATGATGATATCAGTTAATCACTCCCATTTACAATTGCCTCAATAAATAAATAAATAAAGTACCTTGGAATGAACCTAACTAAGGATGTGAAGGATCTTTACAATGAAAACTTTGAAACACTCAAGAGTGATATTGCAGAATATACTACAAAATGGAAAGACACCCCATGTTCTTCAATTAGAAGAATTGATATTGTAAAAATGGCAATCTTACCAAAAGCAAGATACCCATTTACTGCAATCCCTATCAAAATTCCAATGGTATTCCTCACAAAAACAGAAAAAACAATCCTAAAATTCATTTGGAAGCATACACACACACACACACAAAAACCTGCAATACCCAAAACAATTTTGAGCAACAAAAATAAGACTGACACCAGGATACAAGTTCACTGAGAAATCAAGTTGGAGCTGAGCTAAAAACCTCCTCCCTTCCCAGCAGACAGAAAGTTGGAAAAATCTGTACTTCATGCAGCCCTAGGGGAGACAGAAGTCATCAGCAGTGAGAACAGTCGACCCTACAGCACAGTACTAGCCCAAAGATATACACAGAGATCAATTAAACAGAATAAAGGACCAAGACATAATTCCAGGCAGCTACAGCCATCCAATTTTTGACAAAAATGCCAAAAATATTCATAGGAGAAAAGACAGCCTCTTCAACAAATGGTGCTGGGAAAACTGGATATCTATATGCAAAAGGATGAAGATGGATCGCTATCTCTCTCCATGCACAAGAATCAAGTCCAAATGGATCAAATACCTTAATATCAGACCAGAAACTCCAAACTGCTAGAGGGAAAAGTAGGGAAAACACTTCAACATATTAATATAGGCAAGCACTTTCTGAATATAATTGCAGTTGCTCAGAAAATGAAAGCACTAATCAACCACTGGGACCTCATGAAACTATAAAGATTTTGTACAGCAAAAGACACTGTGAATAGAACAAAGAGGCAACCTAGAGAATGGGAGAAAATCTTTACTAGTTAGACATCTGACAGAGGATTAATGTCCAGGATATACAAAGAACTGGAAAAAAAACTTAAATAATAAGAAATCAAATAATCCAATTAATTACAAAGGGGGCTATGGAACTAAATAAAAAATTCTTAAAAGAAGAAATACAGATAGCCTATAAGCATCTAAAAAACCTTCTACATACTTAGCCAGCATAGAAATACAAATTAAAACTACTTTGAGAGTCCATCTCACACCCGTCAAAATGGCTATCATCTAGAAAAAGCCAGGTGTGGTGGTGCATACCTTTATTTAATCCCAGCACTTGGGAGACAGAGGCATGACTCAGCTATGGCACTCCTAGGCATATACCCTAAGACTCATCTCACTACCATAGAGATACTTGCACAGCCATGTTTATTGTCATTCTATTCACAATAGCTAGGAAATGGAATGAGCCTAGATGTCCCTCAACTCATGAATGGATATTGAAGATGTGGTACATTTAGATAATGGAGTTCTATTCCTTGGTAAAGAAAAATGAAATTATGAAATTTTCAGGGAAATGGATGGACCTGAAAAGGATTATATTTACTGAGGTAACCCAGGCTCAGAAAGCCAAGCACCACATGTTCTTTCTTATGTGTGGATCCTAGCTACAAATGTTTAGACTTGTACATGAGTTGCAATAAAATTTGGTAGCAGAGGCCAGTAAGCTAGAAAGTGGCTATAAGAAAGGGAGGTGAGGGAAAGACTTGAGATGTTATTGTACATACGTAAGTAGATGAACAGATTACTGGGGTTTGAATGGCCTAAGTGAGGTCAGGGGAAGAGATTGAGTAAAAGCAGAGTGGGGGAAATGTTAATAAAAATCTAAGAGGGTATGAATAAGTCATATGGAAACCTACTTGTTTGGACAATGGCACAATCAGAAGCTGTAGATTGTTACTAGAAAATTTTCAGTGCCAGGGATGGGATACCTTCCAGTGAGTTTTTGGCCAGGCAGGTCCCTGGTACCCCCAAAATACTACAGGCCATTGCCGAGGCTCTTGGTTTCCCATCAGGAATAGATGGTAAGCCCCTATTGATGAAGACTCCACATGCTTGGGTTGCAAGGTCACTGAGAAATCTTGCTGGAGCTGAGCTGAAAACATCCTCTGTGTAGACCAGCTGACAGAAAGCTGGAAAAAGCTATGCTACATACAGCTACCTGGGAGATAGAGAAGTCATCAGTGAAGATAAAGAACAGTGGACACTGAAAGCCTTAAGATGGGCCAGCCAGGCCAAATGAGCCAATGGATATGTGATGGTTAAGTTTTTCGTAAACCCATTCTTCATAAGTGAATTTCTGAGGTTGCTTCCAGGAAGGGTTAACTAAAGGAGGAATTCCTTCCCCCATGGTAAGACTTGCCCCAAGACTGGGTGGCCCCTCTTGGAGGAGGGACTTTATCTAAGGAAGCTCTGGGAAGGAAAGTTTCCTCTGCTTCCACCTGGCTGCCCATGAAGCAATTTGTCTTCAGCTGGCAAGGTCAGCAGTGCACCTTTACTGTTTTACTTCAAGGTTATATCAACTCTCCAGCCTTGTGTCATAGCTTCATTCACAGAGACCTTGATCGCCTGTCCCTTCCACAAGGTGTCACATTAGTCCATAATATTAATGACATTATGCTGATTGGCTCAAATGACCAGGAGGTGGCAACCACTCTGGAGTTGCTGGTACAGCATATGTATATCAGGGGATTGGAAATAAATCTATCCAAAATTCAAGGACCTTACACCTCAGTGAAGTTTCTAGGAGTTCAGTGGTGTGGGGCATGCAGGGATATTCCTTCTAAGGTAAAGGGTAAGTTGTTACACCTGACCCCTCCTACCACTAAGAAAGGCTTATGTGGATTTTGGAGATAGCACATTCCTCACTTGGGTGTGTTATTCTGTCCCACATACCAAGTGACTCGGAAAGCTACTAGTTTTCAGTGGGGCCCAGAACAAGAGAAGGCTCTTCAACAGGTCCAGGCTGCTGTGCAGGCTGCTCTGCCCCTTAGGCCATAAGATCCAGCAGATTTGATAGTACCTGAGGCATCAGTGGCAGATAGGGATGCTGTATGGAGCCTTTGGCAGGCCCCCATAGGAGAATCACAGTGGAGGCCCTTGGGATTCTGGAGCAAGGTCCTGCTGTAATCTGCAGACAATTACTCTCCCTTTGAGAGACAGCTCTTGACTTGCCATTGGACCTTAGTGGAAACTGAACACTTGACAATGGGCCATCAAGTTACTATGTGACCTGAGCTGCCCATTATGAGCTGGGTGTTATCTGACCCACCAGACCATATAGTTGGACATGCACAGCAGCAGTCCATCATCAAGTGGAAGTGGTATATGCATGATCAGGCTCAAGCAGGCCCTGAAAGTACAACTAAATTACATGAGGAAATTAAGTATGATGTAAGGAGATATGGCTTGGTGTTAAGGTGACAAGGGGTGGACTTGTAATGATTAAGTTTTGAGTCAACTTGATCTGTTTAGGAATCCACAGACATTTCTCCTAAGTGAGTCTCTGAGGTTGCTGCCAGGAAGGATTAACTTAAGGAGGAATCCTTCCCCCAGGGTGAGCCCTTCCCCATAGTGAGTGGCCCCTCTTGGAGTGGGGAACTTTATCTAAGGAAGCTCTTCCCACCTGGCTGCTGGTGCTGCTTGCTGCTTACTGCTTTCCACTGTGGACTAAAGACCAACATAGACTGAAGACCAGTACGGACTGAAGACCAGCGTCTCTCCAGGAAGCCTCCAGGCCTTCACTGCCAGATTGGGACTGCTGAACCATCCAGCCTTACAGACTGAGCAGCTACCAGATTACTTGACTCTCAGGCCTACAAACTACTATTGTTGGACTGCTGTAAACTAATCCACTAAATTCCCTCCCTTTTAATACAATTCATTCTATTGGTTCTGTTCCTCTAGAGAACCCTGACTAATGCAGGGTATAATAGTGCCATGTCTGTTATAGGGGAAACCAATTGCTCTCTAAGAATGAAAGAGCCAAAGGAAGAGTAGGACTGCTTACAATGCACTCTTCCAGACACAAAATGGCCTGGATATCCATGACCTCACAGTGCCTGACACTACCTACACAAGACGATCATAATAGGAGGAAAAAGTAATGACATCAAATTAAGAGAGACTAATTGAGAGGGGGAAAGGATATGATGGAGAGTGGAGTTGTGAGAGGGAAAGTGAAATGGGAGGTAATTATTGTGGTTTATTGTCTATAATTATAGAAGTTATCAGTAAAATAATTTTAAAAAGAATGAAATTGCAAAAGACACTAGGAAATGGAAAGACATCCCATGTTGTACTGGAAGAATCACAATTATGAAAATGTCTCTTACAAAAAAGCAATCTACACATTTAATGCAATCCTCATCAAAATTCCAATGGCTATCTTTTTTTAATTTTAATTTTTTATTTTTTGAGGTAGGGTTTCACTCTAGCCCAGGCTAACATGGAATTCACTATGTAGTCTCAGGATGGCCTTGAACTTACAATGATCCTCCTAACTCTGCCTACCGAGTGCTGGGATTAAAGGCATGCACCACCACGCCCGGCACCAATGGCAGTCTTAATTGAAATAGAAGAAACAATCCTGGGCTGGAGGGTTGGCTTAGCAGTTAAGGTGCTTGCTGGAAAAGCAAAAGGACCCAGGTTTTATTCCCCAATGCACACATAAAGCCCAGATGCACAAGGTGGCACATGCATCTAGAGTTCCTTTACAGTGGCTGGGACCCAGGCATGCCCATTCTTTCTCTCCCCTCTTTATCTGCTACTTTCTCTTAAATAAATGAATAAATTCTAAAATTCATTTGGAAGCACAAAAATCCTGGAATAGCCAAAATAATTCTGAGCAACAAAACTAAGGCTGGTGAGAGAGAGAAGTCATCAGTCTACACATCAGTGTAGACAAACAACAATGGATACTGCAAGCCTTAAGATGGGACAGCCAGGCCAAATGAACCATTTCTGATTTTAAGATATATTACAGAGCCATAGTAACAAAAACAGCATGGCACTCACACAAAGACAGGCACATAGATAAATTGAGCAGAATAGAGGACCCAGATGTAAGTTAAGGCAGTTACAGCCATCTGATTTTTGACAAAAATACCAAAAATATTCAGTCTATATAACAAATGGTGCAGGGAAAATTGGATATCTGTATGTAGAATGATGAAAATAGGTCCTTATCTCTCTCCATACACAAGAATCAAGTCCAAATTGATCAAATACCATAATATCTGGCCAGAAACCATCAATGGTCAATCCATGAATGAGGTCAGAGCCTTTGTGATACAATTACTTCCCAAGGCCCTACTCTGAACATTGCTGTACTGGGAAGGGAGCCCTCCATGCATAAACTTGGGCAGTGGTACATTTCAGCTTCAAACCAAAACAGTTTAATGAATTCTCATATTTATATGAACTTGAATCAAGTTATCAAAGTCTTGTCAAATTTAACTTGGGCATGGTGGTGCATGTTTGTAATTCTGGCACTTGGAAGGCTGAGGCATTAGGATTGCTATATGTTTGAGACCAGCCAGAGCTTCATGGTAAGACCCTACTTCAAAAACAAAACAGGGCTGGAGAGATGGCTCATTGGTTAAGGTGCTTGCTTGCAAAGCCTAATGGCCCACGTTCAATTCCTCAGTAAAGCCAGATTCACAAAATGGCATGTGCATCTGGCATTCATTTGCAGTGGCAATATGACCTGGCATGCTCAATCTCTCTCTCTGCTTTCAAATCAATCAATAAAAATATTAAAAAAAAAACCCAACCCTGGGCTGGAGAGATGGCTTAGAGGTTAAGCACTTGCCTGTGAAGCCTAAGGACCCCGGTTTGAAGCTCGATTCCCCAGGACCCACGTTAGCCAGATGCACAAGGGGGTGCATGCGTATGGAGTTCGTTTGCAGTGGCTAGAGGCCCTGGCACGCCCATTCTCTCTGTGTCTCTCTCTCTGCCTCTTTCTCACTCTGTCTGTTGCTCTCAAATAAATAAATAAATAAATAATAAATAAATAAATAAATAAACAACAACAACAACAAAAAAAAACCCAGCCCTGCTGGGTGTAGTGACACATGTCTTTAATCCCAACATTTGAGAGGCAGAGTTAGGAGGATCCCTGGACTAGAGTGAGACCCCTAACTTGAAAAACAAAATGAAAACAAACCTAGGGCTGGGGAGATTGCTCAGTTGCACTTGCTTACAAAGTCCGTTGGTCTGGATTTAATGGTTCCAATTTTCAGCCATCCAAGCAAAGCCAGACAGGCATTCTTTTGCAGTGGCTAGAGACCCTGGCACAGTGACACACACACCCCCCACAAATAAATAAATAAATTATTTTAATAAATTGTCAGTCTGGGGAGATTGCTCACTCATTAAAGCATTTGCCATGCCAACATGAGGACCTGAATGTAATCCCCAGAATCCATGCTAGAAAAAATAGCTGGGAGCTGGGGAGCTTGCTCAGCAGATAAAGCGTTTGCCATGTAAGTGTGAGTACCTGAGTTCAGGTCCCCAGAATCCACAGTAAAAAAAGAAATCAGATGCTTCAGCATAAGCATGTGTAATCACAGCCCACCTATGGTGAGAAGGGAGAATGGCCTAGAAGCTTTGGGCCAGCTAGCCTGGCATACACAGCAGTAAACAACTAGAGACTCCGTGACAAACAAGGTGGAAATCCAGTACTCACACTTGAAGTTGACCTCGGACCTTCTCATGTGTGGTGTGGCACCTGCACACCTGCGCTCACACACATGAATACATACATCACACACACACACACACACACACACACACACACACACACACATGTGCGTGCACCAAAAAAGCTGACATGGTAGTATGATTGTAATTCCAGCCCTTGAAACAGAAAAACAGATCCCTACAGCTTCCTGGTCAGCTAGTCTAGTCTACTTGAGTGAGTTCCAGGTAAGTGAGAGGCCCTTAATCCCAGCACTTGCCAGGCAGGGGGTAGGAGAATTGCTGTGAGTTTGAGGCCAGCCTGGGATTACAGAGTGAGTTACAAATCATCCAAAAGAGTGAGACCCTACCTCAAAAGGGGGGGTGGGGAGGGGCTAGAGAGATAGCTTAATGGTTAAGATACTTGCCAGTAAAGCCAAAGGACCCAGGTTTGATTCCCCAAGACCCACATAAGCCAGATGCACAAGGGGGTGCATGCATCTGAAGTTTGTTAGCAGTGGCTGGAGGTTCATTCTCTCTATCTGTCTCTTTCTCTCTCTGAAACAAAGAAAGAGAGAGAGAGAGAGAGATAAAGAAAGCAGGGAGGGAAGAAGAGAGGGAGGGAGGAAGGAAGGAAGGAAGAAAAGAAACAAAAAAAGAGGAGCTGGGGAGGCTTGGCATGGTGGAGCACACCTTTAATCCCAGCACCAGGGAGGCCCAGGTAAGAGAATCATGGTGAGACTACAACGTGAAATCTAGAGCATCTTGGGCTAGAGCAAGACCCGTCCTCAAAAAAATGAACAAGCAAACAAATAAACAAACCAAAGAGCTGGATGGAGGGCTCAGAAGTTAAAGGCACTTGCTTGCAAAGCCTAATGGCTCAGGTCAATTTCCCAGTATCCATGAAAAGCCAAATGCACAAAGCGGAATTTGCTGGAGTTCTTCTACAGTAGCAAGAGGCCCTAGAGAGAAACCCTACCTTGAAAAAGCAAACACACACATATATACACACACACATACATATATGTGTGTATATATATATATATATATATATGTATATATATATATATATATATATATATACATATATATATATATATGTATATATATATGTATGTATGTATTATTTTTGCTGAGTGTGGTGGCACATGCCTTTAATTCTAGCACTTGGGAGGCAGAGGTAGGAGGATTGCCATGAGTTTGAGGCCATCCTGAGACTAGAGAGTGAATTCCAGGTCAGCCTGAGCTAGAGTGAGACCCTGCCTCAAAAAACAAAAAAAAAAAAAAAAAAATTTTAAATTTATTTCTTTGAGAGAGGGGGAGAGAGAGAAAGAGAGAGAATGGGCACACCAGGGCCTCCAGCCACTGCAAATGAACTCCAGATGCATGCACCGCCTTGTGCATCGGTTTATGTGGGTCCTGGGGAATAGAACCTGGGTCCTTTGGCTTTGCAGGCAAGCACCTTAACCACAAAGCAATCTCTCCAGCCCTAAATAAATGTTTTTTTTTGTTGTTGTTGTTGTTTTGTTTTAATGTGGACAGGCTCTGCTTGGCTGTTCATCTCTCCTGACACCTGAGCCTCCAGACCTTCCCTCATCTTGTCCTAGCCTGACTGGGCTGGGGTACAGGGAGAGGGAACCCTACTCCCACATAGGTTCCCTACCTACTGCTGCCTTCCACATGGCAGGAGCTCTCTGTAGGGACCTCCTCTTGCCTTCTCTTCATCAAATAAAGTCTCTCTAAACTTAACAACAACAACAAGAATGTAAGCAGGCAGTCACTTACAGAGGATGCTCCATTGATGAGCCAGTCTGCTTAGCTGATTTCTCAGTGTTAACTTTTCCTTTTCCATTCTTCCTTTCTCTCCTTTGGATGATGCATACAATTGTAAGCATTGCTTGCCCTGAATTTTGGGCCTTTTTTTTAAAAAAAAATCTTTTCTCAATAAATGTCCTTTGCCTTGCTCACTAAAAAAAAAAAAAAAAAAAAAAAAAAGAGGGCTGGAGGGATGGCTTAGCGGTTAAGGGGTTTGCCTGCAAAGCCAAAGGACCCAGGTTCTATTCCCCAGGACTCACTCTAGCCAGATGCACAAGGGGGTACACACGTCTGGAGTTCATTTGCAGTGGCTAGAGGCCCTGGCGCACCCATTCATTCTCTCTCGCTCTCTGCCTCTTTCTCTGCCAAATATATATTCTCTCTCTATCTCTCTCACAAATAAATAAATAATGCTGGCTATGGTGGAACACGTCTTTGATTCCAGAACTTAATATATATATTAAGAGAATATATTACAAAAATAAGGTGGACAGCATCTGAAGAACAGCATCCAAGTCCAAGGTTGTTTTCTGACTTCATTCATATGCACATGTACACACACACACTTCTGCAATATGCACATATACACAATAAAAAACATTGTCAAATTTACTTCATCTTTTCCTTTTGTGCAGTGGGTGTGTGGTACTGTTTTTGCTGCTGGTAAAGTATTTGAAACAAAGTTTAGACTTAGTTATCTCTCCAGTATGTGAACATTTTTTTTTCTTTTTTTCATTTTTTTTTTTTTGTTTTTTTTTGAGGTACAGTCTCGCTCTACCTCAGGCTGACCTGGAATTCACTATGTAGTCTTAGGGTGGCCTCGAACTCACTGCAATCATCCTACTTCTGCCTCCTGAGTGCTGGGATTAAAGGCGTGCACCACCATGCGGGGCAGACATTCTCTTACATAGATAAAATGTCATTGTTACATTGAACAAGCAACAATTCCTTGGTATTCTACAGTACTTGGTCAAATTCAAATTTCCCTCGTTGTTTCAAAATGTGTATTTTTAAAAGTTTTATTTATTTATTTAATTATTTTTGGTATTTCAAGGTAGGATTTTCCTGCAGCCCAGGCTGGTCTGGAATCCAATATGTAGTATTAGGGCGGCCTCAAACTCACAGTGATCCTCCTACCTCTGTCTCTTGAGTGCTGGGATCAAAGACATGCTCCACCATACCCAGCATTATGTATTTATTTGTGAGAGAGGTAGAGAGAGAATGGGCACACCAGGGCCTCTAGCCACTACAAATTCCAGATGCATGCACCACCATGCGCATCTGGCTTATGTGGGTTCTGGGGAAATGAACTTGGGTCCTTAGACTTTACAGGCAAGCACTTTAGTCACTAAGCCATCTCTCCAACCCTCAAAAATGTCTATTTTTATGTTTGGTCTGTTTTCATTACAGCTCAAACATTGCATTTGAAAATTACATGTCTTTTTTTTTTGAGATAGGAGCTCACTCTAGCCTAGGCTGACCTGGAACTCACTATGTTGTCTCAGGGTGGCCTAGAACTTACAGTGGTCCTCCTGCCTTGGCCTGCCAAGTGCTGGGATTAAAAATGTGCACCATCATGCTTGGTGAAAATTACACATCTCAAATTTCTCTAAATATAGAACAAATTTTCCTTTTCCTTTTTCCTGGTAACAATGACATGTCTAATAAAACTGGATCAGTTGTTCTGAGGAATGTCCTGATTCCTGGTTTTGCCTCTCGCCTTCCTTATAGAACCTGTTTCTGTCTGTGTTGGTGCTGCCCAAGCTCAACTCCGAAGCCCAAATAGATGCGAGATCGCGTGTGGCCAGACCATTTTGTACTTGGACAGTAGTGTTTTGTTTTGTTTGAGAGACTCTCATTCTATAGCCTAGGCTGGACTGGAACTCACCGCATAGCTCAGGATGGCCTTAAACTTGCGATCCCCCCACCTCAGCTTCCAAGGCATGAAACACTGTACCTGGCTCAGGCCACATACACTGCACGGCAACAAAACCTAGAGTATCTGGTTATCCTACTAAGTTGTCTTAACTTAATAGATATTTAGGGCTGGAGAGATGGCTTAGCGGTTAAGCGCTTGCCTGTGAAGCCTAAGGACCCCGGTTCGAGGCTCGGATCCCCAGGTCCCACGTTAGCCAGATGCACAAGGGGGCACACGCGTCTGGAGTTCGTTTGCAGAGGCTGGAAGCCCTGGCGCGCCCATTCTCTCTCCCTCCCTCTATCTGTCTTTCTCTCTGTGTCTGTCGCTCTCAAATAAATAAATAAATAAAATAGATATTTATTTATTTGAAGGAGAGAGAATGAGAGATAAAGAGAGATATATAGACAGAGCTAGAGAGAGAATGGGCATGCCAGGGCCTCCAGCCACTGCAGAGGAACTCAATGGCATGCACCGCTTTATGTAGCTGGCTTCACATGGGTACTGGGGAATCAAACCTTTGCTTTGCAGGCAAGAGCCGTAACCATTGAGCAAGCTGTCTTATTTTTTTTAATATATATATGTATATATATTTTTTATTTGGGGCTGGAGAGATGGCTTAGCAGCTAAGGAACTTGCCCTAAGTACCCAGGCTTGATTTTCCAGGTCCCATGTAAGCCAGATGCACAAGGTGGCACATACATCTGGAGTCTGTTTGAAGTGGCTAGAGGCCCTGGCACACTCATTTTCCCTCTTTCTCTCTTTCTGTCTCTAATAAATAAATAAAAACTAAAAATAATTATTTTTATTTATTTAAGCAAGAGAAAGAGGCAGGTCATTCTGTGGGAAACCATGGGTACAAAGGGTCTGGAATCCCCATTGTTCCATTATATCATATCATATATTGTTATATGTATTATAACATATTATAATGTATTATATATAATATTATAATGTATTTTTAGCATATTATTATGATATGATACTTACATCATAGTAACAAGTCCCTGCCTTGATGCAAGCCAGAAGTTCAGGCTCTCAGCAGTGGGGAACCTCATAGATGGGGGAAGGGTCTAATTGTTATTTTCCTTGGGCACCCTAACTAGTAAATTCTTAGCACATTCATTACATTCTGAGCCAGTTCAAGGGTCTTGTTTACATCTTCTTTTTCTTTTCCCCTTCAATATTTTACTTATTTTCACGAAGCCTAGGAAAGCATCATACTTTATGCAGGCTCTGTATTATTATTGTTTTCATTTAAAATCATGATCTCGCTGGGCGTGGTGGCGCACACCTTTAATCCCAGCACTCGGGAGGCAGACATAGGAGGATCGCTGTGAGTTCAAGGCCACACTGAGACTACAGAGTGAATTCCAGGTCAGCCTGAGCTAGAGTGAGACCCTACCTCGAAAAACCAAAAAACAAACAAACAAAAAAATAAAATCATGATCTCATGTCTCCTAGACTGTCCTTGAGCTTGTTGTAGCTGAAGATGGTCTTGAACTTCTAATCCTTCTGCTTCTATCTCCCCAGTGCTGGGATTACAGGTGTGCCACCCACCCACAACTTGGACTTGGTTATTTTGTATTAGGAGCACCCTTCATGAATATCAAATAGACCATGTTCCTGAGGATGAGAGCCTGCAGCATGATCCATAGATTTAAGATGTGGAAGCAAGCATAATGCCCATCTTAGAGTTTAATGAGTGATGGAGCATCAGTGTACTGGAATGCCATGAAGCAATGTACACCAAGAAGTGGGCCAGGCATGACAGTAGACGTCTGTAGTATCATACTTTCAGCAGGTTGAGTAGGATGATCACTTAAGTTCAGGAATTAAAAAGTATATTGGTTTTTTGAGGTAGGGCCTCACTCTAGCTCAGGCTGACCTGGAATTCACTATGTAGTTTCAGGGTGGCCTAGAATTCATGGCAATCCTCCTACCTCTGCCTCCCAAGTGCTGGGATTAAAGGCATACACCACCACACCCAGCTTTACTATTATTTTAGTTCATCAGTTTATTTATTTGAGAGAGAGAGAGAGAGAGAGCATGAGAAAGAGGCAGATAGATAGATAGATAGATAGATAGATAGATAGATAGATAGATAAGATAGATAGACAGACAGACAGACAGACAGATAGACTGGGCATGGTGGTACATGCCTTTAATCCTAGCACTTGGGATGCAGAGGTAGGTGGATGGTCATGTTACTTCGAAGCTACCCTGGGAATACATAGTGAATTCCAGGTCAGCCTGAGCTAGAGTAAGACCCTACTAAAAAAAAAAAAAAAAAAAAAGATTAGATACATAGAGAGAATGGGCATGCCAGGGCCTGTAGCCACTGTAAACAAACTCCAGACATATGTGCCACCTTGTATCTGGCTTACGAGGGTACTGGGGAATCGAACCTGGGTCCTTAGGCTTCACAGGCAAGCACCTTAACCTCTAAGCCATCTCTCCAACCCTTTACTACCTTTTAAAAATATATTATTTTCTTAGATATTTTATTTATTTATTATTAGAAAGAGAGAGATAAGGCTGGGGGCAGGGAGAATGGTGCACTAAGGCCTCTAGCCATGGCAAATAAACTCCATATGTATGTACCACAATGTACATATGGCTTACATGGATTCTGGGGAAACAAACCTGGGTCCTTAGGCTTCATAGGCAAGTGTCTTAACTGCTACACCATTTCTCCAGACCCTTTAGAGGTAGGATCTCATCTCACTCTAGCCCAGGCCAAACTAGAACTCACTCTGTAGCCTAGGGTGGCTTAGAACTCATGACTATTCTCCTATTCTCCTGAGGGTTGGGATAAAACGCATGTATCAGTACAACTAACTTTGGTTTAAATTCTTTTTGTATTTTAAAAAGGTACTTACACTAGCAGGGTGTGATGGTGTATGCCTTTAATCCCAGCACTCCGGAGGCAGAGGTCGGAGGATCACTGTGAGTTTGAGGTCACCCTGAAACTACATAGTAAATTCCAGGTCAGCATAGACTAGAGTGAGACCCTGCCTCGAAAAAACAAAAAACAAAAACAAACAAACAAAAAAAAAGTACTTATTGCTGAAGACTCCACATACTTGGGCTGCAAGGCCACTGAGAAATCCTGCTGGAACTGAGCTGATAACCTCCTCCACGTAGACCAGCTGACAGAAAGCTGGAAGAAGCCATTCTATATGCAGTTCAATTGGAGAAAGAGATACCACCAGTGAAGACACTCAACAGTGGACACTGCAAGCCTTATAATTGGCCAGTCAGCACAAATGAGCCAACTGGTACAATAGTGGCACGTCTGTAATGGTGGAAACCAACTGCCCTCTAATTAGACTGGAGGCCTGCTCCATGGGAGGGAATACATCCCTGATACTGAAAACTTAAAACAGGGACAGTCATGAGCCCTAGGGGTGTAACATCTGCTGATGTCTGGAAAAATGTATATACTATGCTTATCAAACTGCCCAGTAAGCACTTCTCTTAATATTTATACCCTTATATTAATGCTATTCTCACTTTGGGTAGAGAATCTTCTCTTTTCAGATGGCAGTGACTTTGGGATGACTCAGAAGGTATCATGGTGCTGGAAAGAAGTGACTGGAGTACTGAGTAACATCTCGATCACACCTTCCAAGGCTCAGGGTCTAATGTGGAAGAGGTGGCAGAAAGAATGTAAGAGCCAAAGAAAGGGTAGGACTCCTTACCATGTGCTCCCTCTAGACATAAAATGGCCTGGATATCCATGATGTCACAGTGCCTGACACTACCTACACAAGACCATCTTAAGAGGAGGAAAGACCATGACATCAAAATAAAAGAGAGACTGATTGAGATGGGGAGGGGATATGATGGAGAATGGAATTTCAAAGGGGAAAGTGGGGGGAAGGAGGGTATTACCATGGGATACTTTTTATAATCATGGAAGATGTTAATGAAAATTAAGGGAAAAAAAGTACTTATATGCCTTTTATACCAGTACTGGGGAGGTAGAGGTAGGAGGATAGTCATGAGTTCAGGGTCAATTTAGGACTACAGAGTACCAGGTTAGTCTGAGCTAGAGTGAGAACCTACCTCAAAAACAATACCAAAAGAGATCTGGCAGGCCAGGTGCAGTGGCGCACTCCTTTAATCCCAGCTCAGGAGAGGCAGAGGTAGGAGGACTGCTGTGAGTTCAAGGCCACCCTGAGACTGCATAGTGAATTCCAGGTCAGCTTGGGCTAGAGCAAGACTCTACCTCAAAAAACTAAAATAAATAAATAAAAATAAATAGCTGAGGCTTTGGGAGACATTTACATTCACAACACCACACTTCTTTCTTCCTTTTTGAAACACTATAGAAGTTGGGATGTTTGTGCTCACTGTGCCCAAATGCTACACATTTCTACATTGCTGCCATTAACTCCACCAGGCAGGGGCTCAGAGTCCTGTGGGAAAATCATGGGATTGAATAAAGGTATCCCATATTTTTCTCAAATGGAATAAAATAATTTCTTTTGTGAAAAAAAAAAAAAGATTTTTGTTTTGTTTTGATTTTGTGTTTTTTTAATAAATATTTTTTCTCAATTTTTATTAAAATTTTCCATGATTATAAAAAGTATCCCAAGCCAGATGTGGTGGCACACACCTTTAATCCCAGCACTCGGGAGGCAGAGATAGGAGGATTGCTATGAGTTCGAGGCCACCCTGAGACTACATAGTGAATTACAGGTTAGCCTGGGCTAGAGTGAGACCCTACCTCGAAAAACCAAAAAAAAAAAAAAAAAAAAGTATCCCATGGTAATACCTTCCCTCCACCCCCCACTTTCCCTTTTGAAATTCCATTCTCCATCATATCCCCTCCCCATCTCAATCAGTCTCTCTTTTATTTTGATGTCATCGTCTTTTCTTCCTCTTACGATGGTCTTGTGTAGGTAGTGTGAGGCACTATGAGCTCATGGATATCCAGGCCATTTTATGTCTTGAGGGAGCATGTTGTAAGGAGTCCTACCCTTCCTTTGGCTCTTACATTCTTTCTGCCACCTCTTCCACATTAGACCCTGAGCCTTGGAAGGTGTGATCAAGATGTTACTCAGTACTCCAGTCACTTCCTTACAGCGCCATGATACCTTCTGAGTCATCCCAAAGTTACTGCCATCTTAAAAGAAGATCCTCTACCCAAAGTGAGAATAGCATTAATATAAGGGTATAAATATTATTAAGAGAAGTGCTTACTGGGCAGTTTGATAAGCATAGTATATACATTTTTCCAGACATCAGCAGATGTTACACCCCTAGGGCTCATGACTACCCCTGTTTTAAGTTTTCAGTATCAGGGATGTGTTTCCCCCCATGGAGCAGACCTCCAGTCCAATTGGACGGCAGTTGGTTTCCACCATGATAGACATGCCACTATTGCACCTGTTGGCTCATTTGGGCTGGCTGGCCAATTATAGGGCTTGCAGCGTCCACTGTTGAGTGTCTTCACTGGTGGTATCTCTTTCTCCCATTGAACTGCATGTAAAATAGCTTCTTCTAGCTTTCTGTCAGCTGGTCTACATGGAGGAGGTTATCAGCTCGGTTCCAGCAGGATTTCTCAGTGGCTTTGTAGCCCAAGTATGTGAAGTCTTCAGCAATTGGGTCTTACCATCTATTCCTGGTGGGAAACCAAGGGCCTCAGCAGTGGCCTATAATGTTTTGAGGGCATCAGGGACCTTCCTGGCCAACAACTCACTGGAGGTATCCCATCCCTGGCACTGAAAATTTTCTAACAACGATCTATGGCTCTGGAGTGTGCCATTGTCCGAAACTGGAATGTTTTTGGGTTTTTTTTGAGGTAGGGTCTCACTCTAGGCCAGGGTGACCTGGAATTCACTATTTAGTTTCAGGATGGACTTGAACTTACAGCAATACTCCTACCTCTGCCTCCCAAGTGCTAAGATTAAAGGCATGTGCCACTATGCCTAGCTCAAAAAAAAAAATTATTTATTTATTTATTTGAGAGTGACAGACAGAGAGAGACAGAGGCAGAAAGAGAGAGAGAGAGAGAGAAAGGGAGAAAGAATGGGCGTGCCAGGGCCTCCAACCACTGCAAAAGAACTGCAGATGCGTGCACCCCCTTGCACATCTGGCTAACATGGGCCCTGGGGAATCAAGCCTCGAACCAGAGTCTTTAGGTTTCCCAGGCAAGCACTTAACTGCTAAGCCATCTCTCCAGCCCTCAAAAAAAATATTTTTAAGTGGGTTTGGCAACAATGAATGTTGGCAGGTGTGGTGATTTGATTCAGTTGTCCCCATAAACTTAGGTGTTCTGAATGCTGGGTTCCCAGCTGATGGAGATTTGGGGATTAATGGCTCCTGGAGGGAGTGTATTGTTTGGGGTCGGCTTGTGGGTGTCATAGTCAGTTTTCCCTTGCCAGTGTTTGGCACACTCCCTTGTTGCTATTGTCCACTTGATGTTGATCAAGGGGTGATGTCCAACCTCTGCTCATGCCATCGTTTTCCCCTGCTATCATGGAGCTTCCCCTTGAGCCTGTAAGCCAGATAAATCTCTTTTACCCACAAGCTGCCCTTGGTTGGGTGATTTCTACCAACAATGCGAACCTGACTGCAAGAGCAAGAACGTGGGGAAAGAGGAACCCTCATTCACTGCTGGTGGGAGTGCAAACTTGCATAATCTCTATGGAAATCAATATGGAGACTCCTGAAAAAGATGAAAATAGGCAGTTTGAATCGCGGTGCGAGGAGGGAGTAGGTGTTGTGAATCTCGCCGTCTCACTGACTTAGCCTCTTCTCTCCCTTGCTTGTGTGAGCTTCAGCGCACTTGGAGATGGCTGGTGGCAAAGCTGGAAAGGACTCCGGAAAGGCCAAGACAAAGGCGGTTTCCCGCTCGCAGCGAGCCGGCTTGCAGTTCCCTGTGGGCCGTATCCATCGACACCTGAAATCTAGGACAACCAGCCATGGACGTGTGGGCGCGACTGCCGCTGTGTACAGCGCTGCCATCCTGGAGTACCTCACCGCAGAGGTACTTGAATTGGCAGGAAATGCCTCAAAAGACTTGAAGGTAAAA
The DNA here is from genome assembly GCF_020740685.1 of Jaculus jaculus. NCBI lineage: Eukaryota > Metazoa > Chordata > Mammalia > Rodentia > Dipodidae > Jaculus > Jaculus jaculus. Next base: position 62,026,500 of record NC_059107.1, read on the forward strand.
CGTATCACCCCACGTCACTTGCAACTTGCTATTCGTGGAGATGAAGAATTGGACTCTCTGATCAAGGCTACAATTGCTGGTGGTGGTGTCATTCCACACATCCACAAATCTCTCATTGGGAAGAAAGGACAACAGAAGACTGTCTAAAGGATGCCTGGATTCCTCATTATCTCAGGACTCTAAATACTATTAACAGCTGTCCAGTGTTGGTGATTCCAGTGGACTGTATCTCTGTGAAAAACACAATTTTGCCTTTTTGTAATTCTATTTGAGCAAGTTGGAAGCTTAATTAGCTTTTCAACCAACCAAATTTCTGCATTCGAGTCTTAACCATATTTAAGTGTTACTGTGGCTTCAAAGAAGCTATTGATTCTGAAGTAGTGGGTTTTGATTGAGTTGACTGTTTTTAAAAAACTGTTTGGATTTTAATTGTGATGCAGAAGTTATAGTAACAAACATTTGGTTTTGTACAGACATTATTTCCACTCTGGTGGATAAGCTCAATAAAGGTCATATCCCAAAAAAAAAAAAAAAAAAAAAAAAAAAAAGATGAAAATAGAGCTACCAACTGCCCCAGCCATCTCTCTATTGGGCATCTACTGTAAAGGCTCCACTTTTCACTGAAGAAATTTGCTCAACCATGTTTATAGCTGCTCAATTCATAATAGCTAAGAATTGGAACCAATACAGATGCCCATCATTTGATGAATGGTTAATGAAGATATGGTATATACACATGATGGAATTCTGCAGAACTGTAAGAAAAAATTATGTAATAAAATTTGTAGGAAAATGGACGGATTTGTAACAGATCATACTAAGTGAACTCACACAAGCATAGAAAGACCAGTGTTGTATATTCTCCCTTATTTATGGTTCCTAACCTGGAGTAGCTTGAGTTGCAAGTATACCTGACAGTCAACTTGAGGGACAGATAAAGGGATGAAAGGGTTAAGAGGGAGGGGAATGGGGTGACAGTGGAGGCGATATACACAAAACTAAATACAAAATGAATTGGTATCATAGAAAAATTCCTCCTGGATATCATACCAAAAGATATAACCCTCAATAAGAGTATGGGGGATCATTCAGTAAGAAGGACTCTGGAGAGGGTGGGATGAAGTCTAACCCTAAATATTTGGCTCTGGCTTGTAACACCCTATACTAGAAATTGGTTACAACTCACTTTGAGTTGTTGGTCAGAGAGACATACAAGGTCCTCAAAACAAGTCAGACTTCTGTCAAAGTACTTGATTACCCACCCAAGGTAAAAGGTAAGGCCCTATTGCTGAAGCTACCATATATTGCTGGCACAGAATATTAAGAGATCTGGCTGAATCTAGAAGGAAGCCAGTTTCCAGATGATCTGCCTGTATAGTGCTGGAAAGTGCTGCTGGGGGAAAATGGGCAACAATGTGTGCTAGAAGGAGACACTGCTATGCAAAAGCAACCAGCCTGGTGAGATGGACATGCCTGTGCAATTTGGCACCCAGCCTAGGTGGGTAACCAATGGCTCTTTGATTGGCTAAGAGATCCACTCAGTGGAAAGGAACCCATAGCTGGAAGTGGGAACCAAGTCAGAATCCTATGGAGACCAAGATTATGAACTTCAATAAGAAGCTCTCACTAGTCTGGCCAAAAGAGGCTACACCCATCAAGTCTCTTTAAATGAACAATGCTTGTCCACATTAACCTCTGCTGATCTCATTTTCCATTGGAGAATCTATTTTTTTTTTTTTCAGAAGACAGTGAGAATTTAGGACAACCAAAATCTATCAATAAGACAAAAAAAGATAGCTGACTCCCTGTCAGGAGATAAGCCATCCTTCACTTATCAGCTAGGGTCCAGGTGAAACCACAGAAGAATTGGTGAAATAAGCGAGAGTGCTGTTTCCATGGTGAGCCTGAAAACCTATGCCAGGGTGATGATGGTGATGGTGAGGATACCCAAAACACACCAAAGCAGAAATCCAGAAGCTGCTGAGAGTTCAACACTAAAATAGACTTAAAACATACCCACCACGGCTCAGGGAATTTTACAGAAGGACACAAAGATTCTAAGAGCCACAGAGTGGGGGAGAATATCTGGAGGCACTGGCATCCCAAATTCTGACTGCTGCTCTCATAACTTATAACCCCCAACCCTAGGCAGAATACCAGCATTTCACTGAGGACAATCTTCAGTGGAATGGGGGCACGGATGATGGAAATGATGGTAACAACACATGATGTTTCTACTTACTAAAAAAAAAAAAAGTGCATTTGGGGTTGGAGAGATGGCCAGCAGTTAAGAGCACTTGCTTGCATGGTTGAACTATCTGGGTTCAATTCCCCAAAACTCACATGAAACTAGATGCACAAAGTAGTGTGTCCATCTGGAATTTGTACTGTCAGGAGGCCCTGGCATGCTCATATATACACTCTCTGGTAATTTTTTTCTTTTTTTATATTTTTTATTTCATTTATTTATTTGAGAGAGGGAGAAAAAGAGGCAGATAGAGAGACAGAGAGAATGGGCTTGCCAGGGCCTCCAGCCACTGAAGATGAAACTCCAGATGCATATGCCACCATGTGCACCTGGATTATGAGGGTAGTGGGTTCTTAGGTTTCACGGGAAAGTGCCTTAACTGCTAAGCCATTTCTCCAGCCCTCTGATAATTTTTTTTTTTTTTTGGTTGTTTGAGGGAGGGTCTCCCTCTAGCCCAGGCTGACCTTGAATTCATATGTAGTCTCAGGGTGGCCTTGAACTCATGGCAATCCTTCTACCTCTGCCACCCGAGTGCTGGGATTAAAGACATGCGCCACCACACTCAGCTAAAAATAATTTTTGAAAAGTGGTTTTGAGAATAGAAAATAAGTTTGGTTTTTCTCTTTAATTTTTTTTAGCAAAATTCTGGCTGCCTTTTTGCACAAATTGAGAAGTTTTGTAATTTTGTTATTTTTTAATTTATTAGAGAGAGAAAAATGGACATGCCATGGTCTCCAGCCACTGCAAACAAACTCCAGACACATGATTCTTCATGTGCATCTGGCTTATGTGGGTTCTGGAATTGAACCTTGGTCCTTAGGCTTCACAGGCATGTGCCCTAACTGCTAAGCCATCTCTCCGGCCTCTGGAATTTTGTTTTTAATATTTTTATTTTATTATTTTATATGTGTGTATGGGACCTTGTGAAGGTCAGAGAACAACCTTGAGGGTGTCCTCTCCTTCCACCTTTTTGTTTTGTTTTGTTTTTATGAGAGAGTAAGAAATATAGAATATAGAATTGGTGCATCAGGGCCTCCAGCCACTGCAACAGAACTCCAAATGCCTGGGCCACCTTGTGCATATGTGCAACTTTGTGTATGCATCACCTTGTGCATCTGGCTTATGTGGGATCTGGGAAGTTGAACATGGGTTCTTAGTCTTCACAGGCAAGGACCTCAACTACTAAGCCATCTCTCCAGGCCCTCCTTCCACCTTTATTTATTTATTTTTTTGAGACAGAGTCTCTGTTGTCTTTGTTTTTGCCACAGGGAAGGCTAGTCTAGCTGGCCCTGTGAGCATTGAGATTCTCCTGGCTATGCCTCCCATTGCTGTAGGCATATTGGGATCACAGACATGTGTGCCACTTTTCATACAGCTTTATATAGGTTCTGGGGACTTGAACTCTGCTTGACAGGCTTGCAGAACAAAATGTTTTTAATTGCTGAGCCATCTCCCTAAGACCTGTTTGTGAGATAGGATCTAATGTAGTCTGAGGTGACCTGGAATTTGCTAGATAGCTAAGGATGACCTTGAACCTCTGATTCTCCTACCTCCACTTCCTAAGTGCTGGGATTACAAATATGCTCCTTCACTCATGAAGACTTGAGTGTGATATCCAGCATCCACATCAAAAGCCAGGCATTGCTGTGTATGTCTGTAACTCCAACATTGAAAGGGTTGGAGAAAAGGAGGGACACTGGAGCTCACTGGTCAGCCAATCTAACTGAAAAAAGGTGCAAGTTCCAAGGTCAATGACAGACTCTTTCTCAAGGTAATAAGGCAGAGGAACAAAAGAGGAAACTTGAGTCCTACTCTGGCCTCTGCCTGCATGTGCATGACACATACATCTACACACATGAGTTCTTAACACACACACCTAGTTCCAACAGGGCATTGTGGCACACTCCTGTCATCCTAGGATCAGGAGTTCCTGGTCATCCTCAGCTACATAGCAAGTTTGACTACCTTGGGCTTCTTGAGACCCAGTCTCCAATACAAACAGAAGAGAGGCCATATATTTCATGATCCTGCTTATGCAATGTGCAAAGACAGGGTAAAACTCTGCAGAGGGGAAGCAGATCTGTGGTTGTCTTGGCTAGATCTGGGTGTCTGGGCAGACCATAAATGAACACAAGGGGACCTTCTGGGTGATGGACATGGTCTTTAATTTGGGTTGTTGTGATATTTGCATGAGTGTTCATATTTACTAAAAATGACTGAATTGTGCATCTACAATTTATGCAATTTATGTCATATACATCAAACCTTAAGATGTTTAAAACAACAAAAAACAAATCCTAGCCTCATAGCACCAAATATAGGGATGTTTTGGCTTTGTTTTGTCATTCCAGTTGGGTGGAAGTCAGTTGTGGGGTTCCTACCAGGACTGTCTTACTCATTTATCATCATGTAGATTATAACCCTTGTTATCACATCATTCCTTTAGGGACAGCTCCAAACCTGAGGGTTGCATCCAGTTATGCATGTGTGATAGGTGGGAAAATGGCCCCAGGGATAATCAGAAGATTCTAATCTCTGTCTCCATCTCCCAAGTGCTGGGAATTTAGAAGTGTGCCACCAAGTTTGTCTTATAAGGACAGTCTTAGTTGGCAAAGGACTTGGCAGGTGCAGCTAAATGAACTGGGGAGCTTCCTCTGAATGACTGCTAAAAGGATTTGCAAGTACCTTTATAAGAAGAAGAAAGACATTTGAGTATGAATAGCAGAGAATGGAAAGATGGAAGCTGGAGGAAAGTCATAGCCATGGAATGTGGCTAAGGGAAGAAATCCCTTCTCAGAACTCTGATCCTGCCCACACCTGAGTCCAGTGATTCTGGCCTCCAGATGAAGAGAATAAGTTTGTAGAGTCTTAAGCCACCAGCTGAGTAATGATTTGTTATATAAACAATAAGAAACTAATATAGTATCTGTGGTAGTTTGGTTGTAAAATGATCCCTATAACCTGTTTGTGATCAAGCCTCCTTAGTCCCCAGATGGTAGCATTTTGGGGAGGTGGAGCCTAGCTGGAGGTGTGTTGCTTGGGGAAGACATTGGGGTTGATTGATCCAGCCTATTGGATATTTAAAGCTGGTTCAGTCTTGCTTTTCTCTCTCTCTCCCCCTGCTGCTGGTGTATGAAGATGTGTGCTGGCTGCTTTTCTCAGCCATGATGAAACTTCCCCTCAAAACCGTAAGCATGCAATAAACCCTTTCCTCCCATAAGCTGCTGTAACTGTTACAATACCCAATCTTAAACATGTTATTTGGCTGGGTGCGTGGCACATGCTTATTATCCCAGTGCTCAGGAGGCTAAGGCAGAGGATCATGAGCTTGAGGTCAGCCTGGTCTACTCAGTGCGACTTCATTTCCAAAAAAAAAAACAAACAAGCTGAGCATGGTGGTGCACACCTTTAATCCCAGCATGTGGGAGGCAGAGGTAGGAGGATCTCAGAGTTCGAGGCCAGTCTGGGGCTACAGAGTAAATTCAAGGTCAGCCTGGACTAGAGAGAGACCTTACCTCATAAAAACAAACAAACAAACAACAACAACAACAAAAAAAAAAAACCAGCTTCAGTCTTCCAACATTGTCTAAAGACTCTAGAGACTAAAGGTTCTCCAGGAATCCTCCTGGCAAAGATCTTCTATATCAACATAATATTTCTTTTTTCTTTCTTTTTTTTTTTTTCCTTTTTTTTTTTTTTGGTTTTTCAAGGTAGGGTCTCACTCTAGCCCAGGCTGACCTGGATTTCACTATGGAGTCTCAGGGTGGCCTCAAACTCATGGCAATCCTCCTACTTCTGCCTCCCAAGTGCTGGGATTATTAAAGTCATGTGCCACCATGCCCAGCTCCAACATAATATTTCTAATTGCACTGAGTATTGGTACTTGGCTTCTGCAGGTTTCTGATCCTACTGTGGACAGAGTATTTAAGCTCTCTCCAGCCATATTTACATCCCACTCATAAATCCAAGCAGAGAAAACAACGACCCCAACCAGCCAACACCAAAAAGGTACAAGCAAGGGCTCTGCCAGAGCTCAGACTGCTCTCCACACCTTTCGGCTGGAATTAGATCTGTCCCCAAACACACCTTTGGGCTGGATCCCAGGATCTGCCCCCAGTGACACCTCCTCCAGCCAGGTGGCTGGACATCCAAGTTACAAGCTTATTTCAACACCCGAGTCAATGCGGGGCATGCATTCAAATGTCCACGCTGTCCAACAACGAGACTTGAGTGTCAGGCTCCCCTCCAGCTCCCAGGGCTCCCTGGGCATACTGCCGCCCAGACCCTGTGAAGGAAGCATCAGGTGACACATTGCAAGTGTTCCCCTTCATTCTTGCCCTGGAGAGCTGCCCTGCTATATTGCACAACAGCAAGACAGAGTTCCCCTAGGTTTCCAGTACTTGTCTGCGATTGGTTCCAGAGCTCAACTGTTCCTGGCGGACCCCTGGCCACTGGGAAGCACAGTGGGACCGCAGAAACCCCACAGCAAGATCTGCACTGCAGCCTATATTCTTCCTGCAATCCGCCCTTAATCAGTTTGCACAGAGCAAGGGAGACAAAACAAACTTTGAAATAGATACATTTCTCCCAGAGCCAAAAGCCTTGGAAGAACAAAGGCTGGCACTCTTGGCATTAGCATAGAGCCAGAAGCAATTTCAGTATGAGAGGCCTCCTCGGATCTGGCCCAAGCATCTCATCCACAGTAAGCTCAGAGGTTTTAGCATCAACTTGCAGCAAGTCTTCCACCTTGGCTCATCTCCTTCCATAATTTAACTTGTTTCCCACTGTCAGGCTATGGAGTGAAAGAACTCCCCAGTGGCCCAAACAGCAGAGTCCCCCACCCCTTTTCCATGGCCTTGGGCGTAGCTATTCCCAGGCCCAGCCAGCCAGCCAGCCAGCCAGCCCTCGTCTTTCCTCCTTATTGGAGAATGTGTTTGGAGGTGTATGGGGGTTGTGAGAAGGATGGTGAGGGCTCTGGCTTGGAAGCTTCTGGTCTGACTCCAGCTGTGTCTCTCCCATATTCCAAGGAGAAATTTCTTCTTCTTCTTTTTTTGGTTTTTCAAGGTAGGGTCTTGCTCTAGCTCAGGCTGACCTGGAATTCACTAAGTACTCTCAGGGTGGCCTCGAACTGTTGGCAATCCTCCTGCCTCTGCCTCCCAAGTGCTGGGATTAAAGGCGTGCGCCACCACATCCGGCTATTCTTTTTCTTTTTTTAAAAATATTTTTATGAGAGAGAGAGAAAGGCAGGTAGAGAGAATGGGCACACTAGGGCCTCCAGCCACTGCAAATGAACTCTAGATGCTTGTACCACCTTGTGTATCTGGCTTTATGTGGGTACTAGGGAATCCAACCTGTGTCCTTTGGTTTTGCAGGCAAGCTCCTTAACCACTAAGCCATCTCTCAAGCCCCCTCCTTTGTCTCGAGGTAGGGTCTTGCTCTAGCACAGACAGAACTGCAATTCACTATGTAGTATCAGAGTGGCCTTGATTCATGGCAATCCTCCTACTTTTGCCTCCCAAGCGCCAAGGAGAGGTTTGAATTTCTCTCAGGGCTCTAGGGAAGCTCCCTGACCTTACTGTTTTACAACTTTTGGGGTTTTTTTGTTGTTGTTGTTTTGTTTTCCAAGGTAGGGTCTCACTCAAGCTCAGGCTGACCTGAAATTCACTATGTACTCTCAGTATTCTCAGGGTGGCCTTGAACTCAGCTCAGTGATCCTCCTACCTCTGCCTCCCAAGTGCTGGGATTAAAGGTGTGCAACCACCACGCCTGGCATAATTTTTTTTTTTTTTTTTGATTTGGAGAATCTTGTATTTTCCCTGCCTGCCTATAATCCTTGTCACATTTAGAGTTCCCTCTGGGGAGCATTCAATATTAAAAGCCTGGGATAGTGTGAGACCTACAAAAAAAAAAAAAAAAGAAAAAAAAACACCAAAAAGATCCAACACTCAAAGGGTAATGTATACCCCTTAAGTTTAGAGATGGGCAACACTTCTGTGGCTTGAGAAATGACAGCACGGATGGAGGAGATGGCTTAGTGGTTAAGGGGCTTGCCTGTAAAGACTAAGGACCTAGGTTCAATTTCCCAGTGCCCACATAAGCCAGATGGACAAGGTGGCACATGTGTCTGGAGTTTGTTTGCAGTGGCTGGAGGCCCTGGCATACCCATTCTCTCTTTTTCCCTCTCCCTCTCTGTCTTTCTCTATATATCCACCTCTATCTCTCAAATAAATAATAATAATAATAATAATAATAATAATAAAAGAAATGATACCACCAAACAGCCAACACCACAAGCAAGCACAGCCAGAGCTCAAAACCTCTCTGCATAACTTTAGGCTGGAATGCAGGTCTGTCCAGTGACATGCTCTTCTGTAGCAGGAGTCTGCCTAGTAGGGGCTGAAGCTGAAAACTCAATTTTAAAAATATTTATTTTTATTTATTTGAGAGAGAAAAAGAAAGAAAGAGGGAGGGAGAGAGAGAGAGAGAAAGAGAGAGAGAGGAAGAGAAAATGGGTTCATCAGGGCCACCAGCCACTGCAAAAGAACTCCAGATGCATGTGTTGCCTTGTGACATGGGTCCTGGGGAATTGAACCTGGGTCCTTTGCTGTGCAGGCAAGTTCATTAAATGCTAAGCCATCTCTCCAGCCCTGCAAACTCAGTTTTAGTGAGACACTCGAGTCTATGGGGGATGTACATTCAAAGTACCACATTCTTCTCCTGTTGCCCAATAGACACATGACCATCTCACATTGTAACATTCAGTCCAACTTCAAAGACCTTATAAACTTTACCAACTTTAAGACTGTCCCTTAACTGTGAGTCCTATGAAATCAAAACAAATTTCATACTTCTGCATGTAATGGCACAGAGTGAACATTTTTGTTGCTATAAGGCATAACAAGGAGAGACTGGGCCAATGCAGAAATCATTAACCACCAGGTAAACATCAAATATCTACAGTTCAAGTCTAATATCCATAACCAGTGAAAAGTAATGACAGTCTCTGGATTTCCAATTCTTACCTCCAGCTGGGCTGTGTAGTTAGGGAAAATTTCCACCCCAAGCCAATAGTGCTCCATGGTGGCCTTTGCACAGTCCTGGTATATCCAAAACATCTTTGGTTTAAATTGTAAACCATAATCCATCTTCAACTCCATACACTGGCCTTTCCTGCTTTTAAAACAGAAATATTCTGTTTCCCATGCCTCATCTTAGCAGAGGCTTCTATTTAACTTCAGACCATGGCTTTACTGGCCTCACTATCAGGGACATCTCCTGCCTCATATGCTGCATCAGCAGCAGCTCATGGAACCTTGTTCGTGAGCACTTCATGACCTGCTCCTATGTAGTTTTCATGTTTGCAAAACCAATACCAGGTATGCAACAACACAGCTACTATGCAGAAATAAGCTATCATCTTGAAGAGCACGTTATCAGGCTGAAGAGATGAATTAGAGGCTTTAAGGAACTTGCCTTAAATTGACTGGAGTTCAGTTCCCCAGTACCCATGTAAAGTAAGGTGCACAAAGTGACACATGCATCTAGAAAGTTCATTTGTAGTGGCTGGATGCTCTGGTATGTCCATTCTCTCTGTCTGACTCTCTGCTCTCCAGCCACTGCAAATGAACTCCAACCGTGTGTGCTACTTTGTGCATTGGGCTTTACATGGGTACTGGGGAATTGAACCAGGTCACTAGGCATTGCAGGCAAGCACCTTAGCCACTAAGTAATCTTTTTTTTCTTTTCTTTTTTAATGGGCACACCAGGGCCTTCTCTCTCTCTCTCTCTCTCTCTCTCTCTCTCTCTCTCACCAATTGCAAATAAATAAATAAATAAAAATAAAAAATAGGGGCTGGAGAGATGGCTTAGTGGTTAAGGCACTTGCCAGCAAAGCCAAAGGACCTTGGTTCGATTATCCAGGACCAATATAAGCCAGATGCACAAAGGTGGCAAATGCATCTAGAGTTTGTTTGTAGTGGCTGGAAGCCCTGGCATGCCCATTCTCTCTCTCTCTCTCTCTCTCTCTCTCTCTCTCTCTCTCTCTCTCTCTCTCTCTCTCTCTCCCTCCCTCCCTCCCTCCCTCCCTCCCTCCCTCCCTCTTTCTCTCAAATAAATAAATAAAAACAAATTTTTTAAAAAATTATAAAAGAGCAGGTTACCTTTCAGTCTCTCCTTTCAGAGTCTTCATTCCTATTCATTCAGTCTTTCCTGGGTGGAATCACCTCAGATATCCTTCCCATTGTTTCATATTTATTTTTATTTTATATTAATTATAACAAATATTTTATTTATTTATTTGAGAGAGAAAGAGAGGCATATAGAAAGAGAATGGGTGTCCCAAGGCTTCCTGCTTACTGCAAACAAACTCCAGATGCATGCACCACCTGTGCATCTGGCTTATATGGGTACTGGAGAATCAAACCTGGGTCCTTAGGCTTCATAGGCAAGTGCCTTAACCACTAATCCGTCTTAACTGCCCCCTTTCCATTGTTTCAGTGGCAAGCAGTTGGTCATCCCTAACATCAGCTTCAGTAACCTAAAATCTATTTCTGTGTTGGTAATTTTTTTTTTTGAGGTAAGGTCTCACTCTAGCCCAAGCTGACCTGAAATTCACTATGTAGTCCCAGGCTTGCCTTGAACTCATAGAAATCATCCTATCTCTGCCTCCCAAGTGCTGGGATTAAAGGCATGCATCACAACACCCAACTGCAAACTCAATTTTATTTTTTTTCTTCAAATTTATTTGTTTATTTGTATTTGTGTGCATGTGCACTTGCCACTACAAATGCCCATCCACCTTCATATGAATGCATAGGGAATTAAACCTGGGAAGGCAGGCTTGGCAAACAAATGCCTTTACTTACTGAGCCATAACCCCAGACACTTAAATATTTACTAGAGAAAGAAAGAGCATGGGCATACTATGGTCTCTTGCTGTTGCAAACAGACTCTAGACACAAACACCACTTTTTGCATCTGGCTTTTTGTGGATACTGAGGATTCAAACCCAAACTGGCAGGCTTTGCAATCAAGCACCTTTAACCACTGAGCCATCCATGTCCTCAGCCTTCTTCTCTTCCACTAACCCCCTTCTAGGTAGGGTCTCACCCTACCCTAGACTGACCTGAAGTTCATGTTGTAGCCCCAGGCAAACTCAATTTTAATAAAACATCTGAGTCTATGGGGAACATAATTCCAATAGAGACGTAATGCCTTCCACCTTACAAAAGCCTTCCACCTGCTACCAAGCTCTTTCAGAGTTGGTCTCAGCTCAGACTTCATTTTTTAAAAATTTATTTATTAGAGAGATAGATAGATAGATAGTCAGTATGAGAGTGAGAATAAGCATGTCAGGGCCTCTTGCCTTGTATGTACCACATTGTGCATTTGGCTATACATGGATACTGGGGAATTTAACCTGGGCCTGAAGGTTTTGCAAGCAAGTACCCTTAACCTTTGAGCTGTTTCCTAAGTCCCTCAGCTCAGATTTCTAAGGTTTATCTTTCCACACGCTGCCATATTCCCTTCTAAAAAGGACTGCTTGTTCCACAAAAGCCCTACCCAACAATTGAATTCCCATCCCACCAAAGAATCCCACCAGTGCACCTTCCAGCATGAAGACCTGTCACTTTGGCAGCTATGATATGACTCTGTCAGTAGACATTTCCTGGCTTTCTTCCCATTTTTCTTTCTCATTTTGACTTACACGTTTTTAAATTTTTTTTTATTGACAACATCCATAATTGTAGACAATAACCCATGGTATTTCCTTCCTTTCCCCCACTTTTCCCTTTGAAACTCCACTCTCCATCATACCCATTCCCCCTCTCAATCAGTCTCTCTTTTATTTTGAGGTCATCATCTTTTCCTGTTATTATGATGGTCTTGTACAGGTAGTGTCAGGCACTGTGAGGTTATGGATATCCAGGCCATTAAAGAGTCCTACCCTTCCTTTGGCTCTTACATTTTTTTCTGCCACCTCTTCCACAAAAGACCATGGAACTTGGAAAATGTATCAGAGATATTGCAGTGCTGAGCACTTCTCTGTCACTTCTCAGCACCATGGTGCCTTCTGAGGCATCCCAAGGTCACTGCCATTTGAAAAAAAGAAGCTTCTCTAATATATGAACATTAAGAGAAATGTTTACCAGGCAGTTTGTTGAGCATAGTATATACATTTAGTTAGGCACCAGCAGACATTACACCCCGAGGGCTCATGACAAACCTGTTGTAGGTTTTCATTATCACAGATGTATTCCCTCACATGGAGCAGACCTCCAGTCCAATTAGCGAACAATTGGCTTCCCCCATAACAGACATGCTACTGTGTACCCATTGGCTCACTTGGCCTGGCTGGCCAAATTTAAGGCTTACAGTGTCCACTGTTGAGTATCTACATTGGTGATTTCTCTCTCTCCTATTAACTCCATGCAGCATAGCTTTTTCCAGCTTTCTGTCAGCTGGTCTACATGGAGGAGGTTTTCAGCTCAGTTCCAACAGGATTTCTCAGTGACCTTGCAGCCCAAGTATGTGCAGCCTTCAGCAATAAAATCTTACCATCTACTCCTAGTAGGAAACCAAGGGCCTCAGCAATGGATTGTAATGGTTTTGGGGTATCAGTGACCTCCCTGGACAACAACTCACTGGAAGGTATCCCATCTCTGGTATTAAAATTTTTCTAGTAAAATCTAGGGCTTCTGAGTGTTCTATTGTCCAAAACAGTAGGTTTCCATATTCTCTTAGATTTTGATTAACCCTCCCTCCACCTTTCCTTTACTGAATCTCTTCCCCTGACTTCACTTAGGCCTTTTCACCCCCATTAATCTGTTCTTCTACACACACACACACACACACACGCGCGCATGTGTGTGTGTGTGTGTGTGTGTGTGTGTGTGTGTGTACCATCTTATTAGGCCCCCTCTCCCTCCCTTTCTATTCCCTTTATTATCCCCTTTCTAGCTTACTGCTCTCTGTCCTGAGTGTTCTTCCTACTCAAATAGAAGTCCAATCATTTGTAGCTAGGATCCACATATGAGAGAGAACATATGACATTTGGCTTCCTGGACCTGGGTTACCTCACTAAGTATAATCCTTTCCAGATCCATCCATTTTCCTGCAAATTTCATAATTACATTTTTCCTTCCTGCTGAGTAAAACTGTATTGTATAAATGTACCACATCTTCATTATCCACTCATTATCTAGGCTAGTTCCATTTCCTAGCTATTGTGAATAGAGGAGCAATAAACATGATTGAGCAAGTATCTCTAAGGTAATGAGATGAGTCCTTAGGATATATGCCTAGGAGTGCTATAGCTGGGTCATATGGTAAATGTTTTTAGCTGTCTCAGGAACCTCCACACTGATTTCCACAATGGCTGGACCAGATTGCATTCCCATCAACAGTGTAGAAGGGGTTCCTCTTTTTCTGCATCCTTGCCAGCATTTATGGTCATTTGTTCTCTTGATGGTAGCCATATTGACAAGAGTGAAATGGAATCTCAATGTAGTTTTAATCTGCATTTTCCTGATGGCTAGGGATGTAGAAGATTTTCTTAGATGTTTATATGCCTTTTGCATTTATTCATTTGAGAACTCTCTATTTAATTACATAGCCCATTTTTTCCCCCTGGGAAAGCCAACAAATATTTATTTTCAAGTATCACCAAATAGTAACATACTCATTACCAACAACTGCCATCAGAACTCTACCATGCTATTAAGTGTTATGTCTCAGAGTATCAGAGTACAGATTCAAATCATCTGACCATAGCCCATTTTTCAATTAGGTTGTTTGATTTCTTATTATTTAGTTTTTTGAGTTCTTTGTATATTTGGGATATTAATCCTCTATCACATGTATAGCTGGCAAAAAGATTTCCTCCCATTCTGTAGGTTGCCTCTTTGCTGTATTCACAATGTCCTTTGCTGTACAAAAGCTTTGTTATTTTATGAGGTTCCAGTAGTTGATCTTTGGTTTTATTTACTGAGCAATTGGGTTTATATTCAGGAAGTCTTTGTTGAAGGGTTTCCCCTACTTTTTCCTCTAGCAGTTTCAAGTCCGATATTAAGGTCTTTGATGCATTTGGACTTAATTTTTGTACATGGGGAGAGATAAGAATATATTTTCATCCTTCTACACATACATATTCAGTTTTCCCAGCACCATTTGCTGAAGAGGCTGTCCTTTCTCCAGTGAGTATTTTTGACATTTTTGTCAAAGATCAGGTGGATATAGCTACCTGGACTTATATCTGGGTCCTCTATTCTATTCCATTGATCTTCTACATGTCTGCTTTTGTGCCAGTATCAAGCTGTCTTGGTTACTATGGCTCTGCAATATAGGTTAAAATCAGGTATGGTGATACCACCAGCCTTATTTTTGTTGCTCAATATTATTGTAGATAGTCAAGGTTTTTTTTTTTTTTTTGCAACCAAATTAATTTTTGGATTGTTTTTTATATTTCCATGAAGAATGCCATTGGAATTTTGAAGGGGATTGCATTAAATGTGTAGATTGCTTTTGGTAAGCTTGCCATCCATTTTCATAATATTGGTTCTTCCAATCCAAGAACAAGGGATGTCTTTCCATTTCATAGTGTCTTCTGCAATTTCTCGCTTGAGTGTTTTAAAGTTTTCATTGTAGAGCTCCTTCACTTCCTTGATTAGGTTTATTCCAAGGTACTTAATTTTACTTTTTTGATGCAATTGTGACTGGGAGTGATTCTTTGATTTCATCCTCTGAATGTTTGTTGTTAGCATATAGAAAGACTAGTGATTTCTGTGTGTTTTTTTGTATCCTGCTACATGGCTATAATTGTTTATCAGCTCTAACGGTTTGCTGGTAGTCTATAGGGTCCTTTTTATATAGAATTGTATTATCTGCAAATAATAACTTGATCTCTTCCTTTCCAATTTGTATCCCTTTATGTGTGTCTCTTGCTTTATTGCTATGGCTAAGAGTTACAGTACTATATTAAATAAAAGTAAAGACAGTGGACACCCTTGTCTTGTTACTGAGTTTAGTGGAAAAGCTTCAAGTTTTTTCTCCATTTAATATTAGGTTATCCATAGGTTTGTCATAAATATCCTTTATTATGTTGAAACATGTTCCATCTATTCCTAGTTTTTGTAGGACTTTCATCATGAAGGGATGTTGGATTTTGTGAAATGATTTTTCTGCATCTAATGAGATGATCATGTGATTTTTGTCTCTCAATCCATTTATATAACGTATTACACTTATTGATTTACATATATTGAACCATCCCTGCATCTCTGGAATAAAGCCTGTACATATGTGTGTGTGTGTGTGTTCTTTTTGATATATTCTTGTATTGTTTGCTAGTATTTTATTGAGAATTTTGTTTATGAGGAGAATTGGTCTGTAATTTTCATTTTTGTCCTATCTTTTTCTGGTTTTAGTATCAGGGTGATGCTCATAAAAGGGGTTTGGTAGCATTCCTTCCTTTTCTATTTTATGGACAAGTTTGAGAAACATTGGTGTTAGTTCTTCCATGAAGGTCTGGTAAAATTCAACAGTGAATCCATCTGATCCATCTGGGCCTGGCCTTTTCTTCGTTGAGAGTTTTTTGTTTTTGTTTTTTTTTATAACTGCTTGGATCTCCATGCTTGTTATAGGTCTACTTAAGTGGCTAATCTCATCTTGATTTAATTTTGGTATGTCATGTAAATCAAGGAAATCATTCATTCCTTTCACATTTTTCAAACTTAGTGGAGTATATGTTCTTATAGTATATTCCTAATTTTTTTAATTTCTCTGGTATCTGTTGTTATAGTGCTTTTTTCTTTTACTTTTTTAATTTTTATTTATTTATTTGAGAGCGACAGACACAGAAAGAAAGACAGATAGAGGGAGAGAGAGAGAATGGGCGCGCCAGGGCTTCCAGCCTCTGCAAACGAACTCCAGACGCGTGCGCCCCCTTGTGCATCTGGCTAACATGGGACCTGGGGAACCGAGCCTCGAACCGGGGTCCTTAGGCTTCACAGGCAAGCGCTTAACTGCTAAGCCATCTCTCCAGCCCTATAGTGCTTTTTTCTTCTCTAATTTTATTAACTGGTGTTTTTTCCTTTTGGTCAGATTTGCTAAGGGTTTATCAATCTTGTTCTTTTCAAAGAACCAACTCTTTGTTTAATTGATTCTTTGGATTTGTTTGTTTGTTTGTTTCTATGTCATTAATTTCTGCCCTAATCTTTATTATTTCTTCCCATCTAATGATTTTTGGTTTGCCTCAATTCTTCTTTTTTCAAGGCCTTAAGGTGAAGCATTAATTTGTTCAAATGCAACCTTTCTAATTTATTTTTTTTTATTTTTTCGAGGTAGGGTCTCACTCTAGCCCAGGCTGAACTGGAATTCACTCTCTATTCTCAGAGTGGCCTTGAACTCATGATGATCCTCCTACCTCTGTCTCCCAAGTGCTTGATTAAAGGTGTATACTACCATGCCCGGCTCTAATTTCTTAATATAGGCATTTAAAGATATAAATTTCCCTCTTAGGCCTGTTTTCATTGTGTCCCAAAGGTTCTGGTATGTTGTGTTCTCATTATCATTTGATTCTATGGATTGTTTTTTATGTCCTTCTTCATTTTTCATTGACCCATTCATCATTTAGTACTGTATTGTTTAGTTTCTATGATTTTGCATATGCTATAGCTGTTCTTGCTATTGATTTGTAGTTTGATCCCATTGTGATCGGACAGAGTGCAACAAATTATTTAAATTTTCCCTTATTTGTTAAGAATTGCTTTGTGTCCTAATATATGGTCATCTACTGAAAAGAATGTATATTCTGCAGCATTTGGATGAAATGTCCTGTATATATCTGTTAGGTCTATACTGTTCTTTTGTTGTTCCATCTTTGTCTGATTTTAGATGTATCAATCAATCTAACAGTATATACCTTCAGGGTAGGAGCTTAAGATGCTAGGTGTGGCTCTTAGACTCTCAGAGTAACCACGAATGTGACTCTAGGTGCTGGGGTTACATGCTATGTTGCGGGGCTCCTTCCCGCACAGGTAGTGCCGAGGGAAGGACCAGGCCTGCTGGTTCCTCCCTAGGGGTTGAGGGGATGATGAGCGTCGGACGACTCAGAAACCTCTCCTGGCCACTGGAGAAAAACCACACTGAGTCGGGAGTCTTTGCAATGCAGGAACAACTCGCTTTATTACTCTGAGCAGTTGCTTATATCATGTTGGGGACGAAGGCGGGGATTTTAGGGTGGGAGAAGAGGTAAGGGCCAATAGTAAACTTTAACTATTGAAATGGTAATTACAATTACCACGAGGAAGTAGCAGGCCAGAAGCCCTTAGGCATCCTGCTGAGTCATAGCTGGCCAGAGACAGGTTGTCAAACTTTAGCTAGGCTCAGGAAGTTCCACTAGGCCTCATGCCTAGGCCTTTCAGGGCCCAACACTATGTGAGTATTCTAGTAGGCTGGGTGGAACAAAATACAGGCAAATTCTAAAATTTAACTGAAAAATATACACATTAAATGAAAACCAGCACAGAGTATTTATGCAAGAGTAGGTATTACAACAAACAGAACCTCTAACAAAGTCAAAATCCCTAAGAATGTGTGTTGCCCCACACCTTTAATCCTGTGAACTAGGAGGCTGAGATTTCTGGTCTGCAGGACATTCCAAGGTCAGCTTGTGACCAAGTGAGACCCTTCCCCAACAGATGACAGAAGAGGAGACAAAGGCACTATAGATCAAGACAAATGACAAGACCTAAGTATATGTTATTTAAGAATGGCCAGTTTGACCATCCATCAGATTTAATACATAATTTACCCTGACATAGAAGGTGCAATTAGCACTTCTGACACAAGCCTGTATAGCAGGCTTTTTTGGTGGGTACTGACCTGGTGTAAGCCCAGTTACCTTTTGGGATGGCTTTGGTCTCAGTTATTTTGCATGCACTCTTGGGTCCCTCTCTGCTGTACTTGGGCTCAGGTAGGCTGACTGGGTCAGTGGGCTGCTGCTCTGATCGCCGATGCTGGGTGCTGTGTAGCTGAGCTCCCTTCCCCAGGTCTCTGGTGCTTGCTGGCACTTGTGCTGGCGGTGGGGAGAGGGGAGGCTGTGGGTGGTGGTTAAAGTTCTCCTGCTAGTCCTCATGATCCTCCTCCTCTAAGACACTCCACTGGTCCCTGCTGTCTTACCTTCACATTCTTTTTTTTTTTTTTTTATTGATTTTTTGAGGTAGGGTTTCACTCTAGCTCAGGCTCTCCTGGAATTCATTATGTAGTCTCAGGGTGGCCTCGAACTAATGGCGATCCTCCTACCTCTGCCTCCCGAGTGCTGGGATTAAAGGCATGCACCACCACGCCTGGCTCTTCCCTTCACATTCTTGAGTTTGGGAGGAGGCTGGTGTGCGTGATAAATCCCCCCACCTAGCTTTTCCTGCAGCTCAGACAGAGCCTGACAGCTATGGCCTTGGGGACTTGGTGCCACTGCTGGAGCCACTTCTGCCTATTTCTGTGGTCTCTAGATGTTCTGAGTTTCTCCTACCTCTCTGCTGTGGTTGACAATTTCTTATATACCTTCACTTTTTAGTATATGAGTAGTATTTTGCTGTTTTTTGTTTGTTTGTTTGAAACAAGATATTGCAATGGGGCTAGGGAGATAGCACATTGTTTAAAGGCACTTGTTTGCAATGCCTGCCGGTCTGGGTTTGATTCCCCAGTACCCAAGTACCATGCCACTTACAAAGCATGGCATGCACCTGGAGTTCATCTGCAGCAGTGGGAGAACGTGCTCATACTCTCATTCTCTATCATAAATAAATTAAAATGTTAAGGAGAGAGAGAGAGAGAAAGAGAGAGAGAGAGAGGGAGAGAGAGCTGGGTGTGGTGGTGCACACCTTAACCTCAACAGTGGGGAGGCCAATGTAGTAGGATCGCCATGAGTTCAAGGCCAGGCTAAGACTACCTAGTGAATTCCAGGCCAGGCTAGGGTAGAGTGAGACCCTATGTCAAAAAAGAAAAAAGGGGGAACAGGTGTGGTGGTGCACGCCTTTAATCCCAGCACTTGGGAGGCAGAGATTGGAGGATTGCTTTGAGATCAGGGTGGCCCTGAGACTACATAGTGAGTTCTAGGTCAGCCTGAGCTAGAGTGAGACCCTACCTCAAAAAACCAAGAAAAAAAAAAAAAAAAGGAGGGGGAGCAGAGACAACATAGTGAATTCCAGGTCAGTCTGGGCTACAGTTAGACCCTACCTAAATAAAAATGGGTGCTGGGTATGGTGGCTCAGGCCTTTAATTCCAGCACTCAGGAGGCAGAGGGAGGAGGATCGTTGTGAGTTCTAGGCTACCCTGAGACTACATAGTGAATTCAAGGTGAGTCTGGGGTAGAGTCAGATCCTACCTCAAAAAAATTCCAGTATTCCTGTGGCTTGGTCTTATGTTCAGCTTGTCCCAAGCTCTGGCACTGGCAGTTCTTCCTGGTTGGCTCATGTGTTCCTTTGACATATTGTAATAACCCCCACTCCTTTTGCCCCTGAGAACTTCCTTACTTTGCACATTACAAAACCATCTCTGCTTATCTTGTACTTTCCCTTCTCTAGTCCTAGAATCAGTGATTTCTCTTAGGCAGCTGTGGGTATAGTGGGTGGTCTCACCTCCTACAGGAGGAAGCATGCCTCTCTTACTATCTGCATTCCAAGCCACACACAGCTAGCAATCTGACCCACCCTTTCCTCCCAGGGCCCAGGGCCCCAAGGGGCTACTAGCTCTTCCAGGCTTCACTGCCCTCTTGCTGCTCTAATCCTGAGCCAGCAGGAAGCCAGTACTTGCCAACTTCATGGTCCAGGGCAGGAGGAAGGAGGGCAGGAAGCAGAGCAGTCCATGTGAGTTCTCTTTGCCCTTTCCTGAAGGCTTGCTACTACATGGGGAAGGAAGAGGGTGGGAGGTGGGCCCAGACCTGTTGAAGAACAGACAGACATGGCACAGACCCACAATGAAGTATAACAAATTCACGTTAATGGAAGTTTGGTAAAGATAATTTTATTTGCAAAGACCTTTTAACAGTGGGGTCTACTGTTAAAAGTAGAAAGTTGCCCACCCCACCCCTCCTGCACCCCCCCCCAACAACAAACTACAAAGAGTAAAAAACAAAAAATAGGAGCTAGAAGTGTAACTAGTGTTAAAGTACTTGTCTACCACATGAAAGGTCCTAGGCTTGATCCCCCCTCCCCCATACACGCACAGGAAGAAAAGAAAAAGAACTTTTAAAAACTGGAAGTGGCAAAATCTAAGAGGATATAAATAAATCATATGGAATCCTCCGGTTTTGGACAATGGAACACTCAGGAGCCGTAGATCATTGCTAGAAAAATTTCAGTGCCAGGGATGGGATACCTTCCAGTGAGTTGTTGACCAGGGAGGTCCCTGATGCCCCCAAAACATTATAAGCCATTGCTGAGGCCCTTGGTTTCCCACCAGGAATCGATGATAAGATCCTATTGCTGAAGACTCCACTTACTTGGGCTGCAAAACCACTGAGAAATCCTGCTGGAACCGAGCTGATAACCTCCTCCATGTAGACCAGCTGACAGAAAGCTGGAAGAAGCCATTCTGCATGTAGTTCAATGGGAGAAAGAGATACCACCAATGAAGATACTCAACAGTGGACGCTGCAAGCCTCATAATTGGCCAGCCAGCCCAAATGAGCCAACAGATGCAATAGTGGCATGTCTATCATGGTGGAAACCAACTGCCGTCTAACTGGACTGGAGGCCCGCTCCATGGGAGGGAATACATCCCTGATACTGAAAATTTAAAACAGGGGTAGTCATGAGCCCTAGGGGTGTAACATCTGCTGATGTCTGGATAAATGTATATAGTATGCTTATCAAACTGCCCAGTAAGCACTTCTCTTAATAATATTTATAACCTTATATTAATGCTACTCTCACTTTGGGTAGAGAATCTTCTGTTTTTAGATGGCAGTGACCTTGGGACGACTCAGAAAGTATCATAGTGCTGGAAAGAAGTGGCTGGAGTACTGAGTAACATCTCGATCACACCTTCCAAGGCTCAGGGTCTAATGTGGAAGAGGTGGCAGAAAGAATGTAAGAGCCAAAGGAAGGGTAGGACTCCTTACAACATGCTCCCTCCAGACATAAAATGGCCTGGATATCCATGACCTCATAGTGCCTGATACTACCTACACAAGACCATCATAAGAGGAGGAAAAGATCATGACATCAAAATAAAAGAGAGACTGATTGAGATGGGGAGGGGATATGATGGAGAATGGAATTTCAAAGGGGAAAGTGGGGGGAGGGAGGGCATTACCATGGGATATTCTCTATAATCATGGAAAATGTTAATAAAAATTGAGATAAAAATTTAAAAAGGTGACAACAAAAAAATTCATTTGGAATTACATTTATAATCATGGAAGTTGTTAATAAAAAATTCAAAAAATTTAAGAAAAAAGAGAGACTAATTGAGATGGGGAGGGGATATGATGGAGAATGGAATTTCAATGGGGAAAGTGGGGGGAGGGAGGGTACTACCATGGGATATTCTCTATAATCATGGAAAGTGTTGATAAAAATTGAGGAAAAAAAAGAAAAAAACTGGAAGTGGGACTTCTGGGTAAGATGGCAGCATACTCATTACACCAAAGCAGCCTAGGGAGGGAAATAAACATACACACACACAAACACACACACACACACACACACACACACACACACACACACACACACAAGAAACATAGCAAAATACACTCTTTATCAAAAAGTGAAGGTGTATAAGTTACAGCAGAGAAGCAAGGGATATCAAGGCTCTTGGTTTCCCAACAGGAATAGATAATAAAACCTTACGACTGAAGACTCCACATTCTTGGACTACAAGATCACTGAAAAATTCTGCTGCAACTGAGCTGAAAACCTCCCCTGTGTACACCAGCTGACAGAAATCTAGAGAAAGCTACACTGCATGTACTTCTATGGGAGAGAGAAAAATCACCAGTGAAGATAATGTTATCAGGGGTGCGGGAGGGATACCAATCACCCTCTAATTGGACTCAAGGGCCACTCTATGGGAGGAAATACATGCTTGATACTGAAAACCTATGAAGGGGTAGTTATGAGCTCTAGGTGTGTAACATCTGCTGGTGTCTGCCTAAATGTATATACAATGCTCACCAAACTGCCCAGTAAGCACTTGTCTTAGTGTCCATACCCATACATTAATGCTGCTCTCACTTTTTTTTTCGAGGTAGGGTCTCACTCTGGCTCAGGCTGACCTGGAATTCACTATGTAGTCTCAGGGTGGCCTCGAACTCATGGCGATCCTCCTACCTCTGCCTCCCGATACTCTCACTTTTGATTAGAGAAGCTTCTCTTTCCAGATGGTGGTGACCTGCAGGATGACTCAGAAGGCACTACAGTGCTGAGAAGTGACAGGAGTGCTCAGCAGTGCAGTGTCTCTATCACACCTTTCAAGGCTCAGGGTCCATTGCAAAAGAGGAGGCAGAAAGAATGTAAGAGCCAAAGGAAGGGTAGAACTCCTTACAATGTGCTCCTCCAGATGCAAAATGGTCTGGATATCCATGACCTTGCAGATACTACATACAGAAGGCCATCATAATAAGAGGAAAAGATAATGACATATAAATAAAAAAGAGACTGTGGGCTGGATAGATGGCTTAGTGGGAAAAGCCAAAAGTCCTTGGTTCAATTCCCCAGGACCCACATAAGCCAGATGCACAGGGGGGTACATGCATCTAGAGTTTGTATGCAGTGGCTGGAGGCCCTGGTACACCCATTCTCTTTCTATCTCTCTCTCTCTCTCTCACTCTCTCTCAAATAAATAAATAAATAAAAACAAAACTATTTAAAGGAGAGAGAGACTGTAAGTTAGGTGTGGTAGCACATGCTTTAATTCCAACACTTGGAAGGCAGAGGTAGAAGGATCACCATGAGTTCGAGGCCACCCTGAGACTAAATAGTGAAATCCAGGTCAGCATGAGCTAGACTAAGACCATACCTTGAAAAACAGAAAACAAAAACAAAAACAACAAAAAAAGAGAGACTGATTGAGAGAAGGAAGGGTTATAATGGAGAGTGGAGTTACAAAAAGGAGAGTGGGCGGGGGGGGGGGGGGATTACCATGGTTTATTGTCTTATTGTCTGTAATTATGGAAATTGTCAATTAAAAAAAGAAAACAAAGTGGGGAAATGAAGGCTTTATTGTGACTGTAACACTGTCATGTTGGGTGTGTCTGTTATCCTTTCTACACCTCCACTTCTTCCATGAATGATGGACACTACAAAGGGACAGAGTGCTTAGATGACCAACAAGCCAGTTTGAGGGCAAAGTGCCATAGGCAGTAAGCCATCGAGATCTAAACTCTGCAATTTTCTGGTTGGTGACTTATGCTCTCTTTGCATGGGTTTCCTTACAGTGAGCTGAGGCTAGCAACAGCATCAATTTTACATGTTTGGCTGTCTTCAGGGGCAAATGAGATGATAGAGAATATAAACTGTACAGTAGAAGCAGGACTCCAAAGCACATACATTACACCCTAGTTGGCCTCAAACTATAATATATGTAAAATAACATGTAGTATAAAAATGGGAAATTTCTGGATGGAACTTTTTTCTTTTCTTTTTCATTTCTTTGACTTTTTATAAAAATAAACTCTTTTAAAATTTTTATTTAATTGAGACAGAGAGAGAGGGACAGAGAGCAAGAGAATGGGTGTGCCAGGGCCTCTACCTACTGCAAATAAACTCCAGACGCATGTGCCACCTTGTATATCTTGCTTATGTGGGACCTGGAGAATTGGGGCCTTAGGCTTTGCAGGCAAGCACCTTAGCCATTAAGCCATCTCGCCAGCCCCATTTCTTTGATTTTATTTATTTATTTATTTATTTTGGTTTTCCAAGGTAGGGTCTCACTCTGGCTAAGGCTGACCTGGAATTAACTATGTAGTCTCAGGGTGGCCTTGAATTTATGGCAATCCTCCTACCTCTGCCTCTCAGGTGCTGGTATTAAAGGCATGCGCCACCACACCTGGCCCATTTCTTTGATTGTTGAAGAAGGTCTCACTTGCTCAAGGTTACCTGGAACTCACTCTGTAGCCTACACTGGCCTCAAACTCAAGTTACTCCTGCCTCAACCTCCTGAGTGCTGGGATTAAAGGCATGTGCCCCCATGTCCAATTTCTGGATGGTACTTTTTATTATTGACAACTTCTATAATTACAGACAATAAACCACGATAATTTCCTCCTCCTTTTCTCCTTCACAAATCCATCCTATATCATATCGCCTCCCCCTCTCAATTAGAATCAGTCTCTTATTTTAATGTCATCATCCTTTCTTCCTATTATGATGGCTTGTGTAGCTAAACCAGACATTAAAAGGTCATGGATATCTAGGCCATTCTATATCTGGAATAGTACATCCTAAGGAGTCCTTCCTTTCCTTTGGCTCTTACATTCTTTCTGCCCCCTCTTTTGCAATGGACCCTGTGGTGGTTTGATTCAGATGTCCCCCATAAACTTAGGTGTTCTGAATGCTAGGTTCCCAGCTGATGGATATTTGGGAATTAATGCCTCCTGGAGGGAGTGTATTGTTGGGAGCTGGCTTATGGGCTTTATAGCCATTTTCCCCATGCCAGTGTTTGGCACGCCCTCTTGTTGCTGTGGTCCACCTTATGTTGGCCAGGGGGTGATGTCCACCCTCTGCTCATGCCATCGTTTTCCCCTGCCATCGTGGAGCTTCCCCTTGAGCCTGTAAGCCAAAATAAATCTCTTTTTCCCAGAAGCTGCTCTTGGTTGGGTGATTTCTACCAGCAATGCGAACCGGACCGCAACAGTAAAGTTGTACAGAGGAGTGGGATTGCTGCTAGACACTTGACTATGTGGCTTTGGCCTTTTTGGAGCTGATTTTCAAGAGGAAAGTGGAAGGAGTTGATACTTTGGCCTAAGAGATGCCTTGCAGTGCTGTAAGTACAGCTTGATGGACTATTCTGGTCAGAACTAGGGACTGTGAGGTTTGGCTTATGAGGGCGAGAAAGAGCTGTGCTTGGACTGGGCTAGCAGTTTGTGTGAGAAGCTTGCTCTTATGCCCATGTCCTGAGAAGTTGTGCAGGGTTGCTTTGCGTAGAAATGAACTGGTGTGAGTAGAGGGATATGGTACAGAAAGAAAAATCTTTGGGTGAACTCTTGCCCATTCAGCTGCAACTGAGAGATTACAACCTTTGAGACTGGGCTAGCTGACCTGCACTGGGGCAACAAGAAGAATGTAGACTCTTTTGAAGGGGCCTGAGTGCTCAAGGAGTGTCCTGTTCTTCAAAGTCTGCTTTATTCCCCCCTGGATTAACAAATTGGCACCCTACCTGTTATCGTGGAGTATAAGAAATGCTGGAAAGAGGGTCATTGAGTTTGCAACATGGTCTTGGGTTTTGGAAATGGCCATCGGCAGTGTGAAGCGGGTTTGCTGGTTGCCTGCATAGAGACCCCATGGGGCCATGAGGATGAACCGTGGCTTGCAGTGGAGACCCAGCGGAGATGCCGGGACCATGAGATGGCTGCCAAGGAGCTGCCGGCCCCGATGAAGTTTCCCAGGACTGTGAGTAGCCTAGCTGGAGGGGCGGAATTGGAATGCCAGAGACTTGTTGCTGGTTAGAATTATCGGACTTGAAGATTTGTCAGTGGCTAGAGTTGCTGGACTTGAAGCTACAGCGTTTGATGTTTGCCCTGGTTGTTTTAAATCTTGGATTGCTTGAATGTTCCTATGCTATGCCCAATGCCATCTTTTGCAGTGCGAATATTTATTCTGTGCCATTATGGGTTTTTTGAGGTTATTTTTTGGCATTATGGCTCAGTTAAAAAATCTTGAACTAAGGGGATGTATGAACATCATTGGAATTGATAAAAACTATGGGAATTTTTAAAGTCAGACTGAAAGCATTGTATTTTACATCATGTATGGATATCAGTTTATGGGGGCCGGGGGCAGAATGTGGTGGTTTGATTCAGGTGTCCCCCATAAACTTAGGTGTTCTGAATGCTAGGTTCCCAGCTGATGGATATTTGGGAATTCATGCCTCCTGGAGGGAGTGTATTGTTGGGAGCGGGCTTATGGGCTTTATAGCCAGTTTCCCCATGCCAGTGTTTGGCACATCCTCCTGTTGCTGTGGTTCACCTTATGTTGGCCAGGGGGAGATGTCCACCCTCTGCTCATGCCATCGTTTTCTCCTGCCATCGTGGAGCTTCCCCTTAAGCCTGTAAGCCAAAATTCATCTCTTTTTCCCAGAAGATGTTTTGGTTGGGTGATTTCTACCAGCAATGCGAACCAGACTGCAACAGACCCTGAGCCTTGGAGGGTGTGATAGAGATGTTTCAGTGCTGAGCACTCCTCTGTCACTTCTTCTCAGCACTATGGTGCTTTTTGGGTCATCCCAGTAGTCACTGCCATCTGAAAAGAGAAGCTTCTCTAACCAAAAGTGAGAGTAGCATTAATGTATGGGTATGAACATTAAGAAAAGTGGTTACTGGGCACTTTGGTGAGCACAGTACATACATTTGGCCAGACACTAGTAGGTGTTACACCCCTAGGGCTCATAGGTTTTTAGTACCAGGCATGTATTCCCTTCTGTGGAGAGGGCCTCCAGTTCAATTAATAACTGGTTGGTTTCCCTCATAACAGACATGACACTATTGCACCTGTTGGCTCATCTGGCCTGGTTGGCCAAACTTAAGGCTCATAGTGTCCACTGTTGTTTATCTCCACTGATGACTTCTCTCTCTCTCATATGGCTGCATGCAGCATAGCTTTTTCCAGCTTTCTCTCAGCTCGTCTAGAGGGAGGAGATTTTCAGTTCAGCTCTGGCTGGATGGTACTTTTTCTTGAAATATTTTTTATTGACAATTTCCATAATTATAAACAATATCCCATGGTAATTCCCTCCCAACCCCCCTTCCCCTTTGAAACTCCATTCTCCATAATATCCCTTCCCACTCTCAATCAGTCTCTTTTATTTTGATGTCATGCTCTTTTCCTCCTATTATGATGGTTTTGTGTAGATAGTGTCAGGCACTATGAGGTCATGGACATCCAGGCCATTTTGTGTCTGGAGGAGCACTTGTAAGGAGTCCTACCCTTCCTTTGGCTCCTGCATTCTTCCCACCACCTCTTCTGCAATGGACCATGAGTGATAGAAGGTGTGATTGAGATATTTCAGTACTGAGCACTCCTCTGTCACTTCTTCTCAGCACCATGGTGCCGTATGAGTTATCCCAAGGTCACTGCCATCTAAAAAGAGAAGGTTCTGTAGCCAAAAGTGAGAGTAGCATTAATATATGGGTATGAACATTAAGAGAAGTGCTTACTGGGAAGTTTGGTGAGCACAGTATATACATTTAGCCAGACAGCAGCAGACGTTACACTCCTAGGGTTCATGACTACCCTTGTTGTAGGTTTTCAGTATCAGGGATATATTCCCTCCCACGGAGCAAGCCTGCAGTCAAATTAGAGGGCGGTTGGATTCCCCCATAACAGACGTGCCACTACTGCACCCATTGGTTCATTTGGCCTGGCTGGCCAAATATAAGGCTTGCAGTGTCCACTGTTGGGTAGCTTCACTGGTGATTTTTCTCTCTCTTATTGAACTGTGTGCAGCATGGCTGGATGGTCCTTTTTTTTTTTTTTTTTTTTTTTGGTTTTTCGAGGTAGGGTCTCACTCTAGCCCAGGCTGACCTGGAATTCACTATGGAGTCTCAGGGTGGCCTTGAACTCACAGCGATCCTCCTACCTCTGCCTCCCGAGTCCTGGGATTAAAGGCATGTGCCACCACGCCCGGCTTTGGATGGTGCTTTAAAAAAATATATTTTTTTATTTTATTTATTTATTTGAGAGAGAGAGAAAAAAAAAAGAGGCATACAGAGAGAAAGAGAGAGAGAATGGATGTGCCAGGGCCTCCAGCTACTGCAAATGACCTCCAGATGCATGTGCTATGTTGAATACCTGGCTTCTGTGTGTCCTGGGGAATCAAACCGAGGTCCTTTTGCTTTGCAGGTAAGTGCCTTAACTGTTAAGCCATCTCTCCAGCCCTGGATGGCACTTTTAAAAAAAATGTTACTTTGGGGCTGGAGAGATGGCTTAGTGTTTAAGGGTCTTGCCTGAAAAGCCAAAGGACTCAGGTTGTATTCCCCATAACCTACGTTAGCCAGATGCACAAGGGGGCGCATGCATTTGGAGTTCATTTGCAGCGGCTGGAGGCCCTGGTGTGCACATTCACTCACTCAATCTCTCCCTGCCTATTTCTCTCTCTCAAATAAAGAAAAATTAAATCTTTTATTCACTTAAAGGTGGGGGGGCGGGAGAGAGAGAATGAATATTGGCGTGCCAGGGCTGCTAGCCACTACAAATGAACTCCAGACAAATGGGCCCCTTTGTGCATCTGGTTGTACTTGGGAATCAAACCTGGGTCATTAGGCATTGCAGGTAAGCACCTTACACACTGAGCCATCTCTCCAGCCCCTGGATGGTACTTGTGTGATACTCCCACAATAAATGCATCTGGTAGAAGAACAGCAACAATAGCAGGGAAGTGGGTGTGCCAGCTAAAATCCACATCTATCTTAGTTGGAAGGCAAGAGATAATGGCCAGCCCTGATAAATCAGATATAGCTACACAAACATTTTAAGCAGGAAGGTGGAGTCAACCACCAGGCCTGGAAGCACAAATGGCCTTAAGAAGAGTCCCTGGGTTGGTGTCATAGGCCTGTAATTCCAGCACTCATGAGGTAGAGGCAGAAGGATGAGTTCAAGGCCAGCCTGTAGTAAGCTACAGGAGACCCTATTTAAAAAAAAGAAAAAAAGTAGAAAAGAAAAGAATAAAGAGTAGAATTTGCTTTTCATCAAAAGCTGGTTTGGGGGCTGGAGAGATGGTTTAGCAGTCAAGGTGCTTGCCTGAAAAGCCTAAGGACCCAGGTTTTATTCCCTAGTACCCACATAAGCCAGATGCACTAGGTGGCACATAAATCTGGAGTTCTTTTGCAGTGGCTGGAGGCCCTAGCACAACCATTCTCTCTCTCTCTCTCTCTGTCTCTTTCTTTCTCAAATCAATAAGTAATATATATATATATTAATAATATATATTTTAATGTGGGCTTTAAAATTATTTATTTATTGATTGATTTGAGAAAGAAAAAGGCAGAGAGAGAATGGGTGCATCAGGGCCTCCAGCCACTGCAAATGAATTCCAGATGCATGCACCAACTTGTGCATCTGGTTTATGTGGGTCCTGGGGAATAGAATCTGGGTCCTTTGGCTTTGCAAGCAAGTGATTTAAGTGCCAAGCCATCACTTCAGTCCAAATAACTAAAAAAAAAAAAAAAACAACAAAAAACAAACAAACAAAAAACTGGTTTGACTTTTTTGTTTGTGTTTTGAGGTAGTGTCTTGCTCTAGTCCAGGCTGACCTGGAATTCACTATGTAGTTTCAGGATGGCCTTGAACTCACAACAATCCTACCTCTGCCTCCCAAATGCTGGGATTAAAGGTGTGTACCACCACACCCTGCTGTGGTTTAACCTTTTTGATTTCTTTTCTGTGCATACTATATATTATTTAAAAATTGTAAGTTCAGGCTCTAAAAGTCAGTAACAACAAAAAGTAAAGACAAAACAAAAAAAGGCTTGGGGACATCTGTGTGGATCCAAATCCAATCAGTTATAGAGCCTATTTTTTGCCTATGTTTGTGTGTTTGTATGCATGTGGGCACACACGCAGGTGTGTGCACTTTCCTGTGGAGGCCAGAGCTTGACTTTGGTTGCCTTCCCTCTCACCCAAAGCTAAAGGATTCAGCTAGCAAGCCTATTGAGCATCTCCTTCTCACCCTCCCCAGCCCTGGGATTAAAAGCATGTGTCATCATGCTGAGCTTTTACTGAGTACTGAGGATCCAAACTCAAGTCTTCTGTACTTTATTGTCTGAGCCATCTCTGTAGTTCCCAATTATAGATTGTCTTGTTTTGTTGTTGTTGTTTTGTTTCTTTTCGAGGTAGGGTCTCACTCTAGTCCAGGCTGACCTGGAATTCACTATGTAGTCTCAGGATGGCCTCGAACTCAGGCGATTCTCATACCTCTGCCTCCTGAGGGCTGGGATTAAAGGCGTGCGTCACCACCATTTTGTTGTTCTTTTATCTTTGGCTCCTGAATACTATGATAAAGAGGTCTGTGCCACCATGACCAGGTTTCATTATGGGCCTTGGGCAAATTTTTCTAAACTGCAATTTTGTCTTCTGGAAAATAGAAAACTATATGCCATTTGGTGACTCTGAGGATAAAATGAAGTAATGCATCTAAAGCACACAGGCCAATGTTGGCTGAAATCCAGCATCTATAATTATTAACTATTTTCTTTATTCATAATGAACCAAGTATGCCAGTAATCCTCAGAGCTCAGGTAGGCACTTAAGACTATGAGCGTGGGATGACATGACAGTTTTATTCATGAACTCACTGTGGCTGTCTGTCACTGCTTGCGTAGGATCTGCACAAGATTAAGCTCAACATTGTCATATATGGTGGAATGGCTCATGAGGCCCCTACTACTCCCTGGGGAGCTATTGGCAGCTAATGCTCACTGGGGGAGGGTGAGAGATTTTCTGCCATAGTGTACCCCTGGTTAAATTCCTGGTGCTCCTACAGTATATAACGTTCCTCCTCCATGCCCAAGCAAGCAACCCTAACTAAATTCAATGGGCCACACAGAAAAAAGACATCAAAATAGAAATGGGACTAGTTGGGAAGAAGGGGTTCAACAAGACGGGATGGGGGACAAGATAAAATAGTGGGTGGTGAATATGACCAAAATACATTCTATACTTTTTATTAAAAATTGTCAATAAATAAAGTAAATAGAACGAGTGTCAGGCTAGGGATGTAACTAGTCAAATGAATGCCCTGGGTTCAACCTCCCCACACTGCCCCAAACAAAAAGTTTTAAAGCCAGGTGTGAACTGGACCAGCCTGGGATATGGTGTGAGATGTTATTAAAAATCCTAAAAATACACACACACACACACACACACACACACACACACACACACACACACACAAATCCTAAACAGGGTGGAGAGATGGCTCAAGTGGTTAAGACGCTTTCCTGTGAAACCTAAAACCCGAGTTGGATTGCCCAGTACCTACGTAAAGCCAGATGCACAAAGTGGCGCAGGCATCTGTAGACCGTGGGCAGTGGCTGGAAGCCCTGGCGCGCCCATTCTGTCTCTCTCCTGTCTCTGCTTGCAACTAACTAAATAAATGAACAGTTCAAAAATTCCTAAGCAGAGAAAGAATGGGTGTCAGCAAATTATTTAGAGCCCCGACCCCAGGGCGCGGGATCCGCAGCGCTCAGAGTGGACGCCTAAACGCCCAGGGGTCGCTCGCTCAGTCGCCAGCGGTCCAGCCGCAGTGTCTGCGGAGGTGCCCGCTCGCAGCCCGGGTCCCCGCAGCGCCGGGAGGTTGCAGGCTGCGCTGTCCGCGGTCGGGTCGTGGGTGCGGGGCGGTCACGTGGCACGGCTACTAGGGGGAGCACTCTCGACTCTGGGGGTCGCGGGGGCGAGGGGAAGGCCGCTTTCAGGGGCTTCTCGCCCGAAGATCCGCGGCGCCCCGGGCGTGCTCGCGGGGGCGGGGCCTGCGCCGGAGCCCCGCCCCGCCCTCTGCGGAGGCCGCGCCCTCAGCCCTGCCGCAGCGCCGCGCGGGCCGGCTCGGGGCCGGGGCGGGCCGGGGCGGGCGGGGCGATGACGTCGCCGAGCGGCCGGCCGCCAGGGAGGCGGGGCGGCGGGGAGGCGGCGGCCCGCTCGGCCCAGGCCAGCCCGCGGCTGCGGCTGTCGGAGCGCTGAGGGCGGCGCGGGGAGCCGGCCAAGTTTGTCCCTCGGTCCCGGCGTGTGCCCGACCTAGCCCAGCCCTCGGCCTCGCCATGGCCCTGGTGCGAGACGCGGAGCCCGCGGCGGGGCCCTCCCGCTGGCTGCCCACGCACGTCCAGGTGACGGTGCTGCGGGCCAGCGGGCTGCGGGGCAAGAGCTCGGGCGCCGGCAGCACCAGCGACGCGTACACGGTGATCCAGGTGGGCCGCGAGAAGTACAGCACGTCGGTGGTGGAGAAGACGCAGGGCTGCCCCGAGTGGTGCGAGGAGTGCTCCTTCGAGCTGCCGCCCGGCGCCTTGGACGGCCTGCTGCGGGCCCAGGAGGCGGACGCGGGCGCGGCGCCCTGGGCCCCCGGCGCCGCCGCCTGCGAGCTGGTGCTCACCACCATGCACCGCTCGCTCATCGGCGTCGACAAGTTTCTGGGTCGCGCTACCGTGGCGCTGGACGAGGTGTTCCGCGCAGGCCGCGCCCAGCACACGCAGTGAGTGGGGCTCGGGGCGCAGGGACGGTTGGAGGCCCAACCGGGCGGGGCTGCTGGCGGATGGGACCCGGCCCTCGCGCTCAAGGACGCAGACCGACCCTGCTAGTTATCTCCTCCCATTTGGGGGGGGGTCCCATACTGGTCTGCGGAAAAGCGGTGGGTCTCGGAAGCCTGGCAGAATTGAAGTCATGGTCAAACCTTGGGTGTAAATCATCCAGGAGTGGGTCCGGGGTTTCGAGCTCTCGAAGGGGAGACTGCACACGCTGTTGGTGCTCAGCTGCTAGGGTAGAGGAAGGTGAGCTGTCACTCTGTGGGGAGACATTGAAGGGAGACGCCTAGCAAGCCTGGAGGTTGCCCAGGACATCCCTGCCTCTGGAATGCCCTTCACACTCCCCCGCCCCCAGCCCTTCTCCCCCATCCCGTCCAGAGTTCCTGGACTGAGGACCTGACGACCTCCTAAGTAAAGGAAGGCAACGCTTGGATAGGTCTTCAAGGGCCCTTCTTGCCCCGTGTGGAGGCAGCAACATGGTTAATACCTAGCAGATCTTTTCCAAGTCACTTCCCTTAGAAAGGCCAGTTTTAATCATTTATTTTGGCAGCGTTTGGCTTTCTCTGGGTTCAGACCAAGCCTTCAAACTCGGAGCACCTTTTCCTGTTTGAGCTTGTACTGATCTGGAAGCCAGTTCCCAGGGCTGGCCACCTGCTTGGGTCACTAGGGTGATTAACTTTGGTGGGAGTCTGTCCTAGGTTGGAGAGGTGCTGGAGATATTTGTTGGTGTCATGGCGGTCAAAGTAAATCCTGGAAGGCTTGCGGGATAGGGATGATCCTTGTATCTGGTGTGACCTAAAGAAAGTAGGATTTGAGCAGAAAAGGATTCAATTTTGAACATTTTTCCAGACACGACTAGGGAAGCCTTTCTGGCTGACTGGCTGTGCCTGGGGTGGGAGCAGGGCAGGTTCCAGGCTGGCCTGTGACCTGACTCTGTCTCCTCTTCCTTGGCTTCTCTCTTCCTTCCCTCATGACTTGCTGTTTGGTTGCTGGGTGTGGGATCATATGGTATAGCTTGGCCCTTGTTTTGTTCTTTTCCTCTCCTTTTCTGTGTCTCCCCATTTCCTGGACCAGGCAGATCAAGTAGCTGGGTGTGGGTGGAATGCTGTCTCCAAGACCTCTTTATTTTAGCCGGTTTTTCACATCATTTCTTCTCTTCCATCCTTCACCCTCTATCTACCATTCAGCTACTCTGACTAGGCTGTTAGATGACTTGAAGTGTATGTGTTAGGGGGGAGTGGACTGCAGTGGACAGAAAAGAAAAATTCTCTAGCTTTCAGGGAAAAAGCTTTATTGACTTTTTTGTTTGTTTTTGTTGTTTTTTGAGGTAGGGTCTCACTTAGCTCAGACTGACGTGGAATTCACTATGTAGCCTCAGGATGGTCTTGAACTCACAGCGATCCTCCTACCTCTCCCTCCCAAGTGCTGGGATTAAAGGTGTGCACCACCACGCCTGGCTATTGATTTCCCCCTCCCCCTCAGTTATTGCTTTTGCTTTCCTCTTGGCCTGGAATCTCTCTGAGTGGCTCTGGCCTAGCTTACAGGTCCAGGTGGGCCTGTTTTAAGCCAAGAAAATGAGCCTGGAAGACTTGCCCCCTCTTGATCTGAAACCTTAATTGACTTTCAGAAGTCATCTTTTCCACAAGCATCGCTCCACACCCACCTAGCTGCCTTTCCTCTGATGCACTGACCTGGGTTATTTATAGTCAGAAAGGCAGGAGGGAGTGTACTTAGGGTGGGCAGAGGAAAAGTCCATGTGTTGGCCTGCTCCCCTAGCCCACTGGGCCTAATAACATGTCCATTGTCAGCCAGGGCTGCCACCTCTGCTCTGGTCCCTTAGGCTCTGAAAGCCACGCCTGGTGGCATTTCCTGGAGCATCCTGGCATGAGCCACTGAAACAGTGAGTCTGCACATTGGCCAGTAGCATAGCCTAGAAGACCAGGGGTACCATTCTCAGCTTCGGGTGATGGTTTAAAAGAACTGTATACGGGCTGGAGAGATGGCTTAGTGGTTAAGGTGCTTGCCTGCAAAGCCAAAGGACCCAGATTCAATTCCTCAGGACCCATGTAAGCCAGATGCACAAGGTGGCTTATGTGCCTGGAGTTTGTTTGCAGCAGTTGAAAGCCCTGGTGTGCCCATTCTGTCTGTCTTCCCCCACCCTAAAATAAATAAAAAGTAAAGAACTGTATTCATATTGAGCTCTAGTAGCTGGCAGTGGTGGTCTCTAGGAATGGGTGGTGGTCCTCTGTCACAAAGAGCCTGACTGGGGGGAAGAGAAGGCTCATGGCTAAGAGAAGGAAGCTGTGAAGTTGCAAGAAACAGATTCTGTTCTCAAGCCTGCCACCTTATGGTGAGGCAGCTGAGTGCTTGGTTGCCTCAGTTTTCTCATCTATAAAATGGGTTAATGTGAGTGATGAAATAGGGATGCAGAGGAAGACAGTACAGATTCTGGGCATGGTAGTGTGTCAGTGAACAGCAGAGATGGTGGGAGGGATGTTTTGGTGACACTGTAAGGCATCTCCTGCTCTAGAAGAGTTGTCATGTGATGAGTGAGATGGTTAAGAACTTAAGTCTGGGAAAATGTCAGGCTCATAGGTTGTGACAGAACTCTGAGTGTTCCCAGCAAAAGGAGCAGCTCTCTAGAGGCCTGTATGCTGCAGCTCTCCGTGGAAGCCTTACCTGGAACTTCCACTGCCCTGTGAGAAAGGCAGGCCGGCACAGGGCAGTCAGATTACTTAGTCAGATTACTTCTGCAAGGGTTGTGATGATTGATCCAATGCCCATCTTTTTTTTTTTCTTTCCCAAACTAGGGTCTCACTCTGGCTCAGGCTGACCTAGAATTCACTATGTTGTCTCAGGGTGGCCTCAAACTCACAGTGATCCTCCTACCTCTGCTTCCCAAGTGCTGGGATTAAAGGCGTGTACCACCATGCCTGGCTCCCAATGCTATCTTTTTTTTTTTTTTTTAATAAATTGCTTTAAAGATTTATTTATTTATTTGAGACAGAGGAGAAGACAGAGAGAGAATTGGCACACCAGGGCCTCTAGCCACTGCATATGAACTTCAAACTCAAGCATCACCATGTGCATCTGGCTTACATGGGACCTGGAGAATCGAACCTGAGTCCTTGGCTTTGCAGGCAGTCGCCTTAACCGCTAAGCCATCTCTCCAGCCCCCCAATGCTATCTTTAAGCCAGAGTATGTACTTAGTTCAGATGGAGCTTGCTCTGGGATGGCTTTGTGTGCTGGTGGCAGCTGAGGTTCTGGCTGCCCTGGTGGCCCCTGAAGGGCCCTTCTTGTTTGTCACTCTTCAAAGGGAGGGGTTTCACTTTGGGCTTCCAAATTTAATTAAAGAGGAAATTTACCCGCTCTCCTCCTCCTCCTCTTCCTCCCCTCTCATCCAAACCCTAACCAAGCCTGACCCTGCTTAGCTGTTGAGATTCGGTGCATTCCGGGTGGTGTGTCTGTAGACTTTCTCCTGTCTTCCTCCCCCATGCTCCTCTCGTTCGCCCCCCCCCCCCCGCACACACACACCAAAATTGAGGATAGAACATAGGCCCTTCGTGTGCTAGGCAAGTGCTTTTCCACTGATCGATCTTCCTATCCTTAAAGAGGAAATTCTTAAAACAAAACTGAACATTGTGATGAGGCACAGGACACTTGAGAGGCTCCTGTAGGGGGCATCCCTTAGCTCAAAGCCATTGTGTAAAAATCCCAAGAGGCTTCTTTCTTTCTGTTTGGTACCTCAGGGTCCCTCCAGCACCCCTCAATGGATGCTAGGTGTCCCTCCCTGGAGGGGAGAGCTCAAGGAGCTGAGCTTGAGGGTCTTTGTTCTCAGTGAGATCAAATGAGGTCATTTGGACATTTAGTTTGCACCCCAGGGGAATGAAGCTGAATGCCTTGGATGGGTGGAGATGAAGCAGCCAAGGTTTTGGAATGGGGAGCTAGGAAGTCTTCCACAAGTCGGTCTGGGTGGGGAGACCTGCTGCTGGCCCTCTGGGCATTTTGGGCACAGGGGTCATAACAGCACCCTGCTGTGTTGAGCACCACATCTGCCTTTTCCCTTTCCACATGGTCTCAGCCCTGAGAGGTAGGGTATGGAGACCCGTCAGACCAGTGGGTAGAGGCTGATCCCTTGGAAAAGCCAAGGCTGGGAGTTTGTCACACCAGGATTCAGCTGTCTTCTTTCATCACCGACAAAAATTCTGGGACCATTCAGTGTTTATTTTGTCCCTCAAGAGGCTCTATCAGTCCCTACCCAGTCGGTTACTGATTACTGTTTTTTGTTTGTTGGTTTGTTTTTTGGTGGTTGCGGGCTGGAGAAGAGAAGTCTTTGGTTATAGAGAACTTAGAACTGAGAGCAGAGGTTGCTTCTGTCTGAACTCCTGATCCTCCTGCTTCCACCTCCCAAATGTTGGGATGGCAGGTGTGCATCACCGCAC
Organism: Jaculus jaculus; assembly: GCF_020740685.1. NCBI lineage: Eukaryota > Metazoa > Chordata > Mammalia > Rodentia > Dipodidae > Jaculus > Jaculus jaculus. Next base: position 62,063,633 of record NC_059107.1, read on the forward strand.
CCAGCTATTGGGAGGGTTTCTGAGGGATTCATTTCATCGCCTAGCCTCCAGACGGCCTGTATATCCACAGCCCCACCAACTTCTTCCCAGTGGGTTCCAGGTGTGACCTGCTCTTTAGCAAGCAGTTAAGGCCAGCGGGGACCTTAGCTCGGGCCCCTGCTTGAACCATAGGCCTGGACTGGAGCCTGGCGTGGGGGTGGGCTCTTGGAAAGGGTGTGGTCATATTCAAAAGTTGTCATTAGGTCATACAAGCTTCATCTGGCTTGGTTAAGGGGCGTTTTTATTTGAGGTTGCTGGAGCAGCAGCACGGGGAGGAGTAGGAAGGGTGACTCTCGGACTGGATGGTTCCTGGCACAGCAGTTTCTCCTTCCTTAACATCTGCCCCTGGCCCTGAGCCCAGGGTGCAAACTAGCAGGTCACCAGGGGCCTGTAGTCAGCCCCCATCTTTGATCCCTCCCTGTAGGCAGTTGGAGCTACCATCCTGTCCTGTGTGACCTTGAGGCCTGTCCTTTGCTTCTTTTTGCTAAGTAGCTGTGGCTGAGCCAGCAGCTCCTATCCTCTTGTTATTGCAGCCACCCAGACACTGTGCCACTCCCTCTGCTGAACTGCTGGTCTGGCCTTCTCCAGATGTTTCCCTTGCACTTCCCCTGTCCCTGTACTGGGGGCTGAAGATTAACACAATGATTAGCACACTGACCAGGAGTTGCAGTCGCTGTGGAAATCAGTCTCCACCCCCTTTCTCATTTCCCTCTTCAGATGTTGTGGCCCTTCTCTACAACACAGCAATAGCAGGGTGTCCTTATGCTGAGTTCTGGAGGTCCTGTGGGGGAAGACAAGACTGGCCACTTTGTTCTTTCTACCTGTCTTCAGGTTGTCTTTCCCTCAGGAGTGAGCTGGGGTCTGGTACATGACTCTGAGGCTCTTTGTGGGGCTGGGCCCAGCCTCTCCTGGACCAGCAGTACGCAAGGCTCCAAGACTGGAGATGCGGTAGAGAGAGGCTCTGTCAGGGCCTTCTGGACCTTTGACTTGACATCAGGTTCTCCCTGGGGAGTGGGAACTTTCAGGGAGGGAAATACAGCTCTTACTCAGGGAGTTGCAGCCTCAGAGGTAGCAGAGAGTTGGGATGTGTGGAAACAGGATGAGGGAAGAGAGGAAAGGACTAACTACTCAGCATTCTGTGAAAGGTGTGGCTCTGTGGTTTCAGTTCAATCCTTGCAGGTAGAAGTTGGGCAAGGAAGAGCTGGCATTTAGGGTCCTGTGTGTATTACAGAGTTTCTGTGAGATAGGGGTACAGGTACTGGGAAAGGAAAGGCTTTCTGCAGACCAGAGGGCAAGCTCACCCAGACATTTCCAGAGCTCCCAGGCAAAGGCCAAGAACGGGCCTCCTCAGGAGGAACATCCTCCTGCATTTGAAGAAAGCACTAATGGGAACCCTAAGGGTGTTTGGGATAGATAGGCCGCTGGGGTTGACTGTGGTCAAGGCTGACCTGTTTTTTTTAATTTTTTAAGTTTTAATTTCTTGTTGATAGCTTTCATAAGTATAGAAAATAAAACCATAAATATAGACAAAAATTTTCACTTCCTCCATTGACATTGCCCCCTCTAAGAGCTCCATCAAATCTCTTCCCTCTTCTAATTGGTCTTTTATTTTGATGTCTTCATCCATTCATCCTATTATGAAGGTCTTATGTAGGTATTTCTGGTATTGTGAGGTCATGAATATTAAGACAGACCATTTTGTGTCTGGAAAATTTCATTATAAGCAGTCCTAACCTTCCTTTGGCTCTTGTTTTTGGTTTTTAAAGGTAGGGTCTCTAGCCCAGGCTAACCTGGAATTCACTGTGTAGTCTCAGGGTGGCCTCGAACTCATAGCAATCCTCCCACCTCTGCCTCCTAAGTGCTGGGATTAAAAGCATGTGCCACCATGCCTGGCTGATATTTTTGTTTTGTTTTGTTTTCTGAGGTAGGGTCTCGCTGTAGCACAGGCTACCCTGGAATTCACTATGTAGTCTCAGGGTGGCCTCGAACTCACAGCCATTCTCCTACCTACCTCTGCCTCCTGAGTGCTGGGATTAAAGGTGTGCACCACCACACCCGGCTTTTACATTTTTTCCGCCACCTCTTCGACAATGAACCCTAAGCCTTGGAGGGTGTGATAGAGATGTCTCAGTGCTGAACACTCCAGTGTTACTTATCAGCACTATGGTGAGTTTTGAGTCACCCCAGTGGTAAGTGCCATCTGAAAAGAGAAGTTTCTCTAACTACAAGTGAGAATAGCATTAATATATAAGTGTAAACATTTTTTAAAGTGCTTACAGTACAGTTTGGTGGACATAATATATGGATTTAACGTAGACAATAGCTTCTCTAGGGCTCATGACCTTCCCAGCCATAGACTTTTGACTAGGTTTTCAGTACCCCCCCTCCTGTAGAGCAGGCCTCCAGTCCAATTAGAGAGCTGTTGGTTTCCCCTATAACAGACATGTGATTATTGCACCAGTTGGCACATTTAGCCTGGCCAGCCATTTTGAGGAGTCAGGTTGGATAGCCTTTGGAGAGCCCATCAGCCTCCCCAGTATTGCTCCAGGGTAAAGCATGTAATATTGTCCCGGTGGATTCTTTTATTTTTTCGAGGTAGGGTCTCACTCTAGCCCAGCCTGACCTGAAACTCACTATGTAGTAGTCTCAGGGTGGCCTCAAACTCACAGCAATCCTCCTACCTCTGCCTCCCAAGTGCTGGGATTAAAGGTGTGCACCATCACGCCCAGTTCTTCCCCCCCCACCCGCCCCCCCCCGCACTTTGGTTTTTCGAGCTAGGGTCTCACTCTGGCCCAGGCTGACCTGGAATTTACTCTGTAGTCTCAGGCTGGCCTTGAACTCAGGGTGATTCATCTACCTCTGCCTCCCAGATGCTGGGATTAACGCATGTGCCACCACGTCTGGCCTTAATTTAATTTGTTTTGAGAGAGAGAGAAAAAAAAATCAGCAGAGAGAGATAAAATGGGCTTGCCAGGGCCTTTAGTCACTGTGAATGAACTCTAGATGTGTGGTCCCCCTTGTACTCATGTGTGACATTGTGTGTTTGTGTCACTGTGCATCTGGCTTATGTGGGACCTGCAGATTCAAACATGAGTTCTTAGGCTTCATTGGCAAGCACCTTAACCACTAAACCATCTCTACAGCCCTAGATTCTTTGTTTAAAAATATATTTACTTGTTTATTTGAAAGACAGGGGCAAGAGGCAGATAGAGAATGAGCCTGCCAGGGTCTCTAGCCACTGCAAATGAACTTCAGAGGCATGCGCATGCACCTGGCTTACATGGGTACTGGGGAACTGAACCTGGATTCTTATGCCTCGCAGACAAGTGCCTTAACCACTAAGTCATCTCTCCAGCCTGGTACTTATGGATTCTCTATATTGTTTTGTTGGCCTTATGTGGGTACTGGGGAATCTAACCCAGGCCTTAACTGCTGAGCCGTATCTCCACCCCTTTTTCTATTTATTTACAAGGACAGAGAGAGAGACAGAGAGAGAGAAAAGAAGGAATGAGAGAAGAGAAAATGAGAATGAATGGGTACACCAGGGCTACGTTGTGCATCTGACTTTACATGGGGACTGGGGAATCTAATCCAGTTTGTCAGGCTTTACGTGCAAGTGCCTTTAACTGTTGAGCCCAGCCCAAACCTTTTCCCTTAACCATGACACCATACTGTCCACCTTGGTCCCCTGCCCTACTCTGCATAGGACCATGTGCTCAGTAGCAGCCCTGCCAAGATCTCCTCTCTCTCACACACACAGATCTTGGGGTTGGCCTTGGAGACCTGCCTCTCCTGGTGAAGTGCTCCATTTGTAGGGTGAATAGAATTGGTCTGTGGTTCCAATCTCTCCCTGGGGATGAGAGTGTTACCTGCCTTGTGTTCTTCGGGGGTGGAGTGAGCCCTGGGAAACTCTTTAAGCTCCAGTTTCCCACCCAGAGGCTTGGATGGGCCCACACGTATGTCCTTGACCTTTCCCAGGATGTCTCAGGCTTGCTTGAGCTGACAAACCCACAAAGATGTGGCTCTCTGCTATTTGTTTTCCTTTCTTCCCCCCAACATCCAGGAAGGCATTCATGGGCACCATTGTGCTTAGGCTGGTGCTGGAGGCTGGAGGGGGAAAAGGGAAAGAAAATGGGCAGCCCCTTCTGTAGGGCAGAAATGTGTTTGAGAGAAGACTTAACAGGAAGGCAGTTGCCTAGCTAAGCCTAGTATATACAGCCCCAGAGGAAAAAAGGATCCAAGAAGGGAGTTCGAATCAAGGGTGGGCTTCCTGGAGGTGGCGGGTAAGGTCATATGGGGTCTGGTGACCTGGAAGCAGGGAAAGGGCTCTGTTAGAAGTGGAAGTTGGGTGATGGGTTTTTAAAAAAAATTTTTAAATTTAATTTATTTGAGAGAGAGACAGAATGGGCACACCAGGGCCTTCAGCCTCTGCATATGAATTCCAGATGCATGTGACCCCTTGTGCATCTGGCTTACATGGGTCCTGGGGTATCAAACCTGGGTCCTCAAACTTTGTAGGCAAGCGCCTTAACTGCTAAGCCATCTCTCCCACCCAGGGGTGGTGCGTCTTGTTTACACCTAGCTGCCACCTTGAGTCACCTAGACTCCTCTCTGCATGGGCAGCCAGTATTACCAGCTCTCAGGTAACCTTCCAAAGTTATTTCCTGCTTTTACCAGCAAATACACAACATATTTTTGTTCCCCACGCTCTTTGCCCAAATGCAACATTCTTCACATGGGGTTCTGTACCATGTTCTATGACCTGCCTCACTTTCCCACACATGAAGTTATTTTTTGTGTTGGTCTGTCATGAAACACTGGTTGTGGAGGATGAATGGATACCATTTAGCTCTCTGACTTCTGTGTGGCTCAAGGATCCTGTTTGGAGTGAACACAAACATGGGGGCATACTGAGGAGAGGGTAGGTTAGATAGAAATTCTTCCTTCTTCCCCAGCTGTGACAACCCTCTGGGACAGATCATCTTTCCAGCCCCCTCCTTCCACCTGGCAGGGACATCACTGTTTAGTTCCAGCTGTTTTGATCCTATGGGCCAATGACAGCTTATAAAAGCCTTTGACAGACAATAAACCCAAATCTTTATGTGGAGCTGACCTATTTTTCAGCGTGCCCTCCTAGTATTACCTCATTTTGTTCTTCCCTGAGGGCAACAGGGTGACCCCCATCTCCACAAATGTGGAAACTGGGGTCTTAGGGAATTGAAGTGACCTGTTCAAGGTCATGTGGCTTGTTAGTGGCAGCCAGATTCCTGACCCCAAAGCCCAGTGTGCTTTCGCCGGCATTATGCTGCCAGCCCTGCATACCTGCTGCTGCTGTCTGTGGTGGCTAGACCTGCCTTCTGGCATTTTTATAGCTTTTTCTCATGTGGGTGAGCATGGGGCCCCAGCTTCTTCTGAGGCCAGCTGACAAGGACAGACCTTTGGAGCCAACAGCAGTGGGACAAGGATTAGAGTAGAGTTTATGCTGAGGAAGTGGGGGTGGTGAAGCTGGGCTTGACTGGGGCTAGGGGGGGATGAGAGCCATGGGGTAACTAGTGAATTCCAGTCTGGACCTCGTCCAAGGGTTGACACTGCCAGGTCTGGCATGGAGCCTAAGCAGGTGATAAGATTAGTCTCTATTTCTGATAAGAGGCCCTATCCTGTGCTGAGATTGTCTGGCTTGCATTTTAGCTGAGGAGACCAAGCCAAAGGGTTCATTAGGTTGTTCTTTTTTTTTTTTTTTTTTTTTTTTTTTGGTTTTTCGAGGTAGGGTCTCACTCTGGTCCAGGCTGACCTGGAATTAACTCTGTAGTCTCAGAGTGGCCTTGAACTCACGGCGATCCTCCTACCTCTGCCTCCCGAGTGCTGGGATTAAAGGCGTGCGCCACCACGCCCGGCTTCATTAGGTTGTTCTTATTGGGGGACATGGGTTGGCCCAAGCCACCCCACCCCATCTGCTTGCATGGGGATTTGGAAGGTAAAGAAGGCAACAGGGATGGAGGAGACTGGAGAAAAAGGCCTTTCAGTTTTAGCTGTTGCCTCTTTCTCTTTTTATTCATGTGTGTATGAAGGTGTGCATACATACATGTGTGCATGTCTTCATGTTTGTGGGAGCACGTGTGTGAGCATGTGCACATGCACACATGCATGGAGACCAGAAGTCAATGTCAGTTGTCTTCCTCTCCAGCTTACTTACTGAGACACAGTCTCACACTTGAATCCAGAGCTTATGGCTACTCCATCATCCCATGTGTTTGCCTCTGGAGAGCTGGCATTATAGGCAGGCTGCCACACTCACCTGGCATTCAGATGGGTGCTAGGGATTTGAACTTCACTATGGCAAGCCCTTTACCCTAAGTCATCTCAACCTTTCTTCCTGATTTTATATATTTTATCACTCCCCTCCACCCCCATTTTGCAGCAGTAAATGGCTTTTTAAAGTCAGAGGCAGGATGGGATACAGGCCTCCTGTTTTTCAGTCTACCAGGGCTTTTCCACACTGCCCTTAAAATCAGTTTTTCAGGGTTGGAGGGACGGCTTAGCAGTTAAGGCACTTACCTGCAAAGCCAAAGGACCCAAGTTCAATTCCCCAGTACCCACATAAGCCAGATGTACAAGGGGGTGCATGCATCTGAAGTTCGTTTGCAGTGACTAGAGGCTCTGGCACACCCATTCTCTCTGTGTCTATCTCCTCTCTCTATGCTTGCAAATAAATAAACTAATTTAATTTAATTTAAAAACAAGAATTTTGGTGATGAAGGGAAGGCTTAGTGGTTAAGGTGTTTGCCTGCAAAGTCAAAGGATCCATGTTCAATTCTCCAGGACCCACATATGCCAGATATAAAGGGAGTGTATGCATCTAGAGTTTGTTTGCAGTGGCTAGGGGCCCTGGTGTGCCCATTCTCTCTCTGTCTGTCTCCCCTCTCTCTCTTTGCTTGCAAATAAATTAATTAAATTAAGAAAACAGAATTTTGGGGATAGAGGGATGGCTTAGTAGTTAAGGCATTTGCCTGCAAAGCCAAAGGATCCTGGTTCGATTCTCCAGGACCCACATAAGCCAGATGCACAAGGGGGCACGTGCATCTAGAGTTCTGTTTGCATTCGCTGGATACCCTGGTGCGCCCATTCTTTCCGACTATCTCTCATTAAATAAATAAAATATATTTTAAAAATCAGTTTTTTGGCTAGAGAGATGGCTTAGCAGTTAAGGTGCTTACCTGCAAAGCCAAAGGACCCAGGTTCAACTCCCCAGTACCCACATAAGCCAGATGATAACACAAGAGGGTGCACACATCTGTAGTTCGTTTGCAGTGGCTGGAGGCCGTGGTGTACCCATTCTCTTCCTACCTGCATATTTCTGTATCTATCTTTCTCTCTCAAATAAATAAATAGGAATATTTTTTTTAAATCAGTTGTTTTTTTTTTCTCAATTTTTATTAACATTTTCCATGATTATAAAAAAATATCCCATGGTAATAACCTCCCTCCCCCAACCATAAAAATCAGTTTTTAAAATTTGTCTTTTAGGACTAAAGTTGAGTCCTTCCAATTCCATTTCTTTTTAAAAATTTATTTATTTGAGAGAGAGAGAGAAAGTGACAGATAGAGTATAGGCGCATACCAGGGCCTCTAGCCACTGCAAATGAACTCCAGATACATGTGCTGCCTTGTGCCTCTGGCTTTATGTGGGTACTGGAGAATTGAACATGGGTCCTTAGGCTTTGCAGGCAAGCACCTTAACTCTTAAGTTGCCTCTCCAACTCCTATTTCTTTTTCTTTTTTTGAGGTAGGGTCTTGAACCCAGGCTGACCTGGAACTCACTTTGTATCCCAGGCTGGCCTCAAACTCACAGCGATTCTTCTACCCTCTGTCTCCCAAGTAGTGGGATTGAAGGCATGCACCATTATGCCTTGCCTTGCCTTTTTCCTTTTCCTTTCCTCTTCTCCTTCCTTCCCTTTATTTTCTTTTCTCTCTTCTCTCCTCTCCTCTTTTCTGCTCTCCTCTTTTCTTTTCTTTCTTTTGAGGTAGGGCTTCCCTGTGTTTCCCAGACTGGCCTGGAAATCCTGGGCCCAAGTGGTACTCCTGCTTCAGTCTTCTGAACTGGTGGGACTGCAGCAGGCACCGGTACACTAGCTAGAGGTGTTTTATATATTGGGTCCTGTTTTAGTTAGCTTTCTCATCATTGACCAAGTAGCTGAGACACAGCTTCAGGGAGGGTACTTTCAGAGGTTTCAGGTTAAGGTTGGCTGCCCCATTACTTTGGGCTTCTTGTGGTGAGGCAGAATATTTTTGTGGGGGAGACTGTGGTGGCAGAGGCTGCCTATCTCTGGCAAAGAGAACAGAAAGGAACCAGGGACAAGGTGGCCTTTGAAAAACAAAAACAAAGACATGCACTCGAGTCGACTTCTAGCCACCTTCCAGTAATGTCATCAAAGTTTTTATGATATAGTCAATCATAGTGGGGACCAAGCCTTCAACACATGAACCCTTTGGGGGACACTTATATTCTAAACTGCAACAGGTCCTGTCCTGGGCCATGAAGGATGAAAGGTGACTGAATATTGGCCCAGGCTGTCATTAGCAGGGGAGTCCAGGGTGGAGTGGCTCTAGCTGCAAGGGTATCAAAAAGGGGTCTCCACAGAAAGCTTCCCCCCTGTCCCCCCTGCCTTTCCATTGCTTCTGGGTCAGGGTTTTGCTATGAAGCCTAGGCTGTTGTTATATTTGGGTTCTTCCTATATCCACTGCCTAGGTGCTGAGATCAGAGGTATGTACCACCATACCTCAGTTTCAGAGTTTTATTGTTTTAAGACAGGGTCTCATGTAGCTTAGGATGGTCTATATCTAAATCATGTTGACAAGAATGACCTTGGACTTAAGTTTTTGTTTTGCTACTCCTCTTCTTTTCTTTTTTTTTTCCTGGTCCTCCATTTTCTTTTTTTTTCTTAAATTTTTGTTAGCATTTTCCATGATTATAAAAAAAAAAAATCCCATGTTAATTCCCTCCCTCCCCCCACACTAGTTTGTTTTTTGGTTTTTTGAGGTAGGGTCTCACTCTGGTCCAGGCTGACCTGGAATTAACTCTGTCATCTCAGGGTGGCCTTGAACTCATGGCGATCCTCCTACCTCTGCCTCCCGAGTGCTGAGATTAAAGGCGTGCGCCACCACGCCCGGCTGGGCTACTCTTCATTTTTATTTTATTTTGTTTTTTCCAAATTTTTATTAACAACTTCCATGATTATAAAAAATATCCCATGGTAATACCCACCCCCCAACTTTCACCTTTCAAACTCCATTATCCATCATAGCCCCTCCCCTTCTCAATCAGTCTCTCTTTTATTTTGATGCCATGATCTTTTCCTCCTCTTATGATGGTCTTATTTAGGTAGTATCAGGCACTGTGAGGTCATGGATATCCAGGCCATTTTGTGTCTGGAGGGAGTACGTTGTATAGAGTCCTACCCTTCCTTTGGCTCTTACATTCTTTCCACCACCTCTTCCGCATTAGACCCTGAGCCTTGGAAGGTATGATAGGGATATTGCAGTACTGAGCACTGCGTTCACTTCTTTGCAGCAACATGATACCTTCTGAGTTGTCCCAAGGTCACTGCCATCTGAAAAGAGAAGATTCTCTACCAAAAGAGTGGCATTAATATAAGGGTATGAACATTAACAGAAGTGCTTACTGGGCAGTTTGATAAGCATAGTATATACATTTAGCCAGACAGCAGCAGACATTACACACCTAGGGCTCATGACTACCCCTGTTTTAAGTTTTCAGTATCAGGGATATATTCCCTCCCATGGAGCGGGCCTCCAGTCCACTTAGAGGACAGTTGGTTTCCACCATGATAGATGTGCCACTATTGCACCTGTTGGCTCATTTGGCCTGGATGGCCAAATATAAGGCTTGCAGTGTCCACTGTTGACTATCTTCACTGTTGATTTCTATTTCTCCAATTGAACTCTGTGCAGAATGGCTTCTTCCAGCTTTCTGTCAGCTGGTCTACATGGAAGGTTATTAGCTCAGCTCCACAAGGATTTCTCAGTGGCTTTGCAAGCCAAGTATGTGGAGTTGTCAGCAATATGGTCTTACCATCTATTCCTGGTGGGAAACCAAGGGCCTCAGCAATGGCCAAATGAATTTTTGGATTGTTTTTTCTATTTCTGTGAAGAATGCCATTGGAATTTTGATGGGGATTGCATTAAATGTGTGGATTGCTTTTGGTAAGATTGCCATTTTCACAATATTGATTCTTCTGATCCAGGAAGAAGGGATGTTTTTCTGTTTCCTAGTGTCTTCTGCAATTTCTTGCATGAGTGTTTTTTTTTTAATTTTTATTAGCATTTTCCATGGTTATAAAAAGAATCCCATGTTAATTCCCCCACACACACTTTCCCCTTTGAAATTCTATTCTCCATCATATTACCTCCCCATTACAATCATTGTACTTACATATAACAATATCAACCTATTAAGTACCCTCCTCCCTTCCTTTCTCTTCCCTTTATGTCTTCTTTTTAACTTACTGGCCTCTGCTACTAAGTATTTTCATTCTCACGCAGAAGCCCAGTCATCTGTAGCTAGGATCCACATATGAGAGAGAACATGTGGCGCTTGGCTTTCTGGGCCTGGGTTACCTTACTTAGTATAATCCTTTCCAGGTCCATCCGTTTTTCTGCAAATTTCATAACTTCATTTTTCTTTACTGCTGAGTAGAACTCCATTATATAAATGTGCCATATCTTCATTATCCACTCATCAGTTGAGGGACATCTAGGCTGGTTCCCCTTCCCAGCTATTATAAATTTGAGCAGCAGTAAACATGGTTGAGCACATACTTCTAAGGAAATGAGATGATTCCTTCGTATATATGCCTAGGAGTTGCATGACTGTTTTAAAGTTTCATTGTAGAGATTCTTTACTTCCTTGGTTAGGTTTATTCCAAGGTATTTTATTTTCTTTGATGCAATTGTGAATGGGAGTGATTCTCTGACTTCATCTTCTGTGTGTTTGTTGTTAGTATATAGGAATGCTACTGATTTCTGTGTATTATTTTATATCCTGCTACATGGCTGTAGGTGTTTATCAGCTCTATCAGTTTGCTGGTAGTCTTTAGGGTCCTTTATATATAGAATCATGTCATCTGCAAATAATGATAACTTGATCTCTTCCTTTCGAACTTGTATCCCTTTTATGTGCATCTTTTGCCTTATTGCTATGGCTAAGACTTCCAGTACTATATTAAGTAAAAGTGGGGTCAGTGGACACCCTTCCCCTATCTTGTTCCTGATTTTAAATGTGGAAAAACTTCCAGTTTTTCCCCATTTAGTAATATGTTGGTTGTAGGCTTGTCATAAATAGCCTTTATTATATTGAGATATGTTCCTTCTACTCCCAGTCTCTGTAGGACTTTTATCATGAAGTTATGTTGGGTTTTGTCAAATGCTTTTCTGTGTCTAATGAGATAATATGTGATTTTTGTCTTTCAATCCATTTATATAATGCATTGCATTTATCAATTTGCATATGTTGAATCATCCCTGCATCTCTGGGATAAAGCCTACTTGGTCAGGGTGAATGATCTTTCTGATATATTCTTGTATTCTGTTTGCCAATATTTTGTTGAGAATTTTTGCATCTATGTTCATGAGGGAGATTGGTCTATAACTTTCTTTTTTTGTTCTATCTTTGCCTGGTTTTGGTATCAGGGTGATGCTGGCTTCATAGAAGGAGTTTGGTAGAATTCCTTCTTTTTCTATTTCCTGGAAAAGCTTAATAAACAATGGTGTTAGCTCTTCCTTGAAGGTTTGGTAAAATTTAGCAGTGCCATGCTAAAACCTCAAGATTACCAGATCCAACCTAAAATGAGATGTTGTCCTGCTATTTATCTGTAATCCCAGTATGCCTAGAGCAAGAAGGGTGACAGAAAGTGGAGAATTACATAGAGGCTCACAGGCCAGTTAGCCTGGCAAATGCAGAGAGTGAACAATGAGAGACCCTGCCTCAGACAAGGTAGAAAGTGAGGACCAACACCTGAAGTTGCTCTCTGACTTCTATACATGTGCTGTGGCATGTATGCACTTGTGTGCACACACATAATACACACACACACACACACACATACACACAAAACCTTTGTGTGAGATGCTGGGTTCCATCTCTAATAGGTATATGTGCGTTGTAGCCCTGGCTTCCTGTGGTTGCACATGCCTGTAATCCCAGCACTGGGGAGGCTCAAAGGCAGGAAGCCCATAGTATAAAATCACACACACACACAAAAACACTTTGTGGGGCTGGAGAGATGGCTTAGGAGTTAAGGTCCCTGCTGGCAAAGCCAAAGGACTCAGGTTCAGTTCCCCAGTACCCATGTAAGCCAGATGCACATAGTGGTACATGCATCTGGAATTCATTTACAGTGGCTAGGAGGCCCTGGTGCATCCATTCTCTCTCTACCCATCTCTCCCTCCCTCTCTCAAATAAATAAATAAAGGGCTGGGGAGATGGCTTAGCAGTTAAGGCACTTGCCTACAAAGCCAAATGACCCAGGTTCAACTCCCCAGGACCCACGTAAGCCAGATGCACAAGAGGGTGCATGCATCTAGAGTTTGTTTGCAGTGGCAGGAGGTCCTGGCATGCTCATTCTTTCTCTCTCTCTCTACCTGTCTATTTCTGTATCTCTCGCTCTCTCTCAAATAAATAAATAATAAATAAATAAACAAAATAAAAACTTTTGTGATGTAGTCTGTCCCTTCCACCTAGAATGTCTCGTCCTTTCCCACCTCCCTATCCATACCGATGTCTGATGGAAGAACTTGGCCATTTGTCCTGTGACTTTGGAGGTAGATCCTCATTTATCTCAATTTTCTGATCCCTGGACAGTAGATGTCTTGGCATGAGCCCTTTCCAGGTGAACTGCTAACTTCTTGCATCACCCTAGGGAGGCCTAGTCTCAGCTGTAGGTTAGAAGTTCCCATTGTTATATGAACAAATGTGTACTTATCCCAGATAGGGCACCAGTGATAGACCAAAGAAATGATCCCATCCAAGTCCATTTGGTGAACCAAAGAGGTTTTCTTTTTTTCAGGGGGAGGATTTGAGGTAGGGTTTTACTCTAGCCCAGGCTAACTTGGAATTCACTATGTAGTCTTAGGGCAGACCAATGAATTTTTTGGGCTTTCCTATAGGAGCATGGGTGAGGGCTTACTTGTAGGAGCATGGGAGACCCCAGTCAGCTGCACCACCTAAAAGTCTTACTCCAACATGGGTTATAACACACTAAAGCTACGTAGTTAAGAGTTCCCCCTTTAGTTAACCTTCCACCTCTTATCTACTCTAGCACCTTGCAAGACCATGTGCAGCTGTGGAAATACTCCATGCAGCTGGGGTGAGAAGGTGGGAGACGAGGTGTAGCTAGATCTCTAGCGAGGATCTTAGACTCTCCCCTCCTTCCTCCTACAAGGGAGTGTTAATGGGCCCAATCTTGTGATGTGCCGCCAGTCCCTGCTGCTACAGTTTGCTGATGGTACTGGCCATGTTGAGTCTGGAGGAGTGTTCCGCAGCACTGGTCAGCCTTTCCTTGATGGCTTTGGTGTCTGTTGTACATTCCTGACTCTGTCTTCTCTTCCCTATCCACAGGACTCTCACACGGGAGGCAGTCTCAATCATTGGGATGGCAGGTAGCTGCAGCTTTCTTCGGTGGTAGGAAAGGCCAGTCTTGACCCTTAGTTTTCACTTTGCTGATTAAAAATCTATCCTGCCGAGCCGGGCGTGGTGGCACATGCCTTTAATTCCAGTACTCGGGAGGCAGAGGTAGGTGGATCGCTGTGAGTTCAAGCCCACCCTGAGACTGCACAGTGAGTTCCAGGTCAGCCTGGACTAGAGTGAGACCCTATCTCAAAAAATAAAAAATAAAAAAATCTATCCTGCCTCATGGTACTCTCTGACATGTCATTGAAGGCTTGTAGGCTTTTTGGAGAGCAAGATACATTTATACAGCAGTGCTTAAGTGGCTGGGGCCAGGCAGATCTGGGGGCGGGACATGTTATAATCAGGTGTGTCTCATTGTGTTTACCAGAATTTGCTGCTTTGAAAATTCTTTTTTTCTTTTTTTTAGAATTTAGAAAGACTTTATTAGATTGAGAGAAGGGAAAAGGAGAAAGTACAGAGAGCTCCTGCCCATGAGAGGGTTTTTGAGACATGTCCTGCTATGTAACCGTAGGTGTTGTGAAACTCACTGTGTAGACTGGGCTGGCCTCCAACTTGCATTGATCCTCCTGCCTCTGCCTCCCAAGTGCTGGGATTAAAGGCCCAGCTTTCTCTTTGTCTTTAATGTTCTTCAGCTGCCTTCTGAGGATCTATAGGTGACTTCTTTTCTATTTGCCCTGCTAGTATCCTGTGTATCAGCAATTTGGCTAGACTAGCTGGCCAGCAAACTCCAGGGATCCTTCTGTCCCCGCCTCCAAGCCCTGGGATTACAGGTGAGCACCACCATCCATGCTTTTATGTGGGAGCTGGGGATCTGAACTCAGTTCCTCATGCTTCCGTGACAAGGAGTTTTCCTACTGAGTGATCTCCTCAGCCCCTGCTAAGGGGCATTTTAACTGTCTTTGCCCCAGGACTGAGTTTGGCTCCCCCGTGAACATGGCATGTCCTTTGACCCCCCCCCCCCAGGTTCCCAGCAGGAGGTTACTGTTCACTAGCTGATTTAAAGTATGTTTTTGGAGAAATAAACTTCAATTGGTGCATGCAGTGGATAAGAAGTTGGAGTGTGTGGTATCAAAATAGCTTCCACTCCCCAGCAGACAGGTATCCTGCCCCCCATATTCCCCCATCACCTTCCTTGGCACGCAGGGTGTTTGAAGGTCAGGCTGCTCACTAAGGCATGATGCGGAGTTTCGAGTGCCTTGGGATGGCTCCTTGGCTCCCTACTGTTGGTCAGACCCTGTGTGACCTTGGGCAGGAAGTGGCAGCAATATTTGTCTTCTGCATAAAGCTCTCAGCAGAGGCAAGGTGGGGAGGCCTGGCCTTCTGCTGAGCTGGCTCCCCTGAGCATTCTCAATGATGGTCTCCTTTGACATCTGTAGCCCATGGACCTTTCCTTAGAATAAGGTCTATAATAGACAGGGTTGCAATCACTGTACAACAAAGATACTGAAGTACAGTTGTCAGAAGATTAAAATGTTACTGAAACATGTGTAGTGGTCAGAGTTAAAAGCTTGTAGTTCACAACAGTGGTAACCATAGACATTTATTATTTATTTTGCTTGTTTTTGAGGTAGGGTCTCAGTCTAGCCCAGGTTGATTGGAACTCACTCTGTAGTTCCAAGTGGGCCTCGAACACGTGGCAGTCTCTGCTCTGCCCCCCACCCCCTGCCAGTGCTGGGAAGGTATATGCTACTACAGCCAGCTACCATAGATATTTGTGACAGCTGTAAATTCATATGAAAAGATCTAGTTTCTTTGAATAACAAACATACTACTATGCTATTATGCTGTTAATGTAACAAAAATTCATTTTTAGATGCCATGCTAAATTTCAGTGTGTGATTATAGATAGGACTTGAAGATGTAAACGAATTTCTTCTGTCTAACAAATACCCTCACCTCCCAGCTCTAGAGAAATAAGGAGAGGACTGGATTCCTCTGTGGGTAGAGATGAGGGAGTAACACTTATTTATTACACTTCCAGAGGGTGGCAGCACAGTGTAATGACCAAGGTACCAGGACCACGGTTCAAATCCTGACTCGCCCACTTCCCAAATAAGTAATAACATCCCGGGCAACTTCTGTACTGCAGTGTCATACCTGTTAGGTATGAGAGGTGACACATGCATGCCAGCCCCTGTCCTGAGTGCCCCACATATAATTTGATAAGTCCTAATAGTGATCTGGGGACAAAGCATAGGTGTTAGTTACCCACACTTGATAGGTAGATAAGAAAACAAACATAGACATGTTAGCTCACCTGCCCAAGGTCTCAGAGGCCTTACCCATGCAGCCTAGCTGCTTGGGTCATGCTTATTCACCATTCACTGTCTGTCTGCATCTCGACCTCACACGGATATTCAGGGTCAGTGCAATACTTAGTTCAGTGAAGCTTAATGAAAGGCTGAAGTTGGTAATGGTGGTAAGATTAGTGGATCTCAGGGCCAAGTGATGGGCTGGAGAGGGGTCAGCTCCTGACTTCCTCCATTCCTGAATCTGGGCACGTCCTAGATCTGCCTGCACATCTTTTCTCTGGGTCAGTGGATTGTTAGCTCCCAGTTAAAGACTGGTGGTTTGAATGTAAATATCCCCTGTGGCCTCAAGCATTTGTGTTTAAGCTTCCTACTTAGCCCCCAGCAGGTGGAGCCCTGTTGGAGGAGGTGTGTCACTAGGGAAGGATCTTGAGTCTAGTCTAGTACTGTGTGTTTAGAACCAGCTCACTATTGCTGTTCTCTTTTTAAAAATTAATTAGTTTATTTGAGAGAGAGAGGAAGAGAAAAGGCAGGTAGAGAATGGGCACACTAGGGCCTCTAGCCTCTGCAAACAAACTTCACATGCATGTTCTGCCTTGGGTCCTGGGGAATTGAACTTGGGTCCTTTGCCTTTGCAGGTAAATGCCTTAACCACTAAGCCATCTTTCCAGCCCTGATTTTTTAAAAATTATTTTATTTATTTATTTTAGAGAGAAAGAAAGAGAGAATGGACACACCAGGGCCTATAAATAGCCACTGCAAACAAACTCCAGACGCATGTACCCCCTTGTGCATCTGGCTTATGTGGGTCCTGGGGAATTGAACCAGTGTCCTTAGGTTTCATAGGCAAATGCTTTAACTGCTAAGCCGTTTTCCCAGTCCCAGCTCTGATTTTTTTTTACTGACAGTTTCCATAACTATAGACAACAAACCATTGTAATTCTCCCCTCACTTACCCTTTGCAACTCCACTCTATATGATAGTCCCCTCCCCCTGCCTCAATCTGTCTTATTTTGATGTTATCTTCTTTTCCTTCTGTTATGAAGATCTTGTGTAAGCTCTGTGAGGTCATGGATATCCAGGCCATTTTGTGTCTGGAGGAGCACGTTGTAAGGAGTCCTACCCTTCCTTTGGCTCTTACATTCTTTCTGCCACCTCTTCCACAATGGACCCTGAGCCTTGGAAGGTGTGATAGAGATATTTCAGGGCTGAGCACTCCTCTATCGCTTCTTCTCAGCACCATGGTTCCTTCTGAGTCATCCCAAGGTCGGTCACTGCCATTTGAAAAGAGAAGCTTCTCTAACCAAAAGTGAGAGAAGCATTAATATATGGGTATAAACATTAAGAAAAGTGCTTTCTGGGCAGTTTGGTGAGCATAGTACATACATTTAGACAGACAACAGCAGACATTAAACCCCAGAGCTCATGACTTCCCCTGTCATAGTGAAATATTTTTTTTCTTCCCATAAGCTGCCAGAGTCAGGCATTTTGTCCCAACAAGGTAACTGTTACCAAGATAATTCCACTTTAGAACTCCACCCCTATCCCACCATGTTCTCTGTCACTGGGATTATAGAGAGGAGGCTGAGGGCTGAATTCCAAGTCCATACCTGACCTTCTGAACTTTGTCAGTGAGATGGGCTTGGGGAGGATCTTCAGCTAAAGAGGGGCCCTTGGAGAACTTCCTGACAGCCTGCACTCCCAGGAATTCTGGCCCTTGATGGTCACTGGGTAGAGGATGGGGTCAGAATAGAACCTTAGTTCCTTTTTTTTTTTTTTTTGTTTTGACATAGGGTCTCACTCTAGCCCAGGTGGACCTGGAATTCACTATGTCATCTCAGGGTGGCCTTGAACTCACAGCAGTCCTCCTACCTCTGCCTCTCAAGTGCTGGGATTAAAGGCGTGCACCACGCCCAGCAAACCTTGGTTCCTTTTAGGGACTTCTCAGGGCTCTGTGTCATGATATCATGAAAGCCCTATGAAGGGGAGATATGCCCTTTGTATTTTATCCCTATGCCTCTTTAGGGGCCTGTAATGTGTGTTCAGGCTTTTTCCAGCCCCTCTCAGGGTGATCAGAGGTGGAAGTACTTGTATTCAATTTTCTGAGAGATGTTGAACCTCAGAGTTTAAGGGCATAGACTTGGAGTCAGGTATCTGCATGTTCTAAGTTCTGACTCTACTTACTAGTCATAGGACCTTGGACAAACCCAAAATTCCATAACTGAGCTTCCTCATCTACAGTGGGCATAGATGATCCAGTCTCCTGGACTGTATAGACACACAGTAACCCCCTTCCCATAAGGTTAGCTCTGGTTATGGTCTGGCCTTGTGTGCATGTCACCTTGCAGGTGTGGCACTGAGCGGCCTGGGTCCATCTGGGAACTGTGTAACGGGCTGCTGCTTGAACCCTTGTTTGCTCTTCGTTCTGTGGAGCATCTCCAGCTGTGTCATGAAAGACTTTTCAACCACCTTGGCAACAATGTCTGTGGCTGCCTCACTCTCAGGGGCCTGGTACCTTGGCACCTGGCAGGTCTGGGTGGTGTGTCTTTGAGGGGCTTTGATCCAGGCAGGAGGAAGCAGGAACTTTGATGAGGAGATACATCCTTGTCTGGGAGCCGTGTGGCCCTTCCATGTCAGCCGGAGTAGGTCACCCTTCTGCTCTAGTTAAGTACCCAGGATGTCAGGCAGCCCTGCCTGGACTAGCAGGCAGAGATGTTGAATAAGTTTGTTTAGAGAGAAGGATGATGGCATTCTGTGATCAAAGGCTGAAAAGGCCTCTGTTCTAGACAAGAGAATCTCAGAAATTCTGAGCAAAGCCCTTGTTCCTTCCTGGCTTCCCTGAGAGGCAGGTCCAGGGACACATTAGAATTCCCCCAAGAAGAGCTGGAGAAGGGCCAGTGGCCTGTCAGTGGAGGAGACAGAGCCTCGGTTTGGGAAAGGGTTAAGCGATCCCCTTGTGGTCCGTCCTGGAAGCTCAAGAGGAAGACAGGAGCACACACATTTTAATTTCTCTTTCCTGTTACAGCAGTAATGCTTGCCCTTTATAAAAAATTCATGCTGGACAAAAATAGCCACTGGAAGAAGTGACAGTGTCCTGCAGCCTCACCATTGCTACTGTTGTGGGGCATGTGACTGGCTAGGTCTGAGAGTCCCTCATCTTCAGATCCAGCATCGAGGACATTTGGGATGCTGTCCTTCTGAGCAGGGCCTTGGTTGGATTGAGGCTGGAGTCCATAAACTGTCCTTTTGATCCACCTCTCAGGGTCCTCCTGTTCTAAATGGGGCCTCATCCAGGTTGGGGAAAGGGACTAGGTGTGCTCTTTAAAGACCTAAACGTTGAGAAGCTGAATGTCATGACGCATATTTGTAATCTTCACACTCAACAGGCTGAGGCTGGAGGATTACAACATAGTTGAGCTACATAGCAAGATCCTGACTTAAAACAAGCAACAACAACAAAAAGCCCACTGCCACTAGGCCTTTGTGGTGACTTGATTCTGTGTACTTGATGCTTTGAGACTTTTTTTTTCCCCATTGAGAGGCAGGATCTCATTATGCAGCCCAGGCTGGCCTTGAACTCTCCATCCTCCTGTCTCAGCCTTCTAAGAGCCAGGGATTACAAGTATACACCACTATGCCCAGTTGCATAGGGACTTTTTATACAAAATATCCCTGGATCACTTTGTAGTCCCAGGCTGGACTCAAACTCACAGTGATCCTCCTACCTCTTCCTGAATACTGGGATAAGGGGGTTTGTTGTTGTTGTCTTTTTTTTTTTTTTTTAGGTAGAATCTCAGTCTGTAGTCCAGGGTGTCCTGGAACTCTGGAACTCAGTGTGTAGTCCTGGCTGGTCTTGAACTCTTGATGATCCTCTTGTGTCAGCCTTCTGTACTATACCCAGCTTTGGGGGGGGGGGTGTCTATCTCTATTTCCCTGGGGAGAGAGTAGTGGAAGAACATAAGCTGAGAACCTGACCCCTAGTGTCCCCTCCATGTCTGCTTGTTCAGGGTCCAAGCCTCACCTCCAGTATATAGAAGGGGGTGATGGTCTCTGCCCTGAGCACCTTGCAGAGTTGGAATGGGAAGACAGCCCATACTTGCTGACCATCAGGGGGGCTCACCAATGAAGGTGCTTCTCCCACCACTGGGACTGTTGCTTTGGGTCTCAGCCATGCTTGTCTGTCTGTCTTTCTTACCTCACAGAGGTATTCCTGGCAGGACTTATGGGATGAGTCAGTGATGACTGAGGGATGAGTGCATGTGCATTAATGTCCCATGTTTGGCCATGGACCTCTGTGCTAGCACTTTTTTTTTCTGGTGGCAGAGTAAGTCTACCAGGACTGGCCACATGAGCTGAAGTGAACAGGGCATTGTGAGTGGGTCTTTCTGTATCAGGGACATGGATATATGACAGTGCTCCCATGCAGGCCAGACCTAGCCTTACCTCTCTGGGTCTCAGTTTCAGATACAGGGGTGGGATAGTGCAGGTATCTGAGCTCCAGGGAAGGTGCTGGATTGGCTGTGGCATGGTAACTGCTACCCTGCTCAGAACCTGAAGAGTTCCCTCCCCACTTAGGATGTGGTTTTCTCTATCATGGACAAATTCAGGACAGGTTCTCCACTGCACTTATGGCTCTGAAGCCCAGGCTTGTATGTCAGTCAGACTAGGAGCTGGTGGGGAAAGAGCAAGAAGAGGCTCCTGTGAGGTGCCTGTGTTAAGAGCTCTGCTTCTTGCAGGTGGTACAAGCTGCATTCCAAGCCAGGCAAGAAGGAGAAGGAGCGTGGGGAGATCCAAGTGACCATCCAGTTCACACGGAACAACTTGAGTGCCAGCATGTTTGACCTGTCCATGAAGGACAAGCCGAGGTCCCCTTTCAGCAAGCTCAAGGACAAAATGAAGGGCAAGAAGAAGTATGAGCTGGAATCGGCCTCAGCTATTCTCCCAAGTAGTGCCCTAGAGGACCCCGAGCTGGGCAGCCTGGGCAAGATGGGCAAAGCCAAAGGCTTCTTCCTCCGCAACAAGCTGCGCAAGTCTTCACTCACCCAATCCAACACCTCTCTGGGCTCTGACAGCACCTTGTCCTCGACCAGCGGGAGCCTGGTCTGCCACGGCCCTGGTGCTGAGTTCCTCGTCCGCTCACCGAGCCACAGCAGCTGGCTGTCCACTGACGGGGGTGAGTGAAGGAGGGCCATGCACACTGAAGAGGGAGTGGAGAGGAACGCTGGATTCCCTTAGGGGTCCCAGAGGCCTAGGGCTCCTCTTTCCATTGGCTGATGCCACTTGTGTCTTTTTTTCAGGCAGGGACTCCACACAGTCACCTAAGCTCCTCACCCACAAGAGGACATACAGCGATGAGGCCAGCCAGATGCGAACAGCTCCTTCCCGGCTCCTTGACCTCCAGGGTCACCTTGATGCCGCCTCTCGCTCTTCCCTCTGTGTCAATGGAAGCCATGTTTACAACGAGGAGCCCCAGGCCCCCTTACGACACCGCAGCTCCATCTCAGGCCCCTTCCCACCCTCTAGCTCTCTGCACAGTGTTTCTTCCCGGCCCTCTGAGGAGGGACCTCGGTCCTCAGATGACTCCTGGGGCAGAGGCAGAAGCAGCACAGGCAGTTCAGAGGCTGTGCCTGCACAAGAGGAGCTGGCCCCAGGGTCCAGTCGCTGTGGAGAGGAGGAGGAAGGGGCCCGACCTTCAGAAGGAAAGCCAGTTCAGGTGGCCACACCCATGGTGGCCTCCTCTGAGGCTGTGGCGGAGAAGGAGGGTGCTCGCAAGGAGGAGCGGAAGCCACGGATGGGCCTCTTCCACCACCACCACCAGGGGCTTAGTCGGAGCGAGTTGGGGCGCCGTGGCTCTGTCGGGGAGAAGGGAGGTCCTACCCTGGGGGCCTCCCCCCACCATTCTTCCAGTGGCGAGGAAAAGGCCAAGAGTAGCTGGTTTGGCCTGAGAGAATCTAAGGAATCGACTCAGAAGCCCAGGTATGTTATGTGCTTGACAAGGCCACTTCGGGTTGCCACCAGAGGCCTGGGATAGGGAGGAGTGGGAAGTAAGCTGCTGGGGCTCTGACTCTGCATGATTAAGTGAGGAACCCTGTCTCTTTAAGCTAACTAAGGCTCATATTGTACACATGGTGCAGGTGAGTCATGGGCATGGTGTGAGGGTTCTTTGAATCAAAGCTGGCTTGGACTTACTGCTTGAATTGAAAGCACAACGGCAGGGGGTTGGGGCAGAGGATCCTTCGTTTGGATTCTTGGCTTCTTGACCTTCCATCTCTTGTCCTCTGACCTCCAAGTAGGGAAGCCTTGAGCCTGGGTACTGAGCACAGACCCTCAGATGCCCCAATCTCTGAAGTTAGCCAGCCTTCTCTGCCCAGCTGAATTTAGGATTTTGCCCTTCTGAAAGCTAGAAGTCAAATAATAAGTTCTGTGACCTTCCTTCTCACCCTTTGTTGCTTCCTAGCCTGGCAAGAAGCTATGGCAGTTCCCTTGAAATTTATACCTTCCTCTAGGCCCCTGCGGCTATGGACTACTCTAATGTTTCTTGGTTTTGGGACACAGCACTGTCAAAAGTGCTAGTAATGCTGCTCTGTTGGGAATGCACCTAACCCTCATTCCCTTGGGCCTGACCAAAGCCTCTGATCCCTGCCCTGGCTCTTCTGCTGCCTTGTCACTCTGAGACAGGGTGTTACATTGTCTTACAGACCCACAGGGAAGGACCTCAGGGGCTGGTCACAGAAACCTGTATCCCCCACCCTACCACCTAAAGGCTTGAGTGGGCAGCATCAGTGGCAGCTCTATAGCTGGTGTGTTGAAGTCAGTTTTTTTTTTAATATTTTTTAAAATTTTTTTTAAATTTTTATTTATTTATTTGAGAGCGACAGACACAGAGAGAAAGACAGATAGAGGGGGAGAGAGAGAATGGACGCGCCAGGGCTTCCAGCCTCTGCAAACGAACTCCAGACGCGTGCGCCCCCTTGTGCATCTGGCTAACGTGGGACCTGGGGAACTGAGCCTCGAACCGGGGTCCTTAGGCTTCACAGGCAAGCGCTTAACCGCTAAGCCATCTCTCCAGCCCCTGAAGTCAGTTTTTATCTCACCCCAGCAAGCCTGCCCTTCCTTGCCCCATGGATTGTGGGGAAGGTGGGAAGGCTGGGGTCAAGAGCTAGGGCAGAGGGAGAACCTTGTATCTGTTCCCTGCAGAAGGGAGGGGAACCTTGTGCAGGCTGTGGTTGTGCACACAGGTAGGAACTTACTGGTGAGTGAAGGTTAGGAGCATTAGGAAGGGGAACCTTGTGGCTCTGTTTTTGCTCATTCTCTATAGAATGCTGAGTTCTGGGGTTCCTACAATCTCCAGTTTTTCTGCTTCTCTGTGATGCCTAGCAGCTTTTCAGAGTTCAGAGAATTGGATCCCTGATGGACAGAAGGAAGATGGGATTTCTGTCATGCTCTCGCTCGAATTCTGAGCCCTACTTTAGCAGGCTGGAGGGTGCCTGAGCATTCCTGCCCACCTTGGACCTATCTGTAATTGGCAGCTGCAGGGCAGACATCCAGGTCATGTGGGAGGTGTTGCCCTTTGGGTAATGGGATGGAGTGATGGAAACCTGACCATGAGCTCCAGCAGCAGCCTCCTGGCCGAGTGCCTGCAGGGAGGAGGACTGGGAGAGGCAGTTGTTGGTGCTTTCCTGGAATACTTAGGGTTCTGAGCAGCAGATGAGGCAACTGCCTGCAGCAGTGATGCACATTAGACCCAGAGGTGTGGTAACTGAATGTAGCTGCAGGATCTCCAGCTGGGACTTAGTCCATGGCCTGTGGGCTTGGAGTGCTTCTGCCCTGGGGATACTTTGGAAATCCTGTGAGTTCTCTCTAGCAAGGGCAGCAGTGCCCTCTAGTGCCCCCATGTGGCACTGGTGCCCCATGGAGAAACATGAGGAGAATGCAGGAGCTGGCAGAAGAGTGAGAGCTAGAAGGACCTGGAAGACTGTCCTCCCAATCTTCCTAACACGATGTGCCTCTGCTGGCCTGTGGCTCTTTCCTTAACAGAGATTAGTATGAACTAAGAATGGGACCCATCTAGGCTACGTCATGATTGGGCTGATCCATTTGCATCATGCTGTGGCATAGCTGTGTACTCTGTGCTATAGGATAGACACAGCCACTTGTGCCTCTGACCCCCCCCCACCACCTATAGTAAGCTTTGAGCATAGGAGAGGCTCATGTATGAATACAAAAATAAATTTAGGCCAGGCATGATGGCACATGCCTTTAATCCCAGGACTTGGGAGGCCAAAGTAAGGGGATTGTCATGATTCCCAGGCCACCCTGAGACTACATAATGAATTCCAAGTCTGCCTGGACTAGAACGAGACCCTACCTCGAAAAACCAAAAGTAAATAAATTAATTAAAGGCCAGGGAGAGGGCTCAGTGGATGAAGTGCTTATGTATAAACATGAGCAACTAAGTTCTGATCCCGATCACCTATGTAAAATGCCAGGTGTGGTGGTTTACTCTATACTCCAGTGCTGGGGAGGCAGACAAAAAGATCCCCAGGGCTTGCTGGCTAGTATGTTTTACTGAATTGGTGAGCTAGGTTTAGTGCAAAATGTTGTCTCCAAAAATAAGGTGTAAGGCTGGGGGTTAAAGTAGTTACTTGCAAAGTCTGGTAATCCTGGGTAATTCCCCCAGCACCCACATAAAGCTGGACGCAAAAAGTGGAGCATGTGTATGACATTCATTTGCAGCAGCAAGAGACCTTGGTGGGCCCATACACACATACATTGTCTCTCCCTTTTTCTCCCCCCCACAACACATACACATGCACAAATAAATAATTAATAAAAATCAAGTGGAGAATGACCCAGGAGGACACCTGATGTTGATCTTTTGGCCTCTGCATGCATGGTCTCAAACATGCCTGAACACACATGTTCACCCACACATAGATACATACATATAAACATACCATACACATGCCCTAAAATGTAACTGGGTAAATATGGTACAACAGAACAGCCCCTCCCCAGCTGTGGTAGACTGTTTCCTTGGGCATGGAATGTGGTACAGCATCACAGGTACCCTTTGGGCACTGTAGGGTACTCCCAGTTGGTTTCAGCCAGCTTTCTGTCCATTGTGACTATTTCTATGTTAATAGTGATTTGGTTTGGAAGATAGATCATAGGGTTTCTCTACTTATATATAGCTCACAAGGTTCCTATTTCATCTCATCATGCCCTGATGATAAGAGAGGATGTGGCCAGCTTCCTGGATATTGGGGCACATCTCAGGAATATCCAAATGACAGGAATGCATGCCTCGGGAGGGTAGCCAAAGGACATGTTGGCAGGAGGTGGAATCTTGAAGGCTGGTTTTGGCTTTTTGGGGACGCCTCATGGACAGCCTATGCAGAGCCACTTGCTATCTCTGGAGCTAATGCATGAAACAAGATCATAGAGGTGGCCTAGGTGGCTGGGTGGTGGTATTTAAAAAGAGGAAAGGCCTGGTGGCTCGTCTGTAACCCGAGTAGTCAGAAGGCTGAGGAGATAGACTTACTATGAGTTTGAGGCCAGTCTGGGCTACATAGTATGACCCTGTCTTAAATAAAGGTGGGCACTGGAGGGAGCATGTAATTCACATTCATTGGAGGTCCAACCTGTTGTCCCAAGGTTCATGCAGGCCTGGAAGTTTATTACTCCCTGGTTAAAAGGACAAAGTCACTAGGATGTCTGAGTTCTCTCCCCACTGTTTGACTCTAACAGATACAAGTCAACATAATTAGCATATGCTGTGCCCTACTGCTTGGGGTAGGAATCTATGCCAGGCCAGCAAGGTTAGTGCCATACATAGGTATTTATTTATTTATTTATCGAGGTAGGTCTTTTTGTTTGTTTGAGGTAGGGTCTCACTCTAGCTCAGACTGACCTGGAATTCACTCTGTAGTCTCAGGGTGGCCTCGAACTCTCGGCAATCCTCCTACCTCTGCCTCCCGAGTTCTGGGATTAAAGGCGTGTACCACCACGCCAGGCCACAGGTATTTATGAACTCCATTCCCGGTGTACAGCTGGCACAGTGACCACATAGGTGGACCAGTAGAGGAGGAGTATTTTCCATTGAGAATCTTCAGAATGTGGCACTGTGTGAAGCCAGGGGAGCTGGACAAAGCATGGCAGCTGTTGGGAACCAGCACAGCAGGGTGTAGCAGGTTCCACTAGCTTGGGAAGCCTGCCGGCTCTGCTGCCTGGATCCCTGGTCTCAAGGGAGAGTCCTTTGCTGATTCCATACCAACGGGCTTGTGTGCATCTCTGGGGAGCCACAGGGAGGAAGGAGGTTGCTTAGCCAAGCAAGAGGCTTCTTGTCTGCTTCCCTGGCACTCCTCTCTCTGCAGTTCTGTCAGCAAGGTATTGTGAGCCTACAAGGGTGAGTGGGGGCCACCAGGAGCTGAGATCCCACTCAGGCCACTCACCGTGAAGGGGCCAGAGGAGGGACAGCATAGCTCGGAGCAGCCCTCTCTGCTCCTGGGGTATGGCTAGAGCCAGTGTGGTGTCATATTGCTTCTCACTCTCTTGTCTCCCTGGGGCTTGTGAGACATCTTATGGGTTGAGACCCTGGGCCTAGGGTTTTCCTTTCCCAAGGTCCATAGAAGTGGAGTAGTGCTAGAAGCAGGGTGGGAGGCAAGCGGTAGGTGGGATTTGGCTTGAGGTGAGGGTAAGGCTGTGGACCTCTCCTTGATTGAGGAACTATTTTAGGGGGAAAATACAGGGTTATAAATTTTTGGAAGCTTTTTTTTTTTTTTAAGTTTCTTTGAGGTTGCTTCTTACTCTTACCCAGGCTGACCTTGAATTCACTCTATAGTCCCAGGCTGGTCTCAAACTCACAGCAACTCTCCTACCTCTTTATCCAGGATTCTGGGTTTGAAGTGTATACCACCATGCCCAGCTAAAGCTGGATGATGATGATGATGATGATGATGATTTTGCAGTTATTTATTTATTTTGGTTTTGTTTGTTTTTAGGTACAGTCTTGGTCTCTAGGCCAGACTGACCTGAAATTCACTATGTAGTCTCAGGGTGGTCTCCAACTCACAGCACTCCTCTTACTTCTGCCTCCTGAGTGCTGGGATTAAAGGTGCATGCCACCATACCCATGGCTTTTATAATATTTATTTATTTGAGAGAGAATGGGTGTGATAGGGCCTCTAGCCACTGCTGACAAACTCCAGACACATACTAGCTTTATGTGGGTGCTGGGGAATCAAATCTGGGTCCTTAGGCTTTGCAGGCCATTACCTTAACTGCTACACTATCTTTCTAGCCCTATTTATATTTGTTTGTTTTTGTTTTTCACGGTAGGTTCTCACTCTAGCCCAGGCTGACCTGGAATTCACTATGTAGTTTCAGGCTGGTCTTGAACTCACAGTGATCTTCCTACCTTGGTCTCTCAAGTGCTGGGATCACAGATGTGTGCCAGTATAAGCAGTATGAATTTTTAAAAAATTTTTATTTTATTTGAGAGAGAGAGAGGTATATATAGAGAGAATGGGCATGCCAGGGCCTCTAGCTGGTGCAAATGAACTCCAGATGCATGTGCCACCTTGTGCCTGTGGTTTATGTCAGTCCTGGGGAATCAAACCTGTGTCCTTTGGCTTTGCAGGCAAGTGCCTTACCCTCTAAGCCATCTCTCCAGCCCCTTTTGTTTTGTTTTTGAGGCAAAATCTCATGTAGCCTAGGCTGTCCCTGTAGCTGAGGGTGACATTGAACTCAAACTCTTGCTTCCATCTCCTCTTAAGTGCTTATATTATAGGCATGCACTTCTTACACCAGCTTTGGAAGCTGGATTCTTATGAGAACCCATGTTTGGGATCTGGCTGTGTCCTGCCTGTGCCTGTCTTTGGGAGCTCCCTGTGCCTCTGGCTGACCTGGACTCTTTTCTCTTACCTTCTGGGCTGTATGTGCAACCTGCCCCATCTGGGCCCTGAGTTTCTGGGAGAATTTGGCAAGCTCCAGAGAGCTCAGCTTCTGTTCACAGTCCTATTCAAACCACCTCTCTCGTGGTTGATTGGCAAAGCCTGTCTTTGACCACCTTGACTTGTCATCAGTATTTTTAAAAAATATTTTTATATTTTATTTTTTTTTATTTCAGACAGAGAGAAAGAGAGGGAGAAAGAATGGGCACACTAAGGGCTCCATCCATTGCAAACAAACTCCAGACATGTGCACCACTTTCTGTATCTGGCTTCTGTGGATACTGGGGAATCAAACCTGGGTCTCTGGCTTTGCAGGCAAGCATCTTAACCGCTAAGCCATCTCTCCAAACCTCACCAGTAATTTTTGTGCAACAAGAAGGTTGAATGGGAAACATGAATGAGTTTCCCCTCGAGGGTCCATCTAAGCAGGCAAGGATAAAGGAATGAGGGTCTTGAGAGTTTGAAGAACTGCCTGTGAGGAGGTGACCTCTGGATGGCAGCAATGCAGCTGCCATGGGTGGGGTCTGACTTTGAATTCAGCAACAGACCACTGGCATTCTGCTGAAACTAGGGTGTTTGGTCCATTTCTCTCTTAGTTTTCTGGCTTTTTGTCTGTGTCCCAGGGAGGCTAAGGCTCTTGGTTTGGAGTTGTCCCTGCCATGTGTGAGGTCAGTTTTGTTCACAGAACTCACTCAAGGTGAGGTGCTACTCCTAGAAGACCTTCAGGAGCACCTGAGGCCTGTACATTGTTACAGTGTCTGGGGTATAAATTCACTGCTATGGAATAGATTTCACCAGGAGATCTTCCCTGTCCCTGTCCCAAGGGAGCTGGCAGTCTGTAGGAGACTACAATGGGGTGGGTTGTTGGCAGCTCCTGGTAACATTCAGAGTTCTGCAGCTGCCACATACTCACCCTTCATTTCCGGAGGCTGGCCTATGAGGGAACTAAGGTGAGGGGTGTTGTCTGCCTGGCCAGGTACAGTAAGTGTCCTCAGCAGGTATCTGTTGTGGGTCTTATACCACAGGCTGCCCCTAAAGAAATGAGAGGGACAGGGTCTCTTTAACACCTTGTTATGCATGATCACAGCCCATCCTTACCTCTCCCTGCATGGACTCAGTAGCACCCAGCCTCTTTCAGGAGTCAGAATCCCAGGCACCCAGCTTGGTTCTCTTAATGTTGGCTTTATCCAGCCACATAGCTGGGCTTGACCTGGACCTGGTTCCTGCCTCTTCCATGTTTCCTTTGCTTTTAGTCCTAAAAGGAATGTTGGGAGCTTATTTTTTTTTTTTTTTTTTGGTCAGCATGTGTATTTGTATGTGGTGGGTATGCGTATATATGCACGTTTGTAATGTGTATTGTGCATGTGGCGGTCAGAGGTTGACATCAGATGTTTTCTCAGTTGCTGTCCTCCTCACTGACTCATTGAGATAATAAGGTATCAGTTGATTCCGCTAGCCAGCTTGCCATGGAAGTCCCCTGTCCCTGTGCTATTACAGACAGGGCGCCATACCTACCTGGCACTTGTGTGGGTGCCAGGGATTCAACTTGGGTCCTCATGCTTGTGCTTTATTGACTGAGCCATCTCCCCAGCTCCCAACTTTTGGGTTGTTTTTGAAATGTGACTGACATTGAGCAAGCTCCATGCATAGACTAGTGGAAAGAACCCTTGGTTTAGGTTTAGATCCTGCCTGTAACATGGGGTTGCTGCTGACTGTGCTTGGTGTGTGAATTAAATTAGCTCACCCAGCATTCTTCTCCTTGGACGATGCCTAATAATGTTATATGTTGGGTTCTTCCCTCAGCCCCCTGGTTCATGTGACTGCACACAGCCTAGATGGCACTGTGGCACCTGGCCTGGGGCTGGGGCTGGGGCGGGACTCAGCAGGGCCATTTCCACTCTCATAGTTAACCAGGAGGCTCATGGTTTTGTCTCCTCCACAGCCTGGACGTGTCTCCTCAGGTAGAATCTGACCCAGCTGCTCCTCCTCGCCCTTGCTCCCCCTGGGCTCCGGCCCCCCCTGCTCCTGCTCCCACTGCTGCTCCTATGCTAAGCACTAACCTTTTTGCAGCCGCCTCCCCTGCTGCTGCCACTGCTGCCGCCACCACCTCTGCCCCCGAAGCCACCCCATCTGGATTCTTGGGTGTCACCAACCCATTCCTCACCTCCTTGCAGAACAACCCTTTCTTCGAGGAGCTCGTAGCCGACATAGCACTAAATTCTCCTTCACCTGCTCCCTCTCTCCCCAGTGCCTCGAGGGCCAGCCTGGCCCCCCTGGCCTCCCCTGGGAAAACCCTGCCTGAGTGGGACAACACCTTCAACGTCTTTGCTGCCAGCAGGCTGCTTCCGGAGGCCAGGAGTGAGATCCTGGCTCCTGCAGGAGTGGGGCTGGAGGCGGCTGGGCTTCAAGACCCAGACTCTGGGACCACGACAGTGAAGACAATGAAGCCGCAGGGAGACCCTGGGGGAGGAAGAGGTGGGAGCAGCACGTGGCTGGAGCCCGGGGCTCCTGTGGACTCAGAACTAGACCAGCCGAGCTCCAATGTGTCCGATCCTGGTCTCCTCCGATCTTCAGGGACTGGCCCATCCTCCGCCACTGCTCAGATGCTCCTGCGAGCCTCAGCCTCAGCACCGGATGGGGAGCTGCCTGGCCCAGAAGGGGGAGCTGGGCAGAGCCCAGCAGATAGTGGGGCATCTCTGTTTAGCTCCCCAGAAGTGCTCAGTGTGTGGGAAAAACTACCTGGTTCAGATGACATCCCTGAGGGCCAGGATGAGGAGGTTCCCCAGGGTGGAAGCCAGCTTTTTCAAGAGCTCAGCACAGTGGAGGATTCCTGGCCTTGGGATGTAGTCACCATTTCTCCTGCAGCTGAGGTGGCCCTTCCAATCCCATGGGGAGAGTCTCATGAGGCACCTTCTCCCCAGGTGCAGCCTGAATCACCAAACATTGTGTGCCCTAAGGAGAGTGAGGGGTTTCTTCCATTGCAGCTGGAGCCAAAGCCAGAGCTTGAGCCTGAGTGGGGGTTGGATAATGAGGGGCTGTGGCCTGACACACCACCTCCCAAGCCACCACGCCTCTTTACACCTTCCAGTTCTCAGGTGGAGGAAGAGGAGGAGGAAGAAAAGACTGTAGGGAGGCTGAGTAACAGGGGGGCAGAGATAGGAGAAGACTCTACCCCAAGTGCACTGGTTGTTGGTCCCCGGGAGTTCAAGGAGGAGGGTGAGAAGCTGGAGTCAGAGGAATCTCACAGTCCATCTTCTGGGACTTTGCTGGGCAAGCCAGGCCTGAAAGAGCTAGCGGGAAATTCTGGCATCCCTGGGTCTGGGGCCTGCCTACCTGTACCCATCAGCTGCTCTGAGAGCATTGACCTCAGACCCTGTAACTCAATATGCTCAGCTTTTCCAAGTCAGCAGATCTGGGAGGCTCCAGAAACGGAAGGCCTTGAGACCCACAGCCAGAAGCCAGCAGAAGAGGGGTTTGGGCTCCTATCAGATACCCCCCAGCAGGCTGATCGGTGGGTCTTGGAGGAGGATGCCTTGAACCCCTTCTTGTCTCAAGAGAGCCGAGATCCCCCCAGTTTTCCATCCACATCACCACCAGGGTCCAGGGAATCATCCATCCTCTCTGGTCCAGAAGAGCCACCAACGTCCCCAGAGCCTGTCTTTTCACTACCCCCTCTCCCACCCTGGGCCAGCCACCGCCACGGGGTGTCTGGATCTTCATGCCCTTCCCTGCCTGGAGCCTGGCCCATGACCTCTTCCTCCCCACCCCTGGGGGAGCCAGCCTTACCCCCTGTTCCCCTTGATCCATCCCCAGCTGGGGGCTCCCCAGCCCCACATGGGGAAGACCACGCTGCAGCCACCCCAGCCTCCCTGCTTGTGCTTCTGCCCTTGGAGACACGACCAGCTGAGGAGCCCCATCCCAGTGCCAGGTGAGCAACACCCTGAGAACCCTTTCCTAGAGGAAGCAGGGAGGGAGCATACTCACACAGGGGTGGAAGTGTTTCACAGTCCTGCCTGCTCCTTGCCAAGAACAGGTGAGACTCATCTACCCTGAAGATGGTTAGTGGAGGCTGTGAAGCCATGAGTTTTCTGAGGGAACCAGCTCTTCAGTTTCCTCCACTATTGGATCTTGGACAGTCAGAGTGGCCCCACAAGCCAGGGATTAGGGGAACAGAATTGTTAAGCATGGAGTGAGGAACAAAGTGGGGAGTGCTAATCACATGCTAGCAGAGGAGGGGGATGAGACCTATACCTTGAGCCCTGCGAGCTTGCTGTGCAGGGGAACTGTATGAGAAAATGCAGTTCTCCTGGAATGTCAGGGGTGTTAACAGGTGACAGTAGGGTTCCCAGTAGTTTCCAGTCCAGGCAGAGTAAGGAAGTAAGGAACCTGGAGGAGGAACCAGGCTTAGGTCAGGTCAGAGAGGAAGCTGGAGATATGCTTAAAGAAAGGAAAGCTTTTTTTTTTTCTTTTAAGGTAGGGTCTCATTCTAGCCCAAGCTGACCTGGAATTCACTATGTAGTCTCAGGGTGACCTCAGACTCACAGCAGTCATCCTACCTCAGCATCTCGAGTGCTAGGATTAAAGGTTTGCACCACCACATCTGGAGAAAAGCTTTTTAAAAAATGCTTTCCTTATGAGTAGCCTTCAGAAAAAGGCTTAGGCCACAATGTGGGCTTGCTTCACTGGCTTGTCTTTTCACTGGTTTTGTGCCTTTAGGGATTGAGTTCTCATGCATCTAGGACTGCTGAATAGACAGTTGATGATGCCATTTTGGCTGTGGTCACTATGGCATTAGGCACTGGGAAGGAGGGAGAGAAAGGCTGAGACTTACCAGGTGGCTGGTGAGGGTGATGACAGCAGGGTCTGGAGACTTGAGGTGGGGTGGGTGGGCATGACTCAGCAGAGCAGCAGTGTAGAGGGACATTAGAGCTCTAAAAGGCCTCAGTGAAGGAGGCATGTGTAGAGGGGTTGCCATGCTCCAGCCCTGGCCTCTGGAGCCCCAAGCCCGTTTAGCATTTGCTGGTTCAAATGTCCAGACACCAAGGGTTGCTGAGCATCTTCTGTATGTCACCCCCAAGGAGTTCTCAGTTCAGGAGGAAAACACTAAGATCCCAGGAAAGGAAGCCTCCGGGCCCAACACCTACTTTTTCAGTGGTAGGTGGGGCTGCGCTCCCCTACAGGAAGGCAGTGCTCATGAGGGACTTGGTGACTATTGTCTCCTTGTTCCCTGATGACAATGTTCTCAGCTGGTCCTGCCAGCTTCCAGCACAATCTCTGCTAATGCTCACCACTTCAGAGTTGGCTTCATGTCTGTAGGTGGCATGTGAGGTGTTGAGCCACATATAGCTCTCCCTGTTTGTCAAGATGAGGCCACAGGGCCCGGGTCCTTGGGACACCCTGCCCTGAAGCCACTTACTGAGGGAGCCTTGATGCTGTGAAGACATCCGTTGCTGCAGCTGGCTTTAGAGTTGTGTTTTTCTGTCCCCAGTGTGGACCTCTAGGTGGCCTGAGCTGTGTCTTTTCCCTACTCTGCCCTGCATGGGAACTTGAGCAGTCTTCCAAATTTGTAAGACTGAGTCCCATCCCTACCTTGAGAAGAAGATCCATGTCTTGGGGTCTGTGTGAGCCTGCATCAATGGTATTTAAGGCCTGGGACTGATGCTTCTTAATGCCTGAAGCCCTTGCAGAATGAGTGTGGATTTATAAGCAGTCCCTGTGGGGCAGGTTAGCTAATTTGCAGGCCTGATGCTTATGATTTGTATAGCTATCACAGGTGGGGACTACTGAGGAGACCCCAGAGGAGGATTGGTTCAGCTTGAAGGAACCAGTAAAGCTTCCTGTAGGAATTAAGCCAATGGGAGGGAGGAATGGGCAATGTGCCAGGCAGAGGAATTGTGGAAGAGGTTGTCACCTTGTGACATGTAGCCCAGGCTGGCCTCAAACTTGCTATGTACTCAGGGCTGGCCTTGAATTCCTAATCCTCCTGATTTTCCCTCCCAACTTGTTGGATTATAGTGCTGAGCAGCCAGGAGTGGTTTTTGTAAGGGCCTAAAGACAAGACAGAATAGTGTTGTCTGGGACTGCCTGAGTTGTGGGCCAGGAACGAGGGCAGGGCCCAGGTTTACTTGGACAGGAGTTTACAGCTTTGGAAAGGTGGGGGTCCTCACCTTGGAACAAAATGGGGGAGAGGGTGGAGGTGAACAGGACTGAATGGAGTCGCTGCAGCTGGAGGGAGGTGTGGCTGCCTGGCACTGGCTTGAAGAGGGGAGAATGGTTGACAGAAGACTGAGGCCCAGGGGGACAAGTCAGAGCCTCTTGGAGGCCCCCTGCAAGGCACAGAAGGAGCAGGTATGAGGGAAGCTTGGTGACCCAAGGTGGACCCCAGGGGAGTAGCTGGCCTGCAGCTATTTGCACAGGTTCAGAGCCTGGGAGTAAGGATTGTGGTGCACCTGGAGAGATGGGGGCTGTTAAGGAGAAGAGGAGAGAAGCCAGGGGCAGACTAGCAGTTTAGACTAAGAAGAGATGGGCAGAGGTTAGGATGCCAGCTTCAGGTCTTGGGATAGTAGGGAGGAGAGAGAATAGTCCCAAGGAGGGAGTTAGGCAGATGTACGTGCTTCTGAGAGGTAGAGGAGGGGAGTGTCAGCAAGTTTGCTCATGCTGGGCTAGCAGGCCAACGTGGGTTGAGAAGTCAAGGAAAGTAAGACTTAAGACACAGCTGGGCATGGTGGGCACACACCTTTTATCCCAGCACTTGGGAGGCAGAGGTAAGAGGATTGCTGTGAGTTTGAGGCCAGCCTGGGACTACAAAGTGTAGTCCAGGTCAGCCTGGGCTACAGTGAGACCCTACCTCAAAACAACAAAAAAAAAACATAAAAATAAATAAACCAAATAGCATAATCTCCTTGCTGTGGAAAGGCATAGGAGGGAAAGAAAGGAGCAAGGAGAGAATAGAATTAGGGAAAACACAGTTTTTAGAGGTCATCCTGAGGCTCCTAGGAAACCACCAGCACAGAGGAGTAGGTGGCACCCCAATTTGCCCAGGTCTTTTCCTGTTTTGACTGTTGAAATTCTCATGCCCTCTGAAGCCCTACAGTACAGGCAAAACTGGGAGGGCTGATCACCCTCCTGGAAAATACTAAGTAGAGGGAGGGAAAGTGGCTGGCAAAGACTGGGTTCCAGTGCAGACATCTGTAGGGTGGCCTTTACTATTCCTTTCAAAGGACCAGTCATCCATGGTGGAGGATTGAAGCACCCTGAGACCTGGGTTGTCCATCAGAACTGAAGGTCACACAGAAAAGGCCTCCCCACCTTCTCTCCCCGAAGCTCAACTCCTTTCTGTCTTTGCAGTCCCCACCCAGTGAAGCCCCTCAGCGCTGCTCCCATGGAGGGCAGCCCTGACCGGAAGCAGTCCCGCTCCAGCCTGAGCACGGCCCTGAGCAGTGGGCTAGAGCGGCTCAAAACAGTCACATCCGGCAGTGTTCAGCCTGTGGTCCCAGCACCCCAGCTTGGCCCAACTGTAGACACCAAGAGGCTGAAGGTAAGGCCCAGCAAGGTGCCAGGGGCACCTGCGAGAACAAGAAGTGCTATAGAGAGTCCAGGAGTGTCAGGAAGGGTGGAACGGCTAGAGTCAGCCAGTCCCAACATGCCCCAGCTGCAAAGCTCTGGCCTTGGAGACAGGGGTAGCTGTAGAGTCTAGGGGCTTGAAGTGGAGCAAGTGGACTGGCTAGCAGAAGGCATGGGTCACCTGCTTACTTTCATCCATCTGGTTGCAGGACTCTGCCATGCTGGACCAGTCGGCCAAATACTACCACCTGACACACGACGAGCTCATCAGTCTACTCTTACAGCGGGAGCGGGAGCTGAGCCAGCGGGACGAGCACGTGCAGGAGCTGGAGAGCTACATTGACCGGCTGCTGGTGCGGATCATGGAGACCTCACCCACACTGCTTCAGATCCCCCCCGAGTCCCATAAATAGCCCCCTTCATATATCTTTGGAGGGTTGGCAAGGACCTGCTGCCAGGCAGGGCTTGTTGTTCCTGCCTGCCTGCCTTCCACTGAACACTATGACCTGGGCAGGGCACAACCTATCCTGGTAGGCATTCCCTGCTCCCTTCTCTCTCTTGCCTCTGCTGGGGCTGCTAGATGGGGAGTCCGTGTACATTTAGGTGTCTTTGGGAATCCTGGGTCTTTCCCATCTGTCCGTTTTCATACCTCTTAGCTTTGGGAGCTCCAGGCAGCCACAGGATCATTAGCTCTTAAGATAGAGCAGGGATGAGCTATGGTTGGATGTAGTGTCTGGGGCAAGACTATTGCTAGCCAGACTTAATCACCTCACAAAATGGCCTGTCATTTCTTCCTTCAGCCAGTCAATCCCTCATCTTCATTCCCCTCCAGCACCTGGAGGGCCTCCTGATACTAACTAGGACTCCGACAAGGACCAAGTTGCCTGTTTGTACATTGTAGACAGCCGGGTACTTACTCTGCAGCTTTGCGCCTGACCCGAGAGCAGGGAGCCCGTGTGGTCTAGTCATTTCTGTCGGGAGCTGTGTGTAGTGTGGATGGAGGTGGTGGTGGTGTTTTCTGTAGCTATTCCCTGCCACCCCGGGGGGTGGGGTGGGGATGAGACTAGGTGCAGGGAGAGTACTAACCCTCTTCATGTTCTCACCACCTCCCACCTGTAGTCTTCTCCAGATTGGGGTTTGGGACTGTTGTTTTGGGGATCAACTCTCCATGTGTATTCTTACTGCTTGTCCAGATGCCAAAACTGTGCTGCTGTGGGGGTTGGAACTTTTGGAAACCAATTAAAATGTGCCTTCTGTAGGTGAGGTCAAGCACCTCAGGATGTAGACTTTTCTCTGGCTGTGGTGTCCCCTTCCTCCTGTTGAGCACACACAAATGGCTGTTAGGGTCCTAGAAGAGGAATGTGGGCCAGACTCTTCCCTTCCCTTAGAGTACCTCAGCTCGGGCTCTGACCAAACTGTTGCTGCCCCCTCAGTTTTCCTGCCACCTCCCTCTCATCCCTTGATCCTTTTCAGAGCATCCTGGATTAAGAACCTAGTGGGCAGTAGGCTGCCCTGCTCCTTCACTGCATCTGGCCTTGGGTTTTAGCTAGGCTGGACAGTTGGCTGGTCTGGAAGTGGGAGGCCACACTGTGCTTTAAGAGGACATCTGTATTTAGGGAAAAGATTCTTTGTTGCTCTTTACCTGTCTCCTAAGCTGCCAAGCAGCCTGTTTCTCCTGCCCCAGCGCCTTGCCTGGCTTGGCTATACTTTGAAACCAAGTATCTGCCTGTGGCCCAGCTCCTGGTTTGCTTGTGGAGAACATGGCTGGCATCATCTTTGGTGATATGGGCACCATGCATTAACAAAAGGTGAGAGGTAAAGAGTTGCCAAAGAGGCTACTTTAGGCCTCTGTCAGGCTGCCTCCTCTTCATGACAGGCCATAGCTTCACTCAGAAGGACAGATATGCTCTGTGGGTAAGTCTTCTGCAGCATGGAGCTGAGGAACCCCATACCTGGGGTCCTCCATCTTGTAGATTTACTACCTTAGTTCCACTTATCAGAGCTGAAAAAAGTTATCCACAGTTGCCCAGATCTTTGGCCACTTTTGTGTGTGGCAGGGGAATATGCTGGGGATCGTGTCCCTTCCTTGGTAGGTATTCCTCTGGGCTCTGTTTGGTCCCAGCCCTGTCCCTCATCATCCACCTGTCCCTTCTGATGGGCCTCCCACAAGGCCCAGGCAGGGATGTCTTCTGGAGAAGATTTGAACTTCAACGTTTAGCTTGATGTTTCTGCCCCTAGCCACACATCAGAAGATCGCCACAGTGGGGTAGGCAGGGAGCAGGCACAGCTCTGCTTTGCTGTTCATCTTCCTAGTTGTAACTCCTGTTTATAAAGAGCTTGTTCTTCATGTTTGAACACTATGAAGAATAAAGAATTCACATACTGCAGATGGCCTGTTGTGTTTCTGTTTTGAAGTGAGTGAAGGAGGCATCCTGAGGGAGAAAGCAGTCTTCAAGGTGGTAGGGGTTCTTAGATGACACTGTCCTTGTCCCAACATCACAGAGCAGCAGCACAGTGTTGCCCTGTGGTCTGGAGTCCGAGGATGCCTGTGTTTATTGGGTACCCATTATGAGTATATTTATTAGATGTCCATATTTTCTTTGGGGAACAAAGTGGGCAAAAGACATGATATCTGTTCAGAAGCCAGAGTGTAGTAAGGGAAGGTATGATGCAAACACAAAATAAAAACTGCTAGGGAGAGTTTTTAGCTTTAGGAAAATTCCTTTCCTCCTGGCTCAGCCATTAATAAGTGGATGAGAACTCAGACCACCACAGCTCATGGTGTCCACAAAGACACAGGAAACTGCAAATCAACCCTGAGTTCCACCATGCGTCTATAGAGGCCCAGGCTAGGATTCCCTAGAGTCAAGTAATAATCTCCTCTTGGGTGAAGCAGGCTTTCCTCTCATGACCACGCTGGTTCATTAATCAGGCAAGTGAGCCAGGATTCTTCAATTGTTCTATTCTGCAGAAGTGCATGTTATTAATAAACCTGTGCGG
Organism: Jaculus jaculus; assembly: GCF_020740685.1. Classification (NCBI taxonomy): domain Eukaryota; kingdom Metazoa; phylum Chordata; class Mammalia; order Rodentia; family Dipodidae; genus Jaculus; species Jaculus jaculus. Next base: position 62,102,143 of record NC_059107.1, read on the forward strand.
GTGTTTGCTCAGCAGCCTACAGTGCTCCTGTTTGACACCCTCTCAGCTGGTACTTGACAAAAAGCACTGACTGAACCCTACTGCTCACGCCATTTCTCTTTCTCCTAGGAATTAGGCCTGAGTGTGCTTAAGCTCTGGCTTTTTTTTTTTTTTTTTCTTTTTTGGTTTTTTGAAGTAGGGTCTCACTGTAGTTCAGGCTGACCTGGAATTCACTATGTAGTCTCAGGGTGGCCTCAAACTCACAGCGATCCTCCTACCTCTGCCTCCCAAGTGCTGGGATTATTAAAGCCATGCGCCACCACGCCCAGCAAGCTCTGGCTGTTTAACTGACCCCAGCACATTCATTTGAGTCCTTAGCGTGAGCTTTCTTGCCTTGCAGGAAGACTTAGTGAATTAAGGTCACAGCTCTGGCCCTGTAGATGTAACAGTAGGAAGGATACTTAAACTAATAGTTGGATCAAATATGATAGCTCACATGTGCAATCCAAGAACTTGGGAGACAGAGGAAAAATGATTACAAGTTTGAGGACAGTCTGAGCTACATAACTGGCTCTGGGATACCCTGGCAGTTACAGAGACCTGGTTATAAACGCGATGCTGCAAAAGATACAGAAGCCTGAGGCGGATTTTGTGGATGTAGGGTGAGGAAACCCAGAAATGTACTGAATGTTTAGGCAGAGGCCAGACAGCCTCAGGCGAAAAGTTCAAGAGTAGCAGCAGGCCAGCACTCAGGGGGCTGAGGTAAGGATGAGTTTGAAGCCAACCTAAGCCTCTAGAGTGCGTTCCAGCTAGTCTGGGCTACAGCAGTGGCAGCCCAAGCCCAGCTTGCTCCAGTGAATGGCAAGGTCGCTGGAGACAGTGGCGAGAGAAGAAAACGCACGGAAACTGCACAGCGAAACTCCTTACTGAAAGTCTTCCAAATTGACCCCACTCTGCTTAGAGTCCTTGCCAAACTGATCTGGGTCGGCTCCCTTATGCAGGGCCCTGATCCTGGCTTCGGCTCCAGGCGCGAAGCCTTTGGATGCAGTTCAAACTTCAAGGGGCAGGTAAGCAGCCAGTGAAGCTCTGGCCCGCACAAGCACAACACGTTCCCAGGACTGCAGCTCTGGCGGCCGGAACCAAGACTGGGTGCAACTCTGGACTTGAGAAACTACAGTACCCACAAGCCCCTGCGCGACCTGCTCGCTGCGGTTGCTCACTGCCAATCCGGAGAGGCAACTGTGGTGGGGGCCGAGGAGGGACATTTTAAAAGGGCCTGGGATTGCGGGCGTCAGTGGCCATGGCGGATACAGCGACTACAGCATCGGCGGCAGCGGCCAGTGCCACAAATGCCTCGCCCGATGCACCCCCTTTCCAGCTGGGAAAGCCCCGCTTTCAGCAGGTGAGGACCGGGCTGCAGCCTGTGGGTTAGCGGGTGGCACAGGGGTGAGGCGGGGGTGAGCCGAGTCTCCGGCCAAGTCACTCACCCCGAGGGTCTCTAACCCGAGGCCACCTGAGCTTGCAGCTAGTGCGGGGACCTCGACCACAACCGCCCCTCTCCCATTGGTCAGTGGGGCGGGCGAAGTCTCCCAGTGTGGCTTCCTATTGGCGGATGGTGCCGTCACTTCGAAGCTGCCCGCACCCCCGCTCAAGGCGCTCGGTGATTGGCCACGCGGGCCGCGGCCGATCGCGGGTAGCGGGTCCGAGCGGCACCTACGGGGTCCCTCGGCTGGTGGTGCCGGTCGCCCTAGGCTCGAAGTCCGAACTCTACACTGCCTGGCAAGTTGGCGTGGTAGAGACGTCTTCTAACTTTCCCTCGTGGGACTGACCTGGCTTCAGCGTCCCGGCAGCTCCCAAGCCGCGCGGTCAGGTCGCGCTCCGATTCCTTGACCCCCAGCGAGGTGCACCTTGCGTCCCGGAGTGGGGCTGCGTGCTCAGATGTGGCGGCCCTATTCCTGTTCCGGCTGGGGTTTCCTGTCGCTGCCCGGGTCAGCCAGCGGGCTCTGCAAGAATGGAGCTGGACGCGCGGGAGAGCGGGGTGGAAAGAAACGCTGTGTCATCCCTGGGGGCCGCCGCGCCCCTCTCAGGGGTCCCGACTGCGCCCCCGCCCCGTGCTCACTGCGCGGGGTCCACTCCCCCACTGGCTTTCCGCCGCGCTGTGACCGCGACCCTTTTCCTCCCGGACCCCAGCCAGGGCATCACCAACTCGGCCACCGAGCCGGAGATCCAGCCCGCAGCGGGGCTCACTGGCGGGACTGGGAGCCAAGAGTCTGAGCGCGCAGTTCCCACGCCGCAGACCCTCGGCCTCTTGGTTTGTAGCGCAGAGGAGACGCCATTCATTAGAAGAGGGGCAAAAGACTCGGCTGAAGTAAGCTGAGGCTTTCCAGGGATGGGGGCAGCAGAGGTGCCAAAGAGAACTTTGAAGGAAAAAAAAAAAAAGGAGATGTTATGAAGGTCGGTGAGGCGGCTTAATTTTGGAGAGGAGAGGGGACTGGATTCAGCCCCTAATTTCCGTGATAATTAAGGAGGTGAGTTCTTGGTCTTTCTGAGATGTCCCTAGGGTTTTAAAAAAAGGACTTAATTCCTTTTAAAATCACCCTATTTCAGTCAGGAGGGATTGCATCTTCTGCTAGTGTAAGATGCTCCCTATGGCGACAATCAGGGGTGCCTGGCCTTGAGTCCTTTTCCCCGCAGTCTCCTCAACCTTGAGTGAAGAGGCCCCTTTCCTCTGGGAAGCACTTGCTCTTGTTCTCTTTGGTGTCATTTTCTCATAATGTGATCTGGTCAACAGACTCCCTCCCACACCTCTTTGGCCACCCGCAGTAGGAGCTTCATAGCTTACCCTCCTGCCCCTACAGTCTTCCTTGTGAACCTCTTACACAGAGAAGGGGCTGATCTTGCCTCTGTCTTACCCTCAAGCAGGGTTAGGCTTTTAACAGCACATTAGGCTTCTTTCCCCTGGTGTCTAGTATCCGTGTGTGGCACTTGGGGTATTCAACCACCCAACAGACTTTTGAGTATCTTTTCATGCTGTTTGTGCTGATCACTGCTGGAGTATGTCTGAGCTGTCTCACTTTCTGCAGCCTTCATTGCCGGCACCTCTGGTAGTGCACTGGGTGGTAATCACTATTGAAACTCACTACCACCAGCATCGTGTCCCACAAAAAGACCATGAAGAGCACATCTGACTCACTCTTTCTCCACACCTGCTCCTCCACACTGCTTCCTGGCTCTGCACACAGCTTGCCACCAAATGCTAGAGTCATAAACCTGGATCCTCATGTATACTTCTTTTTTCTCCAACAACTCTTGTAACCACGCTAAGCCAGCTGCCCTCATCTGTTTCCTGGGCCATTTCAGAGGCCACTGACTGGTCTTCCTGCTTATAGTCTGGCTCTGGCTCTCTTCTGGTTCTTCCCTCTTTTCTATGGCAGATCACCAGCAATGCAGGTCTGGTCAGGTGACTCCTCTACACACTACACCCTTAACCCTACAGTGGCTTCCGCTGCTTCTAAGACAAAGACCTCACCTCTGAAGGGACCCAAAATTCTGCAAGGCCTGTCCCTGCTGGCTTCTACCTTGAATCATATCCCTTGCACCTTTCCACCACACTGGCTGCTTTTCAACCTTTGGACCAACCCTGTTCCCTCCCAAGCCTGGACCATCTACTGAAACATTACCTTTCCCCTGCTTTCAGCTCTTCCCCCCCCTCCTCCTCCCTTAAGTGTCCATGAAGCATTGTTTTCTTGGGGAGCCATGTCCCACCCCTAAGTTGAGTTTTTAAAAATATTTTATTAGCTGGGTGTGGTGGCACACACCTTTAATCCCCGCACTGAAGCTGAGGTAGGAGGATCACAGTGAGTTTGACGTCACCCTGAGACTTATAGTGAATTCCAGGTCAGCCTGGGCTAGAGCGAGACCCCTCACCTGAAAAACCAAAAAATTAAAAAAAGCATTATTATTTATTTTCAAGCAGAGCAAGAGAGAGACAGACAGACAGAGACAGAGAATTGGCACATCAGGGCTTCTTGCCACTGCGAATGAACTTTAGAGGCATGCACCACTTTGTGCATCTGGCTTTTCATGGGTACTGGGGACTCAAACCCCTGCTGTCAGACTTAGAAAGTAAGGGCCTTTAACTGCTGAGCCATCTCTCGAGGCCCAAATTGAGTTGTTTTGTTTTTCTTGTTTATTTTTTTTTTTTTTTAGGTGGGGCCTCACTCTATCCTAGGTATCCTAGGCTGACTTGGAATTCACTATATAGTTTCAGGCTAGCTTCAAACTCAAGGTGACCCTCCTACCTCTGCCTCCTGAGTTATGGGATTAAAGGTGTACACTACCACATCTGGCTCCAAGTTGAGTTTTTAACTCCTCTCCATAGCAAAGCACCTGCATCATTGTACATGTTGATTTGGGGTGACTGTTTTATTACCACCCATCTCCCCCTTTTAACCAGAGGCTCTATGGCCTCAGCTACTATGCCTATGTTAACTGCACAGTATTAGTCCACAGAGGGGATTCACAAAACTTTGTGAATAAATGAATTGTACTACAGACCCTGCAGTGGGGTGTGTATGATCTTGAATGAAATTGACATACAAGATTGTAAATGGGGCCATGGGCCAAATTTTATCTAAATTGCCCCTTAGAATCTCGTAAAACTGTTACTAAGAGGGAAGGTATGTGTTTGACAGTGTAAGATTCTTTAGCCCTGAGGCCCAGAGCAAGGGCTCCTTAGGAAGGCAATTATTTAATTATTTGCATGTGTGTGAGTGCCCCAGGTTTTCTTGTTGCAAACAAATGCTGATGTTTGTTCAGCTTCACATGGATGTCTGGGAATTGAGCCCCTTCCCCCCAATCTGCAGACTTTCCAAGCAAGTGCCTTTAACTGATAAGCCATCTCCCCAGACCCTAAGAAGTTCTAAACATATAAGTACATGGCTTCATCAGGGCCATCATTTTTTTCTTTATTTGGGAACAGTGTCCAGTGTATCCTAGGCTGGCCTCAAACTTCATATTCTGCTGAGGGTGATGTTAAACTGATTGACTTGCCTCCACCCCCCAAGTGCTGAATTGCATGGGATTTCAGGCATTCGCCACCATGCCCAGTTGTTGCAGTGTTGGGTATTGAACCCGGGGTTCCGTGCATGTTAGGGAAGCATTCTACCAGTTGAATCACAGACCTAGCCTGAGCCATCAATCTCTGGGTTCTGCTGGTAGCATTTGGCATGTAGTAGGTGTCTGATGACTGCTCATAGTAGCCCGCAGTGGCCTGATAGAAGCCTGCTTCAAATATTTCATAAACTCAGGTTGGAGGGATGGCTTAGCGGTTAAGGCACTTACTTGCCTGCAAAGCTAAAGGACCCAGGTTCAACTCCCCAGGACCCACGTGGGCCAGATGCACAAGGGGGTGCATGTGTCAGGAGTTCGTTTGCAGTGGCTGGAGGGAGGCCCTGGCACGCCCATTCTCTCTCTCTTTTTCTCTATCAAATAAATAAATAAATAAAACATTTAAAAATATTACATAAACTTGGGTCTGTTCCTAGAGCCCACTCAGGGAACACTCTGACTCCCCAAGTAATCTCAGCACTTACTGTAGGACTGAGAGCAGAAATCTGTCCTTGTTCTCTGGAGTTAATCCATAGCCCTCTCCCCACCCCTTCAAGGGTCTCCCTGGATGGAAGGGTGGGGGAGGAACATACTGAGCAGGCCCAGAGGGTAGAGAAAGGGTCTGTAATTGTTTCTCAATGGTCACCAAGTATCTTTTTTTTTTTTCTGTATATGGGTTTGATATTTTATAATCCTGGGAGGCTGGTCAATAATCTCCAGTTTATAGGTGAGAAAACTGCAACTTTCACACAGATTAAATAAGTTCCCAGGCAGTGTGGCTCCAGAGTCTGTGCTCATTTGTTTATTGCTAACTTTTTGTTGACTGAATTATTGCCTCATTGCCTTCTTCTAAAGCAAACAAAAAGGAGGTGCCAGGACATAGTTCATCTCTGCACATGGCTCCACTGTAAGAATGAACATACTTGGAAGAATCAAGGAGCATTTTTTTCTGTTGTCATTTACTAACTTCTCTTTTAAAATTTTATTTATTCATTTATTTGAGAGAGAGAGGGAAAGAGGCAGACAAAGAAAGAATGGGCGCTCCAGGGCCTTCAGCTGCTGCAAATGAACATCAGACACATGTGCCACCTTGTGCATCAGTTTATGAGGATCCAGGGGAATCGAACCTGGGTTCTTTGGCTTTGCAGGCAAGTGTCTTAACTGCTAAGCCATCTGTCAAGCTCTTAACTTCTAATTTAAATGTTTCTTTTGTTTTCATCTTGCAAAAAGAATTCTAGAAATAAACATGGGAAAAGAAGCTGGGCATGGTGGCGCATGCCTTTAATCCCAGCACTTGGAGGCAGAGGTAGGAGGATTACTGTGAGTTCAAGGTCATCCTGAGACTACCTAGAGAATTCCAGGGCAACTTAGGCTAGAGTGAAACCCTACCTCAAAAAACCAAAATATAAAATAAAATAAATAAAAGAATGAGCCAGAAATCCAGTGAAATGTTTACTTACATACCACAGGACAGAGACAAATCATACTTGAGAACAGATTTTTTTTTTTAAATATTTATTTTACTTATTTATTTGCAAGCAGAGAAAGAGAAAGAATGGACATGCCAGGATCTCTAGCCACTGCAAATGAACTCCAGATGCACATGCCACTTTGTGCATCTGGCTTTTGTGGGTCGTGGGGACTCAAACTTGGGTCATTAGGCTTTGTAGGCAAGCTCCTTAACTGCTAAGCCATCTCTCCAGTCCTGAGAACAGATTTTTAAAAGAAGCCGGAAGAGTGCCAGAGGGAGTAGTTATTTTCATCATTTTTTGTTCTATTTTTATTTTATTTGCAAGCAGAGAGAGAGAACTCCAAATGCATGCACTGCTTTATAAATCTGGCTTTACATGGGTACTGGAGAATCGAATCCAGGTCATTAGGTTTCGCAGGCAAGTGTCTTAACTGCTGAGCCATCTCTCCAGTCTAGGGAGCATCTTTTGTGTCAGCTTCTTATTCTGGAGGTTTTCAAATATATAAAAATGAAAAATGGAGTCTATTATCTTCAAACCCCTATGTGCTCACTCACTTTCAAGTTAAGGCTAACTTTTTTTTGTCTGTATGCCCTGGTCCCAGCCTATGTATTGTTTTAAAGCTAACTCAACCATCTATCTCATCATTTAATTCACCTAGTAGTAGATACCTCTGAAAAAATAATTTTTTTGAGACATTGTGTCTAGCACAAGCTGAATTCTAAATCTCTGTAGCCAAGGATGATCTTGAACTCCTGGTCCTCCTGTCTTTACCTCCTGAGTACTGGGCTTATAGTCATGTGCCACCATGCCTTTCACAAGTCTGTTGTTTCTTCTACTCATTGGTTCTTTCTCCACCCCACTCCCATTCCTGTTGAAGAAACAGGTGTAGGGGAGGGAGGGAATTAACATGGGATATTTTTTATAATCATGGAAAATGCTAATAAAAATTTTAAAAATAAAATAAAATAAAAAGAAACAGATGTTTATCTTGTAGAATTTCTGTCATGCAGAATGTGGCTGATGGCCTCTGTGTGGTATTGTTTAACAATTTGTCCTTTATTTTTCCTGTCAACCTGAAATCCTTTTTTTTCTTTGTGTGTGTGTGGTGTATATATGTGTATACATGTGTGCATGTAAAGGCCAGAGATCATTGTTGAATGTACTCTTCAATTGCTTTCTACCACCTTAATTTTTTTTTAACCTGAGAATGAGAGTATGCAAGAAGGAGAGTGAAGGGGTGCTCCAGGGCCTCCTGTTGCAAATAAATTCCAGATGCATGCACCACTTTGTGTATATGGCTTTATGTGGGTACTGGGGAATTGAACTTGGCCCATCAGGCTTGGAAAGCACCTTTAGCCAGTGGGTCATCTCTCTAGCCCTCCAACTTATTTTGTAAAAAAGGGTCTGTCACTGAACTTGGAACTCATTGAACCAATTCTACTACACTAGCAAGCTCCAGCAATCCTCCTTTCTTTACCTCACCAGTGCTGGGATTATAGACATATACATGGTTGGGTTTTACATGTGTGCTAGGGATTAAACTCAGGTCCTCATACTTGCATAGCAAGGATTTTATTAACTGAGAGTTTTTTGTTTTTTTTTTTTGAGGTAGGGTCTCACTGTAGCTCAGGTTGACCCGGAACTCACTCTATCTTAGTAGGCTAGCCTCAAACTCACGTTGATCCTCCTACCTCTGCCTCCTAAGTGCTTGGAAAGCACACCCCCCCACACACACACCTTGCAAGTTGAGCTATTTTCTCAACCCCAGTTTTATCTTTCAGTCTTTTATGAGAGAGTGATTGAACCCTGGGCTTCATGCATGCTAGGCAAGCCCTCTACCACTGAGTACATACCCAGAATCCCTACACATCCCTTGATTGGGTCATCTAAGCCATTTTGCCTTGTAATCAACCTAAGCACTTAGCATCAAATAATTTCTGGTTCCAGTATTGTATACTAATCTTAACCTTATTGGAAACAAGATCCCATGTCTACTTGTCAGATATACGTTGTCTTCTGTGCATGCAGCCTGCCTTTGCTGAGACAGGTTGATGTGCAACTTTATTTCCATCTTATCCCACATTTATCAGACAGTCTATCTATGCTAACAATTTTTGTTCTTTCCTAGCATAGTTACCCTGCCATGTGGCCATCCTCGTTGCTATGAGTTAGTAAACTTGACTGTCAGACTAAAGGGGCAGTCCCTGGGAGGGGGCTTTCAAGCTGACAGGACCAGTGTGTTGAGCATTCCAATGTAGGGCCTTTTCTGTAAACCTCGGGTTTTATATTTCCAAGTATTTTTATTTTTTATTTTTTTATACCAAAAGAAATTCTTTATTGTAAACAAGATATAAAGTACAATAAAAGGAACTGTGCAAACTGTAACTCACAAGGATTTTTTTTTTTAATTAAGAAAAACTATTTCCCAAGGGTCCAAGTTTTTGTCAGAAACCTAAACCTAAGATACAGAAAAACTTTAAATGGGAAGGTATAGAGACAGTTTTCACAATTTACTTTTACCACCGTGCATATTATCCACTATAAAACAGAAGATAACAGAAATCATCATCCTAGGTGCATGTAGCTTAGTGGTAAAGAGCTTGCCTAGCATGCACTGAGGTGCTTGGTTTGATCCTCAGCTTTCCAGATGCTACCATATTGTGATACTATTAAGTTTCTTGGGTATTCCCAACACTGGGGTAGTAAGGAGAAGGTTAATGCTATAGAGTATGAATATACTTGATGTTTTGAGTTCAAAATAACAAATGTGAATGTTCTAATAATTTCTCTACCTAGCTACTTCCACACCCCCCAAAACCTCCTATAAATAGGACATCTGTCCACCTGTGAATAATTGCCACTGCCTTCCTAAAGTAATAAAACCAACATTGTATCTTCATAACATAAGGGTACTTTACTGATGACATAAGCCACCTTTCTCAAGGAGTTATCTGAAATTCTTGATATTCCTTCTTTACAATATATCTTTTCATATTCAGATTTTTTTCTAAAAAAAGTGCAGTGTATCTTTATTAAAAAGTCTATGGAAAACACATTGATGTACAATTTCAAAATCTACACAAGAAACTGCAGGCAAACTAAAAACCAAAGTGTAATAAAATACCTTGGCATTTGTTAAACTTTCAGAACAAAAAATGCAAAAAGAAAAACAAAAACAAAAAACCTTTAGCTGTACTTCAAAAGCAATTAAATTAATGAGGGTTCCAATTCTTGGGGCCCCCTTTTAGCAATGTACAGCTGCTCAATTCCAAGTATCAACAATAGTGTAAAACATGACAGCTTTAGAGATATATTTAATAACTGCATCCGCAAAGTTGACTGGAAAGACTAGGAATAGTAAACAAGATAACTCTAAGAAAAGATGACAGTCTGTGTAATACAAACTCATTTTCTATCTCCATCTCTGATTTCCAAGTATTTTTAAAAGATACTTATTTAATGGCCTGGATATCCATGACCTCATAGTGCCTGACACTACCTACACAAGACCATCATAAGAGGAGGAAAAGATCATGACATCAAAAGTAAAAGAGACTGGTTGAGATGGGGAGGGGGTATGATGGAGAGTGGAGTTTCAAAGGGGTAAGTGGGGGAAGGGAGGGTATCACCATGGGGTATTTAAAAAAATATTTATTTGCAAACAGAGAGCGAAAGAGGGAGAGAAAATGTGAGAATGGGTGCACCAGGGCTTCAAACCAGTCTATAAATGAACTCCAGATGCACACACCACTTTGTGCATCTGGCTTTATGTAGGTACTGGAGAATTAAAGCCAGGTTATGGGCTTTGCAGGCAAGTGCTTTAACTACTGAGCCATCTCTCCAGCTCCTATTTCCAAGTATTTTTTAAAGTGCTTTTATTTTTATTTATTTATAAGGAGACAGAGACTATGAATATAAACAAACTCCAGATGCATGTACCACTTTGTGCATCTGGCTTTGCACGGTACTGGGGAATCAAACCCAGTGGGGTGGAATGTGGTAGTTTGTATATGATAGTGTAAATGTATGGCCCATAGACTGAGGTGTTTTATTAACATTGAGCTTGCAACTTCAGCCCCTAACAGGCACATCTCTGCTAGGGGGGGGGGGGGGGGCGGGGAGGCAAGTCGCCAGGGGCGTATCTGATTCTAGCTCAGAGGCGTGGAGAGCAGTTTGAGCTGTGGGTTTGTGGGTTTGTGCTTGCTGCCTGGATGTGCGGAAGGAAGCGGCTTCTCCCACCATTCATGGAGCTTCTCCTGGACCTGTGAGCTCAAATAAACCCCTTCCCCGTAAGCTGTGGGTTTGGATGTTCATCCTAGCCACGTGGAGCTGACCACAACATATGGGTACTAGGGAATCAAATTTGAGTCATTAGGCTTTAGGCAAGTGTCTTACCCGCTGAGCCATCTCTCCAGCCCCTCAGATGGTTGTGGTTGTTGTCGTTATTATTCATTTCTTGAGGTAGGGTCTCAAACAATCCCCCCCAAATAGAATATTACTTAATTACATATATATATATATTTGATTCTTATACCTAATATTGATTCTTTCGCTGTTTTTCTTGCTTTCTGTCCTTGTCAAGACAGGGTCTCACACTGTAGACCCAGGCTGGCCTCAAACTGATGGTGATCCTCCTCCCTCAGCTTCCCGAGTGCTGGATAGAAGTGTGTGTGACAACGGTCTTGGTACCACTGGCCTCAGTCTCTCCAGTGAAGCCTTGAACTTCCGCTTCTACTTCTGCCTCAGTGCTGCCAGGTTGCGGGTGCAGTCACCACGCCTGGCCCTGTGGTTTTAAAAAAAAATTAGGGCTGGAGAGATGGCCTAGCGGTTTAGCGCTTGCCTGTGAAGCCTAAGGACCCCAGTTCGAGGCTTGATTCCCCAGGACCCACATTAGCCAGGTGCACAAGGGGATGCAGCATCTGGAGTTCATTTGCAGTGGCTGGAGGCCCTGGCGCTCTCATTCTCTCTCTATTTCTTTCTCTCTTTCTCTTTCTATCACTCTCAAATAAATAAGTAAAAATGAACAAAAAAAATATTTAAGCCAAGCTGGTTGTGGTGGTGCACACCTTTAATCCCAGCATTTGGGAAGCAAAGGTAGGAGGATCACTGAATTTGGGGCTAGTTTGAGACTATATAATGAATTCCAGGGTATCCTGAACTAGAGCAAGACCCTTCCTTGAAAAAACAGCAACAAAAATTCATTATTACTGTTCTCTGTGTGTGTGTCAGTGTCTCTTGCCACTGTAAATGAATGCCAGATTCATTTGCCACTTTTTGCATCCAGCTTTATGTGGGTGCTGGGTTATCAAACCTGGGTCAGTAGGCTTTGTGAACAAGTGCTTTTTTTGTTTTATTTTGTTTTGTCGAGGTAGGGTCTCACTCTAGCCCAGACTGACCTGGAATTCACTATGTAGTCTCAGGGTGGCCTCCTACCTCTGCCTATCAAGTGCTGGTAGTGCACCACCACGCCCAGCTACAAACAAATGCTTTTAACCACTGAGCTATCTCCCTAGACCCTTTTGTTTATTTTATTTCTTATGAAAGAGAGAATGAGAGAATATTGTTGTGCTAGGCCCTGTAGCCACTGCAATTGGACTCCAGGTGTGAGCACCACGCACATGCATCACCTTGTGCGTCAGGCTTGCATGGGTTCTGGGGAGTTGAACCTGGGTCCTTAGGATTTGCAGGCAAGTGCCTCAACCTCTAAGCCATCTCTCCAGCTCCTTCATATATATATATATATATATATAGTGTGTGTGTGTGTGTGTGTGTGTGTGTGTGTGTGTATGTGTGTTTGAGTCAGGGTCTCACTCTGGCCCACTTTGGCCTCAATCTCATGGCAACCTTCTACCTCAGCCTTCCAAGTGATGGGTTTAAAGATGTACATCACAGTTCCTGGCTCTTCTTTAGATTTCCTTAATATGGATCAAGTGTTTGCTCTTTCCTAGTCTTTGTAACATGGATAACATTTGATAAACAGGACAGTCATTTAATGGAATGCTTCTTAGCTTGGATCTGCCTGATGTTTCCTCCAGAAACATCTGGAACACTATGTTGGTGATATGACTTCTCAAGGTGCCACATCCTCAGGGGGCACTGTCCACCTGTCCCTCAGTGATCCTTTTTTATTGAGATAGGATCTCATTCCAGTCCAGGCTGACTTGGAATTCACTATGCAGTCTCAGGGTGGCCCTGACCTCATGGCGATCCACCTGCCTCTGCCTCCCAAATACTGGGATTAAAGGTGTATGCCTGGCGAATATTTTATTTGTTTATCTGAGAAACAGAGAGAGAGAGAGAGAGAGAGAGAATGGGTGCAACAGGGCCTCTAGCCACTGCAGACGAGCTTCAGATGCATGAGCTACCTTGTACATCTGGCTTAAGTTGGTCCTGGGGAATCAAACCTGTATCCTTTGGCTTTGTAGGCAAATGCCTTAAGTGCTAAGCCATATCTCTAATGCTCAATGGTCCTTTTAATGTGTTCCTCTTAGGGGGGCATCTCATTACTTCATTACTAAAACATACCAGTTTCATCCCCTCTGTTGTCCCTGCCCTAGCCCTGGAATCACTTCTCTGGGGAACCCTAGTCCTTTCAGGGTATGGATGTCACCTGGTCATTTTGTTCATCAGTTAGCATCCACTTCTGGGCTAGAGTACTTGCCTAGCATGCATTGCTAGGTTTAGTCTTCACTACCTCAAAAAATCCACTATTTCTAGTTATCTCCATGCTATTTTAACTTAGAATCACACTGCTTATATGAAAATGATAAGCATTTTTCATATCATAACTTGTCTGAAAACATGATTTCACATGGCTGCATGGTGTTCACTCTTAGCAAGGGACCTGATTTAATCATCTGCTTTTACAAACAGCACCAGTGCCTCTCCTCAGCAAGCACTTCCTTCCACATATTTCATTTGGATATACTGATCATTTCCTTAGACTAAATTCTTTTTTTTTTTTTTTTTAAGAGTGAGGGCCACGTAGCCCTTACTCTCCACATGGGCTTTTTTTTTTTTTTTTAATTTTTATTTATTTATTTGAGAGCAACAGACACAAAGAGAAAGACAGATAGAGGGAGAGAGAGAGAATGGGCGCACCAGGGCTTCCAGCCTCTGCAAACGAACTCCAGACGTGTGTGCCCCCTTGTGCATCTGGCTAACGTGGGACCTGGGGAACCGATCCTCGAACCGGGGTCCTTAGGCTTCACAGGCAAGCGCTTAACCACTAAGCCATCTCTCCAGCCCTAGACTAAATTCTTAAGGCGAAAGATTTATGTGATCTCAAGAGAAACCAGAGTATCCTTAGACTAACTTCTTAAAGGTGAAATTTTGCCAGGACCACAGTGTGAGTGAGCATTGCCTGTGTTTGGTGAGAGGATATGAAAACACTTGTGTGGCTTAGGAATGATGCTGAGGCTTGGTAGACTCTGCAGTAGAGAGGGATGGAGGCTAGGGTGGAGAGGCTGATCCATGCTGGATGCTGGGGTAAGCAGAGAAGTGGAGGTGGGATGGGCTTGGTGTGTGGCAGAACTTTGAGGACCCTTGAGGCCTATTGTGGAGTCTGTACTAGGAAGAGAAAAGCGCCATGAACGTCAGAGTCTCCTGTCCTAGTAAGTGGGGGTGGGGGCTTCTGCTCTCTTTGCTGTGCAGCGGACAATGCTTGAAGAGCCGCGGGGCCCCAGGAAGGATTTTGGGGCTGAGCCTGGAGTGCAGTGAAGCATGAACCCCCAGTGTTTGCAGCTCTCCTCTTCATCCTGGGCTTGCACCCCTCTCTTCTCCCCATTGAGCTTGCCTTTGCCTAGCTGGCTTTGTCTCCAGGCAGGAGGCCTGGCCATGCTGTTGCTTGGTTTCCTTTCATTGTGCTCCAGTGCTTGTGGCCTGCTGAGCACAAAGCCTCCCTTTTCCAGGGCCCTGTTCTGAGGCAAGGGGACCTGGCCCTTCATCCTGACCTTCGCAGCCGCTCTGGGGCTGTGGGTTGAAGGAAAACCTGTAGGCTGGGTGCTGGAGCTGCTGTGCTTGTGGTCTACCTGTAGGGAGCTTCCACCTGGAAGAGGACAGGTCCTCGGAGTGGGCCCCTGTGAGGGGCTGGCAGGAGCTTCTCTTACTCTGGAAGTCCTGAGCAAGGAAGGTGGCTGGGCACCAGGCTTCATTTCTGGCCTGTGTACCCAGGTGTGCTTGGGAGCTTCTGAAGGGCTCAGAATAGATCCTAGGAAAATGTAAGAGAGGAAAAAGTGTATGTGTAGTGAAGGGAGAAGAGGTCCGGATGGTTATGATGTACAAGTGCTTTAATTCCTTCTTTCATTATTCTTATTGTTATCATTATTATTACTAATTATTATTTTTATTTGAGGCAGGGTTTCAGTCTAGCCCAGGCTGACCTGGAACTCTCAGCCATTCTGCTACCTCAGCCTCCCGAATGCCACCATGCCCAGCTCCATGGTATATCTTTTTTTTTTTAAATTTTTTTTGTTGTTGTTCATTATTTATTTATTTATTTGAGAGCGACAGACACAGAGAGAAAGACAGACAGAGGGAGAGAGAGAGAATGGGTGCTCCAGGGCTTCCAGCCACTGCAAACGAACTCCAGACGCATGTGCCCTCTTGTGCATCTGGCTAACGTGGGTCCTGGGGAACCAAGCCTTGAACCGGGGTCCTTAGGCTTCACAGGCAAGCTCTTAACTGCTAAGCCATCTCTCCAGCCCTCCATGGTATATCTTAATGATCTGTCTGAGATGATTTTAGGAAGCTCCTACCCCTAGGACAGTCTCCAAGTCCCTGGCTGAGGCCTTGGTGGTCTGAGTCAACCACATGAAGCATCCTGGGAGCTGGGGGCGGGGCACCCTAAGGGCAAGCTGCGGGCAGGGACCTAGTGTCCTGAGTCCAGATGCAACAACTGACCCCTCCCTCTCTTTTCCTTTCTAAGACATCCTTCTATGGCCGCTTCAGGCACTTCTTGGACATCATCGACCCTCGAACTCTGTTTGTCACTGAGGTGAGTCATGCTGTCACTCTCAATGGAGGCTCCTTGGCCTCTGTACCTTGTCACTTCAGAATGCATGCAGCATCAGAAGGAATGAAAAAGAGAAGAAGGTGAGGGAGACCCGTGGTGAGAAGAAGGTAATATATTTCTAAGCCCATGTCTGTCTATATCAGTCAGTTACAAGACAGTTTGTGTGCTGTGCTGTGTGCTTCTTCACATTATTTCATTTGATCTCACAATACTCTGTCAAGAGAATTAACACTGTTATTATTTAAAATCTCACTGAAATTATTTTTTAAGTACTTTTGTTTATTTTATTTATTTATTTGAGAGCTACAGGCAGAGAGAGAGAGAGAATGGGCACTCCAGGGCTTCCAGCCACTGCAAACGAACTCCAGATGCGTGCGCCCCCTTGTGCATCTGGCTAACGTGGGTCCTGGGGAATCGAGCCTCAAACCGGGGTCCTTAGGCTTCACAGGCAAGCGCCCAACTGCTAAGCCATCTCTCCAGCCCACTCACTGAAATTTTTATCAATCACATAAGTTATATATTCATTACAAAAGTTACAGGGCCAAGGCTGGGGCTCAGTTGTAGAGCTCTTGCCTATCGTGTGTGAGGTCTTGGGTTTGGTCTCCAGCACTGGGGGTTGGGAGGGAGTTCAAGCAGTAAAGATGTGCTGTAGTAGAATAAAAAAGTCACTTGTAATTACCCTCTTTACTTATTTCCCTCCTCTATTAGAAAGCAATTGTTGGTGGCTTTTAATGTCAGGTTATTAAGGCATGACTTAACTTTTAAAATTGTACAGTCCTATGAATTTTGACAAAATGTCCAGTTCTGTGAGTTCTGACAAATGTACTCAGTCATGTGCCCACAACCACCATCAAGACCTAAATCAAAGCCGGGCGTGGTGGCGCACGCCTTTAATCCCAGCACTCGGGAGGCAGAGGTAGGAGGATCACCGTGAGTTCAAGGCCACCCTGAGACTACAGAGTTACTTCCAGGTCAGCCTGGACCAGAGTGAGACCCTACCTCGAAAAACCAAAAAAAAAAAAAAAAAAAAAAAAAAAAGACCTAAATCATTTCCATCACTCTAACACACTGTCTTTATTACCATCTTTTCTCCCTGCTCCAAGCCCCTATCTGCTATTCATCTGTTGTGCTCTTTCCAGACTGTCATATTAATGAAATCCTACAGTACGCATGCACCCTTTGTTGTTGTTGTTGTTGTTTTTCCCCGAGGCAGTGTCTCACTCTAGGCCAGGCTCACCTAGAATGGCCTTGAACTCAACCCTCCTACTTTTGCCTCTAAGTGCTGAGATCAAAGGCATGTGCCACCACGCCTGCCTAATACACAACCTTGTGTGTCCAGCTTTTTCTTACTAACATCATGCTTTTAAGCGTCATCTATGTTGTTGCACATGTCAGCCATTCATCTCTTATTTCTGAGTAGTGTTCCATTGAAAAAAATGTTCAAAAGTTTTTTGTTGGTAAACGCCCAGGCTTTTCCAAGCTTCTGGCTATTATGAATAAAATTACTATAATTGTTCTTTGTGTGGATATATGCTTTTAATCCTCTTGACTAAATACCTAGGAATAGGGTCCGTGGTAAGTACGGCAGATACACATTTGACTTGATCAGAAGCAGCCACCTTGCTGTTCAAGGCGGTTCTCCATGTTACCTCAGCAGTGGATTTGTGTTCCAGTGCTCCACATCCTCACTACACTTGCTTGTATCAAATTAAAAAAGAAAAGACTCTTTGGGGACCATCTTAAGAAGTGTGTCTTTAGCTGGGCATGGTGGTGCACGCCTTTAATTCCAGCACTTGGGAGGCAGAAGTAGAAGGATTGCCACAAGTTCAAGGCCACCCTGAGACTACATAGTGAATTCTAGGTTAGCCTGAGCGAGAGACCCTAACTCCAAAAACAAAACAAAAACAGAAAACAAAAACAAAAAAAAAAACAGAAGAAGAAGAAGAATTGTGTCTTTGGGGGTCTGCAGATGCAGCTCAATTGGCAGAGTGCTTGTGTAGCATGCATGAAGCCCTCAGGGTTCGATCCCCTGCACTGGTAAACTGCCATGGTGGTGCGTGCCTATAACCCGAACATTTAGGAAATAGAGGCAAGAGAAGAATGGGTTCAAGTCGTCCTTGGCTGCATATCAAGATTGAGGCTAGACTGGGCTACATGAAGCCTTTTTATGTTACTGTTAAGTGTATCTTTTTATATGAATTTGAAAAAGATACACAGAAACTCATGTTCATATAAAATGACACACATTAATCAAACACATAGTGATGGGGCTAGAATTAAAGGAACCTGCTTTCAAAGCCTGCTAGCCCAAGTTCAGTTCCCCAGCGCCTACATAAAGCCAAATGGGCATTCATATGCAGTGGCAACAGAGCCTGGTATATGTGCATGTGCATACATACATCAAGTAAATAAAATAAAAACCAAAACCACTGGTGAGCAAGACAGTTTATAAGCTTTTATTTTTTTTTAATTTATTATTATTATTATTTTTTTTTTTTTTTTTTGGTTTTTCAAGGTAGGGTCTCACTCTAGCTCAGTCTGACCTGGAATTCACTGTGTAGTCTCAGGGTAGCCTCGAACTCATGAGGATACTCCTACCTCTGCCTCCCGAGTGCTGGGATTAAAGGCGTGCGCCACCACGCCCGGCTTAAGCTTTTATGTTTTTAAAAATTTTATTATTGACAACTTCCATAATTGTAAACAATATCCCATGGTAATTCCCTCCCCCACTTTCCCCTTTGAAACTCTACTCTCCATCATATCCCCTCCCCCTCAGTCAGTCTCTCTTTTATTTTGAGGTCATGATCTTTTCTTCCTATTATGATGGTCTTGTGTAGGTAGTGTCAGGCACTGTGAGGTCATGGATATCCAGGCCATTTTGTGTTTGGAGGAGCACGTTATAAAGAGTCGTACCCTTCCTTTGGCTTTTACATTCTTTCTGCCACCTCTTCCGCAATAGACCCTGAGCCATGGAAGGTGTGATTGAAATATTTCAGTGCTGAGCACTCCTCTGTCACTTCTCAGCACCATAGTGCCTCCTGAGTCATCTCAGGGTCACTGCCATCTGAAAAGAGAAAGTTCTCTAGCCAAAAGTCAGAGTATAAACTTTTATCTTTTGTTATTAATTTACTTATTTATTTGAGAGCGACAGAGCGAGGAGGAGGCAGATAGAGAGAATGGGTGTACCAGGGCCTCCAGCCATTGCAAACAAACTCCAGAAGCGTGCGCCCTCTTGTGCATCTGGCTAATGTGGGTCCTGGGGAATCAAGCCTCGAACCAGGGTCCTTAGGCTTCACAAGCAAACGCTTAACCGCTAAGCCATCTCTCCAGCTCAAGCTTTTATTTTTAATTAAACTTTTTTTTTTTTTTTCCCAAGGTAGGGTCTCGCTCTAGCCCAGGTTGACTTGGAATTCACAATATAGTTTTAGGGTGGCCTCAGACTCATTGTAGTCCTCCTACCTCTGCCTTCCAAGTGCTGGGACTAAAGATGTATGCTACCACAGTAGGCAATTTTTAAAGTTTTTTTTTTTTTTTTTTAATTTATCTGCAAGCAGAGAGAGAAAGGCAGGAAGAGAGAGAGAATGGCCACATCAAGGCCTCTTGGCATTACAAATGGACTCCAGGTGCATGAGCCACTTTGTGCATCTGGGTTTATATGGGTATTGAGGAATCGAACCCAGGCCATCAGACTTTGCAAGCAAGTGATTTTAACCACTGAGCCATCACCTCTTCAGCCTTATAAGCATTTTTTAAAGTTAACATGTAATAGTGGAGTACCACGTGATACTTCCACACATGTATACATTGTGTGGTGTTCAAATAGGAAGCATATCCCTCCCTCATACATTTCTCTCTCTTTTTTTTTTTTTTGTGGTGAACTTGTAAGCATTTCACATCTATTAGCTCATTAGATGAACACAAAGCCACCTCAAGAGGAGAATGCTATTATGTTTTCCCTTCTACAAGTGAAGAAACAGATGTTAAGGCTCATGCCAAGGTAAGAACTGTGTTCTTTGAAAGTCCTTGCTCTGAGCCAATTTACATTCCTGGTCAGGAAATCTGAGTTTCAGGAACTTGCCTGAGATTATTCTGGTATCAATAGGCCAGAGCTCTATCCCTGAGCCTTAGAGGCCCTTCCTGATTAGAAAACACTCTGGTGTACCTCTGTGTGCTGGGCATTGGCTTTTTGCAGCCCTGGGTAGACCTGTTCTGGATATGCATGCTTCTTCAAATCTCCTTTTGTTGTTGTCATTGTGGGTTTTTTTTTTGGTGGTGGTGTTTTGTTTTGTTTTTGTTTGTTTGTTTTGGTTGATTTTTCGAGGTAGGGTCTGGCTGTAGCCCAGGCTGATGTAGAAATCACTCTGTAGTCTCAGGGTGGCCCTTGAACTCACAGCGATCCCCTACCCCAGCCTCCCAAGTGCTGGGATTAAAGGTGTGTGCCACTACGCCTGGCTTTTTTTTTTTTTTTTTGAAACTGGGTCTCACTGTGTAGCCCAGGTTTACTTGAAACTTGCTAGCCTCAGCTGGTCATAATCCTCCTGCCTAGCTTCAACTCTGGCACTTTGAAAGACCTCCAACATTCTTATATATCACTAACCCAAAGGCATGGTGGAGGGAACACAAGGTTTTCTAGGTACTGGGCATGAAAGTACCCCTATGGTGCCTGGGTCACATCACAGTAACATGAGGTGTGGGAATTAGCATGATACGTGGTTTCCTGTTGTGCCTCAGCAAGGACTAAAGGCCCAAATATTTTATTTTCTGGCCATATTGACCCTTGTGGGCTACCATCCCTGGCCCATTAAGGGGCAGTGTGCTGCACTTCTTGGTTTTGTCTGGATTCTCCTACAGAGGAACAAATGTGAGTACATAGAGCACCAAACCAGAAACCACTTACTGAACTAGGTAATGTGTCATCCTAGAAAGTTCCAGAACTGTGCAGAGCTTAATGAAATTGCAGTTCTGAACTCCCAACAGAAATGCCACCTAGTTGGTGGAAAGGGCA
Source organism: Jaculus jaculus (assembly GCF_020740685.1). Taxonomy (NCBI): domain Eukaryota; kingdom Metazoa; phylum Chordata; class Mammalia; order Rodentia; family Dipodidae; genus Jaculus; species Jaculus jaculus. Next base: position 62,122,721 of record NC_059107.1, read on the forward strand.
GAGTCTAGTGCTTAGCTCAGAGGATGGGGACACTAGAGGAGACCTAGGGGTCTGTGTAAGGACTGGAGGAGGGGCCCTTGGGAGACCCTTAAGTGTGCCTCAGATCACTATGAGCAGGCAGGGCTTCAGGGATGAAGGAGCTGCCACAGGGCAGTATGCCACCTGTGCAAGGAAGTCACACCTTTCCACTCTCAGGCCATTTCATTTTACATTTCTTGATCCACATCAAGTCCTTTTCTTGTTGTTTTTCAAAAATAGGGTGTTGCTTTGTAATCTGAGCCATTCTACAACTCAATATAACTCGGTCTCAGCCTCCCAAATGCTGGGATTAGAGGTGTGTACCACCATGTCCAACTCTCACTCTTGCACTTGAAAGACCCCAATATTTGTACATCACTAATCCATTTTGGTTTGTTTCTCTTTCCATTTGGTGGAATTTCAGGCCTTGTGGCTGGGGAGATGGTTCATCAGACGAAGTGCTTGCTGTGCAAGCCTGAGGATCTGAGCTCAAATCCCCACACCTGATGGCCATTCCAGTAATCCCAGCACTGGGGAGGTGGAGACAGGAGGCCTGTTGGGCTTGCTGGCTAGTTGAGGTGAGCTCCAGATTCAATGGTAGACCTTGTCTCAAAACAAAAGATAGCAAAGGTGAAGATCACTGAGGAATGTATGTGGCATTAGTTTCTAGCCTCCACATGCACACACATGTGCCTACACACCTACAAACACACATATGCACACATGTGTACCACAAACATGTACTTCAGACCTCTTTTTCTACTATTAATTACCAAAAGCTCTTTAACCACTGAAACATCTCTCCAGCCACCCACTATTGAACTATCAAAGCATCTGAAACATTTACTGACCAGAAAATAACCAAGGCAACAGAAGTTTCTTTCTTTCTTTCTTTTTTATTTATTTGCCTGCAAAGAGAAAGAATGAGTATACCAGAGCCTCTTGCCTTGCAAAAGAACTCCAGACACATGTGCCATTTGATGCATCTGGCTTTACGTAAACTATGGGATCTCAAACCTGGGCTGTCAGGTTTTGCAAGCAATCCCCTTTAGCTGCTAAGCCATCTCCACAGCCCTGGCAGTTTTTAAATACTCAAGTTTCATGTGTTACTTCCCCTCCAAGAGATTGGATAGACTTTGAGAAGTTTCTGCCCTTCCTGTTGCTATCACACCAGTGGTGGGGATTGTGTAGCAGTACCTGCTAGCCTTCAGAGTTTCTGATCTCAGAAAACTGGGAATCCCTCAAAACTCTGGAAGGGCCCTGAATGGGCCTCCAAGCCAGCAAGGCAGTGGCTTAACCCCCACCAACTCCAGTCTAGACAGGTTCTTTGGTTAAGATCATCTCTGTCAACTCAGTGAGAAAGGAGACAGGGGGGGAAAAAAAAAACAAAAAAAAGAAAGGAGACAGGGAGAGAAATGCATCTCGGGCCAAAGCCAGCCCTGAAACCCAGGCAAGCCAGGTCCCCACAGACTGGCTTAAGTCTACAGAACCTTGCTTCTCTTCCAGGTCTAGTGTCCTGCCAGGGGGTATGGGATGGTGGCCATTCACTTGAAGGGGATCTAGATAGTCCATTTGTTTGTAGGGTTGGGGTGGGCAATGGCGGAGGATACAAGAAGGAGGCTATGCAACCTGGAGCTCCCCAAAGTGAAAAGGTCCTGGGCAGTTTGAGCCATGTGCAGACCTGGTTCTGAGGCACAGCAGAGGAGTTTGTGGAAAGTGTCACCAGGAACTTTTGCTGCTGCTGGTTTGCATTTTGTAACTGCCCAAGCTTCAAAAAGATTTCAACCCTTGTATGTGTGATGCAGGCAGAGGAAATTTTATCCACCCTTTTGGGAAAGAAGGCTGAACAAGACTTCAGAGGAAAAAGAGGAGGTAGCTCTGCTAGACAGGGGGAAGAACTGTGCTTTCTAATTCTAAATGGAGAGAGGAGGAAGAAGGGGAAGAAGAGAAAGAAACAGTGGGAAAGAGTAGGAAACCAGGCAGACTAAAAGACTAGTATGTGCAATGCCACCATGAGGATGTGGCTGGGGCTCTTTTGAGATTGTGGTTTGTGAAAGTTGCTACAAACTTGCACAACCTGTTGGTGGTCCCCACCACAGCAATTCCAAAGAAGTTGTTAGCAGAGTCAGCATGCTTCATGGAACTTCTGCAGGAGTTGAGGAACTTGAAGGGCGGCGAGTCTCCTGCCTGCGTGCCGTATGTATAGCATCCAGCCTGGGGAAGGAAGCGTGCAGAACCCCCTGGGGAAATCTCAGCCTTTTCATGTTGCTACATCACATGTTCATCTACAAAGTTCATATCTGAGAACCACACATCAAGTTAAAAAAAATCCCAAACACATATTCTTAGACTGCTCTAATAAGTTTCTGCTGTGCTTGGCTATATTCATAGTTATTCTGGCCCATGTGTGACCCATGAGCCTCAGGTCACACAACTTGAATGGAATGAATTCTAGATATCTAAGGACTACACTATGCCCCATGGTATCTGAGTTTTGTTTTGTTGGTTTTTAAAATTTTTTTTGTTCATTTTTATTTATTTAGTTGAGAGCAACAGAGATAGAAAGAGGCAGAGAGAGAGAGAGAGAATGGGCGTGCCAGGGCTTCCAGCCACTGCACATGAACTCCAGACGTGTGCGCCCCCTTGTGCATCTGGCTTACATGGGTTCTGGGGAATTGAGCCTTGAATCAGGGTCCTTAGGGTGCACAAGCAAGTGCTTAACCACTAAGCCATCTCTTCAGCCTGGATTTTTTTTTTTTCTTTTTTACATAGACTCACCCTGTAACATAGACTGGACTGTAACTCACCAAATAGATCAGGCTGACCTTAAACTCCTAACTTTCCTGCTGTGACCTCTTGAGTGCTGGGATTACATGTGTAAGCCAACATGCCTGGCTCTAAATTACTCCTTTTTAAAAAAAAATTATTTATTTGAGGGCTGGGGAGATGGCTTAGTGGTTAAGGTGCTTGCCTGTAAAATCTAAGAACTCATGTTCCAATCTCTAGGTCCCACATAAGCCAGATGCACAGTGATGCAAGCATGCAATGTCACCATGCTCACAAGGTGATGCATGCGTCTGGAGCTCATTTGAAGTGACTCAAGACACATGTGCCAATTCATGCATCTGGCTTTTTGTGGGTACTGGGGAATCAAACCCAGGCTGTCAGGCTTTGAAAGCAAGTGCCTTTAACTGCTGAGCCATCTCTTCAATTCTATTCTTTTTTTATTTTTTATTTTTATTTTGAGGTAGGGTCTTACTGTAGCCCAGGCTGACCTGGAATTCACTATATAGTTTCTGGCTGGCCTGTTACTCCTACCTCTGCCTACCAAGATGTATACCACCACGCCCAGCAGGTTACACTTAATTAAGGCTGAAGTTGGAAAGAATTAGCTATTCTTATTTTTATTTATTTCCAAGGAGAGAAGGAGAGAAAATGGGCACACCAAGAATTCTCCATTGTAAACAAAATTTATGCATGTGGTTTTGCATGTGTACTGGGGAATCAAACTCAGGCCGTTAGGCTTTGCAAGCAAGTACCTTTAACTGCTGAGGCAACAACCCAGCCCAGGAATTGGTTACTCTGATTTTAACCGCTACTTAAGGATCAACAAATGATTCTCCTGAAGGGTGAAAAAGCTAACTGAAGTAGTATTAATGACACTTATTATTTGATGCTAATGTTGGTGGAGTAATGCAAACTATTTTGATTGTATTGTATACTAGAATAAATCAGTAACCATACTGAAGTTGGAAACTAGGGTTCTCACTGTGTCAGTTCATTGATACTAATAAAGAGCAGGGAAGAAGAGAAGGTGCTGTGTGATTTCGCAGTTGAACTTGGGGTATCAGTATGAATGCAAGACTTGGACACACACATACACGCACTGTTACATTCCCTAGTTTCCTGGTTCTCTTCACTGAGGAAGTGATAACACTCCTGTACCAATGAGTGCACACAGCACTCCTAGTTTTGAAACACCATTACAAACAGGAATCAGGGCCCCCTGAAGAGACAGCGGAATCCAGTTCTGAGGCAGGGAAGACGGTTGTGGAAAGTAAGGGAGTGCTGAGAGAATGAGGGTGGCTTGAAAGAAAACCTGGAGCATTACTCAAATAGCAATGGACCAGGGAGATGACTAAGAGTGTAAGAGCTCTTGCTGTGCAAGTGTGGGGACCTGAGTTTATCCCTAGTACCCATGTAAAAAGTCTGCTGTGGCCACACGTACAGGTAGCCCCACCCCTGAGGGGGCAGAGATAGGAGAGTCTTTGTGCCTTGTTGGTCAATCAGTCTGACCAAAAAATAGCAGCTCTAGGTTCAGCCAATGGCTCCATCTCCAGGAAAACAAGGTGGGAGAGTGATAGAGGTGGACACCTGATGTTCTCCTTTGGCTTTTGCATGTGTGTGCCTGAAATACATGCATCTGCACACGTACATGTACACACATGTACACACACAAAGAAGAATAGCCATGGATTCTAACACATTGAATTAAAAAAAAATCCATGAGGGGCTAGAGAGATGGCTCAGCAGTTTAGCAGTTTGTTTGCAAAACCTAAAGCTCTGGTTTCGATTCCTTAGTACCCACATGAAACCAGATGCACAGAGTGTCACATGTGTCTGGAGTTTGTTTGCAGCAGCAGGAGGCCCTGGCGTGGCCCCTGTCTCCTTACAAATAAATAAATAAACGAAAAAAATATTTCTTTTTAATTTTTTTATTTATTTGACAGAGAAATAAAGAGAGAGAGAGGGAGAGAATGGGTGCACCAGGGCCTCCAGCCACTGCAAACGAACTCCAGATGCATGCACTTCTGGCCAACATGGGTCCTGGGGAATCGAACCTGGGTCCTTTGGCTTTGCAGGCAAGCACCTTAACCACTAAGCCATCCCTCCAGCCTGAAAATATATTTTTTTCAAAAATCCAGTCATACTAAAAATGTAAGAAGGAGAATGTATTAGAAATTAAATCTATACTGAATATTTGACATATTTGATGTTGCAGGACACAGAGCACCGTCAACATTTTTCATAGTTGATCAAAATTTTAATTAAAAAAATTTTAGAGTGGGTTTCAAGGTAAGGCCTTACTATAGCTCAAGCTGGCCTGGAATTCACTCTATTCTCAGGGTGGTCTTGAACTCTCGGCAATCCTCCTACTTCTGCCTCCCAAGTGCTGGGATTAAAGCTGTACGCCACCACAGCTGGCAAAAATTTTTGATTTTATATCTTATAATTTTTTGACAGTGTGTTACTAGTCTGGAACTCACCATGTAGATTTTTCTGGCCTAGAACTTGTAGTAATCCTCCTGCTTCTACTTCTAAATGTTGGGATTATAGCACTTTATGATTTAATTCTTAAATTTTATTTATTTATTTGAGAGAGAGAGTGAGTATGGGCAAACTATGACCTTGTGCCACTGCAACAAAATCCAGACACATGTGCACATTGTGCATCTATCTTTACATGGATACTGGGGAATTAAACCTGTGTCAGCAGGCTATGTAAGCAAGTGTCTTTAACCACTGAGCCATCTCCTCAGCTCTTTAATTCTTTGTTTAAAAATCAACACATTCCTTTCTTCAGCATACAAATTTCTTTCTTTTTTCTTTTTTTTTTTTTTTTTTTTGGTTTTTTGAGGTAGGGTCTCACTCTGTCTCAGGCTGACCTGGATTTAACTGCGTAGACTCAGGGTGGCCTCAAACTCACAGTGATCCTCCTACCTATGCCTCCCGAATGCTGGGATTAAAGGCATGCGCCACTATGCCCAGCAGCAAATTTCTTTTATCTTTCATATATGGTAAAAATTATGTATCACAAAATGTTTTAAAATAAAGTTCTTTATACTTTATTATTGGCAAGTTATTTGCACACCTACTTTATGTACTTGACTACCTGGGGTCATGCAAAGCATCATTGAGTGAAAAAGGGTTGAGAATGGGAGCAGTTCAAGCAGCTGTGAACTAGGTGAACAGAGACACCAACATGATCCCTGAACTAGGTGACCAAGGATACCAACATGATCCCTGAACTAGGTGACCAAGGATACCGACATGAGCCCTGAACTAGGTGACCAAAGATACCAACATGATCCCTGAACTAGGTGACCAAGGATACCGACAAAAGCCCTGAACTAGGTGACCAAGGATACCAACAAGAGCCCTGAACTAGGTGACCAAGGATACCACATGAACCCTGAACTAGGTGACCAAGGATACCGACATGAGCCCTGAGCTAGGTGACCAAGGATATTGACATGAGCCCTGAACTAGGTGACCAAGGATACTGACATGATCCCTGAACTAGGTGACCAAGGATACCGACAAGAGCCCTGAACTAGGTGACCAAGGATACTGACATGAGCCCTGAGCTAGGTGACCAAGGATACCGACATGAGCCCTGAGCTAGGTGACCAAGGATACCAACATGAGCCCTAAGCTAGGTGACCAAGGATACTGACAAGAGCCCTGAACTAAGTCACCAAGGATACCGACAAGAGCCCTGAACTAGGTGAGCAAGGATACTGACATGAGCTCTGAACTAGGTGCAAGGATACTGGCATGATCCTTGAACTAGGTGACTAAGGATACCGACATGAACCCTGAACTAGGTGACCAAGGATACCAACATGATCCCTGAACTAGGTGACCAAGGATACCGACAAAAGCCCTGAGCTAGGTGACCAAGGATACCGACAAGAGCCCTGAGGTACATGACCAAGTATACCGACAAGAGCCCTGAACTAGGTGACCAAGGATACCGACATGATCCCTGAACTAGGTGACCAAGGATACTGACATGGACCCTGAGCTAGGTGACCAAGGATACCGACATGATCCCTGAACTGGGTGACCAAGGATACCACATGAACCCTGAACTAGGTGACCAAAGATACCGACCAATATGATCCCTGAATGAAGTGATCAAAGATACCAACATGAACCCTGAACTAGGTGATCGAAGATACCAACATGAGCCCTGAACTAGGTGATTGAAATTACCAACAATGGAAATGTCTGACATAGTGTTCTGAGATGATGGGAGCTGGGTAGTAATCATAATTCTGGAAGATGCCCAGAAATCTAAAGAGGAAAGCAAAACTGACTGTAGTTACATTTGTTAAAAATAATCATTTTTGGGGCTGAATAGATAGCTTAGTGGTTAAGCACTTGCCTGTGAAGCCTAAGGACCCTGGTTCAAGGCTCAATTCCCCAGGACCCACGTTGGCCAGATGCACAAGGCAGTGGCTGGAGGCCTGGTGTGCACTCTCTCTCTCTCTCAATCTCTCTCTCTCTGCCACTCTCAAATAATAAATAAAAATAAACAAAAGAATCTTTAAAAAAATAATCACTGTTGGGCTGGAGAGATGGCTCAGTGGTTAAGACACTTGCTTGCAAAGCCTAATGACCTGGGTCTGATTCCCCAGTATGTGGGTTGGGGAGCCAGATGCACAAAGTGGCACATTATTCTGGAACTTGTTTGCAGAAGTTGAAGGCTCTGGTGAGCCCATTCTCTCTCTGTCTCTTTCTGCTTGCATTCTGCTTGCAAATAAATAAATGAAATATTTTTAAAGAAAATCATGAACCAGACATTGTGGCACATGCCATTAATCCCAGCACTCAGGAGGTACAGGTAGCAGAATTGTGTGAGTTTGAGGCCCGCTTGAGACTGCATAGTGAATTTCAAGTAAGCCTGGACTAGAGCAAGACCTTACCTTGAACAAACAAAAAAATCCACTATTACCAGTTTAAAATATGCATATATATGGAATCTGGATTGATGAAGGATTTTGGGAGTTCAGCAGGGGTCCCCCAGACTTTGAACCCCAAGGTTGGGTTCTGTTCTACCTTTAACAAAGAATTGATAAAGACAGACTCACAAAGTATAAATTATGAATTATTAAGTTTATTTAGGGAGAAATCACAAATTGTGGGGTTTATTTAAGGGTGATTGGGATCTAGGAAGAAAGGCTGGAGCAAAGTCATAAACACATGGGAAGTAGGAAACCTGCTTTCATGTGGAAAACACTGCACAGTTTATAAGGTTCATTTAAGAGAAATTGACATTTTGTAGGAAAAACAGGGGAGCGCTGGAGGGGAGTTAAACTGAGGCTTTCAAGATAAGACTTAAGACTAAGGTAGGGCTGCAATAACATGGAAGGTAGAAGTTAGGTGTATATGTAGGGAGACTTAGAAGGAACACACATGGCATTTGCTATGTACTTTCCTGTGGAAGTAAGTTAGGAGGGCAAATGGTGAGGTTCAAGGAAAATTAAGAGAGAAAATATCAAATTAGAGACCAAGAAACTAGAGGAGAAATGAATAATGAAGAGAGTTACACTCATACTTACCCTGAGTTTAAAGAAATTATACAGGTAGAAAGCCTAGAGTTAGTGAAAGCACCCACATGGTAGATTTGGGGTGTAAGGAAATAGGCTTGTGGTAGATTCAGAGAACAGAGGAAAATCATGCATGTAATTAAAGTGAGAAGTTACCCCAAACTATAAAGCAGAAGCAGAGAAAAGTGGAAAAGTTCCCCCAGACCAAGAAACAGTTTTATGTTCTTCCTCCATCCAGCCAGGCTGGATAAAGGGGAAGCTGGACTCAGGTGTGTCAGAGCTGAGAGAGGCAGAGCCATAAAAACAGAGCAGGGCTAGCAACAGGAAAACAGCAGCCTTTATATGCAACGGGAAGACCAAGTTGTTTTGTAGATTTGGAGGGTGGATCCTAGGGCCAGCCCATCTGGAATATTTGTCTAAGTAACGCACTAAACTGTGGACAGCAGAGGGTACTGTAGACCATTCTTTTTTTTTTTTTTAATTAATTATTTATTTATTTGAGAGTGACAGACACAGAGAGAAAGACAGATAGAGGGAGAGAGAGAGAATGGGCGCGCCAGGGCGTCCAGCCTCTGCAAACGAACTCCAGACGTGTGCGCCCCCTTGTGCATCTGGCTAAGTGGGACCTGGGAAACCGAGCCTTGAACCGGGGTCCTTAGGCTTCATAGGCAAGTGCTTAACCGCTAAGCCATCTCTCCAGCCCTGTAGACCATTCTTGATCAGACACAAGTTTCATTTTTGCTAAGAGTTTGGTTCCTGTGCCAGGGCAAGGTGGCATGTGCAGTGGCCTCTCCTGTATCTCTCTGAGCCTCATGCTCTAACTGAAACTACCTAAAAGAAGCTAGCTTTCTCCTACCCTCCTTCAGGGTGATAGAGGAAGAAGCATATATAACAGGTATGTATACATGACACATGTTTTCCCATGTAGCATATACAATGAGCCTTTCTCTTGTCACTAAATATTGTTTTAATAAGCTAAGGATGGTGGGACATACCTGTAAAATCCAGTACCTGAGAGGCCTTGGAAGAGGATTGCCATGAGTTGAGGCCATCTCAGGCTACATAATGAGCCCTTGACTCACATAAAGAGACATGTTTAATAACTATAGAATAGGGGGTGGGACAACATTGGGTTGCGGGGAACCCGCCGGCCGGGGCCGGGCCCTCGGGCGGGAGGGAGTGGCGCCTGGAGGAGCGAAGCCACGCCTCGCCTGGACAGCCCCGCTCCCTCCCAGATGCCGCGTCCCTGCCCCGCCCCCGCTGCTGCACACGGGCAACCGCGGCATCTCCTTCCACAGACTTCCCAAAAAAGACAGCCCGAGACGCGGCTTGTGGCTGGCCAACTGTCAGCGGCTGGCCGGAGTACATCGACCTCTGCTCCAAGCACTTCGAGGAGAACTGCTTTGAGCTGGTGGGAGTCAGTGGGTATCACAGGCTGAAGGAAGGGGCAGTTCCAACCATATTTGAGTCTTTCTCCAAATTGCACCGGACAACCAAGATCAAGGGACATGATTACATCTGGCCCACTGGACCTCAGCCGGAGATGTAAGAAACGCTGCTCTCAAGACCGAGGGCCCACAACTCCATTTTCTCTACCACCTCCTGTTGACGTCACCTGCTTTCCTGTGGAAGAGGCCTCAGCACCTGCCGCTTTGCCTGCATCCCCAGCTGGGAGGCTGGAGCCTGGCCTTAGCAACTCCTTCTCAGACCTTCTGAGTCCTCTAGGTGCCCAGGCAGATGAAGCGGGCTGTAGCGGCAGCCCTCCTCTCTTGAGCCACGGCCTGTCTCCCCATCTGCCTACATGTTACGCCTGCCACCACCTGCTGGAGCCTACATCCAGAATGAACACAGCTACCTGTCCTGCTCTGGAAGAGGCGGGCCGAAGCTGCCCTTGATGCTCTGGACAAGGCCCAGCGCCAGCTGCGGGCTTGCAAGCGGCGAGGGCAGCGGCTGCGGTTGCGGCTGACCAAGCTGCAGCAGAAACGTGCAAGGGAAAAGCGGGCCCAGGCAGATGCCCGTCAGACACTGAAAGAGCATGTGCAGGACTTTGCCATGCAGCTGAGCAGTAGCATGGCCCGCGAGGAAGCCCACCCAACAAGTCTCTGGCCCCTTCCTCAGAATCTACCTGGTGAGGAACCTGCACCCACCAGACTGCCAGATGTCATAATAAAGTGGATTCAAGAGAAGCCTTGCTTTTTGCCTGGTTCAGGGCTTGGGATGCTTCATAGATTTAATCTCCAGACAGTGTCCAAGGCCCCAAATGGGCTCAGACGCTGGTATCTCAGCTCTTGGCTACAAGGATCTGAGAGCCTGTCTGAGCCCCTACCTGTGCATCTATTCCATTCTCCTCAGGAGTCTGTGAAGACACAGGATGGTATGAGTTGGGGACAGACTTGACACCTGAGTCCATTCATAAAAACCAGTTTAGCCACTGTACTTGTTCTGTTTGGACTGTGTATGTGAAGATAACATTGATGCTCTTGCCTGTAAAAAAAAAAAAAAAAAAAAAAATATATATATATATATATATATATATATATATATACACATACATACATATATATATATATAATAATTCATCACATGTTTGTTCTATAATTTATTTAATCATTTGTTGACCATATAGTTAATTTCTTCCTCCCTCCCTCCCTCCCTCCCTCCCTCCCTCCCTTCCTTGCTTCCTTCCTTTCTTTTCTGAGATAGGGTATCACTCCAGCCCAGGCTGACCTGGAACTAACTGTAGTCCCAGGCCAGCCTTGAGCCTTGAACTCACAGCAGTCCTCCTACCTCTGCCTGCCTAGTTATGGGATTAAAGGCATGCACACCACACCTGGCAATTTCAAGTCTTTTGCAATTGCAAAGCATTGCAGTAACTAACCTTGTATGTAAGTTATGCTGTAATTCTCTTTGTTTCCTTTGGATAAATTTCTAAAAGTAGAATTTCTGGATGAAATATTTGTTGCTGGGTGTTGTAGTCAGCTCCACACTGCTAGAATGAACTTCTAAACCAGACACAGTTTATGGGAAGAATGGGATTTATAGATCCAAGGGAAGTTCCATAATGGCACAAGAAGTTGGCTCCCTTTCACATACCTAAGCAGAGAGACAGAAACACCACAAGCAATAGCACAAACCTGCAGCAGCAGGACCCCCCACCCCAGAGCTCGCACTGCATACCTTATACTGAAAATTGGATCCATCCCCAGTAACACCTTAAGACTGAAAATCCAAGTTACAAGCTTTTTAATAAAAACACCTGAGTCTGAGCTGGAGAGATGGCTTCGTGGTTATTCAATTTCCCAGGGCCCATATAAGCCAGCTACACAAGGTGGCGCATGCATCTGGAGTTTGTTTGCAGTGGCTGGAGGCCCTCATGTGCCTATATTCTCTCTCTCTCTCAAATAAGCAAATGAAAAATAAAAATAAAAATATTTTAGGGCTGGAAGGATGGCTTAGCAGTTAAGGCATTTGCTAGCTAAGGACCCAGGTTCTATTCCCCAGGACCCACGTTAGCCAGATGTACAAGGGGCGCACGTGTCTGGAGTTCACTTGCAGTGGCTAGAGGCCCTGGCATACCCATTCTCTCTCTCTCTCCCTCTTTCTCTGCCAAATAAATAAATAAACAAAATATTTTTAAAAATATTTTAGGGCTGGAGAGATGGCTTAGTGGTTAAGCACTTGCCTGTGAAGCTCAAGGACCCTGGTTTGAGGCTCGATTCCCCAGGACCCACGTTAGCCAGATGCACAAGGGGGTGCCCGCATCTGGATTTAGTCTGCAGTGGCTGGAAGCCCTGGCATGCCCATTCTCTCTCTCTCTCTCTCTCTTTCTCTCTCTCTCTGCCTCTTTCTCTCTGTGTCTGTTGCTCTCAAATAAATAAATAAAAATAAACAAAAAAATTATTTTAAAATACCAAGTTTGTTGGGGAACATTCAAACTACCACACTGGGTTTTAGGTCAGGCATGGTGGTGCATGTCTTTAATCCCAGCACTCAGGAGGCAGTGGTAGAAGGATTGCTAAGAGTTCGAGGCCACCCTGAGACTACATAGTGACTTTCAGGTCAGCCTGTGCTAGAGTGAGACCCTACCTCGAAAAAACAAAAAATAAAATTTAAACTTAAATTTAAAAGCTGGGCATGGTAACTCATGCCTTTAATCCCAGCACTTAGGAGTCAAAGGATCACTGTGATTTTGAGGACAGCCTGAGACTACATAGTGAATTCCACTGCCAGCCTGAACTAGAGCAAGACCTTATCTCGAAAAACAAAATACAAAAAAAATTTTAAAAATTTATACATATACATATGTGTATATACTGCCAAGTTTTCGCTGAGAATTATACCAAACAATAACAGGAATTCCTCAGCTTATACTCCAAATTGCAATAAGTGAGGTTATTTATTTACTATGGGTTTTTTTGTTTGTTTGTTTGTTTTTTTGAGGCAGAGTCTAACTCTAACCCAGGCTGATCTGAAATTTGCTCTGTAGCCTAAGCTGGTCTTAAACTTGAATTTACAGCATTCCTTCTATCTCAGCCTGTTGGTATTAAAGATGTGTGCCACCATGTTTAGCAAGGGTATCCATTTAGAAGTATTAAAGATAGTGTCAGATATCTTGAGTTAAAAATTTCACATGGGGAGCTGGGGAGGTGGCACAATAGTTAAAGGCACTTTCTTTTTGTTTTAAAGATTTTTATTTATTTATTTATTTGAGAGTGACAGAGAGAGAAAGGCAGATAGAGAGCAAGAGAGAGAATGGGCGCGCCAGGGCTTCCCGCCACTGCAAACGAATTCCAGATGCATGCGCCCCCTTGTGCATCTGGCTAACGTGGGTCCTGGGGAATCAAGCCTCGAACCGGGGTCCTTAGGCTTCACAGGTAAGTGCTTAACCGCTACACCATCTCTCCAACCCAAAGGCACTTTTTTATAAAGCCTCCAGGCCCAGGTTGATTTCTCTATACACCTGAAGAGACAAATGCACTGAGTGGTACATGGATCTGGAGTTCTTTTGCAGCATCAAGAGGCCCTGGTGTACCAATTCTCTGTCTGTCTTTCTCCCTTTGCTTGCAAACAAATAAATATATTTTTAAAATATTTTGGCTGAGGAGGCCGAGGTGGGAGGATAGCTGTGAGTTCGAGGCCACCCTGAGACTACATTGTGAATTCCAGGTCGGCCTGGACTAGAGAAAGATCCTACCTTGAAAAAAAAAAAAGTTTTTTTAATCTCAAATTTTTTTTTGCATGTGTATGTGTGCATGCTTATGCACATGCATGTGGAGGACAGTGGTTGACATTAGTATCTTCCTCTAGCTTTTTGTTGTTGTTGTTGTTACAAGGTAGAGTCTCACTGTAGCCCAGGCTGACCTGTAACTCACTCTGTTGTCCCAGGCTGGCTTCCAACTCATAACTCTGCCTCCTGAGTACTGGGATTAAAGGTATGTGTCATCACACCTGACTTAGCTTATATTTTTATGAGCCAGGATCTCACAATGAACCTGGAACAGATTCAGCTAGACAGGGTAGCCAGCAATGCCTAAGGATCTACCTGTCTCCATCTCCCCAATGCTGGGATCCCAGGTGTGAGCCACCACACAGGCATTTACATGGGTGCTAGGGATCAGAACTCAAATCCTCATGGTTGGATGGTAAGAACTTTATCTGCTGAGCCATCTCCCCAGCTCTTATCTAATGGGATTTTCAATTTTAAAAATATTCAAATGTCAGCACCCTTAGATATAAAGTTTTTGTTTATGTGCAGTCATTTTTGGTCTACTTACTACATTGAACATATAATTTTTTTTCATTTATCTTCAAATCTTTGCAATTGCAACTTTTTTTTTTTTTTTTTTTTTTGAGGTAGGGTCTTACTCTAGCCCACACTGACTTGGAATTTACTATGTATTCTCAGGCTGGCCTCAAACTCAATGATCCTCTACCTTTTCCTCTGGAAAGCTGGGACTAAAGGCGTGCCCCACCACCATGCCTAGCTGTCTTTGGGTTTTTGAGACAGGGTCTCACTTTAGCCAGGTTGACCTGGAACTCACTCAGTAGCTACAGGGTGGCCTCGAAGTCATAGCAGTCTTCCTACCCTGCCTCATGAGTGCTGGAATCAAAGGCATGCACCACCGCACCTGGCCAGGTTGAGAGTTCTTAAGGCTCATAGGTGAATACTCCCCATCCTGTGACATTGGACAAGGAAGTACACCTTCTCTCTCTCTCTCTCTCTCTCTCTCTCTCTCTCTCTCTCTCTCTCTCTCTCTCGTGTGTGTGTGTGTGTGTGTGTGTGTGTGTGTGTGTGGTGGCTGAGGCTATGCAGACCCCACAGAGCCTGGGACCCCAGCCCTAAGTTTCCCCAGCTATAAGCTTCAAGAGGCTTGGTGAGGCCAAGGCCAGCCTACAGGGCCTAGGGTAGGAGGCTGTCCAGCTTTTTTCTGTCCTTAGCCTTCAGACCTGTCTGTGAGAACTTTGGCTTTTGTTCTCCTCCCCAACACCCTTTGCCAAGTTTAAGGCTCATTGGAACTGATTCTTTTGGCAGGAGGGCTGCCTTTGATGACTGTGTCAAATGAGATGGAATCTAGCCAGGTTGTTATAGGAACTCAGGAGAATCCCTAGAGCGAGAGAAATAATGAGAACACAGGGCCATTCACCACCCAGCACTGGGAAGTAGAGCAAGCTTTGTCCAGGGCTGCAGAGGCCCAGGGGGCAGGAGCTTGGGGAGTCTACCAAATCTCTAGGAAGCTTTGGGGTGCTGGCAGTGGGGGGTGCAGGGCAAGGATTTGATGAAACTTGGTTCAAATGCTAAATCTTACTACTTGTGCAACCTTAAGCAAGTTCAAACAGTCAATATGGCCCACTTTTATTGAAACAAATGTGCACCCCCTCCTGCCTTAGCTTCCAGAATGCTAGTATTCCAGGCATGTGCCTCCTCTTCAGTCTCTCCCCTCCCCTTTTTTCTTTTGAGAGAGGGTCTCATGTAGCCTAGGCTGGCTTCAGTCTCATTATGTGGCCGAGGCTGGTCTAGAACTCCTGATTCTCCTACTGATGCAGGATTTGGGGTCTGGGGGAGGGATTAAATGCCATAAAAATATAGATCTCAGGCCCATGGACCCAACTTTTGGATTCTTATCCAAATTAGCAAAGAATTGAAAATATGTACTCTGAGAAGGATAAACTATGAATCATGAGGTGTATCTTAGAAAGAGTTTGGATCCAGAGGAAGAGTAGAAGGAGTCTCCAAGTCTAAAAGAGATTCTCCCTCTTCCTAATCAGGCTGTGAAGGAGGAGGGGAGATGGAGAAAATTTCCTCCATGTCTCTGGGGAAGAAGACTCCAGAGAGGACACACATGCATGCACACTCACGCATGCACACATACACACAGCAAAGCAGGAGAGCCCAAGCCACAAGATCCCTATCATATAAGAGATTAGAAAAGATTAAGAGATAGTAAAAGAAAGACTCAGAAATTAAAAAACAAAAACAAGGTAGGACAGTGCCTGGACAAGACAATCTTCTCCTCTTCCCAAACAGGCTGAGAAGGTATAGATAGACTGAGAGAGACTGGCACATGTGAGGATCCAGAGGAAGAAGAGGGTCAAGTGAGAGATATGTACACATAGTTAGGCAAGAGAGGACCCAACACAAGACACACATGGAGAAACACCCCAACAGAAAGGAGATCTTCCCCTTCCCAGCATGGCTGGGAAACAGGAAAACTTACCAAAACAAGGACCAGGAGATTCAGGAATCAGGAGAATGAAAAGGGATCAAGAGATTAACACATGTGATTGTGCCCCCTTCTGTATGTCAGACAGCCAGTTAGGATGAGCCTTGTCATCATATTCAGGTGTGTAAAGAAGACAACTGATTGGGCCGGGCGTGGTGGCGCACGCCTTTAATCCCAGCACTTGGGAGGCAGAGGTAGGAGGATCACCGTGAGTTCAAGGCCACCCTGAGACTCCATAGTGAATTCCAGGTCAGCCTGAGCCAGAGTGAGACCCTACCTCAAAAACTAAAAAACAAACAAACAAAAAAAAAAAAAGAAGACAACTGATTGGTTGGTGGATCCAAGAGTCTGGGGGGGGGGGGGTTGGAACTCAGCCCACCCCAGTGTACCAGGCCCAAAAAAACTTGAAGAGGCAGCAAAAGGCACTGCTGAATGGTTCCTTGCAGTCATCTTGATCAGACTCGGGTTCTAGTCCTGCCAGGGCAGACAAGGTGACATCCATGTTCTCCTAGAGCCTCTGTCCCTGGCTGACTGCTTATAAACAGCTATCTTAAACTGGGTATGGTATTCACACCTTTAATCCCAGCATTTGGGAGGCAGAGGAGGAGGATTGCTGAGAGTTCGAGGCCACCCTGAGACTACACAGTGAATTCCAGGTCAGCCTGGGCTAGAGCGAGACCCTATTTTGAAAAACCAAAACCAAAACAAACCAAAACAAAAAGCTATCTTGCTTCTGTTCTCCTTCACTACCTCCACCTCCCAAGTGCTGGGATTACAGGACTATGCCACCATATCCTACTTTGGCTGACATTTTCTTTAAATTAATTACTTATATAATTGGGTTTCACTCTAGTCCAGGCTGACCAGGAACACACCGTGTAGTCCCAGACTGGCCTCAGACTCACAGCAGTCTTCCTATCTCTACTTAAATAACAGGAGCAAAGGGTCAGGGCAGGGAAAAAGAAAGCTCTCTGTTTTAGAAATGAACAGATCCAGGAAGGAGTTTTAGGAATCTGGAAGCTGACATCTATCTATTTGAAAGTGAACACATAGTGCTTTTCAGTTTCAGGTCACTCTGAGTAAGACAGCAAACACTTTCTTGGCCCTTGGCTGCCTTCCATTCTGCTATGGGCCAGGCCTGGGTTGAGGCGCACTGGCCACAGGTGCTGCCCACACAGGCTGATTGATGGGCAAGGGACCTGGCTGTGGGTCTGAGTTGGCAGTTTTTCCTACTGTGGTAGCACAACAGATACTGCCCAGCTGCCACCTTGTCAGCCAGCTCAACACACTAGCTGCCCACTGGGTTCCGTCTCCTTCCTTACACCAAAGGCTAGCCTTGTCTCCCAGGTAGAAGGGAAGTAGGGGCTTCACTGGGTTGTCTCCCCATGCTGGTCATCCTGTTGCCTGGGGCCTTCATCAGTACTGGGACATAAACTGTCTCATCACTGTTGTCTGTTTAATTTGTTTGTTTATTTTAAATATATATATTTGGGGCTGGAGGGATGACTTAGCAGTAAAGGTGTTTGCCTGCAAACCCAAAAGACCCAGGTTTGATTCTCCAGGATGCACAAGGTGGTGCATGTGTCTGCTGTTCTGTGCAGTGGCTGGAGGCCCTGGTGCACCCATTCATTCTCTCTCTCTCTTTCTCTCTGTCCAACAAATAAGTAAATAAAAATAGAATATTTTACAAAACATTTTGGTGGCTGAAGAGATGGTTCAGTGGTTAAGGTACTTACCTGCAAAGCCAAAGGACCCAGGTTCAATTCCCAGGACCAACATAAGCCAGATGCACATGGTGGCACATGCATCTGGAGTTCATTTGTAGTAGTTGGAGGTCCTGGTGTGCCTGTTCTCACCCTCTTTCTCTCCGTCCCCCCCCCTCTGCCTTTTGCTCTCTCAAATAAATAAAAATAAAATATTTTAATTAAAAAATATGTGGGGCTAGAGAGATGACCCAGTGGTTAAGGCACTTGCCTGCAAAGCCAAAGGACTCCGGTTTAATTCCCCAATATGCACGTAAAGCCAGATGTAAAAGGTGCACACGCGTCTGGAGTTCATTTGCAGCGTCTAGGGGCCCTAGTGTGCCCCTTCTCTCTCTCTTAGAAAAACAAAGTGAAAAAATATTTTTATATATTTATTTATGAGGAGGGAGGGAGAGAGAACAATCAAGAGGGACCATGGGTATGTCAGGACTTCTTGCCACTGCAAACAAACTTCAAACACCTGTACCACTATGTGTATCTGGCTTTACTTGGTACTGGGCAATTAAACCTAGGCCAGCGGGCTTTGTAAGAGATTAAGTGCTGAGCCATCTCCTCAGTCCTGTTTATTTTTGACATAAGGTCTCATGTATTCCAGGCTGGCCTCAAACTCACTATGTAGCTGAGGATGACCTTAAACTCCTGATCCTCCTGCCTCTATCTTCTGAGCACTGGGATTACAGGTGAGTGCCACCATGCCTGGTTTATGTGGTGCCTGGCAATTGAACCCAGAGCTTTGTGCATACTTGGCAGGTAGTCTACTGAGTTATATCTCTAGTTAATTTTTTTGAGATATTTCATACATTAAAATGCATGACTCAGCCAGGTGTGGTGGCACATGTCTTTAATCCCAGCACTTGGGAGGCAGAGGTAGGAGGATCACCATGAGTTCAAGGGTACCCTGAGAATACAGAGTGAATTCCAGGTCAGCCTAGACTACAAAGAAACCCTACCTCAAAAAGAAAAAAAATGCATGACTCAAAACAGAAAAAGAAAAACAAAAAACACTCAGGAGACAGAGGTAGGAGGATTGATTGCTGTGAGTTTGAGGCCAGCCTGGGACTACATAGTAAATTCCAGGTCAGTTTGGGCTAGTGAGACCCTACTTCAAAAAAAGCGAGAGATAGAGTTAAAAAAAAAAAAAAAAAGCATGGCTTCTGAATGCATGGCTTAATGAAATTTTACATCTATTTATACTCATAACTTCCACATAAGGTGCTGAACATTCTCATTGCCCCAAAGGTTTCTTTATAATTTTCCCCATTCGGTACTCCCTGCAAGTCTAATACAATTTTGTTTATTTATTTATTTATTTTTTTGGTCACAGGGCTTTTAAAAAATCCTTTTATTTATCTATTTATTTAAGAGGGAGAGAGAGGGAAAGAATGAGAATGGGCATGCCAGGGCCTCTAGCCACTGTAAATGAACTCAAGATGCAGCCACCTTGTGCATCTAGCTCATGTGGGTACTGGGGAATCAAACCTGGGTCCTTAGGCTTCATAGGCAAGTGCCTTAACTGCTAAGTCATCTCTCCAGCCCTCGGTGTGTGTGCGTGTTATGTGTGTGATCACATGTGGGCCATGGTGCACATGTGAAGGTTATAGGACAACTTTTGCATTGTTCTTACCTTCTCCTTCAATTTGAGGTAGGGTCACTTGTTCACTGCTTTGTGGTAAGCCTTGGGGAAGTTCTCCTGTCTCTGCCTCCCTTCTTGCTATAGACACACTGGGACTACATAAGCCACAGCTTCCAGATTTTATGTTGGATCTTGGGATCAGCACTCAGGTTTTCAGAGCTACGCAGCAAATGGCTTATCCACTGAGTCATCGCCCCAGCTCCAGACTATTGAGGCAACTTCTAGCCCTTTGTCTTGTTGTTTTAAATATTTTGTTTATTCATGAGAGAGAGAAAGAGGGTGGGAGAGAATGGGCGTGCCAGGGTCTTTTTGTTGCATGTATACACATAAATCTTTGCATAGAAAGTCTTGTTTTACACGTGTGTATGCTTTGATTGGTACCATGACTATCATCATACAACTTGGCAATGTTTATTCTCATTGACACATTGTCTTGGGTATGGCCATGGAATACTTATTTGTTTTCTGCAGTGTTGAGGATGATACCCAGGGCTTCAAGCATGCTAGGCCAGTGCTGTACCCTGAGCTACACCCCCAGCCCTTAATTCACTTTTTTTTTTTTTTTTCGAGGTAGGGTATCACTTTGGTCCAGGCTGACCTGGAATTAACTCTGTCATCTCAAGGTGGCCTTGAACTCATGGCAATCCTCCTACGTCTGCCTCCCGAGTGCTGGGATTAAAAGCGTGCGCCACCATGCCCGGCTCACTTTTTTTTAAATTATTTTTTAAGATTTACTTTTTATTTATTAGAGACAGAGAGAGGGAGGGAGGAAGAGAGAGAATGGGCATGCCAGGGCCTCTAGCCACTGAAAGTGAACTCCAGACGCATGTGCCACCATGTGCATCTGGCTTACGTGGGGCCTGGAGAATTGAACCTGGATCCTTAGGGTTCGCAGGTATGTGCCTTCCTTAACCTCTAAGCCATCTCTCCAGCCCCCTTAATTCACTTTTGAATGGGCCAGTAATGATCTCCTGTGGGCGGACATTTAGGCGTGCTCCCTTTCCTACTGCTCTTTGTGTATCTTGTGAGCTGAGAGCTGAGGCCTCACACATCGTGAATGCTGTCACTTTGACGCTGGAACAGGGGTCCTGGTTCTAGGCCCCATGGTGTCTCTTCTTTCCACTGCAGAGACGTCTCAGAGAGGCTGTGCAGTTGCTGGAAGACTACAAGCATGGGACCCTGCGCCCTGGAGTTACCAATGAACAGGTAACTGCTAGAGGTGGGCCTAAGCCAGCGGGGAGGGGAGTGGACGGAAGGGTCATATTAACAATTGCAGTCTTTTAAAAATATATTTTTTTAATTAAT
Source organism: Jaculus jaculus (assembly GCF_020740685.1). Classification (NCBI taxonomy): domain Eukaryota; kingdom Metazoa; phylum Chordata; class Mammalia; order Rodentia; family Dipodidae; genus Jaculus; species Jaculus jaculus. Next base: position 62,143,497 of record NC_059107.1, read on the forward strand.
TAATTTATTTATTATTTGAGAGAGAGAGTACAAGGCAGATAGAGAATGGGCACATCAGGGCCTCCGGCCATTTTAAACAAACTCCAGATGCATGCACCACCTTGTGCATCTGGCTTTACATGGGTACTAGGGAATTGAACCTGGGTCCTTTGGCTTTGCTGGCAAGTGCGTTAAGTGCTAAGCCATCTATCTCTCCAGCCCTGCATGCATTTTTGTGTATGTGTGGCTCACGTGTGTGTGCAGGTACACATGCAGTTGTGTGCAAGTGGAGACCAAAGAGAGGTAAACCTCAAGTGTCTTCCTTAGTCACTCTCCACTTTTATTCTTTTTTTTTTTTTTTCCACTTTTATTCTTTGAGATAGGATCTATCACAGAACTTAGAGCTCACTGATTTAGCTAGGTTAAATGCCAGCAGTGAGGCTCCGGGATTCTCTGTCTTTACCTCCTCAGTGCTGGAGGTCACAGGCATGTACCATGAAGCGTGGCTTTTTTTTATGGGTTCTGGGGACCTGAACTCTCTTGCACCTGCCTTGTGAGCACTTGACCCACTGAAGCATCTCTGCAGCACCAGAGCTTTCCTCTTCTTATATACTGTCGTTTTGATGGAGTGCTTCTAGAAGGACTTGAAAGGGGTAAGTGGGAAGAATGGTTTGAGTGTTTTATGTCTGAAAAATTATCATTCTGCATTTGCCTTAACTGACAGTGTAGGTGAGGTAATTCTAAGTTACAAATGATTTTTCTTTAGGATTTTGAAGTCCATTGGGTCTGTTTACTTCTGGCTTCTGGTTTAGCTGTTGGAAATCTGATTCTTCTCTGAATTTATGTGAACTCTTTTTGTGTACAGGTGCCTGTTTTCTTACTTTAGAGAATTTTTCTCTTCCTACTTTTGAGACAGGGTCTCATTTAGCCCAGGCTATCCTTCAAACTTGCTCTGTAGCAAAGGATTGCCTTGAACTCGTGATTTTCTTTTTTTTTTTCAGTATAATTTGTTTTTATTATTGACAACTTCCATAATAATAGGCAACAAACCATGGTAATTCCCTGCCCCCCTTTCCCCTTAGCAACTCCAATCTCCATTATATCCCCTCCCCCTCTCAACCAGTCTCTCTTATTTTGATTGCCAACATCTTTTCTTCCTAATATAGTGGACTTGTGTAGGTAGTGCCAGGCACTGTGAGGTCATGGAAATCCAGGCCATTTGTGTCCAGAAGAGTACAATCTAAGAAGCCCTATCCTTTCTTTGGCTCTTACATTCTTTTTTTTTTTAATTTTTAAATTTTTATTAACATTTTCCATGATTATAAAAAAAATCCCATGGTAATTCCCTCCCTCCCCACCCCCACACTTTCCACTTTGAAATTCCATTCTCCATCATATTACCTCCCCATTACAATCATTGTACTTACATATATACAATATCAACCTACCTGATCTATCTGCCTCCATATCCCAAGTGCTGAGATTAAAGAAAGTTCTGGCTGCCATGCCCAGCTATTATAAAATTTATTTCTGAAATTTCACAGTGCTCTCTCTCTCTCTTTTTCTCTCTGTATTACTCTATCCATTTATTTTTAGTATATACATATATATAATTTTTTTCAAAGCAGGGCCTTGCTCTAGCACAGGCTAAACTGGAATTCACTATGTAGTCTCATGGTGGCCTTGAACTCATGGCAATCCTCCTACCTCTGCCTCTCAAGTGCTGGGATTAAGGGTGTGTGCCACCATGCCTGGCTCAATAAATAAATTTTGAGAAAGGGTCTCACTCTTGCCCATGCTGACTTGGAACTCACTCTGTAGTCCCAGGCTGGCCTTGAACTCATAGTGATCCTTGTATCTCTGCCTTCTGAATGTTGGGATTAAAGGTAAGCACCATGTCTGGCCTTATTTTAAAATATTTTTATTTATTTATTTGAGACAGAAAGACAGAAAGAAAGTATGGACATGCCAGAGGCTTCTATGATTGCAAATTCCAGATGCATATGCCACTTTGTGTCTGGCTTTACATGGGTACTGGGGAATTGAACCTGGGCTGTCAGGCTTTATGAGCTTTTAACCATTTCTCCAGCTTATAATTAGGTTAGTTAACTTTGTAGCCTAGGTTGGCCTAGAACTTACTATGTAGTGTAGGCTGGCTTCAAACTCATGGCAGTCCTCCCCCATCAACCTCTCAAGTGCTGAGATCACAGCATGAGCTGCTGCATTCAGCTTATACTGTCTATTTTTTGTTGTTGATTTTTGTTTTTTGAAGTAGGGTCTCTCTCTAGCTCAGGTTCTTGGGGTGGCCTTGAACTCACAGCAATCCTCCTACCTCTGCCTCCCTAGTGCTGGATTAAAGGCATATATCATCATGTCTGGCTATACTGTCTTTTTATTTATTTATTTATTTTTGGTTTTTCAAGGTAGGGTCTCACTCTTGCTCAGGCTGACCTGGAATTCACTATGTAGTCTCAGGGTGGCCTTGAATTCACAGCGATCCTCCTACCTCTGCCTCCCAAGTGCTGGGATTAAAGGCATGTGCCACCATGCCTGGCTTTTTTTTCTAAACTTAATTATTTTGGATTCTTGGTGAGCTCTAAGTCTAAAAGTTTTATTAATTCTGGTAAACACTTTACACTATTTTTTGAGACACTATCTCACTCTGTAGCTCAGGCTAACCTCAAAGTCATGATGATCCTTCTGTCTGAAAGAGAGATCAAGGATTAAGCTAGGTGTAGCTTAGCTTAGACCCCTCATAGACCTCCTAGACATTGACAGTGAAGACATATGACACTGTAAGAGCCATTGAAACAATGACCTGCACAGACTTGGGGTGTCTAGAGAGGCTTTCTCACCCGGGACTGGTGGTGAGAAGAGCAGTGGTGAAGAGAGGTGAACAAAGAGGGCGAGGCAGGATGCACATTGCGCTCGAGTCCCAGAGAGGAAATGCTATCGAGGAAGTGAATAGGACACGTGTGCTAGATGGTGACATGGCAGCAACTTGGTGAGCTGCCCCTGTGTGGGGCCCTGAGGGAGCAATGAGACACAGTGTAGTGTGTGGTCATGCAGGGCCCATCTGTCCTGAGGAGGTCATCCTGCAGCCTGAGGCTGACATAGTCCTGGGCAGGGAGGCAGGCTATGGGCTCCAATGCCCCAATGCTACACTCCTCTCTGGCCCTGGGTCTTGATGGGCCTTCCTGGCGGACGTGATCCCTCAGTCGTCTGTAGACTGAAGGAATCCTCATACCTTGTAGTGTCCTTGTACCTGTCAGAGGTAGATCACCCCAAGACCTTGGGTTTGCTCTAGTCCAAGCTTCCTGCCACCACATTCCTGCTGAGCTTGAGCTGTTGGGACTTCTTTCAGTGTGGGGACAGAGGCTATGTTTCCCTTCTTTGCTTTCTTGGGTATCTGAAAGCTATGTGTCCTGTTTCCCAGCCTCCTTTGTTCTCTGTCCTGAAAGCCCCCATATGCCTCCTGGGAGCAGGAAGGGACAGAGACTTGGCACTTAGCCATGTTCCCTGAGTTGCTGCATTCTGGCTGGCAGTGGCAGTGTCTACTGGGTCCGTCTGGTGGCTGGGTGGCACAGTGCTCTAGGTGTGAGCCTGTTCGCTCTCCTCAGAATTTAAGGAATTGGGCTCTGCATGGTGACCATCACCACCCTTCCCTGCCTGGGCTGCAGTCAGGAAGCCACACACTCCTGGCCTCTCCAGACAGGGAAACAGAGGAGACAGTCATGGCATATCAACACCAGGCTTGGGGAAACTTCAGCCATGTGGCTCAGGCTGGCCCTGCTCGAGTCACATTTGGCTATCTGAAGAGAGAAGCTCAGGGCATGTTTTTTTTTTTTGTTTTTTTTTTAAATCTCTGAGTGGATAGTGATTTCTCTGTGCCTATGTCGTGCCTGCTCCATGATCTTTTTTTGTTTATTTGTTTTAGGCCCATGGATCAGATGCTTGTGACTCATTCTAACATCCATGACCCAGTGTCATGGCTGTCTGGGTACCTTATATGTGTTATTTTTCTACCCGGTTGGTCACCCAGCTAGTCACAGCGGCCCAGTCCTGCTGGTCTTCCTTGTTGTTCTGTCATGAATGGTTTATAGCTTCAGTGGAGAATGTTAAATAGGCCCCACCAATGAATAGTAAATCCCAAGGATAAAATAGAAATAATGGATTTTTCTAGTTAGCAGGTAGAAACTTGGTAAGAACCCTAATAAAGACCACAGCCCTAAGACCACAGCCCTTCCTTAAACACCAAAGCCACAGTTGAGTAGAAACGTTGTCATGAGCACAGCCAACAAAGATTCCACATACCTGCTGATTTGTGTGCTAAGATACATGTGGTCCTGCTGGGAGGTTTAGCGAGGATGGAAGTGGATGGAGGGCGCTGCTGCGAGGAGCCCCCACTCACTGCAATCTTACCAAGGGCCAGATACCACATGTACTCATACTTTTCACCCATTTTCCTACTTAGTCCTCACAGAAGCCCATCAGTAGCTCCCTGTGTCAACCCCACTTTAGGTGGGGGGGCAGGGTCTTATATAGACCAGGCTAGCCTTGAATTTGTTACACAGTAAAGGATTACCTGGAGCTTCTGATCCTCCTGTTTTCACACCCCAGGATTACAGGAAGTGCCACCACACCTGGTTTATGCAGTGCTAGGAATCAGACCCCAGGACTTCACACATGATAGGCGAGCACTCTACCCACAGAGCCACATTTCCAGCTCATCAACCCCATTTGATAAGCAAGAAAACAAGCTAAAAGAAGTCACAGAGCTATTGTATGGTAGGTTGAAGGGAGAGACATTCCCTGTGAGTAAAAGACCAAAGCTGGAAAGTAGAACGGAATATGGAGATATGGAAAGAGAGGGATAAAGAGAAGACAAGATGAGCTGAACAGGGGATCGATCTGAAGAGGAGCCTAAGACATGCCAGGACAGACTGGAAAAGTCTTTGAAAATTACATGTGTCACTTGGCCAAGAGGAAGATACTGAAAGCTTTTGAGCAATGAAGGTGGCTTGGATGTGGCACCCAGTGTGGATCAGCCTGTTGACAGTGCTGAGTGGACTGGGGAGCTGCTCCAGAAACCAGTCTGAAAGCTATTGGAGTCACTGGGAGTACAGGATGTGCCTAGAACCTGTGGTTCATAATGGAACTCTACTGGCAGCCTCCTACTCTCTTTAAAGGTGAGGGGGAAGGGTCTCGGGAGACTGAGGTAGGAGGATCACCATGGGTTCGAGACCACTTTGAGACTACATAATGAATTCCAGGTCAGCCTGGGCTAGAGAGAGACCCTACCTTGAAAAATCAAAAAAAAGAAAGAAAAAAAAAAAAAGGTGAGGGTCAGAGGCAACCATTATAGCCACCCACTTTGCAACCAGCATAGCATGGTGGCCATTCAGAGTTTGTGCACAGATGAATCTGCCAGAAAGAGCTGGGATGGGGGATGGAGGGTTATACTTACAGATCTTCTCCTTTGGAAGAAAGGAAACATTGTCACTTTGTAACAGGGTGTTAAGGGTCCAGGAAAGTCCTTGAACCCCAAACCCTAGGTTCATTTCTAATTTTAATCAAAGAATTGAATAAGAAAGAAAATTGAGTAGGATAACTATTAAATTATTATATTTATTGAGGGAAGTAGAGCCAAGGAAAGGCACCCATGGGGTTAGAGATCCCATGTGGAAGGTCTAGGGAAAAAAGTGTCAAAGGAAAAAGTTCACGGAGCTCCTGCCATGTGGGGAGCTAGAGGGGATAAAGAGCCATGCCAGCCTGGAGCAGGCAGGTGACTCACAGCGTCCACCAGGCCTTTCCTTTGCATGTGTATGTGTGCCATTCCAGGCGTCATATTGGGTGGTGGAGATGTGTCTTTGGACTGTGACACTGAGATTAGTCTCCTCATTCTACAGGCCCTGTTCCCAGTCTTGTCAGCACAGGGATCGCCTACGGTGGGCGCTGTGTCCACACTGCCGCCACGCAGTCCCGTAACACCTGTCCCCACTGCTGCGGTGTGCTCCCTGTTTTGTTAGCCTGCCCTATTTTCCATTGTTTGCTGAAGTACTTGTCTTTCTAATATAGCAGAGCATTTATGTTTTATTTTCATTGCTTATTTTCTGTCCCCCAGCCCATGAGCTCCAAGAAAGTAGAATGCTTTTTTCTTTTGGCATGTGTGTATAGTGTGTGTGTGTGTGTGTGTGTGTGTGTGTGTGTGTGTGTGTAGATTTCCGGGGTTAATATTGGGCGTCTTCCTTGGCCACACTCCACTTTCTCACTTGAACCCAGATGTCGCAGTCAGCTTCATGTTGTGTGATTGAACCTCCAAACCAGACACAGTTTTTGGGAGGAATGGAATTTATTTCAGGCTTGCAGATCCAGGGGGAGCTCCACATTGGCAAAAGAAAGGAAAGCCACCAGCAGCACCAGGCAGAGCTCAAGCACTCTGCACACCTCGGGATGGAACTCCGGATCTTCCCCAACACAACTTGGGGCTATATCCTAGGATCCACCCACAGTGACACCTCTTCCAGCTGGAAATCCAAGAAGCTTTAATACAACTGAATTTATTAGGGGACATCCATTCAAACTGCCATGCCAGAGCTCACTGATTCATCTGCCTTAGCTAGCCAGTTTACCCCAGGGATCCCTGTCTCTGCCTCCCATGTGCTGGGATTTCAGGCCGGCCTCTAGGCTACCCCTCACTTAACGTGGGTTCTGGGGATCCAATCTCCAGTCCTTATGCTGGTGTGTGGCAAGCCTATTTCTGGGGAACCATCTCCCCAGTCCCAAAGAGAGATTTTTGTCATTTTTGTTTTTCCACAGAGGTACTTTTAGTGCTTAATACATAGTAGAGGCCCAATAAATATTTGTTCACTGTTGTAGTTACACCTTCTCATTGCTGGATTAAAGCACCTGACCCAAAGCAGTTGATGGGAGGAAAGTTCTTATTTTGGCTTACAGTCTCAAGGGGAAGCTACATGATGGCAGATGGAAGGATGCATAAGCAGAGACTGGATGTCACTTTTGCCACAGTAGGAAGAAAACTGTAGCAAGAGAAAAAAGCCAGATATGATGGCGCACTGAGGAGACAAAGGTAGGAGGATTGCCAAGAGTTTGAGGCCACCCTGAGACTTCATAATGAATCATGTTGGCCTGGGCTAGAGTGAGACCCTACTTTGACAAATCAAAAAAAGAAAAAGAAAGAAAACTTCAGCAAGTCAATGGGCCAAATTCTAGCATGGGGGAGCTGGCTGTAAGACCCAAAAGCCCACCCCCAGACGCCCCTCCTCCAGCAAGACTCTACCTCCCAAATTGCCACCAGCTGGGGACCAAGTATTCAGAGCAGTGAGTCTGTGGTGGACATCTGATTCAAACCACCACATTCACTAAATAGACATTTTTTAACAAAACATTTCAAAAGTAAATACTCATAGGATTATATTACAAATAAGGAATAGATGCTCAGAAAGATTAAGCAAATTGTGTGTATCTGGCCAGCAAGTGGGAGACTTGGAATCAAGCATGGCTTCCAGGGCCTGACCACTTACTTCATGGAGAGAAGCTGCAAGGGTGGAGAAGCCACGCCTTCTGCTGGCCACCGTGCTGCAGAAGCGGGCAGAGGGTCTCCTGCTTGTATCTGGAGGCTTGGGAAGTCCCTTCACCCCACACAGATTTGTGCAGGTACAGAGCACCTGGGAGTTACCATGGTAACATAATCAATGGTGCACTATAATGTGATTGGCCCAACTGACCAATTAGGAAGTTTTTTGTTTATTTAATGGAGACATCCTTCATCTTACAGAAGGATTCCCTTCAGGCTTTGCTTAATTACCTTCTGGAGGGTGTTTTAAATAGGCTGTCTCTGGTGCCTTAGGAGGTTTGGTGAACATCTTGGAAGAAGAGAGGGAAAGCTAGGAGAGCCAGACTGGGGGCAGGGCCTGGGCTATTGCTCGCCCTCTGGGTACTGGGGTGATGCCTACCTTGGTCTTTACACAGAAATGGAGGCAAGTTTAGAGGGTAGTTCAGCTGAGTTGCTGGCTGCTTCTGAAGTTAATGAATTCCTGTACTGTGACAGCCACCCAGAGGGCTTCCCCACACTACCCTTTGTTCCAATATTCTAAGGGACAAAAGCAAAAGGAGTTCAAAGATCCATGCCAGGAAGTCCCAAGGGATGAGGGCTGATGTTTCCTGTCACCCAGAGGCATGGAAGGTCCTGAACCCAAACAAGGTCAGCTGACAACTGGGGCTGCAGTTTGAAGTGGAGGTATTTCTATGGGGTGCCATGCAAGTGTTAGGGGCTCCCAGCCTGGATTGTGTGTGTGGAGGTCCTGCCACACGTGACTCTATCAGGATGGCCCATCCCTGTCACTTATCTGCTTGTATGACTAGCTTACGGAACTGTAACTTTTGGCTTGTGGGAAGCACCTGCCCCCTTCTCTTTTTACAGTATTTAACTCATGGGTCCAGTAGAGTGCCCAGAAAAACCCAGCCTAATGCAAGGGGCCAGGCCTGAGTCCTTAACTTGCTTCCTCTGTGAGCTGGGCCTGGCATACAGGCTGGACAGGAAGAGGCTCTGGGGAGTCTTGCTTTCACCTCTTTCCTCTTCTGCCTAATTGACTGTTTTATTTTTGCTTGTTTGTATATGTGGTGTGGTATTCTGGGACCTGCACATGTATGTGCCCCTGCAGCGCCCCGTGCACTCACCTGCAGTAGGGTGGTTTCAACTGTGGTGGCTGCTGGCTGGAGCTAGACATCGGGTGTCGAACTCCTTCATTTTTCTACCCGTTCTTACTTGAGCTGGAGTTTTTTTTTTTAGCAGTCCTGGAGCCTGTGAGCTTGCTGGCTAATTGTTGTTTGTTTTGTTCTGTTTTTTCCTTTTTCACTAGTTCCAGGGATTACTGGGTATCTGATCCCCTTCAAGGCTGAGGTGACAGGTGTAAGTGGACACACCCAGCCATTTCCATGGGTTCTAGAGATTCAAACTCCTGCAGTCTCAGGCCCTTGCACTTGCCCAGAAAGTGTACCTAACTGCTCAGCTATCTTTTCAGCCCATTTTTGTTGATTTTTAGAGTCTCGTGTAGCCCAGGCTAGCCTCCAACTTGATATGTAGCTGAGGACGATGTTGAACTCCTCGTCCTGCTTCTACTTCCCGAGCACAGAGATTACAGGTCTGTGCCACTGCATCTAACTCTGATGAATTTTTTGTTTGCTTGTCTTTGCTTTGTTGGGACAGAATCTCTCTGTGCAGCCCAGGCTGGCCTTGAACTTGTTATATAGCTAAAGTTGCCTTTGAACTCAGAAACCTCCCTCAGCCTTCTGAATGGTGGGATTACCTGTGTACAACACTAAACCCTGCTCTGATTAATTGTAAAGTCAGAGGTAGTAGGAGGATCGCCATGGAGTCAAGGCCAGCCTAAAACTACATAGCAAACTATACAGGTCAGCCTTGGCTAGAGTGAGACCCTACTTTGAAAAACCAAAACCAAACAAAAATAAAGCCAGAGGTGTGACAGAAGTTGCTCACAAAGACAAGGCAAGTTGGTGGCTGAGGCAGGGTCAAAGTGTCAGGCCCTGTATATCAGTTACTTTCCTTGTTGCTGTGACAAGAAGCCCAACAAGAAGTAACCTTAGGGAGGACAGGGTTATATGGTCACATTTTATTCATACCCAAGAAGCAGGGTGTGGAGAGGAAGAGCGGTGAATGCTCCTTTCACTTTCTGCTCTCTGTCCTTTTTAAAAAATTTATTTATTTATTTATTCAAGAGGGACAAAGAAAAAGGAAGGAGGACAGAGAAAGAAGATGAATGAGCACACCAGGACTTCCTGCCACTACAAATGAACTCCAGATGCATATGCCAACTTTGTGCATCTGGCTTTACATGGGAACTAGGGAATCAGACCCAGGCCTTGCAAATAAACACTTTTAACTGCAGAATCATCTTTCCAGCCCCACTTTTTCCTTTTTATTTAACCTAGGCACTCAGTTTGTAGGATGGTGGGTAAAGTACTTGCCCAGCATGTATAAGGCCCTGGATTAAATCCTCAGCACTGCATAAAGCAGGTATAATGGCACATGTGTGTATGCTTGTGGTCTTAGCACTTGGGAAGTGGAGGCAGGGACATCAGAAGTACAAGCTGATCCTCAGCTATGTATTGTCAGGCCCATCCTGTGATGCATAAGACCTATTGAAAGAAAGAGAAAGTGAGAGGGAAGGAAGGAAGAAATGAAGAAAGGAGAGAGAAAAGAGGGGGGGAAAAGAGGAAGAAAGGAAGGAATACCACAGCTCTATACTTAAATATGATCAGAATGATAAATTTTATGTTATGTACATTTTACACAATTAAAAAGGCATGGGAGGACTAGAGAGATGGCTTAGTGGTTAAGGTGCTTGCCTGCAAAGCCAAAGGGCCCAGGTTCGATTCCTCAGGACCCACAGAAGCCAGATGCACAAGGTGGTGCATGCATCTGGAATTCAGTTGCAGTGGCTGGAGGCCCTGGCATGCCCATTCATATTCTCACTCTCTCAAATAAATAAAAATGAAATATTTTTTCAAAACATGGGAAATAATTGAAAAGTCTGCCAACAGGGGGCAGTGTATTTTATTTTTATTTATGTATGTATTATAGATAATATCTTTTTTATTCAGTCCTGGGGATCAAATTCAAGATCTTGTTTATGTTAGACGAGCTTTGTAACACTTAGCTACAAGTCCAGCCCAGTTTAAAAGGGAAAGAGAAAGATGGAGGGAGAGAGAGAATGGGTGCACCAAGGCCTCCAGCCTCTGCAAATGAACTCCAGATGCGTGCGCCCCCTTGTGCATCTGGCTAACATGGGTCCTGGGGAATCAAACTTGGGTCCTTTGGCTTTGCAAACACCTTAACCACTAAGCCATACCTCCAGCCCTCAGCTCAGTTTATAATGTACTCATTCAGTTTTTATTAGGAAAGAAAAGCTTTATGCCAATATAGAAAGAGACAAAATATATAACATGTCCAAGGCAGCATGCATGTGCCATGTAACAGTGGGGACCTGCAGCCAGGCTGCTTGAGTTTGAATCCCTGTACTGCTATGGGACTTGGAACAAGTCACAAGAAAGCTTCTCTGCCTCAATTTCTGCATCTGTCAAATGGGAGATAGACTAGTCCAGACTACAGGGCTATTTCTGGGACTAAAGAGTGAAGAGATAAAACATCCTTAGAGGAGGGGTGACACGGGACAGTGTTATTGGACAGGAATGAATGAGCAAGAATGAACAGATGATGGGATCTGAGTCAGAGCTTGTAAGCTGTGGTTCTGACCTATCACTGGAAACTCAGGCATGGCTGTAAGCCTTGGTCCTGTGGAAGCATGTTTCTGAGTGTGAGAATCAATTAGTTTATGGGAGGAAAGGTGCTGGGAAAAATAGAAAAGCTCAGGGTTGTTATAGGAACCTCTTATACTTCCACGTGGCTGGCATGGCCCTGTCTGGATTATGTCATTTGCATTCTGGGTAACATGTCTATGTGCTCTGATACCTGCCCTCCTGTGGATAATCTTGCCATGCCCCCTGCTGGATTCCTGCCTTTGCCATGGAGCTGGCATCTGCCTGATGTCCCGTTGCTGCTCCTTGGTTCGGGTTGAAGCTGTCCTGGATTCTGAGGGACACACCACAGACCTGGCTTCTTGAAGCGGTGCTGTTGAGCTGGTCGTTGGCAGGAAGGGAGGATGTTGGCCCTGGTGGAGAATAGCTGTTTCCAGGCTGCTAGGGTGTTCGAGGACCCCACGGTGATGCTAGTCACTCCTTTCCTTCAAACCTCAGACCTGACACTCACCCTGTACACCCTCAGACACTGGCCTACCCCAAGGGCTCCTGGATGTTAGGAGAAAACTAGCCCAAAGGCCGGGAGGACTTTTGTCCCATCTCTGATTTGCCATCAAGCCCCCAAGACCCTGGCTGGGTGTCTGAATAGAATCTTCCTGCCCACAGGCTGCAGGGAATACAGAGGTTAAGTAGTTTGGGAGAGATGATTAAATCTTTAAAAATATGCCCACTTAGCCAGGCATGGTAGTGCACACCTATAATCCCAACACTCGGGAAGCAAAGGCAGGAGGATCACTGAGAGTTCAAGGTCAACTTGGTCAATATAACAAGATCCCATATCAAAAAGCAAAAGTCAAGGGCTGGGAAGATAGCTGAGTTGGTAAAGTGCTTGCCTCACAAATATGAAGACCTGAGTTCAGTCTCTAAAACCCTTATAAAATGCTGGGTGTGGTGGCAGATGCTTGTAATCTCAGAGACAGGAAGATCCCTGGGGTTCAAGGCCAGTCAGTCAAGTCTAACTGGTGAGCTCCTGCCAATGAAAGACCTTGCCTTAGAGAAGGTGGACAGTGTTCCTGAGGATGACACCTGAGGTTGTCCTCTGACCTCTGCACACATGCGTGTACAACCACTCCCCATATGACACATTTATTTAAAAAAAAAAAAAAGAACCAATAGGGCTAGGGATAGGGCTCTATGGTGAAAGTGAAAGGTGCTTGCTTGCAAAGCCTTCGAGCCTGGGTTTGATTCCTCAGTACCCACGTAAAGCCAAATGCACAAAGTGGTGCATGCATCTGGAGTTCTTCTACAGTGGCTAGAGGCCCTGGTGCTCCCATTTTCTCTCTCTCTCTCTCTCTCTCTCAATTAGATAAATAAAAATATGCTCACTTGAATGGCTTCTCCTCTATTGTAAGCAACCATACTGGCTATGTTCTGTGAATCAACTATTTCATGAGATACATGTCATTCAACCCTCTCTATTACTTAGTTTAAGCCCAGTGCCTTAACAAACATGCCCCAGATTTCAGACACTTCCTACAGTAAGGCCTTTATTCCTTTGCTGGGCTTGAATGGAGACGAGCCTGTGCATCGCTGCACGACTCTTAACTGGCCAACCTTGGACTGCTGATTATCCTGGCTTTACCTCCCAAGTACTGGAATTGTAGACAATACCACTACCATTCCTAGCTTTAAAAAAATTATACACACATACACAAACACACACATATATATGATATAAGAGAGACTGAGAGGGGGAGGAGATATGATGGAGAATGGAGTTTCAAAGGGGAAAGTGGGAGGGGAGGGCATTACCATGGAATATTTTTTATAATCATGGAAATTGTTAATAAAAAAAGATTTGAAAAGGGAAAAAAGTATGGCTTTGATCAGGTATCCTGATGTATACATATGAAAATGTCATACTGAAGGAAGCCAGTCATTTTATATGCTATATTAGGGTTCTATAGAGGAACAGGACCAAAAGAATGAACATATATTACAAAGGGGATTTATTAGCTTGGCTTACACAACACAGGCTGGGCAGTCCAACAATGGCTGTCTGCAGACTAGAGAAGCTGAGAATCTGGTGGCTGCTCAGTGCAGAGGCTGGATGGCTCAGCAGTCCCAATCTAGTATTGAAGACCTGCAGGGTTCCTGGAGAAATGCTGGTCTTCATTCTACTTTGGATCTTTGTTGTTGTTGTTTTTAAGGTAGGGTCTCACTCTAGCCCAAACTGACCTCCAACTTCCTTTGATCCTTTTACCTCTGCCTCCTGAGTGCTGGGATTAAGGGCATGCACTACCATGCCCAGTATTCATTCTACTTTGGAAGGCTGAGGAAACCTGGTTCCAGTGTTTAGGGATAGCAGCAGTAGGATAGCATGTAGCATCAAGTAGTATGGGCAGAAGGATGCACTACGGAGTAGCCAGGCAGCCAGGCAAAGGCCTTGTGCTCTCTAGAAGGTTCTTTAGATCTAGCCTGCCACCAGAAAGGCAACTCACTCTGGGGGAAAGTCTTCCTCCCTCTGTCCTTCCTGGAAACATCCTCACAGACCTGCTCAAAAGATGTGTCTCTTCTATGACTCCTGATCTGATCAAGTTATCAATAGAAGTTAACTGTCACATATACTAATTTTAAAGATTAATAGGGGAGGCCATGCATGATGGTGCACGCCTTTAATCCCAACACTGAGGAGGCAGATGTAGGAAGATCACTCTGAGTTTGAGGCCACCCTTAGACTACATAGCGAATTCCAGGTCAGCCTGGACTTGAGTGAAATTCTACCTTAAAAAAAAAAAAAAAAAGATTAATAGGGGAAAAAAGAGAAGGCTGAGGTATAGTTCAGTTGGTAAAGTTTTGGCTAGCATGCATGAAGCCCTGGCTTTGATCCTCAGGTATGATGACCCATACCTGCAATCCCAGTGCTAGGGAGATAGAGGCAGGGGGATCAGGAATTCAAGTTCATCCTTGGCTACAATAGCAAATTTGAGCCTAGCTTGGACTACATGAGACCTTGTTTCAAAAAAAAAGTGGGGGGTGCTGTGGAGATGGCTTAGCAATTAAGGTGCTTGCCTGAGAAGCCTAAGGACACATGTTTGACTCCCAGATCCCACATAAGCCAGATGCATTAGGTGATGCATGGATATGTAGTTCAATTATAGTGGCTGGAGGCTCTGGCATGCCAATTCTCTCTCTCTCTCATTAAAAAAAAAGCGGGGGCAGGGGTGGGAGAAAACATTCTTTTGAAACCTTAAACTGGAATGTTCTATTAATTCTTATTTCTCTTTTCCAGCTCTGGAGTGCACAGAAAATAAAGCAGGTAATCCAGCTCTGGATATTTTTTTCTCCTCTGTGCCTTCCTAGATCTTTCTCCTCCCTGTCCCAAGGCTGTAGCAGGAGGCCCTTATCCAATAACTATGGGGTGCCTGACCTCTCCCCTCTAGTCTGTCCTGGACACCTCACCTCTTGCTGAGTTGGCCTTGCCCTGGGTACTCTGAGTTCATGTATAGGTTTGAGCTCTGCCCACCAAGTACCTAGCCAAGTACCTAGCAGGAGGAGAGGACCTGTGAGGTGTGTACAGCCCTGGCCTCCATGGGCTTAGGAAGAGGACACTGATCATAGCCCACATTTGGGTTGACAGGAGTGGTTGGGAAGACTGACTGTCCAGAAGGCAGCATAAAGCCACTAGCCTGAAAATCTTGCTGGGAAAGCTGTCCTTTCCCTCCTTCCTATCCTAACATCTCTGCTTGTCCCCTTCTTCCCCCTTCCCCTGTTCCAGGCTATTCTTCATCCAGACACCAATGAGAAGATCTTCATGCCCTTTAGAATGTCAGGTAAGTTCCTAGGACCCTGCTGGTTCTGCCCAGCATGGGATGCTAGCTCTGTTTCCAGCTGTAAGAGTAGCTACATGCCCTGATGATGTGTGACTTTTCCTAAGACTTGAACAAATGTCTATTTACCCCAGATGGCACTGATAGCAGATTCCTGCCTTTAGGAAGTCACTACCCAGTGGCCTTTATGTCTGGGCCCTAGAGTTCAAAGAGTAGTTGCACATAGCCTGGCTGGGGCTAGAGTAGTGGCCCTGGCCATGGCTCTAAGAGGTTCCAGGCTTTGCCCAATCATGCTGCAGAGGGGCACACATCAGTGTTCTGTTGTTTCTTCCTTGTCATTTTTTGCCTACCCTGAGTCATCAATGTGGCATGGAGGATTACTTCCTGGTGTTTAGGGAAAGTCTCACCTGGCTGGATAAAGGAGGCTTCAACTGGATGAGATCCTCATCCCCAGAAAGCCGGACCTCATGGAGAATGGAGAATAAACAGCCAGGGCCTAGAGGGCCACGTGATGCCATCATACATACTGGGGGGCATTCAGCCAGAGGCCCCTGCTTCACAGTAGAGAACTCTGAGGCAGCAAGAGCTCTGAGCATCATGGGCCTTGGGGCTATAGTAATGCCTATACTTGTTTCAGACCTGGCAGGCTCTCACTCCACCTTATCTTCTAGACCTTTCTTAGGTATACTATCAATCCTCTGAGGCTCCCCTCCTCCAATCAAACTTGGAAAAGAAGGAGGCACAGGAAAGCCCTGGAACTCATACACAGCTATGCAAGTATAGGATGTAAACTTGGCCTCTCTATGTGACTCAACACCCTCCCTGCTGCCTGACTGCCAGAAGTCAGAGGCTGGGGACAGGAGCTGTCCACTTACAGCAGGAGCAGAGCCTTACCTTGGCCACAAGCGTCATGTACCTGGCCTCACCTCACCCCAACTTTCTACTGCTCTTCAGAGGCTGGCTGGCCTAAACACTAGAGATTTTAAAAGCTCTGACACCTACGAGTTTCCATCTCAGACGAGCTGGGAATTCCCTTCTAGGAATGGTCATAGTATGGGGGAAATACCAACAGCAGCTTAGGGAAGAAGGAAGATGGGGAGATAGGACCACAGGAGTCAGGGCAGGGCATTGTGCCTCAGGAAAGTTTGTTAGTGGCAGGCAGAAGGCAGGCCTGCCTGCAGGAACAGGACTTTGCTTCTGGAGGGGAGCAAGAGCTATCTGGCTAATGAGGAACAGAGAGAGGAAGGCCAGGAGAATGGGAGAAGGCTATGTCAGAGGTTGTAGTGCCTCCCTATAACTGTCCTGAATCCCATCACCAGGGCCTTGTGCCAGAGCAAGCACAGGAGGCTTCTGAGAGGCAGACAGTCCATAAGACCTGACTTTTTTTTCCTCTCCTCACTCACAGGTTACATTCCTTTTGGGACTCCAATTGTAAGTATTACCTTTAAAAGATTTTCTTCTCCAAAACACAAATGTGAACGTATAACATGACATCATAACATACTGAAGGTTTAATTTAGTTCCTGGAGGGGAACTAATGAGGAAAATAACTTTGGTCTCTTTTTCTCTCACTTGCCATGCCTGCTGGCAGGCTCCTTTGCTGAAGAGTGCACCCACCTGGAGTTGGGAAGTGCCTTCTGCCCTGTGTTTCCACGCTCAGACTGTTGGGACAGATAGGGAAGCTTCCAGAAGAACAGGGAAAGGAGACTTCAAGGACGTTCTGTGAAAATTAAAGCTTAACATGAATTTAGAAGAGGGTTTTGGTATTCTTTTTGTTCAGCTCTGGAGGCAGGTTTAGCCCTTGTTAATGATTTTTTTTTCCTGTGTTAAGTATTCTATGGCATGAATATGGATAAGTTTCAAAAACAGTATTGAATGGAAAAAATAGTAGCAGAGTAGTAATACTCACTGATGTCATTTATATCATGTTTAAAAATGTGCAAAGCAATAGTATATATAGTTTATGGGTATATTTTCTGTGTGTCTGTGAGAACATGGGAGGAGGCAGGAAAGCCATGATACTGCTCACCCTGGGGTGGAGGCTGCAATGGGGCCTGGCAGGAGAGTGGATGTGTTGCTCCTGTCTGAGGTGCTTTGTCTTTAGAAAAGACAAAAATGTGTGGAAATGATAAGACTGAACATAGTACTCATTATGATATTTTAGCATATGCATTTTTAATTTCTAAAATTGTTTATTTTCCCCAGATTACAAATTTTTATTTCAAAAACATCTTTTTTTTTTTGAAGTGCTAGGGATCAAACCCAAGGCCTTATCCATGCTAGGCAAATACTGTACCAATGAACTATATTCCCAGTCCTTGTTTTTATTTATTTATCTTTTTTGTTTTTGGTTTTGCGAGGTAGGGTCTCACCCTAGCCCAGGCTGACCTGGAATTCATTCTGTAGTCTCAGAGTGGCCTCGAACTCACAATGATCCTCCTGCCTCTGCCTCAGGAGTGCTGGGATTAAAGGTGTGCACCACCATGCCCAGCCTTTTTTGAGGTAGGGTCTCACTCTAGCCCAAGCTGACCTGAAATTCACTATATACTCTCAGGGTGGCCTTGAACTCACAGTGATCCTTCTACCTCTTCCTCCCAAGTGCTGGGATTAAAGGTGTGCACCACCACACCCGTCTTGTTGTTGTTGTTTGTTTGTATGTTTTGTTGTTTTTGCTTTTTGGAGACAAGGTCTAACCTGTCTCCAACCTCCCAACCTGGCCTAAAACTCATGATCCTTCTGCCTCAACCTCTTGTGTGCTAGGATTATAGGTGTGCACCACTATTCTTGGCTTAAAATAAATTTATTTATTTACTTTTTTTTTGAGGCAGAGCCTCACATGGCCCAGGCTGGCTTCAAACACTATGTTGTAGCTAAGGATGACCTTGAACTCTTCATCTCCCGCCTCCAACTCCCAAGTATTAGGATTACAGGTATATACCACAGCTCAGCTAAATTAAAAAATATATATTTAATTATTGAGTATCCATTTTCTTAAATATTTATCATTTCTCTGAGTTATATACCTTCAACCTCTTTTCTTCTATTCATTTGTAAAATTAAATTAAATTTTGTTTGGTCCCTTTACTGTACAGTACAACACTGAACATATTCCTCCTAACTTTGTCGTTTTCATATTATATACACCAATATCAAGAGAGACATCATTCACATCTCTGTCCTGGTGTCATGTCTGAGAAAGTACCACACGTTCTTCTGAAGCATTCTGGGAAGGGCCGTTCGCTCCCACTACAGCTGTGTGCGCTGTGGTTCTTTCTCTTCTCTTCCCGTTGTAGATGTTGCAGTGAGAAGGTGTTTGCTGCACTCAGAGCAGTTCTCTTTACTTTATGTTCTTATCTTTCTTATTCTCTCTTATACACATGAAGCATCTTTGTTTTGTAGAATATTCTGTTTGTTTTGTTCTGTTTTGAGACAGGCTGTCACTGGCAGACCAGGCAGCCCTAGCAGCCTAGAACTTAATCTGTAGACCAGGTTTTGATGTCATTACCATTTTTTACTTCTGAGTCATAATGATAGCGTTCATTAATCTTATTTGGTCTGTTTTTCTTTTGTAACTTTTTAGTTTCCCCAGGAATAATTTTTTTGTTTGTTTGTTTTTGTTTTTCGAGGTAGGGTTTCATTCTAGCTCAGGCTGCCCTGAAATTTACTATGTAGTCTCAGGGTGACCTCGAACTCATGGTGATCCTCCTACCTCTGCCTCCCAAGTGCTGGGATTAAAGGTGTGCATCACCACACTGAGTTTCCCAGGAATAATTTGATTTTTTTTTTCTTTGTGGCTGAGGAGATGGCTCAGTGGTTGAAGACGCTTGCTTGCAAAGTCTGCTGGCCTGGGTTCAATTCTCCAGTACCCATGTAAAACCAAATGCACAAAGTAACACATGCATCTAGAGCTCATTTGCAGGGGCTAGAGGTTGTGGTGCACCCATGTGTTTTCTCTCTCACTCATACCTAAATAAAATGTTTTGTTTTGTTTTGTTTTGTTTTAAAAAAAGGATTGTTCAGTAAAGGTATTTGCTTAATTTTTTTTTTCTTATCTTTGGAGTTCAAACATGTCTCTAAAAGAACAATCTTTCTTTATGTATATTTTATGAAGATAATACAGTGATTCTTGTACCTCCTTCCTGTGCATGGGATTCCAGGCAGGTGCCACCACACCTGGCTATTGAATACTCTTGTCTCATATTGATAAATTTTTTGTTTTATTTTATTCCTTTAGCTGGGGGTGGTGGCACACAACTTTAAGCCCTGATCTTATCCTTAACCTGACTCAGGACAGGATCAAACTACTGTTTGATGCTTTCAATCAGAGACTTAAGGTGATTGAAGTATATGACTTGACTAAAGTTAAGTTAAAATATTGTGGAGTGCATTTTAATTCTCAGGCCATAGCTCCTACCATTGAGCAAATTGACCAGTATTTTGGCACAACACATCCTGGAGCCCAATTTTGCCCACGGTCTAGCTTCTCTTCAGATACCCCATGGAGCAACTGTAAAACGCATGTACATCTATAGCCTACAGGATGCCAAGGCTGCAGTGATGCCTCTGAGCTGTTTCCTAGGAAATGTATATGCTGAGAATGTAGATGTTCTCTGAGATGGAATGGGACCCTCAGGGTTGCGACTTCACCTACTTGCTGCAGGTTGTGGACCTGGCCTACTGGCAGATGCCAAGATGCGGGTATTTGAGCGTTCAGTGTATTTTGGTGATTCCTGCCAAGAAGTTCTTAGTATGCTTGGCTCTCCACACAGGACTTCTATAAATCAGAAGACAAGATGAAAATCCATTCTCCTTCTCCTCATAAACAAGTTCCATCCAAGTGCAATGGTTACTTTTATAACTACTTCACTCTTGGAGTGGATATTCTCTTTGATGCAAATATACACAAAGTGAAGAAGTTTGTCCTACATACCAATTACCCTGGGCATTATCATTTTAACATTTACCACCGCTGTGAGTTCAAGATCCCTCTAGCCATAAAGAAAGACAATGCAGGTGGCCAGACTGAACCATGCACGATCTACAGCAGGTGGGAGAACATTCTGGAGCTCCTGGGCCGCCCTGTGGAGAAACCCGTTGTCCTGCTCAGGTTATGCAGAACAACCCTATTGCCTCAGTGACCCTGTATGGCCCCCCCCCAAGGCCTGGTGCCCACCTGAGAAGAGCAGAGCTCCCCTAAGGACATCACCCATGCCCCTCTGCCTGTGGAACTGTGCATCACATCCAGCTCAGTGGGTCTCTGTGCCACCCTGTGCAGTGTTGAAAGGCTGTAGGATGTTCGGAGGTGGGATTTGGGCTGAGTGCTCTGCCATAGGACAAGGGGCCCAGATATTCTGTCCGTCCTTAGCCTGCTGCAGCCAGCAGAGAACATAGACTGAAAAGTGAAGCACAAATGTGAGCTTTGATGTCTGGACCCAGGGCCTCAACTAACAAGTGACAAGGCAGGCCATGCCAATCCCTGTCCCACACACATGGGAGAACTGTGATTTCTGTGATTGAGAATGCAGGCCCCAGATTAAAGGCAAGGTCCTGCCTTTGGCTCCACGTTGCCACATCACCCTTAAGATAAGCAGGTAGTGTGTCCATAGTACTTGGTTGCAACATTTGCACTACATCCACTTTAGTTACTTGATGAGTTGGCTGTGGTCAGGGTGGCTCCTCTGGCCTTTCCTGTTCTTTTGAGCACATGGCTCCCTGCCAGGTCCAGGAGACACACTCAAGTGATTGAAATACAGATTTTCTTTGTTTTGTTTTTTTAGCAGAAATGTGCTCAAGCCTGGCTCCCAGCTTTCTTGGTGGCAACTTTCAAGGTCACCTGTGTCCCTGCATGGTCTAACCTGGCTGGCAGGGCTGCATGTTTTCATCTTGTTTGCCTCTCTTATTTAATGCCAAAGTGTTAGCCGAAGACATCTTCCTCCTCCTGTTGTGTTTTAGCATTCTGTTCTGCACTGTGGGCCAGCTCCCTGCCCCGACGCTGAGCACTGTCCTCTGACCTAGCCACTTGGCTTAAGACCTCCAGAAGCTCAAGGAAGGCTGGGCTGCTTGGTTTCTTCATGGGTCTTGTTAATGGAAAGTAGCATATATGTGCTTAAAAAATATTAAGCCTTTTGAAAAGAATTGAGAAATGTATAATTTTATCTCATTTTCAATATTTTAGTCTAGCAACTTGTGATACATAGATGACAATTCTGTGAGTTTTTCAAATGTGTGTACAGACTTTTGTAAATATGACTCTTGTAATTAACTCATGTACAGCCTCATCTTGTATAGTTCATGATGAATGTGCAGGGGACCTGCCCCAGGTACCTGTATGGCTCCTGAGCCTGCAGCCAGGCCTTTGTGGCAGTCCCATGACTTTGTGACTGACTAGTGTCTTCCCATTTGGACCTTGGTCTGGCCAGAGACTCTGCACATCCCACTGTCAGGGGTAGCCAGGACTGTTCCCATCCTCTTGAATTAGAGGAAACTGCCCACATCTCCTTTCCAATAAAGCACCTGTTGCCCTCAGCAACAGCAAACTATGTGCTGCTGCTGGGATGTTTGTACTAAAAAAAAAAAATAGAAGAGCTGGGCGTGGTGGCGCATGCCTTAATCCCAGGGAGGCAGAGGTAGGAGGAACGCCATGAGTTCAAGGCCACCCTGAGACTCCATAGTGAATTCCAGGTCAGCCTGGGCTAGAGTGAGACCCTACCTCAAAAAACCAGAAAAAAATAATAATAAAAAAATAGAAGAGAGGCTAATTAGAAGAAAAGGGGTTCGGTGGTGGTGAATAAGAGAATGGGGGTCAAAGGAAGGTGGCAGGAAGATATTATGACCAGGGAACATTGTGTATATGTACGGAGGTTATTAATAAAAAGTTTCCTTTGGGCTGGAGAGACTGCTTTGTGGTTAAACACTTACCTGTGAAGCCTAAGGACCCCAGTTCGAGGCTCAACTCCCCAGGACCCACGTTAGCCAGATGCACAAGGGGGCGCATGTGTCTGGAGTTCGTTTGCAGTGGCTGGAAGCCCTTGGCGTGCCCATTCTCTCTCTCTCTCTTTCTCTCTCTCTGCCTCCTTCTCTCTGTCTGTCACTCTCAGATAAATAAAAATAAACAAAAAAAATTAAGATAAAAAAATAAAAAAGTTTCCTTTATTTTATTAAGTTGTTTTGAGATAGATCCTCACTCTAGCCCAGGATGACCTGGAATTTACTATATAGTCTCAGGCTGGCCTTGAATCCTCCTACCTCTGCCTCCCAAGTGCTGAGATTAAAGGGGTGTACCACATGCCTGGTGATGTCATCATTTTTTATTCTTGTTCTTTAAAAAAAATTATATTATCTATTTTTATTCGAGAGAAAGAGGTAGAGAGAGTGTATGTGTGCCAGGGCCTCCATCCATGTAAATGAACTCCAGATGCATGCACTGGATACTGGAAAACTAAATTTGAGCAGTCAGGATTTGCAGGTAAGCACCTTTAACCACTGAGCAATCTCTCTAGCCCCCTATTTTTGTTTTCAGCTGAATAATACTTTGCCGAAGATCTGTAATGATGTCAAAGACTCAAAAGAAATTATTACAGTCCCAGCACTGAGGAGGCAGAGGAAGGAGGATTGTAGTGAGTCTGAGGCCCGCCTGGGACTACAGAGTGAGTTCCAGGTCAGTCTAGGCTAGAGTGAGACCCTATCTTGAAAAACAACAACAAAAAGATATTGTTACATATTTTCTGGGCATGGTAGCACACACCTTTAATCTCAGCACTTGGGAGGCTGAGGTAGGAGAATCGCTGTGAGTTCAAAGCCAGGTTGGTACTACATAGTGAATTCCAGGGCAGCCTCAGCTAAAGTGAGACATTGCCTTGAAAGAATCAAAAAAAAAAAAAAAAATCCTCTTGGCAGTGTTTTTGAATCCCAAAGAACATATTCATGTATTGCGTG
The DNA here is from genome assembly GCF_020740685.1 of Jaculus jaculus. NCBI lineage: Eukaryota > Metazoa > Chordata > Mammalia > Rodentia > Dipodidae > Jaculus > Jaculus jaculus. The sequence continues at coordinate 62,166,539 of NC_059107.1, forward strand.
TATAAAATATACAGAGAGGGTTTTTTTCCCCCTCTTTTAAACCTAGATATATTTTTGAACTCCAAAGATAAGAGAAAAAACATGAAATGATTCCTGGGGAAGTGGGATAGTTTACCGAGTGTTAGGACTGAAAGATGAGCCACCATACCCAGCTAAGGGGTATGTGTATGTATGTATGTATGTGTATATATATAATGTATGTGTAACACATATATATATGCTGGGTGTGGTACACATGCCAGTTATCCCATCACTTGGAGGTAGAACAAGAGGATTAGGAGTATAAGACCCACCTTGGCTATATTGTTTGAGGCCAGTCTGGGCTACATAAGTGCTATTCTCCTCCCTCAAATAAAGGATGAATAAAAATATTTTAAAAGTTACACAAAGCTGGTTATGGTGGTACACGCCTTTAATCCCAGCACCCAGGAGGCTGAGGTAGGAGGATTGCCATGAGTTCAAGGCCACTGTGAGACTACATAGTGAATTCCAGGTCTGCTTGGGCTAGAGTGAGACCGTTCCTTGAAAAACCAGCCGGGCATGGTGGTGCATACCTTTAGTCCCAGCACTGGGAAGGTAGAGGTAGGAGGATTGCCATGAGTTTGAGGCTACCCTGAGACAGATCAGCCTGGGCTAGAGTGAGACCCTACCTCAAAAAAAAAAAAAAAAGCAAGCAAGCAAACAAAAGTTATACAAGCAGCCAGTCATGACAGTTTATGCCTATAACCCTAGCATTTGGGAGGCTGAGGTAGAAAATGAGGCCATGAAAATAAGGCCAACCTGGGCTACAGAGTGAGTTCCAGGTTAGCCTGGGCTAGTGATACTCTGCCTCAAAAACAAACAAGCAAGCAAAACAATTTATGTAAGCAATTAAAGCCAAAGTCCTTCTACTGATACTCAGCCCTCAGTGTTTTCCCTGAAGTATCCTGTCAGGAACTCTGATTTGAACTTCCAGGCCTTTCTTTACATATATGCATATATCTAAGTTATCCTTTCAAATTTCTGTTTTAGGAGCTGGGGAAATGGCTCAGTTGGTAAAGTGCTTGTGTTGCTGGAGGCCCTGGAGTACCCATTCTCTTTTTCTCTCCCTCTTTCTCTCTCTCAAATAAATAAATAAAAATATAATTTATTTAAAAAAAGAATGAGTAGTAGAGGGGAGGGAATAATAGCTTTTTGTTTATAATTATGGAAGTTGTCAATAAAGAAAAATTTTTTTAGCTGGGCATGGTGGTACATGCCTTTAATTCCAGCACATAGGAGGCTGAAGTATGAGGATCAACATAAATTCAAGGCCACCCTGAAACTACATAGTGAATTCCAGGTCAGCTGGGACTAGAGTGAGACTCTACCTCGAAAACCACCCCCCCAAAAAAAATTAAAGCTGAGTGTCATGGTGTACGCCTTTAATCCCAGCACTTGGGAGGCAGAGGTAGGAGGATTGCTGTGAGTACAAGGCCACCCTAAGACTACATAATTAATTCCAGGTCAGCCTGAGCTAGAGTGAGACCCTACCTCGGAAAAAAAAAAAAAAAAGAATGAGAGGGAAGAAGAGAAGGAGATACAGAGGTAAGGCTGAGGAGATAGCCCCAGTGGTAGAACGTTTGCCTAGCATGCATGGAGGCCCTGACTTTCATCCTCAACACTACAGAAGCCAGACATGGCAATGCGCAAGGAGCAGAATTTCAAAGTAAGGCCAAGGAGATGGCTCACTAGTGAATTCTGTGAGCAACTGCCAACAGCCCAGGTTTGATTCCCAAGTACCCACATAAAGCCATATGCACAAAGTGGCACATGCATCTGGAGTTCATTCGCAGGAGTAAGAGGCCCTGGCATGCCCATTCTTCCCCTACTCTTCACATATAAATTAAATTAAATAAATAGAGACATACTTGTCTTTCGAGGTAGGGTCTCACTCTAGCCCAGCCTGACCTGGAATTCACTATGTAGTCTCAGGGTGTCTTCTAACTCACCTCTGCCTCCCAAATGCTGGGATTAAAGGCATGTACCACCACACCTGGCCTAATTTAAAAAAAAAAGCTGGAGAGATGGCTTAGCAGTTAAGCGCTTGCCTGTGAAGCCTAAAGACCCCAGATGCACAAGGGAATGCACACGTCTGGAGTTTGTTTGCAGTGGCTGGAGGCCCTGGGGCACTCATTCTCTCTCTATATATATCTGCCTCTTTCTCGCTGTCTGTCAAATAAATAAAAATAAACAAAAATTTTTTTAAAAACATGCTTATCATTAAAAAAAAAAGTTCAAGGTTATTCTTGGCTACATAGCAAATTTGAGGCCAGCCTGGGATACATGAGACCCTTTCTCAAAAAGGAAAGGGAGTTGGAGTGTGATTCAGTTGCAGAGCCTGCATGCCCAGGCCCTGTTCAACCCCACCACACAGTAGTTTTGTTTTCTTTTGTGGGTTTTTCATTAAAATACAATGACACATTTATTGATTATCTAGAACTAGCTGGGTCCCCGTGCTCTTCTTACGCCAGTGTCCTTTGTCCATTTATTCGTTTTTCCACCTGAGCAGTACTTTGGCCTCCACTGATAGGTTTAGATTTAAGCCTTCTGATAATTTTCTGTTAAGAGCAGTGGTACAGTGAGAGAGCCTCCCACGCTTTCTCCAGGGTGCATTTCAGAAAGTGTGTTTGCTTCATGAAAGGCAATATCCATCTCCATATTTAATACACTGAATTTCTCTTGGAGAAGTAATACTTTCCTACTTTTTTGTAACATTAAGATTCATACTTTCAACACTTTTAAACCAGTCTCTTGGAGGAGGAGTGCTTCTCTCATACTTCTTTATTTATTTATTTATTTTTTCCTGTTGAGACAGGGCCTCATGCACCTCAGACTGGCCTTAACCTCACTATGTACATGAGGGGCTTGAACCTCTGATCCTCCTGCATCTACTTCCCAAGGAAGGTGCTTCTCCTTATAGTTTGTTTGTTTGTTTTTTGTTTTGCTTTGTTTTTCAAGGTAGGGTCTCACTCTAGCCCAGGCTGACCTGGACCTGGAATTCACTAAGTATTCTCAGAGTGGCCTCAAATTCACTGCAATTCTCCTACCTCAGCCTCCCAAGTGCTTTAAAGGCATGTGCCACCAGGCCCAGCTCAGCTTTCTTTTTCACTTTTTTTTTTTTTTAAATTGTAAGCAGAGAGATAGAGAAGAGAGAGACAGAGAGAATGGGCACTTCAGGGCCTCCAGCTGCTACAAAGTGGCACATATATCTGGAGTTCATTTGCAGTGGGAGGCCCTGGTGCACCCATTCTCTCTACTTGCAAATAAATAAATAAATCTCTTAAAAGACATGGGCTGGAGAGATTGCCCAGTGGTTAAGTTACTTGCCTGCAAAGTCTGATAACCTGGGTTTGATTCCCCAGTACCCACATAAAGTTAGATGCATAAAGTGGTACGTGCACCTGGAGTTTGTTTGCAGCAGCTTGAGACCCTGGCATGCTCATTCTCTCTGTCTCTCTTCTCTCTCACTCTCATGTAAATAAATATTTTTAAAAAATTAAAAAGACATGCTGGGCGTGGTGGCACACGCCTTTAATCCCAGCACTCGGGAGGCAGAGGTAGGAGGATCACTGTGAGTTCAAGGCCACCCTGAGATGACAGAGTGAATTCCAGGTCAGCCTGGACCAGAGTGAGACCCTACCTCGAAAAAAAAAAAAAAATTAAAAAGACAAATACTCAGCCACCCACCTTGGATATAGGCAAAACTATACACTGTCATTAGGAACCCAGTCTCCCATTTTTCTACATTAACCATACCCAGTGCTAGCTTCTATTGCAAATGTCACCTCATAGCCCATGAAAGCTGCTGGAAGTGCAGTCATCGTATACACATTCCAGGGTGGATAAAAAGAAAAGAGTAAGTTGTAACTCCCAACTAAGTCAATTTTTTGTTGTGTTTTGTTTTGTCTTTCGAGGTAGGGTTTCACTCTGGTCCAGGCTGACCTGGAATTACCTATGTAGCCTCAGGGTGGCCTCACACTCACGGTTATCCTCCTTCCTGTGCCTCCAGAGCTCTAGGATTAAAAGCACGCACCACCACATCCGGCTTTAAGTCAATTTTCTTTTAAGGAGTTTTCCTGGGAGTCCTACAAAATATGCTTCTTACATTTCAAGGGGAATTTAGCTGGTATATAGTTGACTCCCAGTTATGTAGAGATTTGATTAGTGAGAAAGAAGGGAAAAATAATAACAGGTAGGCAGGCAAGAGTCTGCCGTGATAATGCTTGTATAAATATTCCATCAATACTTGAGGGGAAAAGGATATCATTTGGCAGTATTATCTCTTTGTCAAACTGGAGAGCTGGGTGTTTGAGCTGGCAAAGGTCCAGCTTAGAGGCTAGGTAGAGTGTTGCAAAGTTAATAGCTGCTTTCCACCAGTACAAATCAGCTGAGTAGAAAGATACAGCTATCATTTTATTTTGTTTTGAGACTGGGTCCTCTATGTAGCCTAGGCTGGCCAAGTGATCAGCCTATTGAGTGCTTGGAGTATGCTTTTTCTTTATTTCCACAGTGTTACTGAGGTCTACCCCACACACCCTGAACAAACCCATCATTGCAGGGGCTCTGTGGCCCTATAGGTCCAGAGCCTTGGATGCCAATCTACCCCTTTGTCAGTGCACTACTGAGGAAGATGGAGCGTGTGTCCTTTGTGGATCCATCCTCACAGCCGAGAGATCCTGAGCCTATGAGAGGCAGCATAACATGCTATCGGGACAAGACACACTAGCCTCCAAGCCTTAATGTGATCTCCAAGCAGTCCTCCTTAGCAGAGAGAATCAAAAATGACAATACCTACACACTCTGCTCCCAAGATCTAACTATCCATGTATCAAGAGTCAGAGCAGTGGGCCAAAGGCTGGTCCCCAGTGAGGCCAATGAATGTGGAGACCATGTGGCCTTCCTTCTTGGTGCTTGGGCTTGAACAGGGCATGATAACTCATGGATCCTGCTCCTGATGCTTCTGTCACCACTGCTACCACAAGACCACCACCTTACCCTGGGGAAGGAGCTTAACTGCTGTGTCCCAGTCCTGGTGCCCTTCAGCCTCAACAGTCTCTCTGATGCCCTACTGTCTCCTGATAGCACTGCAAGTTCAGTACTTGCTGGTCCTAAAGGAGATGGAAGTTTCCAGTCCACACCTTCACAAAGTCCCTGGTCAGAATGGGGAAGAAAGGTACGCATGCAGAAGCCACTAAAACTGCTTATGGAAATAGAAACAAGGGTGCCAGCGAAAGTGCTAGGAACTGGGTCCTTGAGTGATGAAGGGAAGGGGTGAGTAAGGCTGGCATGTGACTTAGCAGAGAAGCTTCTGGATGCAACAGCCAAGCTGCCCTCTGCCTAGGTGAACATCCCTGGACCTCCATACCCTCCTGCTTAGCCTGAGAGTAACCCTGTCCCCATCCCCCAGGCTCCAGAGGGACGAGCTGGTTTTCTCCCAGGCACTGGTGCCAGTTTAGTCAGCAGATTTCACAGATCCACTGGCACCCATGTTGGGTCTTATTTTAAGCTTAACATTTAAAGATGGGAACTTTTCCCCCTTTGGTGTGTGGCAAAAAGATCCCAATTTATACAGAAGCATGACTGCTAAACCTATGCACCCAGGCCACTCCTGAAGCTGCTAGGGCCCAGAGCTCCTTCTCTTCAGAGATCCTCCCAAAAGACCCCACCAGCAGGGCACTTCCTACAGCCAGCATCTCCCTGCCTAGCTTCCGCTGCAGTGCGCAGCACCGTCCTCCCGCCACTGCGGTAGAAGAGGCAGGTGCCCCAGCCCAGGTTCACTCTCCTCCGCTCTCTGCGGTAGAAGAGGCAGGTGCCCCAGCCCAGGCTCATTCTCCTCCGCTCTCTGCGGTAGAAGAGGCAGGTGCTCCAGCCCAGGCTCATTCTCCTCCGCTCTCTGCGGTAGAAGAGGCAGGTGCCCCAGCCCAGGCTCACTCTCCTCCGCTCTCTGCGGTAGAAGAGGCAGGTGCCCCAGCCCAGGTTCATTCTCCTCCGCTCTCTGCGGTAGAAGAGGCAGGTGCCCCAGCCCAGGTTCACTCTCCTCCGCTCTCTGCGGTAGAAGAGGCAGGTGCCCCAGCCCAGGTTCATTCTCCTCCGCTCTCTGCGGTAGAAGAGGCAGGTGCCCCAGCCCAGGTTCATTCTCCTCCGCTCTCTGCGGTAGAAGAGGCAGGTGCCCCAGCCCAGGCTCACTCTCCTCCGCTCTCTGCGGTAGAAGAGGCAGGTGCCCCAGCCCAGGTTCACTCTCCTCCGCTCTCTGCGGTAGAAGAGGCAGGTGCTCCAGCCCAGGTTCATTCTCCTCCGCTCTCTGCGGTAGAAGAGGCAGGTGCCCCAGCCCAGGTTCACTCTCCTCCGCTCTCTGCGGTAGAAGAGGCAGGTGCTCCAGCCCAGGTTCACTCTCCTCCGCTCTCTGCGGTAGAAGAGGCAGGTGCTCCAGCCCAGGTTCACTCTCCTCCGCTCTCTGCGGTAGAAGAGGCAGGTGCCCCAGCCCAGGTTCACTCTCCTCCGCTCTCTGCGGTAGAAGAGGCAGGTGCCCCAGCCCAGGTTCACTCTCCTCCGCTCTCTGCGGTAGAAGAGGCAGGTGCCCCAGCCCAGGCTCATTCTCCTCCGCTCTCTGCGGTAGAAGAGGCAGGTGCTCCAGCCCAGGTTCACTCTCCTCCGCTCTCTGCGGTAGAAGAGGCAGGTGCCCCAGCCCAGGTTCACTCTCCTCCGCTCTCTGCGGTAGAAGAGGCAGGTGCCCCAGCCCAGGTTCACTCTCCTCCGCTCTCTGCGGTAGAAGAGGCAGGTGCCCCAGCCCAGGTTCACTCTCCTCCGCTCTCTGCGGTAGAAGAGGCAGGTGCCCCAGCCCAGGTTCACTCTCCTCCGCTCTCTGCGGTAGAAGAGGCAGGTGCCCCAGCCCAGGCTCATTCTCCTCCGCTCTCTGCGGTAGAAGAGGCAGGTGCCCCAGCCCAGGTTCACTCTCCTCCGCTCTCTGCGGTAGAAGAGGCAGGTGCCCCAGCCCAGGTTCACTCTCCTCCGCTCTCTGCGGTAGAAGAGGCAGGTGCCCCAGCCCAGGTTCACTCTCCTCCGCTCTCTGCGGTAGAAGAGGCAGGTGCCCCAGCCCAGGCTCACTCTCCTCCGCTCTCTGCGGTAGAAGAGGCAGGTGCCCCAGCCCAGGTTCACTCTCCTCCGCTCTCTGCGGTAGAAGAGGCAGGTGCTCCAGCCCAGGTTCACTCTCCTCCGCTCTCTGCGGTAGAAGAGGCAGGTGCTCCAGCCCAGGTTCACTCTCCTCTGCTCTGTGCGGTAGAAGAGGCAGGTGCCCCAGCCCAGGTTCACTCTCCTCTGCTCTGTGGTCTGCACATCTCACATGCCACGGGCTCGAGGCTCCCTGGGAGCATCTTCGTCTTGCTGCACAGCACTGCTGGGTACCATCCTATCTGGAACTCTCAAATCCTAGAGGCTAGATGTGCCATATCCAACTGGAAGAGGAGCATGGGCATGGAAAGCTGACCATTGGTGCCTGGTCATTGAGTCCAGTGGTCTTAAGTGAAATTAAAATCAAATTACGTCTTTTTTTGGTCTGTTTGTTTGTTTGGCTTTTCGAGATAGGGTTTCACTCTAGCTCTGGCTGACCTGGAATTTACTATGTAGTCTCAGTGGCCTCAAACTTACGGTAATCCTCATCTCTGCCTCCTGAATGCTGGGATTAAAGGCATGTGCCACTACACCCAGCTCAAATTACATCTTTTTTATATGTATGTGTGTAGTGTATGAAAGTATGCATGCATGTTGACCTGTGTGGGGATGTGTGTCCTCTTTGATCTCTATTTACTGGCTCTCTCACTTGAACCCAGAGCTTGACAATTTGTCGAGTCTTGCTAGCCAGCCTGCCCCAGGGATGCCCTGTTTGTGTCTCCTGTGTGGGTGCTAGAGAGCCAAACTCTGATCCTCACACTTGCACAGCAAGCACTTTATCCGTCGAGCTAGCTCCCTAGCTCCTTGATTTTTGAGACAGGGTCTCATGTTCCCCAGGCTAAAAGTTGCTACGTAGCTGTGGATGACCTTGAACTTCTGATCCTCCTGTTTCCACTTCCCACCTGCTAGGATTACATGCATGGCCCACTACACCTGGTTTGTAAGGTATTGGGAAGGAGCCCTGGACTTCATACATGTAGGCCAACACTGCCAACTGAGGCATATTCTTAGCCCCACATTCTGTCTTTCTTGGGACATTACAAGCTTGGTTTCCTCCCTGGCCTGCCTCCAGTATGACTGGACAACAGCTCTTTTGGCCTCGTCCATAACATGCAAGAGGTATTATTTTAGTTAAACCCACCAGTCAGGGTTAGACATTCATTTAACAAAATCAATTTCATAAGCTGGCTGGCATTCTTTAAATAGCAACAATACCCCTAAAGTGTTACTTTTCATATCATTAGTCACATAAATCAGAAGATAGAGATAAGTAGAAGGAAAAAAAAAACTTGGCAAATTACTGAGTACCAGGGCCCATATTGGTCTGTCAAAAAGGATCACTTGGGAAGTGAAGGAGGGCGGTGGGGAAGGAGAGAGTATCAAAGGACAGTTCATGTGTCAGGGAGGACCAGGGTCTGTAAATACCTTGTGGTCCTTCCCCTCTGAAGCTGATGGCAGATCTTAAGGAAGACAGACTACAAGTAGAGATTACTGAGGTCTATGCAACATGGAAGGTCAAGGGTGCTGGGTGCATGCAACAGGACCCACTCTCTTAAGGGTTGAGGAAGCTTCCTGGAGAAGTGTCAGCTCAGTGGAAACCTGAAGGGTGGGATTAGTCAGAGGACAACCTCAAGTGTCCTTCTGAAGGGAAGCCAGTCACCTTCTTTGAAGACAGGAGCTCACCAAGTAGGCTAGACTAGCTAGCCAGTGAACCCCAGGATTTCTCCTGTCTCTGCCTTGCCAGCACTGGGACTATGGGCACACACCACCATACCCAGCATTTTTTATATGGGTTCTAGAAATCAAACTCGGGTCCTTATACTTGCAGGGCAAGCACTTTACCCTCTGAAATATTTCCCTAACAAGCCAGCAAGATAACTCTGTGCCCCACAGTCTTTCCCCAGTAGTTCTCACAGGTGTGCTTCCCTTTGCAGTTTCCACACTTCACAAAGTCTTCCTGTCACCTGAGTCTATGTGCTGAGAGGTGGTAAGGGGAGGACCCTGCTCAGTTCTTCCCACAGTTAATTTTGGTATACTGTTGTTTGGTATCCTGTGGCCAGTGCCTCACTGCCTGTCCTTGCCTTCAGTAGCTCATGTCCCACTTCTGGACTGCTGGCCAGGATGTTCCACATTGAGACTAGTCTCTGCAGCAGTTAAGATACTGAAGGAGTCCTGGAGTGAGGATAAGATCTCCTTCTTTCCTTTCCTTTCTTCTTTCTTTCTGGTGTTGTTTGTTTTTCAAGGTACAGTCCCACTCTAGCCCAGACTGATCTGGAACTCACTATGTAGTCTCAGGGTGGCCTTGAACTCACGGCGATCCTCCTACCTCTGCCTCCAGAGTGCTGTGATTAAAGGTGTGTGCCACTACACCTGGCTTCCTTTCTGTGTAGTGTATGCATGTGTACACAGATGCATGCATCCCATGCACATGCATGCAGAGACCAGAGGAGGATATTAGGTGTCTTCCTTTATTGCTTCTCTACCTTAATGCCTGCCCTGAGACAGAGTCTCTCACAGAATCTGGGAACTTACCTTTTGTTGTTGTTGTTGTTATACTAGCTGACCAGTAAGCCCCAGCAATTGTCCTGTGTCCGCCCCCTCATTTCTTGGGTTCCATACATATGCAGCCATGATAACCTTTTGTGTAGTGCTAGGGATTGAACTCAGGGCCTCATGCTTGAGCAGGAAGCACTGTTACCTGTTGAGCCATCTCCCTAGCCCTAGATGTGATTTTGTTGTTGTTGTTTTCTGAGGTAGGGTCTCGCTCTAGCTCAGGCTGACCTGGAATTCAGTATGTAGTCTCAGGGTGGTCTTGAACTCACAGTGATCTTCCTACTTCTGCCTCCCGAGTGCTGGGATTAAAGGCGTGCACCACCACACCTGGCTAGCTGTGATTGTTCTTGTGAGCCAGTTTCTAGAAACAAGCTGTTGACCCTTTTCCCTGTTCTGTGCTGACACAAGCTTGAGCAGACTGTTCTGCTTCAGTCTCAGAGCCATCAGCAGGTGGTCAGTGAGCAAGGCTTCTCAGAGCCAGTAGCACCATTCAAGGCATTCATGCAAGGTACATGCAGCACAGTATAGCATTTTGAACCAAGAGCAGCGGTATTCCACTAGCTAGTGAAGGCTGCAATGGTGCCATGTCACCAACCCCCTGGCATGCATTCTTGGGGTTGCCTGGAATTGGCCTCCTCTAGATGAGGTTCAAATGATTCTGCTCCTCGCTGCCTGGCCTGTCCCTGCTTCTCTGGACAGCCAGTTAGGAATGTCTCCTCAGGAGGGCATCACTAAGTAGCCCAAGCTAGCCTCGAGCTCATGGTAGTCCTCCTGTGTGAGCTTCTCCGGTTCTGAGACTTTGGCATGAGAGACCACCCCAGCTTCTTTATATTCTAAGTAATGAACTAGCCATGTTCTTACAACATGGGTCACAGACCTGGCCCTGGACTGTATCCTCTGGGGACCTCAGCCCTGATTCCAAGGTGATGCTCACTTGTGGGGTGCAGTCATGGGGCTCAGAGGAAAGGGGCTGGCAATGTCTGAAAAAGAACTAGACTGGCTGAGGGTGACAGTGACCACTGACATACAGGAGGAGCACATGGCACCAGAGGGGCACCAAACCAGATTCTGTTTTTGTTGGGAGGGTCCTTCATTGAACAAATGAAGATGTGGAGTTAGAAGACAGGAGAGAGAGAGAGGCAAGTAAAGAGAGTTCAAGAAACTTGCCTGGCGTCATCGTTGGCACCAGCATTTCATGATCAGAACCTGAGTATTAATCACTGAGGCTCACAGCAGACACGCAATGAGACTGCATATCCAACATCGAGAGAGGACAGCCATCAGGGACCTGATGCTGCAGAGGGTACTCCAGCCACGGTATGAACTATAAATGCAAAGATAAGATGTGCAATTTGGCCAAGGTCCTGCAGCAAGCGAGTGTGGGGGTGGGGTAGAAATCCTAACTGTTGGCTCCCGTTTCTTCTCCTTCCACTCTCCCTGGTATCTGCACATTCTGGGCGCTCTTCAGCAAGCGCGTGGCCATGCCTGCTGCTTTTCCCTCTTGGAAGAGGTGCGATCCACTGGCATTGGAGCTGAGTGGACTGGCTCCCTCTCTCCATCTCTTTCTTCTTTTTCCCTGCCATGTTCTAGAAAGGGCAGCGGGAGGGAATGTGGGCAGGTTGCACCAGAGATATACATCTGAGAGCTGAAGGGAACATTTATTTTTAATGTAGACTGAAAAAGAAAAAGGAAGTTATAAAATTTCTGCTCTTGCTCCTCTGGGACTGCGCAGATGGTGCTGCGTTTTGCCTAATAGGGAACGGGGCTGGCACCAAGTGCTGCTGGGCCCCGCCTGGCAGTATGGACCTGGAGGGCAGGGTTCCCAAGCCCTGCCTCAGCCCCCAGAGGGCTCATGGGGGTCCTGTTTGGCCAATGCAGCTCACCTCCTAATCACACCAATCACACCCTACCCAGACTGCCTTCTCCAGAGCTCCTCGGACAGGCTGGTTCTGCTCTCTGGCGGAACTTCTCTCCTGTCTCCCTGTCTCCCTGTCTCCCTCTCTCCCCCCCTTCCCTCTCTCTCTCTCTCTCTCTCTCTCTCTCTCTCTCTCACACACACACACACACACACACACACACACAATGCAGCTTGACTTATCTACCTCTTTCTTTTGTCTATAGCCAGACACTGGCTTGCCCTTATTAAAGTCCTCTTTGGATATTAGAGTCCATCAACTTCGCATACTCATGCTCTTGTCATTTTCCAGCCAGGGTGTCATAAAGAATGCTCTACTCTCCTTCCTTGTCTGGTCTTTTTGTCTGTGGTTAGGGACTGTTTGCCATTCTCCTCCTAAATTCCCTGTGAGGACCAGCAGGGAACACTACAAATACTCTGCTTTCTCAGCAGGCCAGAGTGATGACTGAACCACCCTCTTCCTTTGTGCTCAGGGGGAGAGATAGAAATTCAAAATTTCTAAAATTGAAAATTGAAAAAAATAAAAGTTAGATGGGCATGGTGGCGCATGCCTTTAATCCCAGCACTTGAGAGGCTGAGGTAGCAGGATTGCTGTGAGTTTGAGGCCAGCCTGAGACTACATAGTGAATTCCAGGTCAGTCTGGGCTAGAGTGAGATCCTACCTTGAAAACTAAACAATAAAAAATTTTAAAGGGCCCACGGTGTGGTACTTACCTATAATTCTGGATATGAGAAGGCAGAGGCAGGGGGATCCCTGGAGCTCACTGGCAAGCCAGCTTTGTCTACTGGGTAAGATAGCTCCAGACCTGTGAAAGACTTTGTCTCACAAAGGTCCTAAGGATAACACCCAAGGTTATCCTGTAGCCTCCACGTACATGTACACACATACATGCATGTGTAACCACACACACGAGCTTACACATGAATTAAAGCATAAGGCGATTTGTTTTAACTGTCCAAGCTGCTGTGTGCACGAGGCCTGTGTTGGGGCAGGCTGTGGGGCTTATCCAATGTGGCGAAACACTCACTTGTCGCAGAGCTGTGTGTGTAATGTAGCCTGAGTATGAGTTTATTTAGGGCTCTGGATTGTTTTAGAAAAGACTTGATGTCATTTTTAAAAATGCATACCATAGGATAAAACTAAGATAAAAATGAGACCTAAAGAAGGCTAGAAACGGGAAGACAATGAAGCCAGGAGTGGGCTAGAACACATGCAGTGTGGATCTATGCCCTCCAGAGACATGACCATGGAGAATGGCCCACGCATCTTAATGGACAGACACAAGAAAAGGGCTCAGTGCCTGCAGGTCAGATGCAAACTATTTGTTCAGAAATAAAATCACTGACCTTAAAACCAGAAAGAGGATTCACTGAAGGGGCCCTGAGATATAATGTGTAGTAACTATTATGGTAATGTGGGGAGTCCCATGGAGCTCTGTCTTATGAAGTCCCTGGTGTCCTGAGCACAGTCCTGGGGGAGAAGATAATGTACAGCTCATTATGACACTATGACATGATGGTCTGTGGACTACAGAGAGGAGAGTGATACCTGAGTTCCCAACAGGCATGAATCGCTCCAGACTTTTGGTGGCAGTCGTTGACGTACATGTGTACAGAAATGTGCACACCCATCATCCCCGCTCTTTGCTAAACTCAGTGTCTTCTCTGTGCTCTGACTGGGGGCCCAACTAGGAGTACCTGGGTACCTGGGAGTCTCCTCAGCATTCAAGGCCCCATCACAGACAATTAGGCTACATTCGCTGATGTCACACCTGCCACTTAGAACATGAGAATAGAAATTTTCATTTATTTACTTATTTAAGAGAGAAAGAGGCAGAGAGAGAGAATGGGCATACTAGGGCCTTTAGCCACTGCAAATGAATTCTAGACACATGTGCAACTCTGTACATTTGGCTTACATGGCACTGGAGAATTGAACCTGGGTCCTTCAGCTTCTCAGGCAAGTACCTTAACCCCTAAGCCATCTCTCCAGTCTTAGGATACAATTTTTTTTTTAATTTTGTTTGAGAGATAGAAAGAGGTGCAGAGATAGAGAATGGGCACACTGGGACCTCTAGCCACCACAAATGAACTTCAGACACTCCCGCCACCCTGTGCATCTGACTTATGTGAGTACTGGGGAATCAAACCTGGGTCCTTAGGCTTTGCAGGCAAGCACCTTAACCGCTAAGCCACCTCTCCAGCCCCAAGAATAGAATTTTTAAAATATTTTTATTTATTTATTTGTAAGCAGAGAGAGACAGAGAGATGAACTCCAGATGCATGTGCCACTTTGCACATCTGGCTTTATGTGGATACTGGGGAATCAAACCTGAGTTATTAGTCTTTGCAGGCAAGTGTCTTAACCACTAAGCCATCTCTTCAGCCTAGAACATGAGAATAGAATTTTTTTATAGTTTATTTATTTGAGAGAGACAGACTGTGTGAGAACCAGGACCACCTCCTGCTGCAGATAAACTCCAGAAGCATTTGCCACTTTGTGCATCTGCCTTTATGTGGGTACTGGGGACTTGAATTCAGGCTGCCAGGTTTTTTAAGCAAGGGCCTTTTACTGTTGAACCATCTTGACAGATCAAGAATAAAATTTTAAACTGAGGTAGAACCTTCAAGGTCACCCTTTTCTTTATAGGATAGAAGGCTCAAGCCCCAAAGGGAATTGTCTTTTATCTGAGCCCACAAGGATAAAGCTGAGACTGAGATCCCAGTTCCCCTGATTTCAGTCCAATTTCCTCAACCACTGCACAGAAGAACCAAACAAGGCTTTGTTTTGGGAGAAAATCTGGTAAGCTGATTCTCTGTTGAAGCTATGCAACGGCTTTTCATTATAGAATCTTATCCAAACTGACATGGCCAATAAATATAAATGTGTGTGTTTGCTGTCTTAAAACATTTTAATGTAAGCCGGGCGTGGGGGCGCATGCCTTTAATCCCAGCACTTGGGAGGCAGAGGTAGGAGGATTGCTGTGAGTTCAAGGCCACCCTGAGACTTCATAGTGAATTCCAGGTCAGCCTGAGCTAGAGTGAGACCTTACCTCAACCCCCCCCTAAATAAAAACATTTTAATGTTTAAAACATGATTTACTAATACAGCTAAGGATGTCTAGAATTTGATTTACAGTACAGTATTGAATGCTTATACTTGTTCCTTACAAAAATTCTTGCCAAAGAGCCATTTTATATTCTATAGGAATCATAAATAAGTCAATATATGGATAGCTGTGCTCATTTTTCCTATATGTGACGACTCTACATGGTAGATGTTATATTGCACAAACCCTCAACAGGTAAACTTAAGAGGTTCACACAGTCCAAGGCACAGCCGTTGTCAAGATCAGTTGGGTATGTGGTGCACACCTGTGATCTCAGCACTTGGGAGGTGGAGGCAGGTGAGGAGTTCAAGGTCATCCTCAGCTATATAGCAAGTTGGAAACCAGCCTGAGCTACACATGACCCTGTTTTAAACAAAAACAAAAACAAAAAACATGGCTGGAGAGACAGCTTAGCAGTTAAGGTGCTTGCTGCAAAGCCAAAGGACCCAGGCTTGATTCCTAAGTACTCATGTAAAGCCAGATGCACAAGGTGATACATGCATCTGGAGTTCATTTGTAGTGGCTAGAGGTCCTGGTGCACCCATCTCTCTATATATGTGCCTCTTTCTTTCTCTCTCTCTCATATTAATTAATTTTAAAAAACCAAAAGAATTAAGAAAGCAAAAAAAAAAACAAAAAAAAACCCCAGGTCAGCCTGGATTAGAACAAGACCCTACCTCGGGGCGGGGGGTGGGGGGGGGGGAGGCCGGCGTGGCTCATGCCTTTAATCTCAGTGCTTGGGAGGCCGAGGTAGGATTTCTGTGAGTTCCAGGCCACCCTGAGATTACATAGTGAATTCCAGGTCAGCCTGGGCTAGAGTGAGACTCTACCTCAGAAAACCAAAAAAAGAAAAAGAAAAAGAAAGAAAGAAAAAAAAGATCAGGTCCTAGAGATGTAGATATGTTCCTGGAGTGTTTATCTTGCATGTCTGAGACACTGGGTTTGATCCCCAGCACTACACACTTGTAATCCTAGCACTGGGGAGGTGGAGGCCAGAGAGTCAGAAGTTCAAAATCACCCTCAGCTACATAGTGAGTGAGCATGAAACCAGATTATGAGACAAGAGATTCTGTCTTTTTTTTTTTTAAGGAAAAAAAAAAAAAAAAAGGAAAGAAAGGGGAAAAAAAAGCTGGGCGTGGTGGTGCACACCTTTAATCCTAGCACTTGGGAGGCAGAGGTAGGAGGTTGTTGTGAGTTCAAAGCCAGCCTGAGACTACATAGTAAATTACAGGTCAGCCTGGACTAAAGCAAGATCCTACCTTGAAAAGACAAAATAACAAACAGAAAAGCAAAATCCGGTGAGTTTAGATGTCAGGTGCTATTTGGACTTTAGGAATAATGGACCGTCACTTTTATAACCATACTTAGCCTGATGTGTGTATTTGTTCATATACTTACTCAGCCTGAACTCAAGGTGTGAGCCAGCTTTCCATTGCTATAACAAAATCATAAGCAATTTAAAGAAAAGCAAAAAGTTTATTTTGGTTCATAGTTCTGAAAGGTTTGTTTCAGAGGTGTGAGTCCATGGTCACTTGACTGTGTTGCCTCTGGGCCCAGAGGCAGAACACTGTGGCCGAAGTATGTGGTAGGGTCAAGTGGCTCATCTCCTGGTGGACAGGAGATCGAGCATGCATGAGAGAAAATGTGCAAAGATAACATATATCCTCCAAAGGACCTACTTCCCCCAGTGTGGCTCTGCCTTCTAATAACTCACTGGTGCTGTCAGCATCCTTACGGTCCAGTCACCTTCCAAAAGTCCCTAAGTTGGAATGGAGCCTTCATGTAGCACATGGCTTTTGGGGGTACACTAACTCCAACTAAACTCAGTGCCCTGTAGTCAGTAGGTTGAACATAAGTTTTCCCTTCATGAAGATTCAGTGATAACAGCTACAAATTCCCCAAATTCTGTTTGTGAATCATTTTAAGACCTTTGAAATAATATTGGTTTAATTCTCACAGCAGTCCTGTAGGCTGGCTGATGCTGGAATCCAGGCAACTTGAGTGTTCCTTTTGTTGGCTTGTTTTTATTGCTCCCACAATTATGGACATAATGTGTATCCAGTGTTAAAAAGAATGAACACAGAAATACCTCAGAAGAATGTGAGACTAGTCCAGGATGACCTCTATGGAAATCCACAGTTAATCATGCTAGCTATAGACTTTTTTTTTTAATTTTTTTTGTTTATTTTATTTATTTATTTGAGAGCAACAGACAGAGAGAGAGAAAGAGGCAGAGAGAGAAAGAATGGGCATGCCAGGGCTTCCAGCCACTGCAAACGAACTCCAGACACATGCGCCCCCTTGTGCATCTGGCTAACGTGGGTCCTGGGGAATTGAGCCTCGAACCGGGGTCCTTAGGTGTCACAGGCAAGCGCTTAACCGCTAAGCATGCATGGAGATGTGTATGTCGGGTAGATAGCTGTATATAAGAAGAGTTGTGTTTTCTTCCATTATATAAGCCGGTCTATTCTGCAATGTAATTCTGCAGTTTGACTGATTTCATTATGTACCAACCCACTGTGGCATTGGTTGCACCTGCACATCAGACCATGTCAGTGTGCCAGCTTCAGCTCACTTGTGTCTGTGGCTGTGTACTTTTTCTTTGCAAAAGCATGATGAACTAGGTGTGGTAGCTCACACCTGTAATCGCAGCCCTCAAGAGGCTGAAGTGGAAGGATCACCACAAGTTCAAGACTAGCCTGGACTATACACTGAGTTCCAGGCCAGCCTAGGGTACATAGTGAGACCTTGTTTCAAAAACAAAACCAGGACTGGAGAGATGGCACTTGCTTGTAAAGTCTACCAGCTCAGGTTCAGTTCCCAAGTATCCACGTAAAGCCAAATGCACAAAGTGGTGCAGGTATCTGGAGTTCATTTGCAGTGGCAGGAAGCCCTGGCACATCCATACTTACTTTCTATCTGTTCTTTCTCTCTCTCTCTCTCTCTCTCTCAAGTAAATAAGCAAAAACATTTTTTAAAAGAAAGAAAAATAATAAAACAAAGCATAGGCTGTCTCCTTTGCTCTCTCAGCCTTGTTCCTGTCTCGTAGGTGGTGGGTCTTCTTTTACCCAACCAGACTCTGGCCTCCACTGTCTTCTGGCAGGTAAGAGCCTGTGCAAGCAGAGGGCCCCTGGAGGACTGGTCTGGAACTCTCTTGCCCCAGCACTCCTGTCCCATCAGGCCCCTGTGTAGAGTGCACTCATTCCACTGCCCCACCCCGGCGTCGCTACAGAAACCCTGAGACCCTAGTCCTGCTGAGAACCCCAGCAGCCCGGTGTGACTGCGGCTGTTAGGTCACGCTAACCTTCAGATGGAGGTGATAAGGGAGGGCCAGCACCTCTGGTTAGAGCATGACGGCTTTGCTGGATCGTGCCCACCCGGCCCCACGGCCTTTGTGTCATCACCTCGCCCAGTTCTGTAGGGGAACTCAGGGCCACCTACCCATGAGTGTGTGCGGAAGAAGGGGGGCGGGAAGGAAAACCTTCACCTGCTTTATGGAGTGCTGGAGAAAACTGCTAATGGCCTTGGGCCCTGGTACTGGAAATGCTGTGGAGTCTGGGGCTGGGGGGTTTAGAAAGAGCTGGTGGTTGTCAAACATCCCATCTTCTGTCTGCAACACTAGAGTAGTGAATTTGTAACAAAGACATCATGGCCCTTTGGGGCAGTAAGTGCCGTAATGCCAGGAAAGGGAACTATCTGCTTTGGGGTAGGCAGATCCATGCCTTGGTTTGCAAAGACTCTGACCTTTGGTGCTAAACCCAGTACAGTCTCTGCAGCCCAGGATGGCTGGTCCTACTAACCAGTGGGATGGTGGAGTCATATGTGAGCTGGAGACAGCATCCAATGACTTCTGGCAGGGCTGGTGGGCCCAAGCTTCCAGGGAAGTAACCACACCTTCTCTGACTTGTCTCCCTGTTGGTTTCAGTGGCTGAATCAGAGTCACAATGCCTGTGTCAACTATGCAAACCGCAATGCTACCAAGGTGAGTATCATTGCCTGCTGCCCAGGGTAAGCGCAGGAAGGGGTGGCCCAGTCATTCTCCCTCACTACAGTGTGACATGCCATCATTGTTAGCACCAAGCATTGCCTTCTTTAGGCATCTGTTTATGTTGCCAGCTTTGCAGGTGGGTGGCACTCAGTTTGCATGGCATGGGTCAGCAGAGCCTCCTGGCAGAGCCCCTCAGGCAGAGGTTGAAGGTGTAAAAGTGGGGGCAGGGTGATGGGAGTTAAGCACTGAGCTCTGCTGGCTTCAAGGTTCTTCCAGGGCTGTTTGTATACTCAGTTATTGGGTCCAGATGGTATCTGCCCCTTAGGGACTGAACCGTCCCTCTCCAAACTTTCCCCAAGCTTACCTAAAAGCCTCTTCAGAATCTCTAGCTCCCAGAATTCTGGTCACAGAGGTGAAGGGCTGCTTTTGAAAGGCAGATCTGAAAGAAAATCACCTATACTTCTAGAACAAGCCCCTGGTGGAGACCTGGTCACTCTTCTGTTGTCCAGGGAGAGCTGAGGGACCCCTGCTTGTCCAACAAGGCCACTTCTCCTTCTGGTCCATTCTTCTATACGAAAGCCAAGAGAAGAGAAAAGGAGAGGAGAAGACGGAGCAGAGGGGAGGGGAGAGAAGAGGAGCATAGGTCTTCTCTGAAGGGCTGTTGGGTGGGCAGGTGGGGTCTTGGCATTTTCTAGCAGTGCCAAAGACATAGGGAGGAGGTTAGGAGCTGGTCTGAGCAGTGAGAACTTGAGGACATCTCCCATCTAACCCTGCATCCCAGTCTCACAGGTCTCACTCCTACAATTCCACCTGATTGCTTCCTGTTTACTTTAAAGCCATCATCTCCAAAACTGCAGTTGTAGTGAAGACGCATTATTTAGCTTTGTTTTAATTTTCTACGTTGAGACTTGGGATAACTGTCCCATCCTGACAGGGAAGCCCCAGGGCTGCTTGGCTAAAGAGACCTATGAGAAGTAGCTTTACCTTAGCCATCACCCGGGACAGTGCACCAGGTACCAGACACACACTTTTAACATGTAGCCTTCCTCAGTGGGTCCCTGCTTGCCTGACCATAAAGGTCGCTTGTGAGCTCTGGTGTTTCCCTCCTCCAGCCAGCTGTGTCTGTCAGGACAGATTTTTCTGGAACAGAAGTAAAGGGCCCTTACAGCATGTCTCTAGATATTGTCACCTTGTATTCCTCTGATTGGAAGGTTGCTGAGAGGGGCCTGGGCCTTTTGGCTACCTAAGGACCCTTTCCTTCCCACCCACCTTGCTTCTTGCTGGTTTGGCTGTTTTCAAGAAAGGAGTATGGGATCCTTGGTCTACCTTACTGCTTCTGTCTTCCAGCCTTCACCCGCATCCAAGTTCATCCAGGGGTACCTGGGAGCTGTCATCAGTGCTGTCTCCATTGCTGTGAGTAACCCCCCCCCCCATATCTGCTGCCTGGGTGGGCCAGGGCACGGTGGGGGGGCAGGGTCTATGGGGAGTTAGTGGGGTGGTTTTCTAGGTAAAAAGGCTCTGCCATCTAGAAAGCCCAAACTAGTGCTGTGGGGGAAAGAGGCTGGAGAGGATAGCCAGCACTCTTCCTACAGCAGCTGGTCACACTCAGCACACAGCCCCTGGGCTTTTTGCCTGGGTTCCCAGGGAGACTGGTTCTCTGGGGCCTGATTGGAGATACACATACCCATCTTGCTCTGAAAGCCTGTTAGCTGCTGGGTGTGGTGGCACACACCTTTAATCCCAGCACTCGGGAGGCTTAGGTAGGAGGATGGCCATGAGTTTAAGGCCTGCGTGAGACTACATGGTGAAAGTCTATAAGCTCTTCAAGGCAGGGGCAGTATACTCATTTTGAGTTTCTCTGTAGGCCTGTGATAACAGAGCTGTGACTCACTTGAGTTCACAGCCTGACTGAGTGGGTGGGATTGATGGTTCCCAGGTGAGGGCAGAAGTCAGCAACACAGCAAGGGACCAGGGCCAGAGTGAAGAATCAAGTGCTCAGGACCGTGTCCCAGCCTTGATCCCATTCTTGGGTATCTGGTACTTTCTAGGTCCCCACTGGGAGTGATTTCCTATAGGCAATTCCAGAGGGAAATTTTTCACTTCACAACTATCATCTCATTCACTAATAACACAAACGTATATGTAATTGTTAAGAAAAATAATTAGAAAATATAAATTCAAATGTAATGAAAGAATTCACATATACTAATCTTTTGGTAAAACCCCCTTTCCTCATCTTTCCTATGCCATTAAGTGAACATAATTTCTCAAAGCTATGTGATAACCTGTGTGTCCTAACACCATAGTTAGTGTTGCCGTTCTTCTAAAGAAGAGACTTGGAGTTGTCTTGAAATGGCCTCATTTATTTTAAACCCACATAGACCAGGTCATATCCAAGCAGTTAAGTAAGGCATCCCATCTTGTGCCCAGGATCTCTCTCTTTCCTTCCATCCTGATGTCTTACCACCAATGAGAAAGGCACATGTGGCCAAACCTAGGTAGATGGTTCTCCAAGGAAGTGCCACCTACCTGGTGGGCCTTTAGTCCAGAGTGGAACTTGGTTTGGGAGTCAAACAAACTGGGGATCCTGAATGTGAGAGTCTGCTAGGCTGAGGCCAGGGCTCTTCTGGGAAGGGAGGGGGCTCATTCACCCACTCCTTGCTCCTGAGCATGAGAGGAACCAAGAGCATGCCTGGCCTCCTGAAGATGCTCCAGCAAGGAAGGAGTCTCTGAGAAGAGGATGCCACATAGGGAAGGGCTTTGCCTGCGGTACTGAGATGCAGAAGGAACAGGGATCCCTCTTCTGAGAGCTCTGGCTTTTCTGGGTCCTAGTCCATCATTGCAGTCCAACACCTTCCAGGCCAGAACCTTGCTTAGATTGTTGAGTGGATGATAGAAAGATGCTCCCAGGGGCCTAGTGACTTCACATTAATGCCTTCATAAGAGAGATACCCTCTACTTCATCCTCCCTACCTAGCACTGCCCCCTTCCCTGCTGCATAAGTTCCAGAAACTTCTGTTCTTTCCACATTCAATCATGTCCGTCCCTACCATCATTGTTCCTCACCTGAGCCTTGTCCCACAGCTGGGTTATAAACTAGCTAGGAACAGCCACCTGTCTCCTCTCTCCCAGAGGGAGCAAAGAGCACCACTCCATAAATACCTATTAATTAGGTCGCTGATTGATCTCAGGCCTCAGGAGCCCCCTCCCCAGCTCTCCCCTTCAGGAGCTGGAGTCTCAGCAGTGGTGATGTCCCTCAGTCCCCCTGTCAGGCATCCTCATGGCTGAAGGGCTCACTTGGGCAGATGGAGCAGAGTTTCTGACTTGGAAAACCGGCAGCTTGCTTTCTTTTCTTTTGTGTGTGTAAATCACAAAACTGCCAAAGAAAGAGGCTTTATTTTATTTTCCTTTCCCTTGTTCTCTGGAACCCCAGGCCCCTCGGCCTCATTAACTGATCTCAGCTTCAATTAGTGACAAATCCCCTCCCAGGGTGAGCCTGTTAGGAGGAGATGACCTGCAAACAAGTGTCACTGCCCCAGTGGTTGGCCCAGCTCTGGCATTAATTAAAATGAGTCCCTATAAGCAGGCTGCCTGGATTGGGGGCTGACGGGCTGAGAGCAGGTCTCAAGGACTGAAGGTAGCCGGGGTGCAGGCCAGCCTCCTTTGTGGGCCCTTCTTCTCTCCGAAGAGCTCCTAGCAGCTGCCCTCCCACCTCACCAGAATCAAACGTTCCCCCAAACAATGCCTCATGCTGGGTTCAGGACCATCAGTGTTCGGAGCCTCCCGAAGCCCTCCTAAATAGATTTGGCAATGTCTGGCTGCTTGCTTGAGAATAAAAAAGAAATTCCGTCTTAAGTTATTTTTGAAACCTAACAGTTTGCTGTCTTTTAACAAAGGAAGCCTCTCTCGGTCTTCTTTGTGTTTTCATTTTGGAATCTGTGTGGAATACTTCTATGGTTGGCTCTCCAAGTGTCCACAAGGAGAAAGAGTAGGCTCAACCCACTGGCTCCCTGCAGGGTGGGCTCGGCCACCACCTATCTCAGGGCTGTGGCTACAGCCTGGCGTGGCCTTAGGTTAGGGTGCTGGGAGGACAAGTGTAGAGTACTTGGTGGCAGTCAGAACTGTGGTAATGCTGCATCTAGGGTGCTGAGCTCACAGTGGCAGGGCTGACTCATGGGGCAGATGGAGAGAGCCAGCAGAAGGCAGGCTGAGTATCCCAGAGGGAGGGCACAGCACACACAGGCACATAGGATGAGGGACTTCAGACAGTGTCAGAAAGTGCCTGCCATTGATGTGCATGGAGAAGACATGGCAGCGGATGGCGAGGGACCTGACTGGGCCAGCACTGCCCCCCGCCCAGCTTCAAGACCCATGGCTCCATGACGGACAAGGAATGGGACCCAAGCCATGTTGCAGGGCCAGCGCAGCCTCCTGATTATAAAAGCAGTAGTTCTGATTCATCAGGTAGTGACGAGGACAGTAGTTCTTTGTCTGGAGAAGGGAATCAAGAGTCTAAAGATGAGGGGCTGGAGATATGGCTTAGCAGTTAAGGTACTTTCCTGCGAAGCCTAAGGACACAGGTTCAACTCCCCAGAGTCCGCGTAAGCCAGATGCACAAAGTGGTGCATGCATCTGGGTTCATTTGCAGGGGCCAGAGGCCCTGGTGTGCCCATTCTCTGTCTATCAACCTCTTTTTCTCTCTCACTCACTCTCAAATAAATAAAAAAAAATATTTTTTTTTAAAAAGAATTTGGCTGGGCGTGGTGGTGCACGCCTTTAATCCCAGCACTTGAAAGGCAAAGGTAGGAGGATCACTGAGAGTTTGAAGCCACCCTGAAACTACATAGTGAATTCCAAGTCAGCCTAAGCTAGCGTGAGACCCTACCTCAGAAAGCCAAAAAAAAAAAAAAAAGAGAGAGAGAGAGAGAGAGAGAGAAAGAAAGAAAGAAAGAAAGAAAGAAAGAAAGAAAGAAAGAAAGAATCTAAAGATGTCACTGGTTCAACTTCAAGGAAGCTAAGGGAGAAATCAAGAGACTGATGATGATGATGATGATGGGTTTTTTGGCCTGGTCCTTCCTCCTGGATTTAAAAGCAGGATGATTCTCTTCCAAGGTCTATAATAGGTCCTGCATTGCCATCTGGTTTCATTAGCTCTACACAGAAAAGTGACAAGGGCCTTTACAGAGGACCCAGGACACGTATCGGCACATTTCACGTGGGAAGAGATGTTACTGTGCCCTGGTAGGCAGGTCCCTCCCCAGGCACTCTGAGAGTAGCAGGGCCTGAAGGGGGACTTTTTAAAAAATTTTTTGACATAGGGTTTCACTGTAGCTCAGGCTGACTGGAATTCACTATTTAGTCTCAGGGTGGCCTTGAACTCAAGGTGATCCTCCTACCTCTGGGATTAAAGGCGTGCGCCACCATGCCCTGCCTGAAGGGGGACTTCTGAGAGGTACATTAGACCTGCCCCCCTCCTTCCTACTTGGGTCCTAGGCCTCTGTCTTCTGACCGTTTTAAGTGAACAGCATGGTCCAGAGCACACCCTGCCTCCTGCAAGACAGGCCTGACTTACTGCAGGGGAGGTATACCCATGCCCTTCTGCTCTCTCCAGTGTGGGGAGAGGAGCGCAGTAGCACCTGTAAATTCTTTTGCTTCTTTTGCCGCAAGTGGTTTCTGGGTTGGAAAGGCTAGTATGTAGATCTCACCACCAAATCTGAAGTGTTCCAGAAGCCTGCAGATGGTGACACTGGAAAATCAAACACCAAAAGTATCCCCACATCAAACCTTGGGAAGACAAGTCACTGTCTCCTCCAACATGGAAGGGTTTGATGAAATTGGCTTCCCACCAGGCCTTGAACATGGTTCAGGGGTTAGGAGAGGCCACTGTTGCTAGCAAACAAGCCACTCCGCTGCAGCTGGAGCTACTGGCATTGTGGCCAGTGGCTAACTCTATCCCATCCCCCTTTGCCTGTTTGTTCTTGAGCCCATTCATTACTAACCAATGGGCTGGCTGGGGCTGGAAGACAATTGACCTTCATTGAGGGTCACAAATCTACTTGGTAGCTAAATTTAGTCTACAAATCGGCTCCCTCTGGTGGCCATTTTTGGTACTTCATTAATTCTTTGACCTATCCCCAGCCTCCCAAGAGCCACACAAACCCTTGATCACCCAGGTATATTAACTATCACCCCAGAGTGGACCTAAGCTCTGACCTATGCCACCCTTCTATCCAGCATGCCCCCTCTTCCACTGTTCTTCAGATTTACTCAAACCCCAAGGAAGATGCATTTGAGGCCACATAGCAGCTACAGACACTGCTGTGCATTCAACCCTGTGTTTTATAGCTCTGTGCCTCTGCAGAGCCTTCCTCCCTCTCTGCCTTATTGCATCCTTTGCTCAAAGCTGTGGTGGTCCTTGGGGCCTGCCCGTCCTCCATCAGAGTCGGTGAAATGATCATCTCAGCTGTGCTTCTAGACGCCTGCAAAACTCAGTGTCACTAAGGTGAGCAGCTGTGGCAGGTCTCCTTTGTGATTCTTTGTCTTCCTGCCTCATAAATGACTCATTTGATTGATTCTAGAAGCATTATTAAGCCCCACTCATCTCACTACACTCTGGGAATTCAATGAGGAATTAGAGGTTCAAGAACTTAGCATCCATTTGGAGAGATGGGTTTTCAATAGTCCATATATTAAAAATACTTGATTCAGTCTTTAATTAGATGCATGTATTACTTTGACTCAGAAATGTGTAAGAAGGTAAATAAATCCAGGCTCTCGTAGAAACTGTCAGAGGGATGCCCTGGACCAAGACAAGGCTTAACATTTAGGCTGGAATAAGAGGGCCTGATAGGAGCAGTCCTCTGAAGCCCTGGGATGAGTATGGGGAGAGCTCGCTCATGGAGGGCGCCCCACAGGCTCGCTCAGATTAGTCGTCCCTCCGGGCTCTGACTTGCACACACTGAGAATCTTCTAAACTTCATGAAGCCAGCCAGTATCCATTTTTAGAAGAACACTTTCATGGCTTCTGGAGAGAACTGGGCATAGAAACGGGCATTTGGTTAGGAGGGGGCGCTCATGTGGGGAGGTGCAGCGCAAGCCGAGCAGAGACAGAAGATGCCCAGAAACAGACCAGGTAGCTGTGGGTTGGGTGTCTCCCATATGGCCTTACAAGAATGCTGTCCAGGAAGATCCTGAGGGTTCTGCAAAGGGGAACTGAGCTGGCAGTGGGTGAAGGTGCCAGGGTGAGGGTGAGGCAAAGTAGGCACCCCTTGTTGGAGCGGAGGGCAGCTGTGAGGGCAGTGTGCTGAGGCCGTCATGACAGAGGTCTCCATGGTGGCTGCATGGTCAGCCAGAGTGTAGGGTGCAGCCTAGTAAGGCAGGGCCACTGGAATCAATCCAGCTCACCTTGGGCCACCTTGGAGAACTTAGGCTACAATTGTCCTCGAAAGTTGTTGGTATGAGGACAGCTAATGACACCAAAGGTTTTCTGTCATGGAACTCCCATTCCACATGGTGCTGGCTGTCCTCGTGTCTCACAGAAAGCTGCTTTTTTCAAGCTGACAGCTAGTGGTAACTGGCATGCAGACATGAGTGCACTGCTCCTGGGGAAGGGAAGCAATTGGGATGATGTACCACATGCTTAAGAGGAAAGCGCTAGTAGGGGTTGGGGGGGGGGCTCAGGCGGTAAAAAAGTGCTGCCCTGGACTGGAGAGACGGCTTAGCAATTAAGCGCTTGCCTGTGAAGCCTAAGGACCCCGGTTCGAGGCTCGATTCCCCAGGACCCACGTTAGCCAGATGCACAAGGGGGCGCACGCATCTGGAGTTCATTTGCAGTAGCTGGAGGCCCTGGCACGCCCATTCTCCCTCTTTCTCTATCTGTCTCTTTCTCTCTCTGTCTGTCGCTCTCAAATAAATAAATAAATAATTTTTTTTTTAAGTGCTGCCTTGCCAGCATGAAGAATTCAGTTCCATCTCCAGAACCATAAACATGCCGAATGTGTGCTATAACCCCAGTGCTGGGGAGGCAAAGGCAAGAGGATCCCTGGAGCTCACTGACCAGCCAATCTAACCTGAGCTTCAGGCCAGTGAGAGACCCTGGCTCAAAAAGAGGTGGATAGCATTCCTGAGGAAACACAAGCCAGCTGGTCTTCCAGCCTCCATGTGCATGTACACATGTGTGCATGCAAACCTACACACCTGTGAACAGCTGCATCCACACATGCATGCACACCACACACTCACATACCCAAGAGAGAGAGTGAAGTTTTAGAACTAGCAGGTGCCACATAGATGGGGTGAGATTTAGCAAGGAACATGTACACACCTAAAAGGAGGCCCACATGCCTAAGTACAGGGTGGGGGTTGGGGACCACAAAGTGGGGAGAGGGCCCATGCATAGATGGGTTTTCACTAGGAGACAGTATGGCTACCCTACCAATCAAGCAGCCATGGGCCCAGGGACAAGGGCATTATAGACATGGGGAGGCAAGTGGTCACTTCCTCTCATTCCTCCCCAGGCCCTAGTTTGTCTTACTGCCCCAGTACCTTGATCAGTCATCATGTGGGAAAGATCCAGGGTGGGCTGCCGATCAGGAGTCTGTCTGTTCTGGTTCTTCAAGGCCCTTTGGCCTAGAACATTTGGTGGAGCCCATTAAAATTAAAAATCCAAGTGGCTGGGGGGTTGGAATGCCAACTCATTTTCCCTGGCATGGTAGGTCCTGTTTAAGGGAACCAGCTGGCATTAATGGCACACAACTCATCACGAACAGCAGCTAGCGATCAGAAAAATCAGAGCTAATAATCAGGTTTGGGAAAGATAATGAGATATGGAACAATTGCTGCTGAGGGTCCCCCAGGGTCTGTTTTAACAGCCTCCAAATAAGCTACAAAATAGAAATTAACCAAACAGGGTCTCCTTTTGGACAGAGGGGAAAAACAAACAAGGTAAAGGTTTGTGCATGAATTCCTAGTGTGGCCAAGTCCAAACCCAGGACCTGTGGAAATGAGTGATGCCCTGAAGGAGGACGGGGTCCTTCTAGGACCACTTGCCTCCAAGCCAACTGCCAGGACAGAGCTGCAGACAGGAAGAAAGGAAAGATCAGCCTCCTGTTAACACCAGAAAGGGAGGTCAGAGAGATGAGGCCAAGGATCTTGTTTTCTCTCCTTTCTTCTTCCCCCCTCCCTGGGTTCTCACTTGGGATGGGCCAAACATGCTAGGTTGCCTGTCTAGACCATGGCAGTCTTACCCAGTGGTAAGCATGGCCAACCAGAGAAGGTAGGTACTGCCTCACAGTCACAGGGCAAGTCTCAATGATCTTTATTCTTCCTCACCTGTCCCTACACTCCATCCCTGCCCTTTCCCAAGAAGCTGTTAGCCATGGGGAAGCTCTGAATCCCCTTGTTCCCCTCCTGCATGATTCCTGCTTCCTGTGACTTCAGTACTCCTCATTTTCCCAGGTGTGTACGTGGCTTTGACTCTAGGCCTTCTAGCTGCCAGGGAAGGTGTGGTTGAAAGGCTCCGTCTTTCATTTTCCACTCACCTGGACCCCAGCTCCACGCAGGTCTTTGTCAGGGGTTCTCGTGCAATGCACGCAGTTCTTGTTAATGTGTGAGCGTCGGAGCATTTCTGCAGGAGGCCAGTTACAAAGTAAATAGCCTGTGTTTAGGAGTGAAGCTTTAGAACCAGCAGGCTCTGGGTTCCAACCTTAGCCTTTACCTGCCACATCACAGCTGCCTGTCCTTGGCAAAGTTACTTATCTCCCTAAGCCTACCTCTTATCTGTGAAAAGAGACTTTTGTTAAGATTGGCATGTAGAGGCTGGGGAGATGGCTCGGTGGGTAAAGTGCTTGCCATGCAAGCATGAGGATCTGAGTTCTGGTCCCTAGCACCACCCTGAATGCCAGGTGGGTGTGGTGACTGCCTGAAATCCCAGCATGTGGGACTTAGCAAAGGATGATCCCTGGGGCAAGCTGGCAAGGTAGACTAGGTAACTTGGTGAACCCTAGGCTCAAGTATAAGACCTTGCTTCAGTGAAATAAAGTGGAGAATGATCGAGGAAGACACACAACATCAACCTCCAGCCTCCACACACACACACACATTTTCCCACTCGTGGCACACACATGTGCATACACCACACACAGAGAGATTGCTACATGGTTAAGACACTTGCCTGCAGAGCCTAACTACTGCAGTTTAATTCCTCAGTATCCAAGTAAAACCAGATGTACAAAGTGGCACATGCATTTGGAGTTGGTTTGTAGTGGCTAAAGGCATGCCATTCTCTCTTCTTTCTATTTCTCTCTGCTTACAAATAAATAAATAAAATATTCTAGGACTGACTTAGTGGTTAAGGTGCTTGCCTGCGAAGCCTAAGAACTCATGTTCAAATATCCAGGTTCCACGTAAGCCAGATGCACAGTGACGCAAGCACGCAATGTTACACATGCGCACAAGGGGGCACATAGGTCTGGAGTTTGTTCACAGCAGCTGAAGGCCCTGGCACACCCATTCTCTCTCACTCTTCCTCTTTTTTTTCTCTCTCTCTCAGACATACACACACATAAAATAAATTTAAAAAACAAAGATATTGTAATAAGGACTGAGGGTATAGCTCAGTGTTTGCCCAGCATTCCAGCAGTCCTAAATTCAATCCCCAGCAGCACAAAAGTAAGGCCTGTCATAGGTGAGCGTGTGCTGGATAGCATGTAGGTCTCCCCCGCCTCCTCTCCTATGTCATCACATGTGTCTGTCTGCAGTGTGTGCTTTGCTCTCGCCATACTTTCCCTCTGAATTTTGAAGGGTACAAGAGGCTATTTCTGAGTCACTTCTTGCCAAGAGCTGGGGAGACCTGGACTTGGTGAGCTCCATCTGTGAGCTGTCAGCGCCCGTGACTGCCCTACGGCCACATTTTTACACAGCTATGCTTACTGAAGCCTTTTTATGTTGTTGTTTTTCGAGGTAGGGTCTCACCCTAGCCTGGCTGACCTGGAATTCACTATGGAGTCTCAGGCTGGCCTCAAACTCACAGCAACCCCCCTGCCTCTGTCTCCAGAATACTGGCATTAAGGTATGCGCCACCACACTGGGTAGAGAGAGAATGGATACACCAGGGCCTCTAGCTGCTGCAGATGCTCTACATGCATGCGCCACTTGAGGCATCTGGCTTTACGTGGGTATTGGGGAGTCAAACTTGGGTCATTAGGCTTTCTGGGCAAGTGCCTTAACTATTCAGCCATCTCTCCAGCCCTTACTGAGGCCTCCGTCCAGTTCCACCCTCCCCTCTCAGGAACCCCTACAGCAATGCACCTTTTCTGTTCTCCTTTTTTTCCTAGGTGGGCCTTAATGTGCTGGTTCAGAAAGCCAACAAGTTCACTCCAGCCACCCGCCTTCTCGTGCAGAGATTCGTGCCCTTCCCTGCTGTAGGTAAGATCTGTGAGGCACACAGAGAAGCAAGTGTCAGATGTTGGGAGGGGGCAGGGGCTCCCAGACTTCTGGATAGATGGTGACTCTCTCACACCATACCCCACTGATGCCTGTGGGCTCTCAGATGGTACATCTAGAGCAAAATGTGTACAAATTAGAAGAAAGAATACTGGGCCACTGGCCAGCTCATGCTACATTCAGCTTTTAGCACAGAGATGGCATTATTTGTTTTTTTGAGACAGGGCCTCACTCTGACTCAGGCTGGCCTGGAACTCATTATGAAACTCACAGCAATCCTCCTACCTCACATTTCCTAGTGTTGGTATTGCAGTCATGAGCCACCACACCAGGCTTAGCAGAGAGATTCTTAACCTGGGTCCCGGGGCCCACAAGGGTCAGCACACAGCACAGCAGATCCTGTGTACTGGGAAAAACAATCAGACTAAACTTTAACTGAAATTTAACATTCCTTCTATAGTGAGTATCCCTTGCAAACTACAGTGAGAAATAGGACTGTGACTTTGCTACCAAGAGAAACCAGATACTTTCATGTCACATTACAGTTGTTACCCAAAGAAATTAAAAATATTACTTCTGGGCTGGAGAGGTGGCTTAGCAGTTAAGGCTCTTCTTGCCTGCAAAGCCAAAGGACCCAGGTTTGATTCCCCAGGACCCATGTAAGCCAGATGCACAAGGTGGCACATACATCTGGAGTCTGCAGAGGCTGAAGGTCCTGGTGTGTCCATTCACTGTCTATCTCTCTCAAATAAATAAATAAAAATTAAAAAACACATTTAAAAATATTGTTTCTAAGATGGGTATGGTGGCATACACCTTTAATCCCAGCACCTGGGAGGCAGAGGTAGGAAGATGGCTGTGAGTTTGAGGCCAACTTGAGACTTAATAGTGAATTTCAGGTCAGCCTGGAATAAATAGGGTGAGACCCTACCTCAAAAACCCAAGCAAATATTGCTTCTGTTCAATTCTAGTCCAAAGTGATCACATCAACTACTGGATCTTTTTTCTTTTTTTGGTTTTTCAAGGTAGGGTTTCACTCTAGCTCAGGCTGACCTGGAATTTACTATGTAATCTCAGGGTGGCCTCGAATTCATGGTGATCCTCCTACCTCTGCCTCCCAAGTGCTGGGATTAAAGGCATGTGTCTGGTTTAGATCTTATTTTTAATTCATTAGTTAAAAGACACATTTATTAACAGGGCATGGTGTTGCATGCCTGTAATTCTAGCACTTGAGAGTGAGGCAGGAGGATCAGGAGTCCAAGGCAAGTTTCAACCACCTAGAGGTCAAGGTCAGCCTGGGTCTTAAAACTCTATCTCAGAAAAAAAAAACAAAACATCTATTACTAAATCACAATTAATTTGTTTTAATATAATCCCTTTATAATCCTTTAAATTTTGTCTTGTGTATTTAGAAACATTAATCCAAGAGGGATGTGTAGACTTCACCTATCATACAGGTTCCTGGCACAGAAAAGGGTTGAAGCTTTTGCTGGGTCCTCGGGATTCCACAGTCACCGCCTGGCTCTTCAGAAGCTCACTGTGTCTAGGGAGAGGAACACCATAGAGGAGCAGCTTTCAGAAAGAAAGAAGTAATATCATGGGGCTGGGAAGGTGGTTTAGTTGGTAAAGTACAAGCATGAGGGTTGGAGTTTGGATCTCCTGTGCTGGGCATGGTGGTACATAATCCCAGCACTGGGGCGGCGGAGACAGGAGGAACCCTGGGGCTCACTGACCAGCCAGTCTAAATAAATCAGTGAGCTCCAGGTTCTGTGAGAGACCTGGTTTCAAATAAGTCAGCTGTGGGCTGGGGAGATGGCTAAGTGTGTTAAGCATTTGCCACATAAGTATGAGGATGGGAACACAGATTCCCAGCACTCATATTAAACACCAGATGGGCATGGCGGCCTGCTTGTAATCACAGCACTCGGTAGGTGAAGACAGGCTCTCTGGGGCAAGCTGGCTAGCTAGACTAGCCAAATCAGCAGATCTGGGTCTAGCTGAGAGACCCTGTCTTAGTAAATAAGGTGGAAAGCAACTGAGGAAGACAGTTGACGTCAACCTCTGGCCTCTACACACACGCATGCACGCATACACACACACATACACACATGCACACACATACACACACATGCACACATACATATATCCATACAGACACACACATGCACACAGATACAAATGCACACATACATGCACACACACACAGGAACACATACATAAAATTAATACTATTAAGTATAGCACAAAGCAGAAAAAAGTATATGCAAATGTTAGAACCCTAAACCAGAGTCCCATGTTTGCCAGAGAACAAAGGTGGGGGCTGGCCCAGCACAGAGTCTGAGGTATCATAACCTCCCTATTGTTGGGGTTCTGTCTGAAGAGTTGAGTGAGACCCAGGTGCACTGCCCTAACCAGACCATCACTTCCAGGCCTCAGCTTTCCTGTGTGTGAAATGAGCCCACAGACCAGACCCCATGACAGGAAAGAGCTTCAGAGTACCTACGCAGACCCTGTGAGAAGGAGGGAGATCAGAGGAGATTGGGTGAGGGGTAGCCTCACCTCCTCCATGGCCCAGAGGCTAATAAACTTCCACAACCTCAGCCAGCCAAGATAATTGCTATGGTAACTCCATGCTTTTAATGAACTCAGCTATTTCTGCCATGGGCCATTAATGGAGTAATTCTTTACATCTGACTTTGTTATGGGGCCTAGTTGAACAAATGTGGCTGCCCAGCTAGTGTTTGTGGCCACTGGGGCTGGAGGGTCAGAGGCAGCCTGAGAAAGGGCAGCTCTCAGCTGCCCAGAACTGGATTTGAGGCTCCATCCAGATGTAATCAGTCCTTGAGTCAAGCTTCAGATAAGAATTTTGCCAGGGGCCTGTTCCAGCCCTTCCTACCTGCCATCTTGCTGTGTGACCTTGAGCTCGTCTTAACCTCTCTGGGAGTCCTTCAGCCGAGTCTCTTCCTCTGTTGTGAGACTTTCTGACCTGCTCCTCTTGGCTCCAGCCTGATTCCCACCCTTCATCTTCTCACTGTGACTTTCTCAAGTTGTACAGCTTGACTTGCAAACTGATAGTCTTTCTCCAGGACCATGAGAGAAATGGGCCCATCTCACACACCCCTGCTCAGTGCCTCACAGCGCGGTGTGCCATGAACGCCATCATCCCATCCCTGGACTTGTCCCCAAGGTGCCTCAGCTGGGATAGAGCATCTCTATTCTGTAGGCTCAGACACCCCCCCCCCCAGCTT
Organism: Jaculus jaculus; assembly: GCF_020740685.1. Lineage (NCBI taxonomy): Eukaryota > Metazoa > Chordata > Mammalia > Rodentia > Dipodidae > Jaculus > Jaculus jaculus. The sequence continues at coordinate 62,199,983 of NC_059107.1, forward strand.
TCCACAACAGGCTGGCCACTGTTAGAGGCTGCAGAGAAGCTTTCTTAGGACCTGCATCACCTCGTAAAGGGGCACTGGCACGAGGGAAGGACAGGTCAGGGTAAGTGGACAGAGGCAGGTGGAAGTGCACGCGTCCAGCCCTGTCATCGTGCGGCATGGGACGCTGCATGGGTGATGGAGTTCAGAAAGGGCACCTGCCCCACTCTCCTGGGCAGGCAGGGAATAAGGAGGCTCCCAGAACTGGCTGTTCTCTCCACTGTTCTGGCTAAGTCCTCCAAGCCCTTCTGGTCCCCTGCCCTGCTGAGCCCAAAGTCTGGGTGTCAGAGAGCTGTCTCTTCTTTGAGCTTGTACTGTGGGAAGAGCCTAAGATCCCCTGACCCAGAATATCTAGTCCCTCTGCCTAACACCCTTCTCAGGCCTCATTTGACCCCCTGAGGTTACCTTTCCTCAGTCACGTCAACAGTCCTTGAAGGCCTGCCCTGGGTTTGCAGAGCCCAGAACTTTCCGGGCTGGAGTTATACTGAACTAACAAGAGCCCAAGCCTTCTAGCCCCACCCAGGGGTAGTCAAGCCAGTGTGGAACCCCAGCTTTCCCTCCATAGCTTTCTGTGAAGGATGTGTCAGAGGTGGCCAGGTCACTGTGTCTTGCCTCCCTCCCCGCTTTTAAACTAGGGTTGTGTATACACATGTGTGCATATGTGTAAAGACCTGGGAAGCCCTGGATGCTCTCTGCAGCCGCATGTCTCCTTCAAGGTGGCTTCCAGGCTTCCTCTGTCCTGGTCGAGAGCAGCAGTCATGTGGGAGATCTTGGTTTCTATTTATACACCAAGTTGGTAGGAGACGGTGAGACCGGGAGCATGTGTGCTGGCATCAGAATCGATTGGGGACTGGTAATTAATTTGTTTAGACCTTAATTAATTCTCTAGTTCTTTCTTATTTGTGGACTGTCATGCTTAATTGTGTTCAGGAGCTCGAGCTGGGAGCAGGCCCTTTGTTAATTGATGTGTGGCTGCTGGGAGGTGGAAGTTAATGGTTTAGGAAGCTGGACATACAGTGTCATTAAAGGTCAACAGAGGAAGCACTGGAAAACTGCACACCCCTGGGGTCCAGCCTCTAGTCTCCACTCTAGGGGAGGCAGGCTTCAGGAACAGTCTTTCAGTGCAGCCTTGGATGAAAGGGTACCAGGAGATGCCAGCCGCAGGAGGGACAAATGCTGGTCCCACAAGGGACATTGTCAGACAATAGACATGCTTGTAGTCATGGATAGGTGGAGCAAGGAGATCTACAGATGTGGCAGTAGCAGGGGTCACCTCAGCACATCTTTAAAGGTAGCTCTCCCCACTGCATGTAAGTACAGACAGGAAGCCCTGCCTGGCTGGACCCATGAGGAAGCAGCTGTGCCGTAAGTAAGCCAGTGATTTCAAGCCCTGAGCTTCCCGCACGGACCAGAAATGATAGCCTCGGGGCATCCCATGTCATCTCCAGTGGGCAGGCAACTGTCATGAAAAAAAAATCTCTTTGCCGAAGTGGCACGTGAGTCTGAAGTTCGTTTGTAGCAGCAAGAGACCCCGGCTCACCATATTCATTCTCTCTCTCTCTGTTTCTCTCTCTCTCTCTCTCTCTCTCTCTCTCTCTCTCTCTCACACACACACATACACACACACACACACACACACACAGATAGATTGTCTGGATAGTCTTCAGGGGTCTCCTGTTCCTTCACACACAGTGAGCCCCACTTCTATTCCCCTTGGCCCCCCCGGTCACATGGGTCTTCATGTTGTTGACTCCTTCACGCCAGTGTCCCTCCTTTGAGCAAGGCCACCCTCAAAGTACAGCTCCCCGCGCCGCTGTTCCACTGTCTTGTGTCCTCTTCACGTCTTCTCTCCGAGGCTATAGGCACACGGCTCCGCTGGCCTGGATGCTTGCTGTTCTCTACTCCTCAGCCCCAGCTGCCAGGCTTTTGCACTTTAGTTCAAGACACTATCTCCTCTGGGTGGCCCACTCTGGAAGTCCCAGTCAGGATTAGATTGCAGAGCACCCTGTGTCCCTGCATCTGCCTAGAATGCCTGTTTAAGTTCAAATTTGCCTCCCAAGATTTTTGGGGTCACCAGGCCCCTCAGCCTGGCTCAGTCAGGGCTTATATTAGTTACTTTCTTGTTGCTGTGATCAAGTACCTTATGGAAGCAACTTAAGGGAGGAAGGGGTGGTATGTTTAACTTGCAGCCTCAGTTCAGCCCGACACAAAATTGTAAGCTACTTAAAATATTATGAGATTTTTTTTTCCAGTAACTCAGTTGTGCAGTTCTTGAGCTCGACCTTTGTAGATGACAGTTCTCATGTGGCAATGTCAAAGGGTGGTCCATGCCTAGACAGTTTAAGAAGGGGTGCAATCCATCATGACAGGGAAGGGATGGCAGGAGGAGCATGAGGCAGCAGGTCATGTTTTGTCCTCAGTCAAGAAACAGAGAGATGAATATTGGTGCTCCTGGTTAATCTAGTACCAAACCTTGCCCCCAGGGGATAGTGCATACCTTCAGGATGGGTCTTCCCTCCTCAGTTAAACCTCTGTGGTAACACCCCAACAGATGGGCCCAGAGGTTGTCTCTACAGGGATTCTAAATCCAGTCAGGTTGACAATAGAGATTAACTATCATAAAGTTCAACATGGGTTTATTCAATGATCGAACAAGGACCTAGGGCACAAAAGATCTGGGATTGGGTACTAGAAGTGAAACTCTACCCTGATGACATTGGCAATGAGATTCTGGTTTTGGGTTGTTTTTTTTTTTATTATTAGTTTTGTATATAGTGTGGAAATTCTGTTTTTGAATGATCTGGGTTTTTGTACAAGCTCACACTACCACCCTGGTGCACTTTTTGAGTCAGTAGGCTCTGGCAGTGGTGAGTGTATCTCTGTCAGGTGGGATCCTGCTATTGCTAAGCTAAGCTAAACTTTCAGGGTATCCCAACACTGCATAGCCTTCAGCAGCCATTAGTCCTGCTCCAGCTTGGCTCCATCCACCTGCTCCAGCCAGAATGGCAAAGGGTGGCAAGAACCAGAGATGGCAGCTGGACATGGTGGCTCATGCCTGTAACCTTAGCACTTGGAAGCCACAGGCAGGAGGATCAGAAGTTTGAGGCCATCCTTAGCTACATAGTGAGTTATAAGCCAGTGTGGGCTACATGAAACCCTATCTCAAAACCAGACAGACAGACCAAACACACACACACACACACACAAAAATGACACATTCCTGACATTGGAGAGCATCAGTTTGGGACCAAGGGTTGATCACATGATCAAACTGGCACAAAAAGCTAATGTTCCAGTGACAAGTGCTATAACACTTCATAGAGGCTGGAGATATAGAACAGTGGGCTGGCATGCCCAGGGTCCAATCCCCATTACCACAGAAGATAAGGAGAAAGTCCATTAGACATTATATCTAAATCATCATCTAATACATCCTACATTTTAGGAGTCTGATCTAAGCTAAATGATTTGGGGAGAATGTGTCTTTTGTTTTGTTTTTTGTTTTTCAAGGTACGGTGTCACTCTCTCGCTCTGACTATGTCTATTTTAAAAGAGAAAGGTTACTGGACCTCCATCACAGGGATGCATGGGCAAAGCAGCAATTTGGAGGGGCCACAGAAAGACTCATTTCAGAGCTTGCTGAGAGAATGGGCTAAGGGCCAGGATTGGAGCTGCCTCAGAATTATTAGCATGGGTCCCCAGCATGCCCCCAGGCCCCAGAAGTCATGAACTGTGGTCCAAATGGTTCCAGGGATGTGGCCCGGAGCTCTGACTTCAGTTTCATCCCTTTAGTTATTTCATGACTGCCTTGGATAAAAGAGGCCTATGCCTCACATTCAAGGAACAGGGACACTAGCCTGGAAGAGCTGTGAATTCATGAGCCTGGGAGTGTAAGATCTGATGAGATCTGTAGAAGTGGACTGAAGAGAACCCCCAAGGCTTTGTAAGGAGTGCTATTCCAAAAGAAAAAGAAAGAAAGAAAAAGAAATAGTTGACAAATATTAAGTTGCTGAGATCCTAGAGGTTGAAGGTTTCATGGACTCTGCTCAGAATGGTTCAGTCCTGTGATTTGTGGTTCCAAGAGGCTCCCTCAGGTTTCCCATATAAAGACAGTATCCAGAACCAAGGCATCCCATAGGTATTTGATAATTATTCACTGAATGAATTACCTCCAACTCAGAGATTTTATCATTCCTAAAGTCCAGAAGGTAGAGAGACCCACAGAAAATGGGGAAACAGCAGGCAGGAGGAACAATGATGGTGAAGGCACAGGGGCCGGGGTCTGTGAGGCAGTGGAGAGGGCACCTTGCGGCCTTGGGCTGAGCTTAGGGACTGAGCTTTATGTCACTGCTGGTGGGGAACCACTGCAGTCTCCTGCCAGAGGAGTACTGTAGCAGCCCTTTCTAGGAAAAGACTCCAAAATTCAGAGTCAGCCTATGCTAGAATTTACATGCTGATTTTTTTTTTTTCCATTCACAAGTTCCAAGACCCGGGTCTGTGACACTTCAGAAGAGTTGTGAAACTCTCCCCCAATTCTCAAGCTATTTAAAAGAAAAATTTAGCCAGGTGTGGTGGCGTACACCTTTAATTCCAGCACTCAGGAGGCAGAGGTAGGAGGATCACTGTGAGTTCGAGGCCAACCTGGGACTACATAGTGAATTCCAGGTCAGCTTGGGCTAGAGCAAGACCCTACCTCAAAAACAACAACAAAAAGTTGCTCAAGTAAGAGAAAACTCTGCCATTTGGTGCTGCTGCTAAGATCATATTAGGAAGTACTGTGAAATTGAGCAAAGATTAGTGTACACATCCTCCTTGATAAGCCTCGCTCCTGCCAGGGTAGAGGAGCTGTGCTTGTGATCGGCACAAGAGAACATGGGAGGGTCAAGGTGGTGCTGCGCATGTGCGTGCCTGAGGGCCTCACTCCAGTGGTTGCCTCGAGAAAGGGTCAACCAGGGTCGGCAGGAGAGTCACATTTGTAGACCTGCTGTTTCACACAATTTGTGCTGTTTCCTGTGTGCACATATTGCCTGCAAATGGTGATGGCGGGGGGGCGGGGGGCAACCATTGCCTCATCCCTGCAGATGAGGAAGTGGAGTCTGCAAAAACGGGGAGCCAAGTCCTCCTCGAGTGAAACATGGGGTAAGAGAACTAGTCTTTTGGTTACTACTTCAATACTTTGTTTGCTTAGTGAAAATGGCTGTATTCTTTCTGATGACATACGGTTGCATACTTTTTCCTCCAGACACAAATTTGTCTGTATCCCTCTAAATTCAAGTAAACATCTAAAGATGTATGGATTTCTGCTTATTTATTTTGTCCATATAAATCAAGTAAAATTGGGGTCAAGCCAAGCACGGTGGTGCACACCTTTAATCCCAACACTCAGGAGGCAGAGGCAGGAGGATCACCATGAATGAGTTCAAGGTTAGCCTAGGACTATAGAGTGAATTCCAGGTCCATCTGGGCAAGAGTGAGACCCTACTAGGAAAAAAAAGGGGGGATGGAGATCAAATACAAACACTATTCTCTAAACTACTTTTTGTCCTCACAATAAATTTTGAACATCTTTATTTTTGAGAGTCTAATATAGCCTAGGCTGATCTTGAATTCAGTTTGTAGCTGAGGATGACTTAGAACTCCTGATCTTCCTGCTTCTACCTCCCAAGTGCTAAAATCACAAGTGTGGGCCACTACACAGAGTAAATTTTGGACATTTTTCCATGGAAGTCATAAAATTCTTAGTTCAAAAACTATGTGTGTATGTGTGTGTGTATGTGATTATTGAGTGGGTATATGTCTGCGTGTGTACATGTGGAGGTCAGAGGGAAACCTTGGCTGTCAGTCCTTTCCTTCCACTTTGAGCAAGGGCTTCTTGTTCTTAGCTAGCTGGCTCATGAGATTCCAGGTGGGCTCCTGTCTCGGCCTCCCATTTCATTATAGGAACACTTAGATTACAGGCACATACCACTGCCTGCTTTCAAAAAACATTTAACCCAAGCATGGTGGCACACACCTTTAATCCCTGCACTCAGGCAGAGGTAGGAGGATTGCAGTGAGTTCAAGGCCTCCCTAAGATTACATAGTGAATTCCAGGTCAGCCTGGGCTAGAGCAAGGCCCTAACTTGAAAAAATAAAAAAGAATTTTAAAAATTTGTGATATATTTATTTGCCTGGGTAGGGCACACCAAGGTCTTTTGCCACTGCAAATGAATGTCTGTCGAGTTTTATGTGGATATCTGGGGAATTGAGCCTGGGCCAGCAAGATTTGCAAGCATGTGCTTTTAACTGCTAAGCCATCTCCCTGCCCTCTGCTTCCTGGTTATGTGGGCCTGAGGATCCAAACTCCAGTCATCATGATTGCCCAGAAAGTGCTTTTACCCACTGTGTCATCTTCCCAGCCCTAAAATCACTTCTCCTTTTTAAGAGACTGTAAGTTGCAACAGTTCATTCTGTAACCATTTTAGTTTTTATTTTAAAATATAGCCATGTGTGTTAGTACACACTGTAATCCTAGCACTTGGAAGGAAAGGATAGGAGGGTCACCAATCTGAAGCCAGCCTGGGCTACACTGTAAATTCCTGGCTGGCCTGGGGTACATTGAGACTCTGTCTCAAAAAAATAAATAGGGGCTGGTAAGGTGGCTCACGTGGTAAAGTGTTTGCTATGCAAGCATGAGGACCTGAGTTCAGATCCTAGCAGCTATGTAAAAGCTAGCTGTGGCGGCACACTCCTGTAATCCCTGCGCTGGGAAGGCAGAGCAAGAGGATCCCAGGACTTGCTGGCTTGCTAGTCTAGCTAAATTGGTGAGTTTCAGGTTCAGTAAGAGACCCTGTCTGAAAAATTAAGGTGGAAAACAATTTGAGGAAGACAGCCATCTTCAACCTCTGTTGCTGTTATCTTCTCGTTGCCGAGATAAAACACCTGCTGAAGAGCAGCAGATGGAGGAGAGGGTTTATTTATCCTACAGTCTCAGGGGAAGCTCCATGATGGAGGGGAAATTATAGCATGAGCAGAGGCTGGATGTCACCTCTGCCACAGCAGGTGGAAACAGCAGCAAGAGAGTGAACAGATCTCTGGCAAGGGGTAGCTGAGCTCCTAATGCCCCTAAGACTGCCCAAAACAACACCCCTCCTCCATCAAGGCTCCATCTCCTAAATTGCCACCAGATGGGGGACATCTGATTCAAACCACCCCTTACCTGCACACACATGTCTACAGATACCTTCTATACATATGAACATCCATATATACATGCATGCATATCACACACATATACTCGTGCAAAACATTAAAAAATGAAGGCTAGAGAGATAGCTTAGTGGTTAAGTCATTCGCCTGTAAAGCCTAAGGACCCAGGTTTGATTCCCCAGTATCCACGTAAACCAGATGCACAAGGTGGCACATGCATCTGGAGTTCATTTGCAGTGGCTGGAGGCCCTAGTACACCTGTTCTCTCTCTCCCTCTTAAATAAATAAGTAAAATAATATTAAAAAATAAGTTGAGCTGGAGAGATAGCTTAGTTGTTAAGTTGCCTGAGAAGCCTAAGGACTCAGGTTCAATTCCCCAGTACCCACACAATCCAGATGTACAAGGTGGAGCATGTATGTGGAGTTTGTTTGCAGTAGCTGGAGGCCCTGGCGTGCCCATTCTCTCTCTCCCCTTGCCTATTCTTTCTCACACACAAATAAAATTTAGAAATAAAGAATGAAATATTTAAAATACAAAGAGAATTGAGGAAACAAAAATAAAATATGTTGGGCGTGGTGGCGCACACCTTTAATCCTAGCGCTCAGCACTCAGGAGGCAGAGACAGGAGGATTGCTCTGAGTTTGAGGCCAGCCTGGGACTACCGAGTCAATTCCAGGTCAGCCTGTGCTAGAGTGAGAGCCTACCTCAAAAAAAGACAAGAAAATAAATAAAATGTTAGATCCACGTGAAGCCCCCATGCCCTTGTTGTGCGTGATTGGAGTCTCCTCCCCCAGGAAGTGAGGTCCACCGGCAGCAGGCTGTCCCTGTGGAGACTTTGTTTCATCATAGTGTAGTGACCAGGAGTCCTTGTGTGTGTGTGTGTGCACACGTGCGTGTGCGCGCCTGCTTCCAGGGGACTCTCTGTCTCCCCACCTAGTAGGCACGGGCTAGAATTACAGACACCTGCATTAGTGTGTCCAGCTTTGTGTGGATTCTGGGACCCTAATTCAGGCACCCACGCCTGTGTGGCAAGTGCTTTATCCACTGAGCCAGCTCCCCAGCTCATCCATGTCTTTCTGCAAGTTGCTCTTCATTATGGTTTTGAAATTCTTCTGTGTTAATCCATATGCATCTCTTTCAGCTGCTTAGGCACTACACAATGTGACTGTCTATTAATCGAAGGTGTTCAGATTATGATTGTAATATCCTTTAGTTAAATTGTTCCCTCGGGTATGAAGTGACTCTGCCTCTCTGTTTTCTTGAGGTAGGGTCTTGCTCTAGCTCCGTCTGTCCTGGACCTCACTGTGTAGTCTCAGGCTGGCCTCAAACTCCAGCAATTCTCCTTCCTACCTCAGCCTCACAAGTGCTGGGATTAAAATTGTGCTCCACCACATCTGGCAAGAATCTTTTCCTAACTTTATTGAATAGTTCAGTTTCCAGGTAGAAGGAAGGATATCCCTATTTCATGTCAGTTACAAAAATAAGTTCCAAGATAGATTAAAGACCTTATTATAAAATGTAAGCATTTTAAACTTTTTGAAGAAAATATACATGAACATTTAGAGTTTTTTAATATTTTATTTACTTGAGAGAGAGAGAAAGGAAGATAGAGAGAATGGTCATGCCAGGGTGTCTTGCTCCTGCAAATGAACTCCAGATGCATATGTCACTGTGCATCTGGCTTTACACAGGTACTGGGGACTCAAACACTGGTCCTTAGGCTTTGCCATCAATCACTCAGCCATCTATCCAGCCCTGGAGTTGTTTTTGAGATGGCCTTTCAGGTAGTCAAGGATGCCCTGAACTGAATCCTGCCTCCATCTCCCAAGTGTTAGCATAACAAGAATGTACCCACCACACCTGGCTCAGTAGAGTTTCTTGATGGCATAAAGAGTAAATATCAGAAAGGAAAGATGTGTATGTGTGTACAAATTAAACCATTTGACAGACGACATCATCTACAATGTAGGAGAGTCAAGCCACAGTCTGGGAACAGCCATGTGTAAACCATTCAACCAATAGGATTAGTTTCCAAAACATATAAAGAGCTCTTGCAAATTGATTTTTTTCTTAGATTCAGAAGTCTGTCTTTGACTATTCATAAGATTGAGTTCATGTTTATCGGGCTTTTTATATTCATATTTCATGAATTTTCTACTCTTATTTTTGTGATTTTTTTGATCAGTGAATCTTTTTCTTAATAATTTTCAAAGCTCTTTATTTACTGTCTGAATGTTTTTTGGCTGCAAGCAGACAGGCTCAAAGTGGGATTTATAGAAGGGGTGTCTCGGGTGATACACCCAGGCCTCCCTCCCTCTGTTTCACCTTCGCCAGCTGCCCGTGGGCTCCACCTTCAAGTTAGTCCCACCATGGTCAAGATGGCAGCAGCAGCTCCAGCTATCACCTCCCACCCAGTATGTCCAGAAGGCAAGAGACTCTCTCTCTTGTCTGCCACTCCTAAGATGGGAGATGGCATTTCCCAGGAACCCCAGAAGACACTGGCTAGAGTTGGGTTACATGTCCCTTTCTAGACAAGTAACCGGCCAGGGGAGTCCTTTGGTCTAATCTTGGGGAGAGTAGCTGTTGAAAGCATCTCATAATATGAGTAGACCTTTGTTTATCGCATTTGATAAATGTTTTCCCAGCTTTCCACTTGCAATATGGATTAAAAATAGATCTTGACTGCCAAATTTTAAAATGGCTTTTTAAGCAACTAAAACATGATTGTACATTTGGGAGGCTAAGGTAGGAGGATAGGATTGCTATGAGTTTGAAGCCAGCCTGGACTACCAGGTTAGCCTGGGCTACAGTGAAACCCTGCTTCAAAAAACAAAACAGGGAAGGAGAGATGGCTTAGCAGTTAAGGTGCTTGCCTGCAAAGCCTAAGGACCCAGGTTCAACTCCCCAAAACCCACGTAAGCTAGATGCACAAAGTGACCAAGTGCCCAAGGTAGCACATGCCCTGGTACACAAATATTCTCTCTCTATCTCTCTCTCATAAAAAATAATTAGTAAACCAAAAACTTTTAAAATAAAACATAATGGCATTCACATTGTAAAATTCAAATAATATAGAAATACTTAGTATTAAAAAAAAAAAGAAGTCTAACAGGGTTTAAATATCAAATTGAATTCTGTCTCCAAGGGCAGCTCTGCAAGGTGTGAGCCTTCTAAAGCATTACCTGTGGATTTATGCACCTGTGCCCCGGGCAATTTCAGTGACAGGCCTGGCCTCCTGGCAGTCACCTGCTCACTCTCAGTAGCTTTCTTCACACAGCAGTTTGTTTTGGAGATCCTCCCTTGTGAGTTCCCTAATGGTGGACACTTAGCTTGTTTCTAATCATTTGCTCTTACAAACAGCACTATAATTAACATCCTTGTAAATGTCTCCTTGTGCATATGGGCAAGCATTTCTTTAGGGTAGCTATCTATGGTTTGGCAATTTCTACTGTCTTTAATTGCATTGCCTGGTATCTGGCAGACGATCTTCTGCATGTACAATAACTTTTCATGTCCGTGTACCATTATAGTGTAAGTTTTTAAAGAGATGTTTTAGGCAACAATTAGGAGTCTAAGTTTGAGTTCAAGTTCTGTGTGGATTGCTGTGGTCGGCTGAGGTGACAATTGAATGAAAAGATTCCTGTACCTATGGCTAAGTTCACACTGATCCAGGGGAATATGTGGGATAGCAAGTAAGGTCCCCCTTGTACCCCAATATCCATTGTGAGATAGCAGGGGGTTTTGGGGGTGTGTGTGTGTAGTGTAGTATATGCATGTGTGTGTCCCATGCACCCCCTGCTGAACCCAGAGGAAGATGTCAAGTGTTCTCTATGGCTCTTCTTCCTTATTTGCCTGAGACAAGAGTCTCTCACTGAACCTGGAGCTCCTTGTTTTTCAGTTACACTGGCTAACCAGGGAGCCCCAATGATCCTCCTGTCTCAGCCCTATTTAGCACTGGGATTATAGCAAATACAACCATGCCTGCATTTTACTTGACACAGATGCTGAGGATTGGGCTCAGGTCCTTCTGCTTGTGCATCATTCTTACCTGCTGAGCCATCTCCCCAGACCCTGCATCGTGGCTTTTAAGACATTAAAACAAGGGAAGCCAGGCATGGTCACATACATGTTTAATCCCAGCAATTGGGAGGTAGAGGTGGGAGGACTGCTGAGTTTGAAGCCAGCCTGGAGTGAATTCTAGGTCAGCCTGGGCGAAAGTGAGACACTACCTTGAAAAAAATGGGTGAATAGGAGACTGGGAAATGGCTCAGCAAATAAAAGCACTTGCCCTATAAGCACAAGGGCCTGAGAGGGTCTGAGTTTGATCCCTAGCACCCACATAAAAAGCTAGTTGTGACTGTGCAAAGCCTATAACCCCCATCCTGTGAGGGATGGAGACAGGATTGCTGGGGCTCACTTGTCAGCCACTCTGACAAGAAATGGCAGCTTCATGCTCAAGGAGAGATTCTGTCTCAAGGAAATAAGTGTAAGAATATAGAGGAGAGCTGGGAAGATGTCTCAGCAATTAAAGGCACTTGCTTACAAAGCCTAACAACCCAGGTTCAGTTCCCCAATACCCATGTAAATCTAGGTGCCCAAAGTCATGCATGCATCTGAAGTTTGTTTACAGCAGCAGGAGGTCCTGGTATACCCATTCTCTCTCTCTCTCTCTCTCTCTCTCTCTCTCATACACACACACACACACACACACACACACACACACACACACGTAAACAAATAAACATTTTTTAAAAAATAAAAGAAGCTGAGTGTGGTGGTGCATGCCTTAATCCCAGCACTAAGGAGGCAGAGGTAGGAGGATCACCTTGAGTTCAAGGCCGCCCTGAAACTACAGAGTGAATTCCAGGTCAGCCTGAGCTAAAGTGGGACCCTACCTTGGAAAAAAAAAAAGAAAGAAAGAAAGAAAAAAGAAAGGGAGAAAGAAAGAAGTTGGCTGGATAAATGGCTTAATGATTAAGGTGCTTGCCTACAAAGCCCAAGTATCCAGGTTTGATTCCTCAGGACCCAGATGCACAAGGTGGCACAAGCATCTGGAGTTTGTTTGCAATGGCTGAAGGCCCTGGTATGCCCATTCTCTATCTGCCTCTTTCTCTTCTCTCTCTCTAGTAAATAAAGTTAAATTTAACTTTAATAAAAAAAACTATAGAGGAGAACATTCAGTATTCTCCTCTGTCCTCCACATGTGTGAACTGGATACACACATCTGCACAAACGTGCATACACTACACATACACATACACCACACATACTTGCCAAAACATATAGACGTGTATGTGTATGAAATATCGAGAAATACATCTCAGAGTTAAGGAATTAGGAGATCTTATTTTCCTCAAGTCAATGCCCTGTGGCTTCACCTGAGTGTATGAAGTTCCTTTCTCAGTGAATCAATAAAATTGCCTTCCCAACAGTCTGTTTCTGACAGGTGTGTGGTGCTTGCTTGGGCCTAGATTGATGTGCTTGTCTGCTCTGGGCAGGCTGTAGCCCTCCTTCTGAGCACTTTGGTCTACTGCTTTCTTTTCCTGCTGAAACTTTTACTCCAGGTACTTCATTCGCCTTCCACTATCTGCAAGATTTTATAATGTTGCATCACAGTGGGTCGTATGTGAGAACATCTGCAGAAGTCACAAGCGTTTTCCTCAGGACTTGACACTGAGCTTGTAATCAGAGTGAATCAGTTCTCCCTCCCCTCTTTCATTCCATGTCATCCCAGCATTTGCTGCTCCAATGTCAGTTACGCCTGAGTCTTGAGTGGTGTCAATCTGAGCTGAAAAAGTGCCAGCTTTCTTAACTTGGTCACTAGCAGACTGCTTAATTAACCTGCCAATACTGTCACTGGCGGATTTGCTGGTGTGTCAGATGGGAGACCCATGCACTGGTGTGCATACTTGTCACTCTCTTTCCCTCCCTCCCTCCCTCCCTCCCTCCTTTCTTTCTCCCTCACTTCTTCCCCCCCCCTCCGCCCCACTTCCTTAGGCTCTGAGTGTCTCAGTGTAGTATATGACAGAATGGAACATTCTAGATGCAGTGGTGGAAATGAAACCCTGTACATGTGTTTGCATTGCTCATTACTGGAGATGACTGGTGACACACATATACTGAAATGCTCAATAAATAGACAAACAGGGCTGGGTGTGGTGGTGCACACCTTTAATCCCAGCACTTGGGAGGCAGAGGTAGGATTGCTCTGAGTTTGAGGCAGCCTGGGATTACAGAGAGAGTTCCAGGATAGCCTGGGCTAGAGTGAGGCCCTACCCCAAAACCAAAAATAGACAAATAGTATATAATCAACAGAAGAGATTACAGGCCATGAACTGTCCTCGAAGGTAGTCACTGAAGGGTCAAACCTAGTCAGTAGGCTTTTCATGCAAGTGCCTTAACTGCTAAGCCATCTCTCCCACCCACCCCACCCCACCTTTGGTTTTTTGAGGCAGAGTCTCACGTTAGTCCAGGCTGACCTTGTGCTCACAGCGATTCTCCTTCCTCCTCCGGAGAGCTGCATGCACTGCTACCTGTGGCAATGCTTATTTTGCCTCTGCTGGTTCAGTTTGAACCCAAGTCCTGCTGTTGCCCTACATCCCCATCTGGAAACTGTGGAGAGGAAGTGAGTGATCACCCGTGCCTGCGGCTGGCCTACCACTACCTCCAAGGCCATACCTTCTTGCCTGTCTGTCTCCCCACCATGTGCACACACAGTGGGGGCTGGAGCCATTTAGATGACTCGTTTTCTTTGCCCTGGGTTACTGTATGTGGAGGGTCCAGTGTTCTGTGTGAGCACAGAGAGCCAGTGGAGACCCTAAGTGCCGCAACCCCTATTACACTTGGGAATGCTCCCTGGGGTGAAGGTGGCAGCAGCTCTTTCTTGGAGTGAACTGGCAGTCCCTGACCTTCAGTAGATGCACATCGGGATGACCATCCTGACCCTCCTGTCCTGGGGTACTTCTGGTGGTGGTGGTGACAGGTATGCTCAGGGTGGGGCTAACCTCCTAGGAGCAGCAAACCCTATTCTCCAATGACCTGACAACTGGTAGCCCCAAGTGCTTAGGGGCTGCAGAGCATCCCAACAGCCACTAGGGGGTGTGTTACTAACAGAGGCCTGGTAGCAGCTTCCCAAGGCCTCCCTAGGGGTCTTATGGGGCCCTGGGTCTGCCAGAACTGAACCACAAGCCCAGATGCTCCCCACAAACCCAGGCTCCCTTCTCCTCCAAGACCTTCCCTGTAGTCCTAACTCTCTTTCACCTCAAGTTCTCCTTCCTGATTCTGGCTCTGGATGTGGTTAAAGGTTTCTCGCCAGCATGGTATGTGCCTGTAATCCCAGTGCTGAAGAGGCTATGGCGGAAGGCTTGTGAGTTTAATGCCAGCATAGAAAGAGCCTATCTCAAGACAGACATGACCTGAGGTTTTTGTTTTTGTTTTTTTGAGGTAGCTTTAGCCCAGGCTGACCTAGAATTCACTATGTCAACTTAGGGTAGCCTTACAGCGATCCTCCTACCTCTGCCTCCCAAGTGCTGGGATTAAAGGCATGTGCCACCATAACCAGAGATGTGAGGTGGTTTTTTGTTTGTTTGTTTTTTGGTTTTCGAGGTAGGGTCTCACTCTAGTCCAGGCTGTCCTGGAATTCACTATGTAGTCTCAGGGTGGCCTCAAAGTCACAGCAATCCTACTCCTGCCTCCCAAGTGCTGGGATTAAGGCATATGCCACTACACCTGGCTCAGTGATGTGAGTTTTTGACGCTATTAATATTTGGGCTGGGTAGTCCTTTGTTATAGGGGCCATCCTGTGTGCCATAGGCTTTACTCACCCCCACATACCAGTCACACAGCTACCAGCTCATGATCATCAGAAGTATCTCTTGACATGGCCAGGTGTCCCCATGTAGGCCCTGGCTGCAAACCCCTGCTTGGACAGGTGAGCATGTCTACTGTGGGGACAGGAGGGGACATGGCTTCAGTCCCTGCTCCAGAGAGTCTGCAGAGAAACAGTAGAGAAGCTCAAAGATGGCATATGTGCTCGGAATACATTGCAGAGCTGTATCTGCTCTCCGGCTTTTCTGCAACGACTACAGAGCCTCTTGGTCTTTACCTCAGTTTATTCTACCTCCTGCTTTGTTGAAGGAGGGGACTGAAGCTTAGAGATCCTTGGGTCCTAAGCCGCCCCTTACCTGCAGAACCCTGTCCCCCAGCTGTGAGCACCCTGTACTGCTGGGCTCCCCAGCCATTGGCTCAGGCTTTGGGAGCATCTGTGGGTTCCCTCCCACTCCTCCTGCCCACTGAGCCCCACCACCCTCCAGCTCCCCAAATCCGGGTGCCCCCCCACTGGAGGGGGGAAGCAGCAGGTGTTGATGCTAATCAGCGTTCACAGCCCAGAACTGCAGTCGCTCCCAGGCTCACACACTCCCCAAAATTAAACACTCATTATACAAAATTAATTGACATTAATTAGCAAAAATTAAAACTTTAAACACAGCAAGGCGCTTTGGGGGGGAGGAGTGGAGCAGGCAGGTTCTGCATTTGTCACCCACCCCCAAGTCTCCCCACTTCCGTCCTGAAGCAGGGCTGGAGTTCAGGCCTGGTCTATACCCACCTTGAACCCAGGCCTGGCCTTGTGAGTCCCCATATAAAGAAGGTACCCTATACTGGTCACCTACTACTGAATGACCCACAGACTCTGTATCTCGTGCTGACTAAAGGAGCCAGGCACCTTCCTCAGCCCCAGGTTCCTGAGATCTGACCTGAAAGTGGAGAAGAGTGGCTAAATGAAGGAATTCAACCATCAGAACTCTGCCTGTTCCCCAACCATGGCTCCCTGGAGGTTTAGACACTGTGGCCTTTCTACTCTGTCCCACTTTGTTGAGTGACATCAGTGAAGTCACCCTCCCTCTCTGAGGTGTTTACTGTCCATAAAATGAGATGGTGTGCTGGGGAAGCTCTGAGGTTCCTGCTCGCTCTGGCACCTGTCAGGATGCAAACCTCTTGATTTTCTCTAGTGAGGAATGAGGGCTTTAATACGGAGAATGGCATTTTAAAACACCCAGTGGCCCAAGAGGTCAGGTTACCAGTGTTAGAACCCTCGGTCAGCTTCCTCTGCCTAGGGGCCTGTCCCAGAGGCATGGAAGGCAGTGCCCTCTATAGGTGGCAGTTTGCAAAGCCTTGACCAATCCCCCCCAACACCTGTTAGACCATTATTGCTTTCAAGGTCTCTAAAGGCCCCTCACATCCTTCAGTAGGTTGATAGGATAATAAAAGCACACCTCCAACCTTTGCAGAGTCCTCAGGGCTCAGAAGGCCTGGCTAAAGGAGTAGCCAGGAAGAAGCTATCTTTACCTCACTCCCCATCCCTGTGCCCTTCTCTCTCCAGCCAGTGCCAACATCTGCAACGTGGTCCTGATGCGGTATGGGGAGCTAGAGGAAGGGATTGATGTCCTTGATGCCGATGGCAACCTCGTGGGCTCTTCTAAGATCGCAGCCAGACACGTGGGTCATGTGGGGGCTGGAAAGGGGGGATGCCATGGGATTGGAATTGGTGCATTCCTTGGAGACTTCTGGTCACATGACCCTGGTTTGTCTCCTCCCCGCCCCACCTCCCCTCTGCATGAACCCTGGGCCCTGAAGTCTGTCCCCAGCCACACTTCTCCCTTGGGGCAGGCCCTCATTGCTCTTCTCTCTCCCTCCCTCAATACTGTGAAATGTCCCCATTTCATATCCCAGCCCTCAGGACTCAGCTCCTCCGAGGAGGTGTTAATTGGCAAGGGCAGAGAAGCCTCCCCAGGGCTTGCTTCTCAGTGCCCTGGACCTTTCGGTCCCCTTGTGTTATGAATCGGAAGCTACAGATAGTGGTGTGCGGGCTGGTTAGCAGCCCTTCAGCAGGGCTCTCTTGGCGAGAGCCAGCACTGTGAGGCTTGCAGAGGCTGTTGTGGCTTCTGTGAGGTTGGGAAAATAATTCCTTCAAGACCCTCTTCATTGGTCCTTGACCATTCTCACCCTTGTGATTTCAACACACACACACACACACCAGTTCATGTCCTTTGCCTCCCCAGCCTTCCTCCTGATGGTGGTTGGTGGCCTCTGATGGCTAGGAGCAGAGCAAGGGGTCAGACATTAGGGGACTGAGCATCACCCTTGTTCCAGTCTCTATCCACCAGAAGCTTCCAGTTATGACTGAGCCTTACCCTTGTGCATGAGGCCTTCCAGATAAGCCTCTGATTTCCCTTCTCCATTAGTTCAAAGGAAACCAAGGTCCATCCAGTACTTGTAAGGGGCCAGGTATGGACACCATGCCAGCAGTTTCCCTGCTCCAGCTCTAGGCTTTTCTGTCCTGCTCACGCCTGATCTGGAGCCTGATGGAACCCTCTCCTAGGCCATCCCGAGGCTGATCATGAAAGATACAAGTTTCCAGAAGAAACTGTTCAGTCCTGATCCCATCATCACAGGGAATATAGGCTTAGCTTCTTACTGGACTCCAATCCCATCCTTTCCCAGTGCCACTGACGAGGGTAGCTATGCCAGCCCCTCCTCGTGGTCAGCCATCCAGGAAAGCCACACTGTTCTGTAGCTGTAGCTTCTTTTGATGTGGCTCAGCCTGTCACCTCCCCACCCAGAAAGATGGGCTATAAGCCATTCCTGGGGCTTCCTCCAAGGATTCAAAAAAATTCATGGGTTAAAGGGACTCCTCAAAATGACTGTCTAAACACAGAATTGCCACTACTCTGGCCCTAAACTATATCCCCCCACACCCAGTTACCACATGGGATCCTCAGAGCAAGGCCTCTGATAGATTCCCCAGCCAGACCCTACACATGCTCAGCAGAATCTCAGCCTTACAAAGCCAACCTCTTGTCACTAAAAAAAAACCTTCAGAAATAGGATATGAATGATCTTAGAGATCTTTGTCTTTAAGAAATGTCTAAAACAAAACAAACAACAATAGAAAACCCCAAATACCGCTAGTCTCTGAAGCTTAGAGGACCCCAGATGTTTGCTCTGTCTGGCTTTGTTTCCAGAGCATCTTGGGTCCCTAGCCTCTGACCTCTGAACAACTCAGACTGGAGAGGATGTTTCTTGTTGCCCAAGGCAGCCTGCCAGTTGTATTGTCTCCCCTCCCCCACACGTGACAGGTGACAGGAATCTGCTCTTCCTAAAGGCATGTGCATGAGGATGGGGGTGGTGTTTTCTGTTGTCTGCAATCCGCCTGTGTGAGCACTGTGCTGCCTGCTGTGAGTAACCCTGTGTTGCCAGATGTGCCGAACAGCAGTGCACACACCAAGGGAGTTTGCTGCCGGTTAGCTGTCCCCAGCCCAGAGCTCCTCTGACCCAGCCTATCCCACCCTCAGGCCCTGCTGGAGACGGCGCTGACACGCGTGGTCCTGCCAATGCCCATCCTGGTGCTTCCCCCGATCGTCATGTCCATGCTGGAGAAGTGAGTCAGGCCACGGGGACAGAGGGGTGGCTGGGGGTGGTGGGACCTGTGGACCCATGGAGAGGGACAAGGGAGCAGAGGGCAGCCAGCTCAGTGTGGTTACATGTTAAAAACTCCCTGCTCCTTTTTCAGCCCTTCCCAGACAGCGGGGCTGGATTCCTCTGTTGAGAAGTTTTGGACTTTCCCTATGTTCAGTGCTACCAGGGGGACAAGGCTGGCCCTGCCCTGGGACAGAGGGCCAGTTCTGGTGGAAGTCTGAGGACACATGTGAGTGAGTGAGCATGTGTTCACATGCACACATATTGTCAGTGAGCAGCAGAGGCCCATTGTGAAGATAGTCTGAGGACTCTGGTAGGAGGCTGGAATGGAGCCACTGCTGCCTTTTGCAAGTTGCCACCTCACTGAGCCTCAGATTCTGTATTTATAAAATCAGAATAATAGCTGAACATGGTACCTCACACCTGCAATCCCAGCACTTGAGAGGTTGAAGCAGGAGGATTGCCATGAGTTTGAGGCCAGCCTATGCTACATAATGAATTCTAGGGCAGCCTGAGCTATGCTATTTCAAAATATAAACAGAAAGAAAGATGATAGATAGATAGATAGATAGATAGATAGATAGATAGATAGATAGATAGATAGATAGGGCGAGCAAGCAGGTCTGGTGATGCATGCCTTTAATCCCAGCACTCAGGAGGCAGAGGTAGGAGGATCGCAGTGAGTTTGAGGCCACCCTGAGACTACATAGTGAATTCCAGGTCAGCCTGGGCTAGAGTAAGACCCTACCTTGAAAAGAAGAAAGAAAGAAAATAACAACTTCCTATTTCTGCATAGGAGGCTTCAAGAACAATTATTTGTTGTAACAGTAAAAAAATAAAGAAAGAAAGAACATTATACTATTATCAATGAGTATAAAATTGGGTGGTAAAGAGTGGGGTGCTGCTGGAAAGAGAGGCTGAGCCCAGAGGAAATGAGGAACCACAACCCACCTGCATATAGTCAGGACAGGCCCTGCTTGGGAAACCCAGGAGAATGGTAGATGGGGCAGGAAGGGCCCTAGGCAGAGGAAACCTAGAGGTGCTGAGCCTAGCTGGTGCAAGGACCCTGAGAGCCCAGGCGCAGGAGGCGGAGAGATGGTTTGGCAGAGGCTGCCGGGGACTGTCCTGCAGGACGGACGTGCTGGAGAGGAGCACGTTCTGATGTTCTGCACAACTGTATCTGAGCTCAGTTGGCAGAAAGTGAATGATGGATAGCATCCACTGCTTTATGGACCTAAACTTGGCTTTGGGCATCATGGGAGGTGGTGTGGAAATGATTTCAGCTCTGAATCTTCCCAACCTAGTGTCTGGGGTACCATGGGGCCTGGCTCTGTAAAACCTCCTGGGCAGGGTAAGTTGAAGGAGTCAGCAAACAGAGATCTGCTCCTGGAAAGGTCCTTGGGGAGAAGAAAGAGTCCAACCCAAGTTTCCCCAGGAATATCAAGGTGAATAAGACCTTATTTTTGCCCTAGAAGACTTAATAATCTCACCTGCAGTAAGGACTGAGTGGTAGGAGAGGTAAGTAGCAGAGCCAGCTGAGACTTCTGGTGGGGAAACATCTAGACTCTGGTCCCACCGTTTTCTGCCAGTCCACTTCCATCATGCAGTTTCTCCAACCTGTTTCTCACCTAGAGAACAAGGATGCTGCCCCTTCATCATCTTGTTCATTGCAGCTTGGCTGTTCACACCATCCAGCAGCTCTTGGAGCCATGCTTTTGGTAATCTTTGCTGTAGGAGTACAGGGCCTGGAGGAGGCTAATGGGGTTGATGAGAGGGGCAACCCCTACCCTCAGGAGCCAGGTTGGGTGCAGGAGTCTGGACAACCGGCGGGGCGGTGGGGGGGGGGGGAGACAAAAGAACACTTACAAAGCAACCTACTTGTAAATTAATGGAGTGCAAACTGAAACTGCACTCCAAGTGCTGAAGGAACACACAGCGGTGGTGGGACCAGCTGTTGTGTGGCAGGCAGGGTGGGGTGCTGGGACCCGACTCTTTTTGCCTCTGGCCTTGGCTTATCCTCTCTAGGAGGAGCACTCTGGGCCTGGACCTTATGCTAGTATAAGACAGAGGTGGAAACTCAACTCCCTGAGCTCTGTTGTCCTTGGACCAAAAGAAGACTCAAGAGGGAAGCCTGCCCATACAACGACAGGCGCACAGGAAGCGTCCCTGTGCACACTGCTCACCCTCCACAATCTCTGTGGCACCCGCCAGCCAGGGCAAGGAGGAAGCTGGGTTCAGACCCAGGGCTTGGAGGTTCCCACATGTAGTCCCCCAGTTCGGAGGCAAGTGGTGGGGGTGGGACAAGAGGCCCATAGCTGACTTTCCCAGCCCTGTAGCCTTGGCTGTGCAATGCACTGGCAAAACACAGCAGGATGTGTGGAAGTGGGTAGGAAAGTGGGTAGGGGTCCAAGTCTCACCCGTGGTCGGTCCCTGAGTCCAGTCCCCCAGCCTCCTTCACTGCCTGGGATCCGGGTCTTTCCTTTCTCCAGGCATTCGCACATCTCTCCATCTGCATATTTTAACTCCCCCAGCTGCCTTTCCAATCCCAGCCTGCCATTTCCCCATCCTCCCCTCCCCCGTCCTGCTGTGCACACTCTTCTGCTCTGGCCAGGGAGGAACTCAGGCTGCAGCCTTAGCTTGCTCCATTTTCAGCTGAGAGCACAGGCCTGGGGCTTCCTGAACCTCCTGCCCAGAGAAGACTTCAGCCAGTATCTCCCAAGAGAAGAGTCCAGGTCACAGCCCACAGGGAAGGGGGTCTGGTTAGCATTCCCTCTAGGAAGTGTCATGGTCTGAGCACAGGGCCTGGAGAGTGGTCCTACCTTGGCCTGAATTTCACCAGGCTGTGCCGGGTTGCAAGCTGTGTGGAGCTGGTCTTAGCTCGCTCCAATTCCTCTGTAACTCTCTAGGAAGCCTGGGAGGGAGGCCTGGGACTAATCTTGGGAAGGTGTGGGGTGGCATGGAGCCAAGGGATAATGGGGGCCCCCTCCCTCCCCCAGGGGTTGATGTTGATTTAGGGACCTTTGTCCTGCTGCTCTTAATCCTTGGGAACTCCACCCCCCATAGCTCAACTGGACTTAATTCCACAGCCCCTGGGAGTTCATACTTCTGACCAGTTGCCCAAACTATTCCAGTGCAATGAAAAGTCCAAGAACTGCTGTTCTTGATGTTGTCTGCTCAGTGCCAGGTGTTCTTGGGCTTTTCTCAGAAGGTGAGAGAGGAGGTGGAGCTTTGCTTACACCTCCTCACCACACATACTAGGGCTCTGACCCCTGATGGCCCAGCTTTCTCTTATCCTGATAAAAATATAAAGTAGGGAGCTGGAGAGGTGGCTTAGTCATTAAGGCACTTGCCTGCAAAGCCAAGGGACCCCCAGGTTCAATTTCCCCAGGACCCATGTAAGCCAGATACACAAAGTGGCATATGCCTCTGGAGTTTGCTTGCAGCAGCTAGAGGCCCTGGCATGCCCATTCTCTTTCTCTCTTTCTCTTGCAAATAAATAAATTTTTAAAAAACAACATACAATAATAAACTTAGAAATGGTTTATTTGGGCTCACGGTTTCAGAGGTTCCGGTCTGCCACCCACTGTCCCATTTGTCTTGGACCTGTGGCAGGCAACACAGTGGAAGCAGGTGACAGAACAAGCCTGATTTCTTCTTGTTGTTTTTCTGAAGGAGGGTCTCACTCTAGCTTAGGCTGGCCTCAAATTCATGGCCATCCTGCTACCTCTGCCTGGGATTGAAAGTGGGGGCCAATATGCCCGCCAAACCTGATTTCTTTACACCATGAAGAGACAGAGAGATAGGAAGGAGCTAGGACTCCATTGTCCCCTTTGAGTCCACACCCTCAGAAACCTGAAGATCTCCCACTTCAGAAAGTTTCCACCATCTCCCAGTAGCACCAGCTAGAGACTAAGCCTGTATCACTGGGCCTTTGAAGGACACTCCAGATTGGAACCAGACAGGAGTCTGTCCCCTGTGGTTTGAGGCCAGACCTCCAGTGGGGAAGGAGAAGAACTTCTGTTAGGGAGCCTTTGCCCAGGTCATGTGAAGCTACCATGGCTACTAAGGCCACCTCAAAGCTTGCTGGCCCCACCAGACCTTTCGACATGGAACGCCATGAATTAGACCAAATGGCGAACTCTGGTAAGCATGGTACTTGCCGGCTAGTGTGGCCCTCTGTCCATGAAACTCATTTATATCCAGTGCACTGGAAGAAGGTTTTTCATGCCCCTTCTCAAGCCTAGAAATCCCACCTCCAAAGCGTGCCACAGGGAGAGGGTGAAGGCTGTGACATGCTGGGGTAGTATCTTGAAGTCAGGAGGCTAGGAGCAGCTCAGGGTCACACCACTCACATTGAGTCCAAGTCTCGGCAGAAGCATTGCCTGCCATCCACAGAGTTACCCTGGACCTTGGGCACATCAGTGCCCCTCCACGGTTCTCAGATGGAAGTGATGAGGCAGTGGTAAGGGTAAGAATGTCTTCTACTTCACACACACGGTAAGACTGTCCAGGCTGAGTGTATGTGCTTGTGTGTTTGTATGTGTAAACGCATGTGTGTGCTTTCTAGCCCAGGCTGACCTAGAATTCACTATGTATTCTCAGGGTGGCCTTGAACTCATGGCGATCCTCCTACCTCTGCCTCCAGAGAGCTGGGATTACAGGCGTGCGCCACCACAGCCGCTTGTGTATGCTTTTTATTCTCCCCTGGTCAGCACCTCCTAGAGTTTGCTGCCGCATCAAGAGGTGCCTCTGAGAGTCCTTTCACATGCCCACATAGCCCCTAGGCACAGGGGCTGACAGTCTCTTCCGTTATTTCCCCCACATATACCTTCTTGACTCCGGACTGGACGTGTGGCGGGTCGGTGGGCCTCACGGAGCTCTCCTTGCTCTCCCCACAGGACAGCACTTCTACAGGCCCGCCCCCGGCTGCTCCTGCCCGTGCAAAGCCTGGTGTGCCTGGCAGCCTTTGGCCTGGCCCTGCCCCTGGCCATCAGCCTTTTTCCGCAGATGTCAGAGGTTAGTGGGGGTCAAGGGCAGGGCAGTTGGGTCATTTATTAACAAAGACTTACCAAGCGCTGATTGCTTAGCCCTGAGCCAGGCACTGTGGTTAGGACTGTGAATGGGCCTGGCGTGACAGTGCAGTCACAAAACAGTGCTGCATAAGCATGAGGACTGGAGTTGGATCCCACATGAGAGCCAGGCATAGCAGCACTGGAGAGAAGATGGGCGTATCCCTGGGGCCTGCTGGATAGCTTATCTGTCTGAACCATTGAGCTCTAGATTCAGTGAGAGACCTATCAGCAAACAAGTTGGAGAATGATAAAGACACCTGACACTGACCTCTGTCCACGCATGCACGTGCACAGGGGTGTAGCATTTCCCCAGAGCCTGGAAGCTGGGTTGGAGTTGGCCAGGTGGGAAAGAACTCAAGGGACACATGGACTGGGGTCTGTTGGTGTGAAGGTTCTGAGGTGAGGCAGCACATGCATGTCCCAAGAGCTGACCAAAGACTGCACTGCAGGCAATAGTAGGTGGGCCAGGTAAAGCAGACTGGCTGGTGCAAGGAACTTAGAGGCTGAAGCAGAAAAGGCTAGTACCGTGTTAAGGGAAGGCCACAAGGGTCCTGATTGTGAATGGTCTGTCCTGTCGCTGCTTTGTGAGGCTGGGTTGGAGCTCTGGAGAAGGAACCATTGGGAAGCTATAGAGGGCATACAGCAGAGATGACGGTGGCTTGGACCAGGCTCTTGGCAGTGGGCATCGAAAAGTAGGATCTTTATGAGATCTGAGCGGCTGCTTCCTCAGTATTTCATGAAGTACGTATTGTGGGAGGGAGAGGGAGCCAGCAAGATGTGAGTCTAGCTTTCTGATTTTGAAAGCAGGAGGCAGATGTAGGCACTTTCTAACAAGATGGAGACACAAGTAAGGAAGGGTTAAGACAGGTCAGCAAGTTGAGTTGGATGGGCCTGTGGGTGGGAAGAGCCTGGGGACCATGCAAGTGAAAGTGCCTCATGGGAAGCTGACTCCAAGTCTAGAATCTAGGAGAATGGCCTGGGGCAGGGACAAAAATGGAAGCCACCAGGCAAGGGCAGAAGACCCAAGCTGAGTTGAGGTTGGAGAGTAAGCTGTTGTCCCCCAGACAGTGAAGGCAAACTCTTTCCTCAAGGCTGGGGCCAAGTGAGAGGTGATGTCTGGCATGGCATGGAAGGAGCTGCAACAGACCTGAGAACTTTGAGTTCTTGACTTGTTCCTTTTTGAAAGTACAGGGAGAACTTGTATGAGTGCAAAAGGGACAGAAGAGAACCTACGGACTTCTGGGAAGAGATAGAAGTCCATGAGGAGGGGAAGAGACCAGAATACAGATGAAGGGGCCAGCTTTGGCAGAGGAGAGCCCCCAGCCCATGGTAGCAGGTAGAGAAGGGATGGGCAGGTGCCGGCTGCTCTTGGACATGGGGAGTACAAGTGGGCAGGAAGTATGGGGGTGAGTATTGCACAAAGGACAGCCTGATATTTGAAGCAATTGTGATCATGGCTGTAGAACAGGAACTTTCTGGACAGAAGTCAGACAAGATGATAGTAGAGACTTCAGTCAAGACTGGAGGCTCGGGACCTTGTGTAGGAACTGGGTCACTGCCTTCTGCTGAGCCCCAGAGTTTGAGGAAGATATTCTAGTGGAGATGGGACTCCTGTCCGGGGTACACAATCTAAAGCTTCCAATTACCTCGGCACTTAACTTTGCCTTAAGTACCTGTGGACACTTTCCCACCCCCAGGAGAGCTGAGCCTGGGAACTCCCAAAGTAGCCCAGGACTGCAGGTTACCTGGAAGCCCTGGAGAGAGAATGGAACGGGTCCTCTGTAGTCCCTGGCATGTATCCCCAGGGACCAGACCTGCCACTCCCTGAAACCATCTCTGTGTATATACAACATTTCCACATGCAGAGAGGGGGGGGGCTCTCAGCAAGGTCCTGAGTCCCTGTAAGATCACTGTGCTTGAAATTTGCCTGCCTGTCTGCAGAGGGATCCAGGATACCAAATTAGAGGCCATCCCAGCTGGAAGAATTTGTGGGCTTTAATTTTTAAAAAAATATTTTTAGAGACGGGGGGGGGGGGGAGAGAGAGAGGGAGAGAATTGGCACACCAGGGCCTCAGCCACTGAAATTGAACTCCAGATGCTTCCACCACCTAGTGAGCATGTGAAACCCTGTGCATGCCTCACCTTTGTGCATCTGGCTTACATGGAATCTGGAAAGGCATACATGGGTCCTTAGGCTTCACAGGCAAGTGCCTCAACTGCTAAGTCATCTCTCCAGCCCAAATTTGCTGTTTTTAATCTTTCTGGTTCTGCTTTGAAATGAAGGACTATGGGAGCAGTCCCTGGTCAGAGAACCCAGGAGCCAGTACAAGAGAGCAAGTCCTGGAAGTCACACTCCCAATGCAGATAGGGGTCCAGGCTCTAGGACTCTGGTCCAAGCCCATACTCCTCTGTCTCCTATGGCTGCTGAAATGAACAGACGATAGTTTTGAATATCTAGCCAAATTCTTGTCACAACTCGAGCTTTTTCATGCAGATTGAGAAGAATATAGCCATTGCAGGACAGGTCTTGGTCCTCCAGAAAGCACGGTAGGAACATGGTCTTCAGAGCTCTCTGCTCAGCTGCACTGACCCCAACAGGGTACAGGCGACACTGGGTGTTATGGGGTATTTTGAGGCCTATCTGTGATCCATGGCACCAAGGCCCTCAGCCAATTGTTTGAGAAGGCCTTGCCCCCATTCATTCTCCCAATTAATTCTAATGAGAAGTTGATTCTACTGTACAGGGATTGTGTCTCGCATCCCAGAAGCCAGGGGGATTTGCCATAATAAGTCTGGACTTGCTTGGGCTAACCCAACCTTGCCAAAAGCCACCAAGGCTGTCAACAGAAGTAATCACTGAAGTACTAATTAATTAACAAGGAGACTTGGAGACCAGGTTTAAGAACTGGTTCCTTGACTGGCTGGTCTTCAGTGCCTGGTGTGGCAGCCAACTCTTTGACCCCAGAGGTTGAGGGAGGAACTCCCTTGGTCTCCCCTTCCAAAGCTCTTTCCAAGTAAGTGTTTCTCCCTAGTAAACTGAGGTGGCCCATGCCTATAATTCCAGCACTCAGGAGGCTGAGGTAGAAAGGAAGATCAACTTGAGTTTGAGGCCAGCCTCAGCTACAGAATGAGTTCCAACTCAGCCTGGGCCATGGTGAGACCCTGCTTCAAAAGGAAAGAAAAGAAAGCTGGATTTGGTGGCACACACCTGTGTGGGGCAGGAAGATCAGGTGTTCAAGGTCATCCTTGGGTACTATCAAGTTTGAGGCCAGCATGGGTTATATAAGACCCTGTCCAAAAATATAAATAAATAAACTAATAGAATTCAGGGGAGGGTGGCAGCTACACTGAAATGAAAGCGAAGCTGTACTACTTCTTGCTCCAATGTCCCTTTAGATGGGTTAGGTTATGGAGAACCCTAACTTTGGGTGGCCTTTCTAGCCCTGCCATCTGTGGAGAGGAGCTCTGAGTTCCAGGGGAATGAAGTGTTCTCGGTCCCTCTGCCCCACCCCATCCGCATGTACGCTGTGGCCTTGGGTCCTCTCAGGAGATGTGCAGGCGCAGTCCCCGGGCCCATGGACCTGGCTGCCAACAAGAGGATGAAGGCCCCCAACTCCAACAGTCAGTGTTGCCCACCTGGGATGTCTCCAACCTGGTTTTAGTGAACATCGTGTCTCCCAGGAGCAAGAAGTAACACCCTGGCCAAGGCCCCTCACCCCTGCCTCGGCCTTTCTTTGTACTTCTTTCTCCGTCCCTTGAGCCCTCCAGGAATGTCCCCCACCCTAGTCCCCTTCTTCTCCCCACTGCTCCCCTGGGAGCTCAGGGGCTGGGGAACAGGGCCGCACATACAAGCTGGAGCTATTGTTCAACAATCTGGTTTTGTCCTCGTCTCGTTGGCAGGCGGCAGGAGAGGAGCAAAAGGTTAATGAGGCACTGTGAACGGGCTGCGCTGGGCGGGCGAGCCAGCGTGGTGACAGGGAACTAATTAGGAGCAGTTTAACAGGAGGAAAAAGTGAAATCTCCTCTTCACCAACTGTCAATAATTAGCTCATTCAGTGAAGTTGAAATGTGTCCACAGAAGAAGGTGGGGCTTGTCCGGGGATGAGTGAGGTGTGGGGAGTATAGGACAACCAGGGGTTTAGCCCTGTCCCTACCTAGGTGCTGAGGGGATAGGGCCCATCCTGCAGCACCCAGGCCTCCCCTCTACCCTCTGGGCCTTCTCTGCCCAGTGTCTCTATTTGGCCCCAGTCTTGACCTCAGAGAC
Source organism: Jaculus jaculus (assembly GCF_020740685.1). Lineage (NCBI taxonomy): Eukaryota > Metazoa > Chordata > Mammalia > Rodentia > Dipodidae > Jaculus > Jaculus jaculus. Next base: position 62,228,019 of record NC_059107.1, read on the forward strand.
CTTAGCTGTAAAATGAAGCGTTGGAACTAAATTTCTTCCTGGCTCTAATCTGTAGCATCCTGCATATGAAAACAGGAAACAGGTGCTAGAGTAAGGAGAGGGATGGCAGCGATGTGACCTGAAGTCCCATGCTGATCCCCAGGTGCCTACCTTGCTACATCCAGGGTGTGTCCTTTGAGCCACCTTAAATGGCAGGTGAATGGTGCCAAGGGGAAAATGTGCAGGGCCTTGTGGCATGCTTTTCCTAAAGTCCTGTGGGCCCTCTCTTGTCTCCTGAGGAAGACAAGCCATCAAGCCTATGGTCTGGGGCCTCAGGCAGAAGAGGCTCTGAGAGTGTCTCTTCCCTACCCTGATACTACAGGAGCCTCCAGGGGACAAGGAGTCAGGTTCACCAGCCAGAGAATTGTTTCCTGTTGGGCCTTTTTGCTCTGTTTTATTCTTTGTTGGCTCCTGGCCTTTGGCCTTCCCTGACACTTCAGCAGATGGATGCTGCCCCTCCTGGAGCATCCAGTTCTGCTGAACACCTTGACTAAAAAAAAAAAAAGGCTAAGAGCCCCCAGGGCTTCCTGCTCAGAGCCTCCCACATCAGCTGCTCCCTTACCCTAACCCCTCCCTAGCTCCATGCTACAGGGCCTAGGGCCAAGAGGGCATTTTTGGGAGGGAAGCAGAATTCTTCTGGTCCGGATACCATTCTGATACCATTTGCACACCAGTCTGCTCCTGACCCTAGGAAGTGGCTGTTAGGGCCATGCCTACACTGTATATTAGAGCCCAAGGGCCAAGTGCAGCCACTGCTCTTTGGTTCCTACCTCTGACTCCCCCTGCTTCCCTTGGAGTTTTCAGAGTTGAGAAACAAAGAGGGTACACCTAATGGGTGCCAGAATTGCCACTTTCTCCAATCCCTCACAGGCCTGAGGAAAATCAACCAGCTTGGTTAAGCCACCATGACCCACCAGAGCCAATGTCTAGTCTCTCTTTCTCTGAGAACACATCTGAGCTCTTGAAATCAGGTGGGAAGGATGAGCATTCTGCTCTGGGTCAAGCTGTTCTAGGAATGACAGTGCCCAGGAAGTCCTCCCCAGGGGTCACAATCCATTCCGCCACAGACTTGCACACTCTGGGCCCATCTCTTGCCTCAGAACAGCAGCCCTTTCTCTCCACATTAAGGTGTCCCTAAGGCTGAAAAGCCAACTGTTTATCACTTTTTGATCCAGAACCTAGCTCGTCTAGACTTACCTTGACCTTGCTGGCTCCTGCTACATCTTTTCAAGGGCTGATATAAGGCCAGACACTGTCCGAGGAACATCAGGGCCCTACAGGACCCACAGTGCCCTTCACATCCCCAGAGCAGGGCCTCTTTGCTTCCAATCTCAAATCCATCTCCTACTATGCTTGGAGATGTTTGTTTGGGGTTTTTCTCATTTAGTGGTTTAATCAGTCCCTACTGAACTCCGAAGCAAGCTATTTTTGCCATCAGAAATCTGCCGCCTCCCCGCCCGCTGCTTTCTTGGAATTTGCCCACAGGACCCCCCAGGAGGGAAGAATGGGGATGGCAAAGCCGCTTGGATCCCAGGAACGCCAACGCCACCTGTCATGTTGCTTGTTCCCTGCACCCCCATCCGAAACCCATGCGTGCACACAGGCCCACACACGTGCTCACGCACCAGTTTGCACACACTTTCCAATGACAGGCCTCTCGGCAAGGCCGTCTCTCAGCCTGTCCTTACCATTTCTCCCTCTCAGGACCTTCTAAAGTACCTCACTGAAGGCAGGATGATCAGGAGGTTTGGCTGGACAGACCTTCCACTGAGTGGAATGCACTGATACGTGCAGAGTGCCTGGAGTATGCCTGGCCTACAGCAAGAGCCCAGCAGCCCTGTGAGAAAGCGAACAGGCCAAAGGCAAGTAGGGCAGGAAGGGACAGGGGAATGGCCATGGGAAGCACCTTCTCTCAGCATCATACAGGTTCCTATGCCTCCCTGACTCCCTCATCTTAGCCCAAGGAGGTAGAAAATCCTTCCCCTGCCCATGTGGGGAAACTGAGGTTTCAAAACTGGTAGAGCATGCCTATAATACCAGGTGAAGGTAGGAGGATCTGTGAGTTCAAGGCCAGCCTGGAACTACGGAATGAGTTCCAGGTCAGCCTGTGCTAAACTGAGACTCTACCTCAAAAAAACAAAAACCAGAGCTGGGGAGATTGCTTAGTGGTTAAGGTATTTGCCTGTGAAGCCAAAGGACCTCAGTTCCATTCCCCAAGACCCACGTATGCCAGATGCACAAGGTGGGAAGCCCTGGCATGCCCATTCGCTCTCTCTTTCTCTGTATCAAATAAATAAAACAAACAAAAACAGGTGAAAAGACAAAGGAGATGATTTTGAGGTTGGTCCACCAAAGGATATGTAGGAGTGGTGTGATGTTTTAAAGTGAGGAGGGGGCTGGAGAGAGATGGCTTAGCCTGATGACTTGCCTGTGAAGCCTAAGGACCCCAGTTCGAGGCTTAATTCCCCAGGACCCACATTAGCCAGATGCACAAGGGGGCGCACACGTCTGGAGTTCTTTGCTGTGGCTGGAGGCCCTGGCATGCCCATTCTCTCTCTCCCTCCCTCCCTCCCTCCCTCTCTCTATCTCTCTCCCCCTCTTTCTCTGTCTGTCACTTTCAAATAAAAAATAAAATAAACATTAAAAAAATTTATAAAGTGAGGAGGGTGCTCGAGCATTTCCTAGGCCTACAGTCTGGAGCCATGCACTGGACAGAGCTCACTGCCCTTTCAGTGAATATGAGATGGGCACCAGGGACTCAGTAGCTCCTTTTTTAAAAATTTGTTTATTTGAGAGTGAAAGAGGCAGAGAGAAAGAGAGAGAGGAAGAGAGCAAGAATGAGCATGCTAGGACCTCCAGCCACTGCAAACAAATTCCAGATGCATGTGCCCCGTTGTGCATCTGGCTTATGTTAGGTCCTGGGGAATCAAACCAATGTCCTTTGGCTTTGTAGACAAATGCCTTAACCACTGAACCATCTCTCCAACCCCTTAATGTCTCCTTTTAGTACAGTATAGGCACTGTATTCCTCACTGAGTTTTTTTTTTAAATATTTTTATTTAGCTATTTGCAAACAGAAAGAGAATGGGCACATGCATACGCCTCTTCATGCATCTGGCTATACATGAGTACTGGGGAACTGAACTTGAGCCGTTAGGCTTCGCAAACAAGCACCTTACTGCTAAGCTATTTCTCCAGCCCCCATTACTGGTCTTTAAGTAGATATGTGATAAAGATGAAAGCAAGTTCTGGGAATACTATAAACAGTCATGGCTGTGATATGACAAGTTCAGAGGGACCCTCTAGGAGTTAACAGCCTTGTAGCCTGGACTTGAGCCTCAAAAACAGAAAATGCAAAGAGGCTAAGGTCAGATAAAGTCCGTGAGTATACAGCAAAAGAACCATTTTTTGAGGCAGGGTTTTACTATGTAACCCAGGCTAGCTTGCAACTCTCAATCCTCCTGCCTCCTGCCTTCCAAGTGCAGGTATTACAAGCATGCAACACTGTCCAGTCCAAGCATGATCTTTTAAAATACTTATTTATTTACTTGAGAGAGGGAGAAAGAGGCAGGTAGAGAGAAGGAAAGAGAATGGGCATGCCAGGGCCTCCAGCCACTGCAAACAAACTCCAGATACATGTACCACCTTTTGCATCTGGCTTATGTGGGTCCTGAGGAATCAAACCTGGGTCATTTGGCTTTGCAGGCAAGTACTTTAACTGCCAAGCCATCTCTCCAGCCCCCAAGCATGATCTTCACTGGGAAGGCAATAGAATTCTAGAACCAGCACCAGAAGCCTGCCCAGGGGCCAGGGCTCTGGCCTCAGTTGTTCCTCAGCCTAACTTCCCAGTCCTCCAAGGATCCTCCAGACAGCTTTGTCAAAGGTGGTCCTTGGTGAAAGCAAACTTCAGGCCCGTCCAGTGCTGATGAGAAAAGGGAGGATGTAGCTGTCCAGTGAGCAAGCTAGGTCCAGACCTGGCAGGGGTCTCAGTCACATAGCTGTCAGGTGACTGTCTTGGCTTTGGGACCTTGTATCAGTAAGGCACCCTCTGCCCACCTCAGACCCTTTGACAGGCACAGAAAGTGGCTTTAGGCTGTGTCATAGGGTCAGGCTAAGTATCCCACCCCACCCCCAGTGCTTCTCTTTGAAAAGGCAACAAAGCCAGCAGCAGAGAGGCAGGAGGAGGGAGGGAGCGCTTTGTAGTAGGAAAAAGCCCCTGAGAATGGGGCACGGCTGGGGGATCTAGTTTCCTGTTTCTGTCTCTGCACCTTAGCTCCAGGTTCAAATATGTAAACTATCCAGCTGCAGGTGTGTGCTCCAGGCTGGGGGGCAGGAGCACCCCCCATGCATTCCTGACGCTGGCCCCACCACAGTGAGCTGGGCCACAGAGGCAAACAGCTCAAGGTTAACCCTTCCTGGGCCACAGGAGGCAGCTGGGCTTTCGGGTGCAGGGAGGAGATGCTAGATATGGTGCTCTGCATCTGTGGGTGCCTCTGGAAGTGGCCACAGGGTCCCAGCCAGGTCTGAAGGATAGAGACGGGGTGGTGGTACAGTGGGGACCTCGGGGAGCCAGGTGCGAGTTCTGCCTGAGTCTGACAGCTAGCGGGGTGGCACTGTTTAGTGTGTGGCTGGACATGTTGCTGGCATTCCCACAGCTGGGGCTGGGCTGGTAGTGGTAGCCAGCCAGGACTGAGCGGTCACTTGAAGTTCCTTCAAGGTCTCTGCATCCCCTGCCCTCGGAGGCTGTCACCTCCTCTCAGACACTGCTCCCCAGCAGAAGTCCACCCACCAGCTAGAAGGAGCCCACCACATAAGAGAGCTGCAGAGCGGCAGGCAGCCTGCGGCCAGGCCCCCCTCCCCGTGCCTGTTCCTTGTCTTCTCCTCATTCCTTTTTCCTCAGAGGAGACCCCACAGGGAGCTACTCAGGGTCACCACTCAACCCTGCCTCCTTAGCCTTTACAGGGCTGGTACTGGTAGCCCTCTTGGCTGTGCCTACACTTCCCCGAGCTTCATCCATCCATCCCTTCCCTCAAGCTACCGTGGCCTCCAGGCCATTTCCAGTGTGGTACAGAAAGAACTCTTGCTTCTAAGTCAACGCTCAGCAGCTCCCAGCATCAGGGGACTAAAAGAAAGAGTAGCACTTTTCCTTTGTTCCTACCTTGGGGAACACGGAACTGGTAGGGGCAACTGAAGAAGCCCCAGTGCCCACCTCATAGCGGTGACCCGTGACAACACCTGGTTGCTGACAAGAGGAGGAACTGGCAGGCCCAATCACACAGGCAGCGCTGCTGTTCCATCCTGTTCTCCCCCAAGCCGAGCCCAGTAGTGAGTGCCCTCAGTGGTTCCCACACCTGAGACCTGAAGATTGAAGGCCACGAGCCCTGAGACCACCATGGCCCCAGAGCTAAAGGGTTCCTCACTATGGCCAGCTGAGGTAAGTAACGCTGTGGCCATGGTGAGCCCCAGTGCAGGGCTGGGAAATCTTGATTCCAGGAGCTCTCCAGGAGCTGCCAAGAGCAAGGCCTTTGTTATAGCCACTGTCAGAATGCTGCTCGCCTGTGCCCAGGGCCACTGCATAGTGGGGCTCCCACTGCTTTCATTGGCTCCCTGAGGCAACAGTTGTGGGATCATTCCCTCTACTGCCCCTCAAATATGCCTGCTCTCCTCCATCTGCTCTCCCAGGCTACCTTCCTGCTTGGGAGGCCCTGGCTGTGCACTCAGCAAACATCCACACTCCCTCCTGCCCACGTCCCTTGCCTCCCAGGTCACTCCACACCAGGATCCCACAGGCACTCCAGACTCATCAGCATGGCCAAGCCATTCTTTCCCTACCCCATATTCCCTGTCTCCGAGAGCTACATCACCACCACCCCAGCTCCTGAGCTAGAATTAGGAGTCATCCAGTGTACAGTCATCCACGACACCTCCCTCTCACCCCCACATGGAATTGGTCATCAACTCCTATGGATGTCATCTTCAGAAGGATCCTTGGCACACCCTCCTGCCTGCCCCCACGGGCAGCATCAGAAGGCAGGATCTAGCAGCCTTCAGATTCCAATAGCTGCTCCCTCAGAGGTGTCCTTGCCTCCTCACTCCCTTTTCCCAGTCCCTTACTCCACCAGCCAGAGTGGCCTTTCTAAAACAGTCCATCCCCTGCTCAAAATCCTTTCATGGTTTGTCCAGGCCCCAATTCTTATTTCCTCCCACCCCCCCCCCCGTTTTTTTTTTTTTTTTTTTTTTTTTTTTTTTTTTTTTTTTGAGGTAGGGTCTCACTCTAGCCCAGGCTGACCTGGAATTCACTCATAGCAATCCTCCTATCTCTGCCTCCCAAGTGCTAAGATTAAAACCATTCACTACCACACCTGGCTTTCCTCTTTTAATTTCTTTCTTTCTTTTTCTGAGGTAGGGTCTCACTATAGCCCAAGCTGAGCTAGAATTCACTCTTTAGTCCCAGGCTGGCCTAGAACTCATAGGGATCCTCCTGCCTCTGCCTCCCAAGTGCTGAGACTGAAGGTGTGCACCACAACGCCTGGCTTTTTCTTTCTTTTTTCTGTAGCCAACATATCTACCCTTATTTCTTCCCCACACAGCCCATGCTCTCCATCTTATCTGCTCTTCTCTTTATCCAGCAAACATTAGCCAACATTTAAAAAAATATTTTATTTACTTGAGAGAGAGAAGGAGGCAGATAGAGAATGGTCATGCCAGGATCTCCAGCCACTGCAAACGAACTCTAGACACATGTGCCACCATGTGCATTTGGCTTATGTGGGTACTGGAGAATCAAACCTGGGTCCTTAGCCTTCACAGGCAAACACCTTAACTGCTAAGCCACCTCTCCAGCCCTTTGTTTGCTTGCTTTTGTGTTTGTTTTTTTTTGAAGGTAGGGTCTCCCTCTAGCTCAGGCTGACCTGAAATTCACTATGTAGTCCCAGGCTGGCCTTGAACTCACAGTGATCCTCCTACCTCTGCCTCCCAAGTGCTGGGATTAAAGGTGTGCGCCACCACACCCCGCTTAAGCAACCTGTTTTAACCCAATCCTCGGTCTCTTCCTGGCCCTCCTCCTCTGAGAAGCCTCCCTTCTTTGTTCCTTCATGAGTAGGTTGCAACTTTCAGCCCATCCCCAGTTTCCATGGCACTTTGCTTGTCTCTGGAACCCATCTGCTTCCTGTGACTCCTCCCCTAGATTTGGAGCTTCTCAAGGGCAGCAGGCTGCTCTTGTCCATTGTGGTGTGTCCAGCCTGAGTGAGTGGAGTTGACCATAAACATCCACCCACACCCACTGGAAATGACTGGGAGCCTGGCATGGTGGCTCAGTCCCTAAGACCCTGGCCGGGAACATCTTAACCACCTCCCCCAGGAGATTTCCACCGTCAGCATCTCCCCAAGCTTCCATCCTACCTGCTGCTTTCAGCTCTGGTGGAGGCCGAGTAGGAGCCTAAGGGTCCAGAGGGGTAGGCCTTAGTCTCCAGGCCTGTGCCCTGCTGGGAACGGACCCTGTGGGCTGTGGCCCTGGGCCGTGGTCCTCCACCCGGTGGTGAGCAGCCTCTTTGATTTTAATGCGGGCCTCAATGCTTCAGTGAAAGCCAGCATGGGGAGTTGCTAATAATGGCACTAAAATAAAATATGCTACATCTGTTATGGGTAGCAGAACAAAATTAGCTGCTCACACCTCTGACATCCAAGATGTCTTAACTTAAAATACTCCTTGGCTTACTTTACATCATTTACTGATTATATTTAAAAGAAATACAATTTTGCAATTACTGTTCTTTCCAGTGTGATATCTATGCATCATTTTCCTTTTATGTTTATATATTTCTCCTTCATTAGTGCAGTCTGAAGGGTGATTAGGATTCTTCAAACATTTTACAGAGGTTAAACGTTGATTAAGATTTAATTATTACTGTAAATAGCTTGGAATGACATATGGTGCAAAAGCCTGACATATGTGCATTTGAATAAATGAAGTGCTATTTCCCAGGATGCCTCGGTAGCTGTTTAACAGCTTTCCCGAAGGGTTATGTTACACCTCATGGTAAGATTGCTGGGATGTTATATTTTGTTGGTTTTTGCAGCTGAAAGCTAAGAACAGTTTTCCAGTTTTTTAAAAACATTGAATATTTTAAATACCTAAATTGTTTTGCACAAATTTTTGCTAATTTGTCTAACTAGGTTAAACATTTTCAAAAGCATTTAGATTTTTAAGCGTGGGCGCTGTGCATTGTGTCAGTGGCAGCATGGGGACGAGGGGAGCTTGTACAGTGGAGGGGCTTGGGGCGCAGGGACAGCAGGGGTGGGGAGGGAAAAGGTGCTTTGAGGAGACTGGTGGGGATGAGGCCTGAGTCCTGAACCTAGCTCTTGTCTGCTTGGTCATCTTGAGTAGCCTGAACCTGACGTTAAAGTATCAGGGTTCCCACCTTCTCCAGGGTTCCCTCGGTACCTGTCAGTTCAGTCCTCACCAAACCCCTTCATCTGGACCTTGACCTACACAGGCTAGGCTTAACTGAGCTCACTGAGTCCCCCTTGTCTGCACCACCTCTGCCTCTACCCAAGGCTGCCATGTCTCGACATATAGTAGGTATCTAGGATCAAGTTCAGCTGAGCTATGTTGCAAAGTCTTGTTGGTCCCATGACTCTGTGCTAGGGCCCCCTCCCTAAGGGAATGTCTCTCTCACTACCACCCCTTCAGGCTAGGGGTCCAGGCATCCCTGCTGGCTCAGCCCCCAGTGCTGAAGACCAACATCCGGGCTGCTACAGGGTCAAATGGAACCCATGCTCACAGTGCCTGCCACCTGTTTGCTTTCCACAATTTAACCCTTAGGAACACCAGCACTGTCCTAGGCCTTAAGGACTCAGAATGTGATTACACATTTGCTGCCTTAGAGAGCTTGCAATCTGATATAGAGGTGTAGGGAATGGGCAAGTGATCAATCCCTCAACACTGTGATGTCACCTAGATATAACAGAGGATCTTCAGACCAGAGAAGTGGCTAGACCCAGTGTCAATGAGCAAAGATGTCTACAGTTGGGCTTTGAAGCTGACAGAAGATAGAGGAAAATGGAGTGGGATAGAAATGGAAGTGGGACGTAGCTTCTGTCAGAAAGTGATTCTGTCAGAGTGGGGCAGCTCAGGCAAGGATTTGAGGTGATTGAGGAATAGTCCAGTGTATCCAAGTAACCCAAAATATATGTGTTCTGTGTCTTTAGGATAAGGGAAAGGGTGGCCAGAGGGTGGCAGGGCCTGAGTGGCACTCTGAGGCCAATGTGAACCACTGAGTCATTTTACAGAATGTACAAGGGTGATCAGACCTTAAGAGTTAGAAGGCAGGCACTGTTGTGGTGGGGGACAGACTAAAGTGGATGAGTCCTGGAAGGGAAGGAAAGAGCCCCAAGGGAATGGAACCCCAAGGTCTTTGGCCAGAGAACCTTCCTCAGGATGGGATCTGAGCTGCACAGGAGGCTAGAGTGGACTCGGTTTCCTTTCAGAAGGGTTGTGTCTCTTCCTTCCCGGTGTGTCCTGAGAGACAGCTGTAGAAAGCTGTAGTAGGCAGGCAGCTGGCCAAAGGTTTGGGGGGGGAGAACTGTCTGGAGACCCCTCAGACATAGGAGTCACTTAGGGGGCTTAATTAGACCAAGACCCAAGGAGCCCAAGAAACATCCAGTGGGTGTTGTGGAATGAGGGGTGACAGTGACCTTGGGGAGAAGGATGTCTGTGGTGGTGGGGGGGAACAGAAGCCAGATTTGCTGTGGGTTGAAATCAGTAGGAGGTGAGGTGGTGGACATGACCAGGGTGGACAATTTAAAGAATTACAGTTGCTGGGGAGGAGAGAGACAAGGCTATAGTGAAACCTGCTGTGGAGGGGAGGGGAGATTTCTTCAGACATAATGTTCTTGTCACATTTGCATCATGGGCAGGAATTAGTGGACAGCAAAGGTGGGAGAGAGGAAGGTTGTCCAGGAAGATGCTGTACAGGGGCAGGAGGGAGGCAGAGCCAGGTGGTTTCTGCCTTCTGAGTGGAGAGACAGCTGCTGAGTGGGGCAAGAGTTGAGTTGCAGAGCTGGCTGTGGGCACAGGTAGGCTGTGAGTTGGATGGTGGGAAGCTGAGTGGCTGCCCACCAGTGCCTTCTGCCTTCTCCCCTAAAATAAAGCTTCCAGCTCAGGAGTAGGGAGCTGAGGGTGGAGGAGCAGAGAAGGTTAAGGTGGCCTGTGTGGAAAATGGGAGATGGAGTTGACCAGGAAGTGGGGATGGGAGATGTTGTTGCCAGCTGTCTAGCCAAAGTCAGGGACAGTGAATTTTGAGTGGTCTCCATAAGGTGGTCTGCTTCAAGTGTAGAAGTGGTGGGCACATGGTTGGTGGCCTCTGGAGCAGTGCTTCTATCATTTAGGGCTAAAATGGGCTGAGGAGTAGCTCAGGTGATGGTTCCTGGGGCCTGGGTTGGAGAAGAGAGCATAAAGACAGGTGGCAAGTCTGGGGCTGCAATCTCCACCTAACAGTGCAGGGGAGCCATGAGTGATGTGCTGCCAAGGTAGGGACTATAGGGAAGCAAAAGGGTGGGGGTCTTAGGTGTGCCCTGAGAAGGAGGTCTGCAATTAGGGAGACATGGTCCTTGACAATAAGGGAGAATCCAGAGGCTAAATCAAGGTGTTTACACACATGGACACACTGAAAAGAGACCAGCCATGGAGTGCAAAGGTTACATGAGACCAGGGTGGTAGGAGAAGGAAGCTGTGTCCTTGTGGACCCTGGAGGGGGGACATGCAGAGGGGCAGAACACTTAGCTGTCACTCCAGCCTCCACTCCTGTCTCTTCCCACCCTCTGCACTCCTGTTTTCTTGCTTTCTCCTCAGATCGAAACCTCCCAGTTGGAGCCTGAGATCGCCCAGGCCACAAGCTGCCGGACAGTGGTATACAATAAGGGGCTGTGAATGCAGGCCAGCCAGCCTGGGGATACAGTACACCCCAGGACGGGCAGTTGGGGCAGGGAAGAAGTCTTGGGAGCTGCTCTGGTAGGGAGGAGACACCTAGGAGCAGTCAACCCGCAGTGATAGGGAGACTAACCATTCACATTTTAACACAGGGGAGAGGAATTCTGACACATTTCCTATACAAAAGAATCAAGTGTATTTGGGGGCCTTGCCTGGGGTTGTCTGAACTCTACTTAGCACAGTCATGTGTAAAGCTGAGGAAACTGTAGAATGCCTGTGGGGTAGAATTAGGATCCTTTTATACATTGCCTTTTTGTTTTTAATTTTTGTTTTTTATCAAAAGCAAGTCTGGGCCTTGGTTGTAGCTGACCAGAAGTGACCTGAGGACAGGTGGTGAGAGCACAAGCAGGCCTGGGAACTGGGTTGGCTGGATGCTGGGCTGGTAGCTTTAGGAAATCAGAGTGGCTTCGCTGGTGAGGGAAGAAGGGGAGGTGATCTGCATCCCACAGGGTGAAGGAGCCATGAGCAAGGCCCTCAGGAATTGGCCCAGGGAATGGAGAAGCACTGGAGATTTCTGGAAGACTCCATGAGAGGTGGGCTCTGCAGTACCAAGCTCCGGTTCACACTATAAGCTGCAGAACTAGTTCCACTGAGTGAAGCCCAGTGACTCTGTGCCTGGGGTCACCCTTCTCAGAGATCACACTAACTCAAGGCCGCTGAGCGGACCCCATCTTTAGGAAAGACCGCACTAGCCTCTACAGAAAGATCCTCTTTGAAGGGTAGGCTGGAGGCCCTGCACTGGGGCTGAAGGTGAGTCGGAGCCAGACCTGCTGCTGTCCAGTCTCCGTCACTTAGCAGTCTCCTGCCTGAGAGTGCAAGCCCAGATCCCTGGCACTTACCTGAGAGGCAGCATTGACCAGGAATGCAAGCTCAGCTCTGGCACTAGCAGGTTCTATGGCTGTGGAAAACCAACTCATTTCTCTGAGCCTCCATTCCCTCTCTGGAAGCAGAAGACTGCAGCGTGGGTTCCCGCTACCGTTCTGGCTATCTCTGCCTATCCAGCATGGATGCTATTATCTACGTCCCCAAGGACAACTGTGGGCTGGGAATGGGGCAGGTCCCTCTGCAAATGGCCAGCACTTGGCCTCAGGAAGGGCTTTGCATTGCTCTTCCACATCCTGGAAGCCCTTGATCTCTGTGCCAAACACTTCACAGTTGAAGAGGAGGAAGTAGTGTGCATGCCTGGGCCTGAGCGTGGGGCAGGGCCTGCATGGCATCTCTACCCCCTCAGGCTCAAATGTCCCTTGCTGCTGACTTGTCATCTCCTTCGCATTTTCAAACCAGGGAGAAGAAAGCAGGATCTGGGTAGACATGAAGAGGTGACTCCTGGTCTGAAAGGCCCGTGGGAAGGGGAAAGTACTAGTTTTGATAAACTCTTAGTGGAAGCCCTGGCATTTGCACTGGACCCTCCCATGTGACTCCCCCCTACTCCACCTCAGAAGGGGTCTGACTGGAGGTGAATGTGCATTACTGCAGGGAAAGGCTGACATAGAGTAGCAAGGTGAGCCCTTAGTGGCCTACCCACATCTTAGGGCAGGCTCAGCTGTGGTAAAGTGAATCTGTCATGGGCATTGGCACTGTGGCTCCCAGTGACTGCCAGGCCACAGCTCACTTACAGCTCATCCTGACCCCATTTGTCATATGGCCTTGTTCTTGTGCACTTTATCTTGGGACCAAACTTGCCCCCCGCCAACCCTTCCCCTCTAGAGGCCTGGCCAACCTAAGGCTTTCCCAATTCTCCCACTGTGCTAGCTGCCCCAGCCTACCCTCATGCATACCCATGTGGCCTCAGCACCCATTGCCTGTCTCCTTTGTCTCTGGGTGATTTCCTAAGTGCAAGTCCAAGTGATGGAAGGAGACAGCTTCTATGGGGGTGCAGTAGCAAAGGATCCTTCTAGTTCAGGGTGCTGGTGGCAAGATCATGGGCTATGCTGCTAAGCCCTGGTGTGGCTTCAGAAAACCCCACAGAGAGCAGCTTTCTGCAAATACCCTTGTCCATCTCTGCTGAGGCTAGAGATGTTGTGGGGATAAGACAGGCTGAGCCTAACTTTGCCAGAATACAGAGCATACCTGCAACAGGCACTCCAGCCCTGCAGTGCCTGACCAGCTCTCTGGTCAGTTTAAACATTCCCTCCAGTGCCAGGCTGCTCTTCTCCTATTCCCAGAAAGCAATGTGACAGTTCAGGGGCCAAAAGCCCAAAATGTCAAGATGGCCACCAAGCCAAAATGGCTGACAAATCCCTTTTCACTTCCTGTTTGTGAGCTGGCTTGCTTCTGTCCTGAGCCTCTGGCTTAGGAGAAGGATGGGGGGTTCTGGTGAGGATTTTTCAGCCAGTGGAAGGAGGGTCCAGGGTGGCCTTCCAGCATTGGGCAGGTGTGAGTGAGGCCCAACACATGCCTCAGCACACTGGGGATTATACATTGTCTTTTTAACCTCAGAAAATTTCTCAATCTGTATGATTTATGTATTACTAATGATCTGGGCAATAAACATGGATTTAAATCACCAGAGTATGGCTATGTGAACTATGGGGTGATGGGTGTGGTGAGAGTGGAGAAACATAGTGGGAGCAAGTGAAGGCCCTCTGAGGGAGGATGGGTCAGGCTAGAGGAAAGGACAAAGACCATGTGAGGACAAGAAGCTGGATAAAAAGGCAAGTTGAAATAGCAGAAGGACCCTGGTGGCAGACATAATGCTCACAAAGGGGCTCAACTCAAGGAGCCCGAACACATTTGGATTTCAGTAGATCTCTGTGTTGTTCATAGCCACAAAGCTAGAGAAGGGAGAAGAGCTCCTGAGACTGCCTGCGGCCCAGAAACCTTTCAGGAGTCTGAGCCAAGTACCAAGACGATGAGGCCTTATGCATGCATGGCCCCAGCCCCAGGACCTCTGGGCCTAACTCTCCGTGATCCCTCAGGGACAGAACTAGGTCACCTTCCAGTATTTCTCGTTCCTCTTCCTGGTACTCAGAGGTTCCTAATCTCTTCTCTGGGACCACCAGGCATCCTTCAGCTGTGCAAAGTGCTGGTGGGGGAGACCTTGGCTCACCCCAGCATGGCCAGTGCAGGTGCTTCTGAACTGAGCCTTGTGGTCTGTAGCGACCGGATCTTTCACTGGCCTGTTGGAAAGATGGAGAGACTGGGTGAAGGCACTAGACCTGTGTGTATATGCACACAATGTGTGTGTGCACATACATGGGTGAGGGGTGCACATGTGGACATCAGATGACAACTTTGGGTCTTGTTGCTGGCAGAACCATCTGACATCAACTCCTGGCCAACATTAGGTGGACAACAGCCACAGGAGAGTGTGCCACACACTGGCAAGAGGAAACGGGCTATAACACCCATAAGCCCACCCCCAACAAAACACCACCTCCAGTAGGCTTCAATTCCCAAATCTCCATCAGCTGGGAACCTAGCATTCGAGATACCTAAGTTTATGGGGGACACCTGAATCAAACAACCACAGATCTCAATCTCCCACCTCATTTGAGGCATTTGAGGCAGGGTTTCTCACTGTTCACTGCTGCATTTGCCAGTGAGGGGTCTTCTATCTGCACCTCCCTTCTTACCCGAAGTGCTCTAGGATTGCAGATGACAGTGCTTAGTGTTGGGCTTTACAGGGTTCTGGGCATCAACATTCAGGTCCTCAAACTTGCACAAGAGCTTTATCCACTGAACCATCTCCTTAGCCTTTCTTCTCAGACTTTTCTCTCATGTCCCGCAGGTGTGTGTGGGAGCCCCCCCCCCCCAGAAGAGAGGAGGGAGGAGGCAAGAGGGAATCTACTCAAAATGATACCCCAAGGTCAGGGGCTTCTGGTCTCTGGGGAAATTGCTAAGAGCCACAGACCACCACCCCCATCCAGGCAGAAATCCTTTGCTCTCAGGATAGACACAAATCCCTCCTGGGAACTATTTGTTGTTTTTAGCTGGTTTGGGGACTCAGCTCCTGCCCAACCCAGAGATCATTAACACTCCAAGAATGCAGCCTCCCCTGACTGCCATTCCCACCTGCTTGGCCTAGACATCAACCTCCCTCCTCCCACTCAGGTAAAGGCAAGGAGAATCAAAATGTAGGAATGGGAGGAGTGGAGTGAAGATAGTGATGAGTGACCCTTCCTAAGGCCCCAAGGTCAGGATGGAGCCTCCCTCAATTCCCCAGGGATACTGCCACTCCTGGCATCTGACCCACTTTTGTGGCCACTGGTTAGGCCTCCATGTGGGAATGTTTCAGCCAATTCCCATAAGTCCTTTCTTTAAAAAAAAAATACTTAGGGCTGGAGGGATGGCTTAGTGGTTAGGGTACTTGCCTGCAAAGCCAAAGGACCTAGGTTCAATTCTCCAGGACCCACATAAGCCAGATGCACAAAGGCAGTGCATGTGTATAGAGTTCGTTTGCAGTGACCCTGGTGCACCCATCTTCCCTGTATCTGCTCCTCTTTCTCTGTGTGCTTCTCTCTCTCTAAAACAAATAGAGATAAATAGAGAGGGAGAGAATGGGCATGCCAGGGCCTCTAGCCACTGCAAAGTTCAGACACATGCACCACCATGTGCATCTGGCTTATGTGGGTACTGGGAAATTCAATCTGGGTCCTTAGGCTTCACAGGCAAGCACCTTAAGTGCTAAGTCATCTCTCCCATCCCTCCGCAAGTCCTTTCTTCCATATCCAGTACCCAGTGTTCTTCCTGGCAGTAGTCAACACATGTTCCTTCCTCACCTCTACATCCAAGCAACTACCTTCTTTAAGGTCAAAGATTGCCTATTTCCCAACAAGAACACCTCAGCTAATGCAAGAAGGCTCTACTGCAGTGCCCTGGGCTTTATCAAAGGGTAGAGAAAGGACAAGTAAAGAACAGAAAGGGGAAAGAGGAGGAGATGAATGGACAGACAGCAAGCATCAGAGCCCCTTCTTGGTGACCCCATGTAATGCAGTGAGCCCTCCTGCCCAGGGACTGCCATCAATCCCATACCATCTGAGGTTGGCTGGCCTCTCTTCCTGTGTAAGGATGGCAGAGAGGGACAGTGCAGAGGGCTCTGACTACTCCAAGGGTGACCACCGTAAGCTAAGTGTGCTTTGAAGACAGTGGACTCTGAGAGGTGGGTATGACGGGCTTCTGTAGGTCAGTTGGAGCCTCTGGGGCCTAACAGAGGGAGCAGCTTCACCTGAGGACAACTTGGAGGGGAGCAGATACCTGGTATGGGGACACTATGCACTCACAGAGGGGAAAGTGAGGCCTAGGCCTTTGCGGTGGGAACAGAGATGGAAAGAACTGTGGGAAGGGTGGCAGGGGGGAACCAGATGATCCAGGGTCCTGCTTTGGAGACTAAAGAGAAAGGTGCCATGTCTCTGAGCCTAGAAAGAGAAGGAAGAGCAAATTTGCAAGAGAGGCTATGCTTAAGTGTTCTTCAAGTTTCCTAGGCACGAATAAGGGCAGGTGACAGAAGACCACCTGTGGCTGGGTATACACACCTGCACATTATAAACTTAGGCATGGTGACACACATCTGTAATTGTAATACTTGGAAGGGTGAGGCAGGAGAATCAAGGGTTCAAGGAATTCTCAACTATATAGCAAGTTCAAGGCCAGACCTGGCTACTTGAGACCCTATCTCAACAAAACAAAGCACAAAAGGCTGGTGCTTGTTTAACGTGTGTGACACCCTGAATTCAATCCCAGCAGCTACTGCAAAACAGCAAATTCAAGCAGGGATATAGTTCAATGGTACCTCACTTACTTATCCGGCAAGGCCCTGGGTTCTATCCCCAGTACTGGATGGGAGGAGGCCACCTGCAAGCAAGAATAGAAAACCTGGGAGAGTGTCCTATGGAAGCCCTACTCTGTGCAGCCTGGACAGAGAAAGGAGGCTTCAGCCAAGCATAGCTGAGTTATGCCCTCCCAAAAGTCATAGCACCCCAAAATGTGACAGTAGTTAAAGTGTTTAAAAGTTTATTAGGTAAGAAGGTCATTAGGGTCAGCCTAGATTCAGCATGACTGGTGTCTTTGTAAGGAAAGATCAAGACACATGATAGGCTAAAGTGAGAAGGCATGTGTTCATAAAGGTGACTGTCTACAAGCCAAGCGGAAGAGACTTCAGAAAACCCACCCTGTTGGGCTGGGGTGTGGCCCAGTGGTAGTGTTTGCCTAGCATGCTCCAGACCACGAGTTCCATCTCTGGCAGTACTGGAAAAGAAGTTTAATAAAAATTAAAATGTGGGGGCTGGAGAAATGGCTTAGCAGTTAAGGCAGTTGCCTGCAAAGCCAAAGAACCAAGGTTCAGTTCTCCAAGACCCACATAAGCACAAGGTGGCGCATGCATCTGGAGTTCATTTGCAGAGGCTGTAGGCCCTGGTATGCCCATTCTGTCTATTTGCCTCTCTTTCTCTCTCAAATAAATATGTGGGTCGGGTGTGGTGGCACATGCCTCTAATCTCAGCAGAGGCAGAGGTAGGAGGATCGCTGTGAGTTCAAGGCCACCCTGAGACTACATAGTGAATTCCAGGTCAGCCTGGGCTAGAACGAAACCCTACCTCAAAAAAAAAAAAAAAAAATTAACAAATACGAAAGAATGTGGGCTGGGGAGATGGTTCAGCAGTTAAAAACACTTGCTGGCAAAGACTGCCAACCTGGATTCAGTTCCCTAGTGCCCACATAAAGTCAGATGCACAAAGTGGTGTATGTGTCTTGAATTCATTTGTATTGTCAAGAGGCTCAGGAGTACCCATATTCTCTCTCAGAAAGGAAGGAAGGGAGAAAGGGAAAATAAAGGGCTGAAGACAGCTCAGTTGATAGAGGGCTTGCCTAGCAGGTAGGAGGTTCAGTCCTCTGCACCCCATGCTTGGTGGTACACGTCTGTAATTCCAGCACACAGGTGATGGAGGCAGAAGAATAAAAAGTTGGCAGTCGTGATTATCTTTACCTAAATTAACTAATTAATTTTCACCCTATGGCACTTTCACCTCTTCCTTCTGCCCTCTGAGTGTGAGGCAATGAGCCTTGGCTGTCTAAGCCGCCAGCTCTGCAGGCTTTTGTTATGACACCCCTGCACTTGAACGCACCAGCTAAGAGGCAAGAGAATGCTGCCCAGGTCCAAGGAAGATGCCGGCTCATGCGGGTCACCAGGGTGGACATGGAGCAAATGGTCGCCAGGAAGTCATGGTGAAAGCCTGCTCTCCATGAGCTGGGATGTCAGTGGGTCTCTGGCTCACCTTTTTTTTTTTTTTTAATTTTGTTTATTTATTTGAGAGAGAGAGACCAAGAGAGAAAGAGGGAGATAGAGAGAGAATGAGAGAGAATGGGCGCGCCAGGGCCTCTAGCCACTGCAAAGAAACTCCAGATGCATGCGCCCCCTTGTGCATCTGTCTTACATGGGTCCTGGGGAATCAAGCCTCGAACCAGGGTCCTTAGGCTTCACAGGCAAGCGCTTAGCCGCTAAGCCATCTCTCCAGCCCATCACCTTTTTTTTTTTCTTTCCTCTTGCAAGCAGAGAGAGAGAAGAAACAGAAGGAACACACCAGGGCCTCCAGCCACTGCAAATGAACTCCAGCTGCGTGCACCACTTTGTGTATCTGGTTTAGTGGTTACTAGAGAATCCAGCTTGGGTCATTAGGCTTTGCAGGCAAGTGCCTTAACCACGGAGCTATCTCTGCAGTCCCCTCACCTCATTCTTAAGATTTTGGTTGTGAGCTGTGCAGAGAAACATAGTCCAAGCAGACATGCAACTTTACTAGACAGGTACAACCTAGGATAGTGGAAGAAAGGCATATCTGAGAGAGTATGACCCAGAGAGTCATATACATGGGTCGGAATGCATTGATGGGAAAGTTGGACTAACCAACAAAGTGCATCTGAATATGTGATTTGAGCAAAAGCCCACTTCTGAGCTCGGACACACTCAAAACAAGTGTGAGGAGAACAGGAAACAGGAGCCTGGGGTGCTGGGTGAGCTGTCGGTGTAGACCCCAAGGCTGTGGGAGGCCAGAAGGCCCTAAGCTGCTCTTAACAGTCTTGCACAACGAGGGGGCGTGGCCGGAACATGGAGCGCCACTCTGCACGTGCCCAGCACACATGCACAGCCGCACACCCACACCCACCCACACAGTCACACTCTTGCGCACGCCCACAGCCCTCCCAGACACTCCAAACACCCTCACATGCACTCACCCTCACACGAACCCCAGACAGCAGATGGGGCGCTCGGGTAATTGGTTAAACCTGTTCCCGATGTCTGGCTCTGCCTTGGCAGAGCCGTCTGACAGGAAAGCTGGCTGGGCCTGCACCGTTAAGCCTGCTGGCCTCCCTCTCCTCCCCCGGCATGGCTACCCCGAAGCAGGGGTCCAGGAGAGAGGCCTGTGGGCCGACAGATTCCTCCCAGACACAGCCCAGCTTGCTGGGTGAGGCTGCCTGACGCCCATGGGACGCAATCACAGCACCTGTGAGGAGGAGGCGGTACAGAGATGCCAAGAGCATACCCCACGCTAAGAAGGCCGTGGGGACCAGTCCCAGAAAGTTCCATGGACTAGAGGATGTGTGTCACGGTTGTCCCTGAGGGGAGCTGAGTGGATTCGCCCGCGGGTTAGCTCTCCCTGCTGCGTACACTGAGCCTGCTGCAGCTCTGCTCTCGTGGGCGCTCAGAGTTGTCAGCCTCCACTTCGAAGGGGCTCCGAGGCCAGGCTCAGAGGGGAAGCGGCAGAGTAGGCTCACCCCGGGAAGCCTGGCCCAGCACAGGCACCACACAGGTGGGGGCCAGTGTCCACTCTGTGGGCCCTGTCCCCCAGTAAGGGGAAGCCACGGGGAAGGAGAGAGCAGTGGTCCCATCTTCTTCCTGTTCGGCTGCTGCATCTGTGTCTCTTGTCTCTTCGAGAGACTTTGGTTTGTTCCCTGGAGAGGGCCCAAAACTCCCAAATTAGCAAACCTGGCAAGCCCACAGCTCAGAAAATAGTTCATCCTGATTCCATGTTTTTCAGGCTCGCAGAAGCCTTTATTAATGAAGTCATAACACCAATATTTACCGTCTGTGGAAGAGGCACAACATGGGGGATGAATGGGGCTCCCTGCCCCGCCCCACAGGCCTGGCTAGGAAGATTGGCAGGCTTCCTGTCCTTTCCAGCCCTTCATTGCATGGCCAGGGCCCCCCTCCCCCTCCTGACAAGTGAGGCAGGATCTAGAGAGGAAGGGCTCCATGTTCCCCTGTCCCCCACTGGGACTGAAAAGGTGCCTCTTCTCACCCATACCTCACCTGTGTAGCCCCCCAGGCTACCCATTTGCTTGGCAGGGAGAGTTGCTGTGAATTCAATCTGGACTTAGCCAGATTAGGACTTTTAAGATGAGAGGGATGTGTTCATGGTTGATGGAGAAGGAGGGTGAGGTAAAGGATGGAGCAAAGCCTTTTGGTTTCTAGTGTTCACTGGACACAAATACAGCCAGAGTGGAAGGAGGTGACAATAGCTATGCCCAGGAGGACCAGGTCTGTGTTCTCAGCAGAACCTTGAGTGCTTAGGTCTCTGCACACTGTGGCCCAGGCAACAAGGCTGGGCTGCTGACATGTTTCCAATGCCGGCAACATGGATCGAGTGTGCCCACAGGGTGTCACCAGCAGCCTGCGTGGGAAGAATAGCATAAACAAAAACAGGCCAGCGAAAAGCTATGGCGTTCACTCACAGACACTCAGGTGAGACTGACAAGGTAGGAGAGTCTTGGACTGAAGAAGGGATGACATGAACCTACCTGGGCAGGAAGAAGAAAACCCAAGCCACAGAATGGAAGGCCACCTTTGACATGCACGAAGCCACACAATAGCTCAACTTCTCCCAGAGGGCCAGTGGTGCGGACGGCTGAGGGGTGATGCTCTGAGGTGACTGGATACCACAGTCTAGCCGGAAATGGATGGGACCAGGGAGGGAGATATGAGACGCTGAAGAACTGGGCGGCCAGATGAGGAGAAACAATCAAGACAGCGGTGTGGAAGACAAAGAAGGAATGCCAGCAGATCAGGGAGGCAGGTGAGTATGGTCACAAGGGGATGGCCGGTAACAGTGGTTAGTGACTGTCATTAGTGTCACAGAGAGCAGACAGGTGCATGTGCATGGAAGGTCACAAAGTGGAAGCAGGGCTGGAGGCTGGGAGGAAAGACTTAGGGACACAGGTTATATTTTCCCCAAATGAAGGAAAATGTAACAAGGAGAAAGGACAAATGTACGAACTGAAGAACAAGCAGACCAAAGAACTCACTCTTTTTTGGGTGCGGGAGCCCTGAGTCTCTGAGGGCCTGGGCCAGCTCAACATCCAGCCCTGTAACCTGAGTGTCAGGCACCAGGTGTGGTGGCTCACACCTGACATGGAACCATTCAGGAGGGAAACAAAACAAAAAGCTTTTGGGGAAGGGGAGTTTCTCTGAGGACATATGAGCATACTTGTGGGGCAGGGACCTAGGGCCCCTTAACTGAGACTTCAGTATTCCCCCTGGTTTCTCAGCAGGAGAAGCCACCAGTCTACACACCCGTCCCCCTTGGATGGACCCACCTATGAGATTGGAAAGACCGCCCTCCCCTCAGGCTCCCAAGCCTGGAGCACCTTTGCTTTCTCAGCTACAGCTAAGCCCAGAGGCAAGTCCCACCACACCTGTGGGTTCTAGGGGTAAAGCTGGATGCCTGTGTCATTAAGAGAGAGACTTTTATTATTCCCATAGGGAAGGGAGACACAGGAGATCACTAAGAACTACAGTGGGGACCTGGAAAATAAATTAAATCAGAAAGTCATCAAACAAAAAGGAGGTAAGAAACGGGAGCGCAGCTGGGAGGCTGCAGTGACAGGTGGCCCACCCAGGCGGCAGGCTCTCCACAGAGAAGGCTGAGCAGTCCCAGGCCTCAGCCAGCCCATTTCTTGTCCCTCTGCCGGTGATGGCCCCAGGCTCCAAGCCCTGTGGGGCCGTGACTTGAGGCCTCCCGCAGCCTGGCCTGGGAGTGGCCAGAGTCCAGCTTCGGCCTGCAGGGATCCTGGCCAGCAGCAAGCAGCACTCTGCCCTCGTGGGCTCCTGGTTGCTCCCCTAGTCATTGGAGGTAACGTCGATGTCTTCGCCATTGGCCTGCTTGGTGGCAATGCGCCACCGGTTGATATGGTGGGAGCCCTTCTTCTTCTGTTCAGACTCGGGGCCCTCCTCCTCCAGCTTCTGCCGTTTGTACTTTGTCCTCCGGTTCTGGAACCATACCTTCACCTGGGCCAGGGAGGGAGGGGGGCACAGATGAGAAACACCCAGGAGACCCTCCCTCCCAAGTGACCACAGGGACCCAACACTCGAGCCGAGCTGGGAGCTGGAAAGGAAAGTGAAGTTACACAGTCCTCTCCTCCAGGCACCTGGCACCTGATGGGTCTGGAAGACTGTTGTGCAGATGCAAGTGAGGAAGGACAGGGCCAGACAGTTTCCGGGTCCCTCTCACACAAAGGCAAATGGTAGGATCCAGCCCGTGAGTCTCCAAGGGCTCTGCCTATGCCCAGGGCTGCGTGAACAGTAAATATGCCAACACAGGACCAGCCACCATATGGGTCCCAACAGGTTCCACAGGCTGAAAGTATTCCCCATCTCCTGAGCTGGCCCCACACTCTGCTACATAAATGGGCAGATAGACATCACAGATAAGGCCTGGGACAGCCAGACCACAGTGAAGGTGCCAGGACCACCAGGGATAGATGCTATGACCCCTTCATCTGGGGACCAGTCTTTGCAGCACTTTGTGGAATTCCCCTATCCCACTTCAGAAATGGAGATGTACAGATCATAGCTAGGTACTGGAGAACCCTGCCCCCTCAGTGCCAGCTCCTGGGGCAGCCTGAAATCCATCCAGAGCCTAGTCCTCCTTGGGCAGACAAGGATGGGGAGTGGTGTGCCAGAGGCTCCATCTCAGGGTTCTGCTCAACCAGACCCTTCAGGGGCAGCTCTGCACCTCCTACCCTGACAACACCTGGCCCAGCTCCTGTGGCCCATCCAGATGTCACATGGGTCACATAAGGAGCAGTCAGAAATAAGCACTTGCTTGAACACAGTAAGAGCTCCCTTTTGTGTCAGGTAGTGAGAATGTTGACAGTGGGAGAGATGGGGTTCACACAGACTCGACAAGTGTCCTCATCAATGACAGGGACAGGCCTATGACTCTGGGAAGCCCCAACTCAGTCTCATCTCTATTCACCCTCCCTCCTTTTCTGGCATTTACTGGGTGTGCAGGACTCAGCCCCCATGCATGACCGGGAGCCTTGCTGGCTCCCCACACACCCTCAGTGCTTCTGCACCATGAGGAAGCGTGGGCCCATCTGCTTCTGGCCACATGTCTCTTCACTTCATCTTGCAGACAGGCCAGGCCCAAACCCTCCCCAGCATTAGCAAGGGATGTTTAGGTACCTACTTGGCTAAGCCCCTTCTCCTCTATGGGCCTTCTTCCCTTATGCATAGAGAACCTGAAGCTCCAAGGCATCTCCCAGTGCCCTGTTCTAGTGAGTCCCTGGGGAGGAGATGCAGGACAGCAGGGTTGAGAGGCCTGAAGGATGTTCTGCAACTTTCAGTACAGTTAAAGTCAAGTAGGCCCTGTTCACCAAGGCGGCGCAGACAGCATTGGTAAGCTAGGCATGTGCTGCGGTGGTAAGCTCCTCAGTCTGGGCAGCAGCGCTACAGGGATGTCGAGAACCCCGGGTGGGACTAAGGACAGCCCTGGGGGTAAGAACAGGTTTTAGCCACAAAGCTGGACAGTGTCAGCCAGAAGCAAGCCTGGCATCCTGACACTTGGGGACAGTTCCATGCCTAGAATGTGCCGCCCTCATGTCTTCTTCTCAAGCCCCTCTGTGAAGCCTCTCCCAGGTTCCCCTCACAATCCCTGCTCACCATGGCCTCCATGGTGCCATGTGCCCTGCCACTAGGTTACAAGGGAGGCAGCTGGTACTTAGTGCTCAAAGAACCATCAGTCCAGAACAAGAAAGCTAGTCTACCAGATGTGTAGCATGCACCTTTTATCCCAGCACTCAGGAGGCACAGGTAGGAGGATCGCCGTGAGTTCAAGGCCACCCTGAGACTACACAGTGAATTCCAGGTCAGCCTGGGCTAGAGCAAGAGACCCTACCTCAAGAAGGAGGGGAGGGGAAGAAGGAAGGCGGCAGGCAAGCTAGTTGGGAAGTGTCCAGCCTTGGTGGATTAAGTGAGGGCGAGGGGCTCTCCCTCCCTTCCTTCCTTCCAAGGGCAGGGTTCAAACCTGTGGCTTTGCAGGACGTTGTCATATGCTCTGGACACGGGGCTTCTGTATCCTGGATGGTTCTCTACTTACTCCACACACACTTCCAAGTTTCCTGCCACTGAGTCTGACCATCATAGTGGCCTCTAGTGAGGCAGGCCCAGCATGCTGCCCTTGCCCAGCACCTCTAGCCCAAAGAACTTCATCACAAGACATGGTTTCAGGCCAGGGCACATTCCTAGCACACTGAGTTGGCAGGGTGCTTGTAGAGCATGCACAAAGCTTTGTGTTTAATCCCCAGCACTACATAAATGGGGCATGGTGGTCCATATCTATAATCCTAGCACTGAGGAGGTAGAGACAGAAAAATCAGAAGTCTAAGGTCATCCTCAGCTAGTTTGAGATAGATGAGACCCTGTCTTGGAAAAAAGTACTGGGGTCAAGAAAGTAGCTGTCTAGAAACCAGGACACAACCACCTCCCCTGGGCAGCCTGGCTGTCTTCTGCATCCATGGGCCAGCCCCAAGCCCCCTTCCTAAAGGGCAAGGGCCCAAACAGAGCAGATCACATGGTGTGGCTGCTGTGCATACACCTCCCTCACCCTTCAACACACCACTCATGTCTCTCAAGTCCCAAAGGCACAGGTAGGATGTTGGCTGGAGCCTTTCCCCACCCAATTTTACCTCTCTGGTTTGGGGGAGAAATTCCCAAATCCTCCCTTCACTGAGTAACTCCAAATTTCTTAGTGAAGCCAGATGCTACCAAGACTATGTTTCAGCCTAAGTAATCTAACCTGGAAATGTCACTTGGCCTTTCAAGGCCTTACTCAGGTGTCCAGAGACAGAGCCTGCCCTGTCACCAGACTGTACTTCCTTAGCACTTTTCCCGTCTCATAACAGATCTACAGTGGCACACAAATTACATATGTATTTCACCTTTTTACTTTTTATGTATTTCATCTTTTTTTTGCTTTGGTTTTTCAAAGTAAGGTCTTGCTCTAGCCCAGGCTGACCTGGAATTCACTATGTAGTCTCAGGGTGGCCTCAAACTCGCAGTGAACCTCCTACTTCTGCCTGTACTAGGATTAAAGGTGTGTGGCATTTTTTTGTTTTTTAAGGGAAGGAGGGAATGTGTGTGTGTGTGTGTGTGGGTGTGTGTGTGTGTGTGTGTGTGTGTGTGTGTGTAGGCAGGCCAGGACAAGCTCTGGTGTTGTTCTTTTGAGACAGGACCACTCACTGGCTCAGAGATCACCCATTAGGTTAGACTGGCTGGCCAGCAAACCCCAGGTGTCTTCATGTCTCTGTCTCCCTGCCACTAGGACTACAAGGGCACATCACCCTGCCCAGCATTTTTTGTTCATGGGAACTAGAGATGGAGCTCAGGTCCTCATGCTGTGAGACCAACACTCTACTGAATGAATGACTCATCTCCTGCCTCATCTTCTCACCAAGCTGCAGGATGCTAGAGAACCAAAGCACTGTATTATCTGGCTTATCTAGCCAAGAAGGTGTGCTCCATGTATGGTCATCTAACTAGACAGAGGTGGGGGTGCCCTAGCACTGTTCTAGGAAAGAGGTGCCATGGCTAGACATGGAAAATGAAAGCAATCAGTAGAAGAGGGACTGGAGACAATCAGAAAAAGAATTAGGGAGATGCTAAATGATGAAATGACTGGGCCCCCGGCTGACTTTAGTGGATACCTTAGCCTGACAGTTCTCAACTCTGTTAGTTGGCTTTGGAGAAAGCCACAAATATCCTGCTTTGGTTCCCAGGATTCCTGTAGCCTGGTAAGCAGATGGAGATACACACATAGAATTGTTCACAGCTGGGATCACTGTGACTGACACCAGCAAACCAAGGGCCTACTGGATACCAGGTTAACCATTTCTGGGAGAAAGTTAGGGAAGGAAGACTCATCATCATGAAGAAGCTCAAGACTCAGCTTAAGTTGGGCAAGACAAGGGACAAGAAACTACTTTGGATGGCTGAACATATCTCCTTAGAGGGTTGATCATTAGGTATTATGAATGAATGGACAATGAGCCAGCAAACAGACCACAGCTCTACCTCCAGCTAGTGTTCCAGAGCTCAAACTTTTCTTTTTCTTTTTTGTTGGGGGGAAGGGAGTTAAGATAGGGTCTTGTTCTAGCCTAGGCTGCCCTGGAATTAGTCTCAAGCTGGGCTTGAACTCATAGCAATCCTCCTACCTTGGCCCCAGGAGTGCTGGGATTAAAGGCATGCACCACCACACCAGGCTAACCTTCATACTTTTAAGGGAAGACCTGTGCTGTCCTCCAAGGAGTTCAAGCATCCTTGTCAAGATCTTCTGACACAGGAAGTTCCTCCTTAGGGTCTTCTGTTATCTCTTCTGCTTGAATTTAAACATGTCTTCTTAGGCTGTTGCTCTCAGACACAGAGAAAGTCCTCAGAATAGACAGCAGCCTGGAGATGCCAATCAAGTCACCCCTCAGCCTGCTCTCTTCCCTGTCCCCTCCTCGGGGGATGCGTTTCCTATCGTGCCATGTTCCCACTCTCAGGGTCAAGACAATGCCACATCAAGCTCAGCCCTCATCCCACCAACGCCGCGTCCAACTCTCCACCAGCCCCATCCCTATTGCCTCCTGAGCCACTTCTCCTCCTCCCCTCCTCGTTCCTCGCCTTCGTTTGCAGGGGACATCAGCAAATTCACTGGCCTCCTCAAGGCTGTGTCCCTCCCCCACTTCCTCAGAAAACTGTTCCACAGGGAGAGTGAGATGGCTCAGTGGGTAAAGTGCGTGTGGGAGTGAGCATGAGGTCCTGTGCTGGTTTGAATGTAAAACATCTCCATAGACTCAAATGTTTGTGACTTAGTCTTCAATTTGGAGCATTTGGGAGGTGGAGCTCTATTGGAGAAGGTATGTCACCATGTCACCAAGGTGGTCCTGGAGGTTGGTCCAGCCCTAAGGTGTGTGTGTGTGTATGTATGTGTTATTTTTTGTGCATGGGGGGGAGGGTTGAAGTAGGGTCTCACTCTAGCCCAGGCTGACATGGAATTCACTATGTAGTCTCAGGGTGGCCTCAAACTCTTAGTGATCCTCCTACCTCTGCCTCCCGAGTGCTGGGATTAAAGGCTTGTGCCACCACGCCCGGCCTAAGGTGTATTTTGAGCCAGCTTGAACTCTAGCTATTCATTCTCTCTCCATTATTTTTATTTTTTTTTTAATTCACTTAGCCAGGTGTGGTGGCTCACACCTTAAATCCTAACATTCTAGAGGCTGAGGTAGGAGGATCACTGTGAATGCAAGGCCAGTTTTGGGCTAAGTACTGAGTTCCAGGTCAGCCAAGGCTAGATTGAGACCCTACCTCAAAAAAAATTAAATTAAGTTAAAAAATATATTTGTTTGTTGCAAGCAGAGAGAGAGTACGGGAACACGCCAGGACCTCCTGCCACCGCAAACAAGGTATTGAAGAATTGAACTTGGCTTGGCAGGCTTTGCAAGCAAGTGCCTTTCAACACTGAGCAATCTCCCCAGTCCCCTCTCTTTCTCTGCTCTGGATGTATGATGAAGTGAACCACTTTCCTCACCATGATGAAGCTTCTCCTATAATCTGTAAGCTTGAACTAAACATAAGCTGCTTTTGATTGGTGTTTTATCCCAGCAAAATATCTGGAGTTCGTTTGCAGTGGCTAGAGGCCCTGGCATGTTCATTCATTCTCTTTCTCTCTTTCTCTGTCTCCCTCCCTCTTTCTCTCTCATAAATAATAAATAAAAACAAAAATAATATGTAATTCTAAATGTGGTGGTTCATGCTTATAATCCCCGCAATTGGGAAGCTGAGGCAAGAAAGAGGATCACTGACCAAGATCACAAGACCAGCCTGGGCTAGAGTGAGACCAAGAAAGAGAGAAAGAGAGAGAGAGAGAAAAGAAAGAATGAGAAAAAAAATAATGAGAGAGAGCTATTGAGGAAGACACCTGACATTGACCTCTGGCCCCCACATACACACATGTACTCATGCATGAGCACTCCCACACAGATACGTACCCATATATGAACATGCATATATGCATGCACATCCTACACGTGGAAGGAAGGAAGAAAGAAGGAAAAAATCACAACAATCTCCCTGACGTCCTTCCTAGGCTGTCAGGGACACAAACATGCTTGGGGAAGAGACAAGACATAAAAGGAAGGCTGTGTAGTGTCAGAACCTCAGAGAGCTAGTATCAAAAGTCTCTTGACTTTCCCCTAAAGTTCAACTCATTTGGAAATCTCCCTCTCATCCATCCCCCAAGGGCAGAACATTCCAGGGCAGGAAGGGATCCTCAAAGCCCCTTTCCATGTTTCAGTTGGGGGAAACCCCATAGGCAAGGTGAAGACATACTTGTTCCTCCCAAGACCTCCCTCCCTCTTACAACCCAAGATGGCAGCTGGGCATGTCAACACCATCTTCATCCTCACATGTCCACCTCAAACCCATCCCTTCCTTCCCTCCCACCTATAATTTCCCTCTAATCCTTCCAGATCAGAGCCTTCTGCCCATTCTGGACTTCCTGAGCCTCCTCAGTCCCCAGCTGTGACCTCAAGGGGACTCCAGCTGCTCATTTGTTCAACCTGCAAGTATCTACACTTTGCATTTACTATCCAAAGCCAAGGACCACAATCCTCAGCATAGTCATAAACAGGCAAGGTCAAGAGACACCTGCTGGTCTACTCAGAGCATGAGGAGCCACTGGAACACTAACCACTGTTTCTCTTTTAAAGAGAGTCTCATGTAGCCAGGCTGACCTCAAACTTGCTATGTAGTTGAGGACAACCTTGAACTCCTAATTCTCCTGCACCTACTTTTTAAAAAAATATTTTATTATTTTTATTTATTTTTGAGACAGAGAAGTGGGGAGAGAGAGAGAATGGGCGCACCCAGGCCTCCAGCCATTGCAAACGAATCCAGATGCATGTGCCCCCCTGTGCATCTGGCTAACGTGGGTCCTGGGGAATCGAACCTGGGTCCTTTTGCTTTGCAGGCAAACACCTTAACTGTCAAGCCATCCCTCCAGCACACACAACCCCCCCCCCCCGCCGCCGCTACTTTTAAAGT
This sequence comes from Jaculus jaculus, assembly GCF_020740685.1. NCBI lineage: Eukaryota > Metazoa > Chordata > Mammalia > Rodentia > Dipodidae > Jaculus > Jaculus jaculus. The sequence continues at coordinate 62,257,340 of NC_059107.1, forward strand.
GCTGATATAATAGGCATGTGCCCCCATGCCCAGTTTTATTTGGTGCTAGGGATTGAAACCAGGGCTTCATGCGCACTAGCAAGCACCCTGACAACTAAGCAAAATCCCTAGCCCAACACTGACTACTCAGTCAATAGCAACCGGGTACACTCACCTCTAGAATTAAAGTACACCCCTAATGAACACACATGCACAGATGCATACAAACAGCACTCTTATCCTGACTACCTACTGGCATATGATTGATACCTACAATATCATTTGACCTTAGACATCCATCCCAACTAGCCCACACAAGCTCTGCGGGCTGGACACACACCCACATGGTGCTCAAGGTTCAGACTTGGCCCTGACCCAGGTCTAGGTTTGTCAAGCGGCCACGGAGTCACAAGCTTAGGTGAGCACCTTTCTGGTCATATCCCAGAGCTGTACCATAATGATGGAGAGGCAAATAATAGAACCAAAATGGTTTCAAGATGTCCAGAGATGGGCTACCATCTCAATTAGTCTCTCTTTAATTCTGATGTCATGATCTTTTCCTCCTATTATGAGAGTCTGTGTAGGTAGTGCCAGGCACTGAGAGTATCCAGTATCCAGTATGGGTATCCAGGCCATATTGTGTCTGGCTGCTGACCAGAGCTTTCCTTCCACCTCCTGAGCTGACCCACTGGTCATACCAGCACAAATACCCAATTCCTAGCTAAACCATGCAGCCCTATATATACCAACAAGGCAGCCCATCTCTGGACACCTTGTGTTTTGTGAGCACAGAACTCTTCCTATACTATATGCCAAGCCCTCTCAGATTTATCTGTATACCAGGGTTTGCATCCTCTAAATCAACAACCAGAGGCTGGGGCTATGGCTTAGCAATAACTGGCACTTGCTTACAAAGATGGCCAGCCCCAATTCAATTCCCAGTACCCATGAAAAGCCAGATGCACAAAATGCTGCATGCATCTGGAGCTCCTCTGCAGTGGCAAGAAGCCCTATAGTGCCCATATACATTCTGTCTGCTCACTCTCTACCCCCAACCCCCTCTCTCCTCTAGCAGATAGACAGACAGACAGACAGACAAATGGTTAAAGGAAAAGACAGGCAGCAAGCAGTAAAGGGAGCTATTGATAAAGGAAATGATCACCTGGATGGAATTTAAAAAAAAAATGGACTGGAGAGATGGCTTAGCAGTTAAGGTGCTTGCCTGGGAAGCCTAAGGACCCAGGTTTGATTCCCCAGAACCCATGTAAGCCAGATGTACATGGTGATGCATACATCTGGAGTGGCATGGCCCCCCTCAAATAAATAAATAATTTTTTTTTTTTAATTTTCGAGCCCGGTATGGTAGCACACACCTTTAATCCTAGCACTCAGGAGGAAGAGGTAGGAGGATCGCTATGAATTCGAGGTAACCCTAAGACTACATAATGAATTGCAGATCAGCCTGGGCTAGAGACCCTAGGGGGGGGGGGGGGGAAAGGGGGGGGGAAGAGGAAGGAAGGGGAGAAGAGGGATGAGAAGGATTAGGAGGAGAAAGTTTCCTGTTTATTCGGTATACACTGTTTTGTTTTGTTTGAGACAGGGTTTCGTGTAGCCCACATTAGCTTCAAACGTGCAGCTGAGGATGACCTTGAACTTCTGATCCTCCTGCCTCCACCTTCCAAGTGCTAAGAATTATATACAATGCACCACCATGCCTGGTTTGCACTTAGTAGATGCTTACTGAGTAGATATGTACTCCACTGAGCTGAGTCCTGTGAGAAAATAAAGCTTGAACCTCTGCTTCCCACAGTTAAGATGCTCAAACCTACTGTTCATCAAAATCATCCAGAGAGCTGTTTTAAAATGCTTTCGCCTCTGGGCCCCATCCTGGATATCCTAAGAGAATCTCATGGGTATTTCTATATTTTAAGATCTCCCTGAGAGATAGATGCAGCTGGTCTACAGATTGGCATATGGACATGACAGATAATTAAGTCATAACAGCAAAATGTGATGCATATTATGATGGGTAGGGGATACACAGGATATACTGTGAGCTCTGGGAATGTGGAGGAGGGATCACACAGAAACACGGCGAAGTAAAAAGTGGAGGAGCCTCAGAAACTCAGGACTGGAGAAGACCCTGGTGTTCATTTCATTCAACGTCTTTGATGATGGATGCAACAACTGAGGCAGGGGGAGAAGAAGGAGCCAGAACTGAGCTGACAGATGATGAACAACCATCAGTAGAAATGTCAGGGCACTGTCAGAGACTAACAGCTCTTTGGAGGTGGATGGTGGGCATACAGAAGGAAGATAGATGAGGAGACAATCAACAGATAGGTACATAGAGATCACTGTTAGGAAGAACAGAAAGATAACAGATAGATACAAGACAGCTACACTTGAGGAGACCCCTGGGTGACAAATGCATGCACGTGTGCGCGCGTACACACACACAAACACACTGAACAGGAAGCTGATGGGGGAGAATGGATGCTTGACAAATTACTGGGAGCTGAAAATGACAGGTAACCTTGTCTGGCAAGTACTTGAGAGGTGGGTAATTACCTAATTATCCAGTATAAGGCTAAACAGTACATTATAAGGGCAATGGAACGACAACTGTGATGATGGAGGCTGAATGTGGCAAGAGGAACAGCTGGCCTAGGGGGCAGTCAGGCTTTGACTTGACTATGCTACTAATTCAACATGTTAGTTTAAACAAAGGGAAAGGAAGGGACTAAGGGGTGGGAATGAATTTTATCTGAGTTATATTAGATGCATTTAATTTTTGAACAAGCTATATTCTGGGTGAAGAAACCAGGGCTGAGAGAGGTTGAGCAGCTTGCCCAATATCACACAGCAGGCAGTAAGGTATTCCAAGTCACATCTGACTGGAGGGAGCAGGGGAGACTCTACCCGCCCATTTCTCCAGCTCAGGATCTTTACCTGGGTCTACAAGGAAGTTCTGCTTAAACATCTCATAGTTCTATGAGATGTTATATGTGCAACAAGCAGGTCATTCAAGAGGGAACAAAATTAGAATTTTGACAGCAAAACTGTATATACTACATTATTCTATTTGGTTTGTTCTAAATCTGTTTGAAATGTCCCATAAGAAAAATGAGGGGCTGGAGAGATGGCCCAGCAGTTAAGGCACTTGTCTGCAAAGCCTAACAACCTGGGTTCGATTCCCCAGTACTCTTGTAAAGCCAAATGCACAAAGTGGTGCATGGATCTGGTGTTCCTACCGTGGCTAGAGGCGCTGGCACACCTATCCTCTCTGCCTGCCTCTCTTCTGTCTCTGCTTGCAAATAAATAAATAAATAAAAGTACTTTAAAAAAGAAAAAACAAAAGGAAAGAAACAATTAGTCCATTAATGAACTGGCATTGTTAGAAGCAAATATTGACACGAAGCTAGATTTTGTTTGAAAGAGTTAGTTTAAAATGCTCTTACTGAGCTAAAAAAAAATTGAAAATTTGAAAACAATGACATTATTTCAACAAGTGCTAATCTGTGGGTGGTGGGATTATAAACTGTTTTGTTTTCTTACATTTCTGCAATTAACATTTAATAAATATTACTTTTAAATGTAGTTAATTATAAACATCATTCTTTAGTTGACACCTTGTCTTAAACAATAATTTTAAACACTGTTTGCCAGCAAGGAAAAGGTGTTATTTATTAGCTTATTTTTTAACATAGCTTTCTTTGAAACATTTTTAAAATTAACTCTGCTGCCTTGTAAGCTTTTTTGTGCAGTTAGAACATTCAACTAGAAAATATGAAAACAAACCTGTCGTGAGGTGGAGCATGAAAGAGGCAGGAGGCCAGCCCTTGCCAGGGCCTCAGACGCTATAGGTTTGCAAATATCAGTAAAGAGGGTGGGTGGGTGTAGGGAGCTGGGGTGTGGCTAGGGACTCTTGGACTAGGGCCCCTTCCTACCCCAGCAGCTAATTTGAGACCCCAGGCTGCCCCTACCCAAGGGGAACAGAAATTGTTTTCGTTGTGGAGTGGGAGGGGGGCGCAAAGTGAGAGGAAATAGCACGGAAGGTGCAGTGCTAGGCGGGAAGAGGCAGGACTCTGAGAGCTGGCAGGACCCAAAGGCCTAAACACCAAAATCTCAGCTGGGTTGAGAGACCCTCAGTGGCTCAGGTGGTAATTCCAACCTTCCAACCGCAGTAGTGTTTATTTATGGCAAGATGCTGACAAAGAACTGGTCTCATTCCTTCTGTTTAACTTCTTTACCAATGTGATAGCTCTGCTAGCATTTTGTGGTGGTTTTTTTTTCTAGGCAGGGTTTCACTCTAGCCAGAACTGATCTCGAACATCCTAACTCTGCCTCCCCAGTGCTAGGATTAGAGTGTGCCACCTTAGCAGCGCTGGCATTTTTACTGTCACTTAGCTCACGCTCTGCAACACCACTGGAGTTTACTCCTTACCCAGCCCCGCAATCACGGTAAAGCAGCCCCTGCTCCTGTACGGCCTGCACCACAGCTGGGGCCCCTAGCTGAAGGGGTGCAGGAGGATCGCCCCCCAGCCCGCCGGCTCCTCCCAGCCTGTTCTGAGGCCGGCACCCAGGACACCAGGCGTTCTTCCCCGAAGGCAGGGGCTGGAAGACGGACACAGCTACGACAAAAGCATGGCACTGCGGGGTTGGGGGGGTGGAGGCTTGAGGGACGCTGCAGCGTCCGAGGGCAGCGCCGGGATGCAAGGGCGCTCACAGGCTCTGACAGCCTGGAGCGCTGCAGGCCAAATACAGTCCTTACGAAGCTGCGCTGGATGTGTCATGTCTGAAATCCCAGAGGATTACAAAGAATTGGGGGGCTAGCCTAGGCTACAGAGTGAGCTTTGATCTCATAAAACAAAGTAATTGATTCCTCCCCAGGACCGGGGCTGGGAAGATGGCTCAGCGGTTACAGGTCTTAACTTGCAAGCCTGAGGGCCCGGGGTTCAATCCCCAAGCCACGTATGTAAGTCAGTCGCAAAAGTGGCACAAAGCTGATGTTCATTGGCAGTGGCAAGAAGCCCTTGGTGCACCCATACGGATGCAGAAATAAATTTAAAAAATTTTAAGTCCTACTGCCTTGGAGGCCCTACGCAGCAGGAAGGGGCTGGGGGCTGAGAGTCCCCGAGATGGCTCTTTTTTTTTTCCGAGGTAGGGTCCAAGCTGACCTGGAATTCACTACGTAGTCTCAGGGTGGCCTCGAACTCACGGTGATCCTCCTACCCCTGCCTCCCCCGTGCTGGGATTAAAGGCGTGTGCCATCACGCCGGTCTCCGGAGATGGCTTTTGGGGCGCAGCAGAGGGAGAGAGCTCACACCCGCCCGCCTGCCCCGCCGCCCAGCTCGGGATGCCGCGCCTGAGGCTGCGGCGGGGATGCTCACCTGCGTCTCGGAGAGGCTGAGGCTGCCAGCCAGCTGCTTCCTCTCGGCGCCCACCACGTAGTGGTTCTTCTCGAAGGCGCGCTCCAGCCGCAGCAGCTGCGAGGGTGAGAAGGCGGTGCGGATCCGCTTGGGCTTGCGCGCGAAGGGCCCGTGCAGGAGCAGCCCGTCCTGGGGAACGTCGCTCGCTGCCGCCCGCAGCACACGCAGGTACCGACAGAAAGAAGGGGCGCCGTGAGCTGCTGCCCCGCCACCTTCGCGATCCTGACACCCGCTCCCCTTTCCCTTCAGCCTCCCAAGACTACCTTTACCTACACTTCTCTAAACTCCAGAGCGACCTCGCCGGGACGCCAGGAATTCCTAATGGGCCACCGATAAACCCAAATCCACACTGCCAGTAGCAGCCGGGAGAGAGGAAGAAGTCCCTGAGGTCTCATCCGGTTCTCTTTCCCGGAGCACTGCCCTCACTTGGGCCCTAAGAATTTGGTTTTAACTATCTGGTCCAAGAAGAAATTCCCTCTTGGCCAGAGAATAGAGACAAAGCTGGGCACCAGGAAAGTGATATTCGAGGCTGCTAGCTAGGCAAGCCCATGCCAAACGCAAATTCATCAACTAGGAAATCTCCGAAGACTCACACCTGCCACAGCTGCTCTTGTTAACTAAATGCTTAGGCTACTAGCCCACTGCAAACTCCTGCCAGCACCTTGCAAGAGATACAAGTGGTGGTGACTAGGGCACCCGTGCAGACCTTAGACTGTGTGGAGGCCTCCAAGGTGGAACCCAGTCCTCACCGGAGATTCCTAGCACTCCCTGATGGGAAAAGACCCCGCTTCACCCTGAGCAATCCTGGGCTGAAGGAATAAAGTAACATCTAGATGATGTCTTTCTAATATACATACTTATATAGTGGCTTTGGTGTGGGCATGTGTAAATATATGGTTCAGCCTCCCTTCTGTCTTTTTCTCCCATTTACTGCACAGGATTTCAGAGTGTGTGTTGCCAAAGCTCTCACTAGGTGGAGGACTGGATGGGACAAGGGATGCAGTCAGGTAATACAACAAAACAGTTTCTACCCAGTGCCCCAGTTCAGTGACCCATCCCCTCCACAAATAGAGCCGCATGCAATCTGTCTTACTTGCACGTGCCCCAACACTCAAATGAGCCCAACATCATCACCCAAGGCTCTTCACAGTGGCCTGTACCAGTTCCCCTGTCCCACTAACATAGCCCTAGATGGGATGTTTTGACAGCGTTAGCTGTAGAGATTGACTGATCCAATTAATTTCTTCAGAAATGGTTATGGTGTTGACTCAATTCGATCTGTTGTTTTTCTCTGAAAACAATGACCTGGACAATTCAGCTGTGATCTCCCACTTCTGGAAACAACTACTGAAGTGAAGCAGCAGCACATCATTGAGGTGCCTTTGTCAAAACTGTCCTGGTAACTAACTGCAGGTAGATATCCCTCTACTGGTCGCAACTGCCTGACCATACTCTCTCCAAGGCCTTGCATTTTAGAAACCAAAACAGGCCAGTCTGATTGCTAGGATAGTCTATGGAACACAGGTGTCTGGGATTGAGGTGCTCTTGCCTGAGGAAACAAAGTCACTAACTTCCAGTCACTTTATCAAGTAGCAGGGTTTGCACTACTACAGAAAGGGGCGAGAGCTGGAGAGATGGCTCAGCAGTTAAAAGCACTTGCTTGCAAAGTCTGATGGCCTGGGTTCAATTCCCCAGAGCCCACATAAAACCAGATGCATAGAGTGGTGCGTGTTTGGACTTCATTTGTAGTGACAAGAGACCCTGCCACACCCATATTCAGTCATTCCCTCTGTGTGTCTGTCTCTCTCTTTTTCTATCTCTGCTTGCAAATTAACAAATAAAAATATTTTCTAAAAAGGGTGAGATGGCAACAGTAAGAGAAAGGCAGGGCATCTGTCCCGTAAGCCATTCACTGTGAAAGCAGTTCCAGTGTCCTCAGACCTGGCCGAACAAGAGAAGTTTCAGTTGGGTGGTGGAAAGAGAGAATCAAGGGAGAGAGCAAGAGAAGAAAAATGAGGCGCCTAGGAGAGCAGGGAGGAGTAACGTCTTCAGGAGAGTAACAGTATGGTATGGTAAGCCAGGGAAAGGAGAAGGCAGGTAGAGAGCTTGTTATAAATGCTAAAATGAATTGTTTAAAGCATTCACATAGTTCAGAGTCCAGGCAAATATCCAACTGAAGTTTCCTCTGGATTAATCAACCAGAGAAAAAGGACAGGGAAAAAAAAAAAAGCCTAGCTCATCTCAGCATCCAAAGGGTTTGTTCTCAGCTGCCTGTAAGCCCTAGCTGGGCAGAAGTGAGGCTGCAGTGTGGAAAGGCCCTGAAGGTGTGAGAGTGGAATGCTGAGGTGTGCAGGGAAGTGTGGAGCTGAGAAAGCAAGAAGGGATTTGTGGCAGAATGTGCCTTAATGTCTGTTTAGAGATCCTGGGATGTGTGTCGGTCACTTGTGTGGTGACTGTAATGTTCTATAGAAACCCATAAGGAAGGACAGTGGCAACCAGCTTACTCTGTGCCCTGATGAACCTTTGCCTGGCCAGGAACAGTTAGGTTGTGGAGGTTTACTGCTGAAAGAATGTCCTCAGTTCATTGCACTGTCCTGCGTGGATACCATGCGCCCCAGATTATGGGGCAGAAGCATGGAAAAGCTTCTTCCCAACCATGATGAAGCAGGAAGCTGGAAAATTATCCAAAATGCTGATAAATGACAAAACGTTATCTGATTCCAAAACAAACAAGCTTGTTTGTTTTGAAATGAAAGGGGATGCTGCTGGTCCTTGGGGCACACACCTTTAATCCCAGCATTTGAGAGGCAGAGGTAGGATTGCTGTGAGTTCAAGGCCAGCCTGGAGCTACAGAGAATGAGACTCAGCAGTGGGTGTGGGGGGGTGTTTAGTATGAAACTAGCCATCTCAAAACCCTGGTCAATTGCTACATGTCTCTGTAAGAGTAAGGGTGTTTAGGCGCCTCTGTACCTGAGACTCTCACTCTGACCCTTGGGAAACAGTATGCCACCTCCAGCTGTGCCTACAGTTTCCTTAGACTGGATGGCAAGCTTGAGGCTGTGGTGTGGCCTGTTTGGAGGCATCGGTTTCAGACTAGGCCAAGTGGAAAGGGACATGCACACAGCTTTCCCTAGAGTTAGGAACGGAGTATCTCCACCCTCTGGTACTCCTGCGCTGTCCGGTCTTTTGTGGGGCGATGGCTGGAAACAAGCAATACAGACTCCCAGTAAAGAGTGTCAGAAGCTCGTGCGAGGATCGGAAGCCCGCTGGTCTTCTCTAGAGTCTGCGACAGGCCGGTGGCTCCGGGCCGGAAGACCAGGAGGAGTGGCTCGGGAGACCCGGAGAGGTCGGCCTGGGAGCGGAGATAACCTCCTTCCAACTCCTTCTCTTCCTCCCCCTCCTCTAGCCGGAACAAAGGCGTCCTTTGAAGCCTTGGCCCGTAACCTCAGCAGGTTCGGGAGGGCTGGATCTCCCTTACCCTTCCCGGTGCGGCTCGGTCCTCCCAAAAGTTCCTGATCTCCGGAAATGCCACCGCAAGGCCGCCCACCTAGCTCTCGGGCGGGTTCCCTCCTCCGAGCCTCGCGCAGCCGGACCCGGGTCCTGGCGCAGAAGCCTCTTTGCTCTCGCCGCTCGCTCGCCAGGCTCGCGCAGACACCTTTTCTTTTCGTTCATGTAGGGTTTCGTTTATAGCATCAAAACGGGACCGAAATGAGCAGCGTAGAGACCCGGTTCTCTAGAAAACGTGGCTCCGGAGGGCCCGGGACGCCTATGCTCCCAGCCCCGCTGACGACGCGCCTCGGTCGGCCGCGGCGGCGATGGGCCCCAACGCCTCCGCGTCTAGTCCCGCAGTGCCCATCGGACTTCCGAGTTCGCAAACGCCACCACTCTCTAATCCACCTCCGCCTCCAGATACGGGTCTTGAAAGAAAAATCCAATCGTTTCTGCAACTCGACAAGGTATCCCTGGGACCGATGGCTCGATGAGCTGCGGCAGTTTCGAGAGCGTTTTGCAGAGAACGTTTATCGGCTTCGCCTGGCGGAGGGTGCTCCTAGCCTGAGCCGCATCTCCCACAAGGCGCCCCGGGCTCCCGGAGCCAAGAGGCCGCTAGATGAGCGCGAGAGTCGCGACCCACGGCGGAAAGCCCCTTCCGGGAGACCACCTCCCCGGACAAGCCGAGCCTCCACAGGGCTTAGGACCGCAGCGCCTTCCTCCCAGGGGTCCGATTCGCTCGCCAATCCCCTTCCCTCCCGCCGAGAGCTCACAAACCTCGAAGACTAAAACTCTGCCTGTGGGCGTGAAGCTGAGGATCGAGCTCACCGAAAGCATGGGTAGTTTGCTAAATTGGCGTAAAACCTCATTTAAAAGCACTGCTTTTTAAAATGTATTTATTATTAATTTGGACTTTGCCGTATGAACACATTGCATATTGGTCAAATTCCCATTGGGTTACATCTCCCCCACCCCCAAGCACTGCTTTTGAGTGACCGGGAACAGTTACCCAAGGCAGCCAACCCCATAGGCTTTCCTTTCCAGCCTCGGGTTAAACTCAATTTGGAGCAAATATTTAAAATCCACAGAGGAGGCCGGGGGTGGCTGCACACGCCTTTAATCCCAGCACTCCAGAGGCTGAGGTAGGAGGACAAGCGTGGGTTCGAGGCCAGCCTGAAACTACATAGTGAATTCCAGGTCAGCCTGGGCTAGAGCTAGACCCTACCTCAAAAAAAAAAAAAAAAATCCCCGAAGAAACAAATCTGCCCACAAAAGCTGTTGAAATAATTACACTTTCTGGCTGCATGAGATCTGTTTGGTATCTGTTGACCAGGTGGACTGAGATTATTGTCTGACAAATGGAGACCCCTGAACATAGCTTTCTCTGCGACAGGCAAACAGGTAGCCAAAGCGGCAAGAGATTCACTTGACCTGACTTACTGACAGCTTAGCTCCAGGAGCCAAAGCTCCAGCCTTTTCGTTGGTTCACTAAAAGCTGAATGTCCTAGCTACCTCTGAGGGAAGGGAACTCACAAGGTTGGGGTCCAGTCTGCACTAACAAAATTAAACTGGGAACTAACAGAATTGGTAAAGGAATGGAGGACAGTCTTTTTAAATTTTAAAGAAAAGAAGAACTCCAATAAATTCAAGGAAGAAAACGAACTCCAACACATGCAACTCTCTTTTCTTTGGGAAAGTGATATAATTGAAAAGACAGCGAGAGAGAAGTAGTTTTAATTAGCGAACCGATTGTGGGTTGCAGACTGGGGGGCTAAGACTAGCTATGACCTTAAAAATCCTCGGCCTCCACCCCTACTCCGGAAGACTGTCGTTAGCCCCCAGCTGCTGGGTGGGCTCCTAGAGGCAGTCTTCGGTGAAAGAAGCCAGTTTGCTTATTGGAAACCTTTCCCACCCCGAGTCCGATAGGCACGTGTGACTTGGAGAAGTCTGGCCAAGGTTGCTGAGAAACATCCCAAGACAGAGGAGCACGTCACGTCACATTAACTCCGCAGTCGCCCTCCCCGCTGCCCCTGCTTCCTACGAGCTGGGGCACTGCAGGTGGACTTTCCCCTGCCTGGACGCGCCTGCGAAGGATCCCTAGGAATTGCTGGCGATCAGAAGAGCGAAGCGCTATCCCTGATCAAGCTGGAGCGCAGGGAAGGCGGACAGTCCTGTGTTCCCCGAGCCGGGAACTTCAGTCGTAAAAGAGACTAAAGGCTGGCTGAGGGAACACCAGAAGAGGCTCCAAGGATGCGCCTGGGCTTGGCATCCAGACCAGACTCATTCCTGGGAAAGCGTGGAGGTCCCAATCTATTTGATGGGTATGAGACCCACACACCTGATCGCTGGTTGATCCCGCGGGGCTCTTCCTAGCTTTGGGAATCCACCTCGCAGACCCGAACCTTCTCGCCAACAACTTCTCAACAGCCCCGTACGTCCCGGAGCCTCCCCGCGTTAAGGGACACGGACGCCAGCCAGCCACCTCGACAGGACATCGTGTGGGCAACTTACCCTGGAAGCGGTGGCCAAAGAAGCGATTCCGTAGCACCCAGGGGTAGAAATGGAGAGGGTCTCGGTGCTGAGCGCCGAAGAAGGAATGCGGGGGCTGCAGCGGGGAGGCGCCCAGCTGGTGCGCCGGGTGCACGGTCAGCGCCGGGTGGTTCATAGCCTCAGGGAACACGAGCTCCGGCCCCCCGTAAAGCGAGCGGCCGGCTCCCGCGGCCGCCGCAGCGGGGAAACCACTCACGAAGGCCGCCTCGGCAGAGCCGGGGTGAGGGTAGTTGAGCGCGGTGGGCCGCAGCGGTTCCTCGGATGCGGCCCCGGCCAAGGGATGGGAGCCTGCACTCCCGCTGCCCGCGCTCCCGCCGGTGCCACCATCCTTGGCCACCAAGGACTCGATGGTGAAGCCCCGCTTAGCCGCGGGCTGGAACATGGTCGCGGCCGCCGGAGTGGGACGAGGCAGCGGAGCTCTAGGGAGCTCTCCGCGCCCTGGCGCTGCCGCCTGGCGGGGTGCGCACCGGGTCAGGCACATGCACCCCCTCCCACACCCTCCTCCCCCGCCGCTCGCCCGCCGGCGCCTAGCCTTGCGGGTGAGCCGGGCGCGCAGCGGCGAGAGGGTGCGACGCGCTAGCGCGGAATCTGACCACCCGGCGCGGCCGGGAACGGGGACTCCGGCGGCCGAGCCAGCGGCTCCAGGCGCCGGCCAGCACTGGCGCACGCAACGGGCGCTGCCGCGAAATACCTTCACCGCCCTCCCGGCTCTCTTCCTCCCAAGTCAGGCCACGACCGACCCCCGCCCGCGATCCTACGAGCACTGCCCCGCCGGGCCGCGGCGGCCGCGCTGCTAGGCGCGAGTTAGCGGGCACCTGCCCTGCGCTCGCCCATTGGCCGCCTCTCACCTGCCCTAAGGTGGGGGGCGGGGCGGGGCGGGGCGAGGGACAGCGGGTGGGGATGTGGTCTGCAGTCGGAGGCAAAAGCCGGACTGGAACCCTTGCGCAGCGATCTAGCGCGTTCCCAACCCCCGACACTCAAGTTCTCTCCAAGCGGCCCTTTAGCAGGGGCTGGTCCCGGCAGCAGCGGTTGCAGCACGCCCTGGGACCCAAGAGGACGTCTGCAAGGCCTGGAGTTTGAGGAGAAACGCCAGCTCCTCTCCTAGTGTGTAGCTCAGAGGAATAGTCTCCCAGCTGCTGGGAATGCCTTAGAGAACTTGGATCTGAGCATAGAGTGGGTGTCTGGGATCCAACACAAATTCTACTGGGAACCAGCTCCCGCTGCCCCGACCTGAGAGATCCTGCTCACCCATCATCCACCTCCAGACCGACTCCGAAGCTGCGACCCTGTTCCTGAGGTTTCCCGCTTTCTGGATACCAGGGGTGCAGCCCCGGAAAGGGAGCTTCTTTCCCCAGAGCGAGGCCGGCGCTGCTCAGGGTGAGGCCGCGGGGTCAGCCCAGCAGTCGCAGCCCTCCCGCAGCCGTTCAGAGAGCCTCAAGCAAGGGGCCATCTGTTTCCCTTGGGTTCGCTGACCAGGCCATGTCGGGGTTCGGGTGATAGGAGGTCCTAAGTTGAACCTGGCCTTGTCAGCCGTCCTGAGGAATCGATGGCAGCCAGTACTCCCCGACCTTCACATTCCACCTACGACCTCCAGTTTCCAATCCATACCCTAACCCCATCCTCACTCCACAATGAGAGGCTGGTTGGCAATAAGAAACAATACTCCCTCCGCAAACTTTTGCAGCCCTGCTCTCCAGGCCGCTAAGCAGCCGGGCGCCGAGGCCTAGGAGGGCTCGGTGGAGAGGCTGCGATTCGGCCCCTACCTGCTGCGCACGGCCGCGAGCCGGCGGGGGCGCGCTGGTCCGAGCTGGGTCTCCTGGAGAACCGAGGCCCGGTGGGTCTGGCGCCGCACAACTCTGCGGGGACTCCAGGCCAGGTCTTGTTAGTGTCCCTCCCGAGCGCAGGATGCCGTGGTCCGCGAGAGCGCTCTGGAAGCCTCTGGCAGCCACAAAGCGGGTTAAAGTCTATTTTCCACTCGACTGCTCCGAAAAGCCCCCTTGGGCAAGGTGGGGAGGAGGAGACCCGGGGAGAAGGTGGAAAGGGGACCGCACCCTGCAGCCCTTCGTGTCCTGGGTGAGGACCGACCACCACAGCGAAGCCCTGGAGAAGGAAACTGCGCTGAGCGCCCCGGCTCTTGCTCGGGCCCCTCCGGGTCTTCCCGGCGTCCTCGGATCGTTTCGCCCTCTCCCGTTCCCGTCTCAGGCTATTTTCCACTCCTGCCTTCCCGGCCACACATCACCTCCTCCTCCGCCCCCCTCTCGGACCCAGCCTTATTGAAGTGGCGGAGGTGTGCAATTCCGCAGCTTTTCGTTTCTCTTGAAAGGAAATGTTGTGGGATTTGGTTGGAGCAAGGACCCCGCAGTGACACGGATTCCGTTGGATAAAATGGCTGGGGCCTGTGCTCTGCTGAGAAATACCAAGCGTTAGGGGTTGTGCGGAGAAAGCTGGACCCACCGCTAGTTGGACGCGGGCCCCCCGGCCTTGACCCCCTCGGTGTCCAGCAGGCTCTCACGTCCCCTCACCGAGAGACTGGGCACTGGCTTAGAACTCGTTAAACAGAGCAGGTGAGGGAGCTTAGACTCTCCGCTATTCTTAGGCTTGCATCTACACGGGCCTCGCCTGCTCTCATGAGGAACACAGTTCCACTCCTAAATCTAGACCTAGTAACCATAGCTTTCCCTGTGGTACTTTTCAAATTCTTTTACACCCAGCTGTCCTCAACTCCCTTTCACAGATGAAGAAGAGCGCACAGGAGCCTGACTTGAGACGAGTCTGAGTTGACCTGGGACAGCCCAGCGGTCCTAGTCTGGCCCAGGCTCCAATCAGTTCTATTCCCCTTCTATGGCTGTGGTGGCCCAAACTCCTATTCCTGGGGTAAGGTGCACTGAGCACCTCCACCCGCATTTGCCTTTCTTCCCTTGCCCCTTCCATCTTCCTCCCCTGTAATTCCTTGATCCACTTCAGAATCCGATGCCTTGCTTGGTTTCTTTCTGCTCTCTTAGAGCTGCTTTCTGTCAGCAGGTTCAGAGAACTCATCCCCCTCCGGGGGCTCTAATGCTGCTGTTTCACGTGGATCCAGAATCAAAGCTCACACCTCCACCCAGATCTACTGTGCCCTCTCCCCAGCTCTGCTTCTCTCAAGCTCCTACACCTCCCTTTCCACCACTTTTCCCTGTAGCTGATGTTAAGCACAAATACCTCCTCCGTCCACCTTCAAACGGCTGCCCACTTTAACCAAACCAATTCTCCATCTTTCGTTAGCCAAACTCTTCCCCATTCCTCGCCTCCCTCCCATTCAGTCTGATCTCTGCAGGAGATGGAAGCACGTCACTAATATTGCAGAACCTTCATCCCACAAATCTGCCCATATTTTCCCCCCTTTCATTCTACATCTGTTGTCCAAGGGGTATCCCCACTCCTGCCTCTCAGGTGTTGTTTTTTCTCCCAGCACACTTTCTTTGGGGGATCCAGGCACCTCCTCTGCTGATCCAATCTGGACCACTTCAACAGCATTTTTCTTCCCTCTGAGATAACCTGGGCCCATATCCTGATTCTTCCATTTTCTGGATGATGAGGTGGGGCTAATTATCTTACCTCAATTTCGTATCTGTAAAATTATATGGGAACTCTGCAAGGATTGAATGAGATAATCTGGTACCCAGGTCAAAAAACAAAACAAAACAGGTAGCCAGGTGATGCAGGTCTTTAATCCCAACACTTGGGAGACTGAGGTAGGAGGCTCACCCTGAGTGTGAGTTCGAGGTCACCCTGAGAATACATAGTGAATTCCAAGTCAGCCTGGGCTAGAGCGAAATTCTACCTCGATAAAAACAAAAAACAAAACAAACAAACAAACAAGCAAACAGGTAAAAGAAGTTATTGTTGCTGTCATCACAAGCATCCCCAAATCTTCACCTTAGCTGCAGGCCTGTGGCTTAATATACATCATGGTCCTCTGCACAGGCCAAGCAATTTCTCCATCAAAGGCTCTGCTCTGGAGATGAGCTTGACCAACAGTATCCTCAGCCACACCTTTTTAGTTTTCTTTTCCTCCTCTTTCCTACTCTTCCTCTTCTTCCTCCTCCTTTCTTTTGTATTTTAAGATTAAGTTTCAGGCTGTTCTGAACTCACTTTGTAGACTAGGCTGACCTTGAACTCAGGGAGTTCCTTGCTAAATTCCTTGCTAAATGCTGAGGTTATTATGAGTCACCACACCCAGCAACCTCCTTTCATTCCCTCCTTCCTCTTCAGCCTACATCACCTTCCTATCTTCACCCAGAAGATTTTTTGTCCTCTTTTATCTTTGTTGACTTTTCTTTACCATGAAGCTTTTTCTTTTGTCTTTGTTTTTCTTTGTCTTTGGTTGTGTGTGTTTTTGTTTTGAAATAGGGTCTCCTTATGTAGCCTTAGGTAACCTGAAACTCACTATATAGACCTTTCAGGCCTCAAACTGCTTCTGTGGGCCACCACACCCAACTGACCATTCAGTTTTTTAAATATTTTTTACTCTCTGGCCAACTCTCTTCACCCAAGTCTTTGCTAGAGAACTACCTCCAGCCAGGCTTGGCACACTTGGGGGGAGAGGCAGCAGGATCACCATGAGTTTAAGGCCACCCTGAGACTACATAGAGAATTCCAGGTGAACCTGGGCTAGAGAGAGATCCTACTTCAAAAACAAACAACCTCCAGTTGCATTAGGCGAGTGTTGGCCAGGGCCTTTTCACAATGTTATCACAAGAGAGCAATGTGTGCTTAAGTGGATGACAAGCCAGCCTATTGGAGCTACTGTGAGGCTGAATGAGTTACAATTCCCAGTGTTGGGGACATGAAGCAGTGTCTGGAACATAGTAGGCCCTTAGTCAATGTTAGCTGCTATGACTTTATAGAGCCGCTGTGATATGGGAGCCAAGAGCCACGTCTGCTGACTAGATGTGCAAGATCGTGGCCTTCCCAATTGAGAGGCCCTGTACAAATAAGTGTACAGCTATCTGAATACATGGGAAAGAAGTCCATCAGTGTAAACACACAATACATAAAACATGTTTGGTATTCAACAGACTTAGTGTTTAAAAATGTAAATGTAACCTGATGTGGCGGCACACACTTTTAATCCCAGCACTCAGGAGGCAGAGGTAGGAGGATTGCCATGAGTTCGAGGCCACCCTGAGACTACATAGTGAATTCCAGGTCAGCCTGAACTAGAGTGAGACCCTACCTCGCAAAACCAAAAAAAAGTAAAATATAAAAGTCAGTAAGGCTGGAAAGATAGCTTAGCGGTTAAGGTACTTGCCAGCAAAGCCAAAGGATTCAGGTTTGATTCTCTACAAGTACTCACATAAAGCCGGCTACACAAGATGGCCCATGGGTATGGAGTTTGTTTGCAGTGGCTAGAGGCCCTGGTGTGCCCATTCTCTCCCTCCCTCTCTCTTTCTCATATAAATAAATTCATATACATACATATATAATATATAGTCAGGAGTAGAGGTCAGAAAGCTAGCAAGGGGCTATAGGGAGGGAAGAAAGGGGAGGGCTTAAGAGGAGTGTATATTAGATATGTAAATAGAGGGACAGAATACTGGGAATGAAATGGCCTAAGTGGGGTCATGGGAGGGGATGGGGAAAAGAGGTGGTGGGAAGAGGGTTAATCAAAACTAAGATGTTATCAAAATAAAAGAGAGATTGATTGAGAGGGGGAGGGGATATTATGGAGAGTGAAGTTTTAAAGGGGTAAGGGGGGGGAGGGAGGGAATTACCATGGGATATTGTTTACAATCATGGAAGTTGTCAATAAAAAATAAACTAAAAAGCCAGGCATGGTGGCTCATGCCTTTAATCCCAGCACTCGGAAGGCAGAAGTAGGAGGCTTGCCATGAGTTCAAGGCCACCCTGAAACTCCATAATGAATTCCAGGTCAGCCTGGGCTAGAGTGAGACCCTACCTCGAAAAACCAAAACAATAAAAAAATCTTTAAAAAACTAAAAAATTAAGATGTTATAAATAAGCCATACGGAAACCTACTTCTTCACTAGCTAAATAATATATATGTCAAAGTACCCTGTGGGGTGGATAATGCTGTGTCCAAAAGCCAAGTGACAAGAAAATTCAGTGCTAAGGGTGGCCAGAGAGCTGTTGGTCAGGGAGGTTCCTAATGTCCTCAAAATATTACAGGCCATTGGCCTGGCTCTTGGTTGCCCACTAGAACTAATGGCATCGCCCTGTAGCTGAAGTTCCACATGTCTGGGCTGCAGGTCACTGAGAAATCAACTGGAACTGAGCTGGAAGCCTCCTCCCTGTTGAGTAGCTGTCAGGATGCTGGAAAGAGCTATGTAGCCAGTTGGGGGAGAAAAGTCATCTTTTCTTTTTCTTCTTATTTTATTTTTATTTATTAGGGAGACAGAGAATGGGTACGCCAGGACCTCCAGCCACTGCAAACAAATTCCAGACGCATGCACCACCTTGTGCATCTAACTTACATGGGTCCTGGGGAATCCAACCCAGGCCCTTTGGCTTTGTAGGCAAGCACCTTAACCACTCAGCCTTCTCTCCAGCTCCATCATCAATGATCTTAAGCAGCAGTAGACCCTGCAGGATTTTTTTTTTTTTTTTTTTGAGGCAGAGTCCCATTCTAGCCCAGGCTGACCTGGAACTCATTCTGTAGTCCCACACCAGCCTCAAACTCATGATTCTCCTACCTCTGCCTCCTGAGTGCTGGAATGAAAGGTGTGCACCACCATGCCTTGCTGGACTCTGCAAGTTCTAGGGATGGTCACTCAGGTCAAATGTATCAACTGGTGCAATGGTGGAATGCCTGTTGTGGGGAAAACCAACTGCTCTCTTGTTAGATTTGAGTACTGGGCTGGACACAGTGGTTAAAGGCACTTGCTTACAAAGCCTATGAGCCTGGATTTGATTGCCCTATACCCACATAAAGCCAGATGAACAAAGTGACGCATGCATCTGGAGTTTGCAGTGAAAAGAGGCCCAGGAGTACCCATACTCATTTTCTCTCTCCCTCCAAATAAATAAAAATATACTTTGCAAAATATATTTGGGATGGAGAAATGCCTTGGCAGTTAAGGTGCTTGCCTGCAAAGCCCAACAACCCAGGTTCAATTCCCCAGTACTCATGTAAATCCAGTTGCACAAACTGGTGCATGCACCTGGAGTTCATTTGCAGTGGCTGGAGGCCATGATCCTCCCATTCTCTCTGTCTGTTTCTCTCTCACACTGCTTGCAAATAAATAAAAATATTAAAAAATATATATATTTGAGACCTGCTCCTCAAGAATGCCTGCTTGGTGCTGAAAATCTAATCAAAAGTTTGAGACTGTCCATTTATTCTCCTTCATTTCTCTCTTTCTCTCTCCTACTCTAAATAAATAAAAATATTTTAAAAAGAAAAAAAAGAGGGGCTGGAAAGATGGTTCATCAACTAAAGGCACTTGCTTGCAAAACCCAACAGGCCAGGTTCCATTCCCCAGTATCTACATAAACCCGAATGCACAAAGTGGCACATGCATCTGGTTCATTTGCTGTGGCAGGAGGTCCTGGTGCAACCTCTCTCTCTCTCTCTCTCTCTCTCTCTCTCTCCATATATATATATATTCGCCTCTCTCAAATAAATAAATGAAAATATTTTAAAAATTTGGCTGGAGAGATGGCTTAACAGTTAAGGCACTTGCCTGCAAAGCTTAAGGACTCATGTTTGACTCTCCAGGTCCCATGTAAGCCAGACACACAGTGACCCAAGTGCACAAGGTCACACATATGCACACGGGGGTGCACACTTCTGGAGTTTGATTACAGTGGCTGGAGACCCTGGCATGCTATTTCTCTCTTCCCCATTCTCTCATTAAAAAAAAAAAGAAGAAGAAGACAGTCTGTTAGGCTTGCCTCAAAAACTATTTAAAAATTATTGAGACTTTTTCTGTTTTATTTCTTCCTTCATTCTTTTCTTTCTTTATTCTTTCTTTTCTTTCTTTTTTTTCTTCTGAGGTAGGGTCTCACTCTAGCTCAGGCTGACCTGGAATTCACTATGTAGCCTCAGGGTGGCCTCAAACTCACGGCGATTCTCCTACCTCTACTTCCCAAGTGTCGGGATTAAAGGCGTGTGCCACCATGCCCAGTTTCTTTCTAACTTTTAATGTACCTTACAGTACATTTCTTTTTTTAAAAAATTTAATTAATTAATTTATTTGAGAGCGACAGACAGAGAGAGAAAGACAGATAGAGGGAGAGAGAGAGAATGGGCGCGCCAGGGCTTCCAGCCTCTGCAAACAAACTCCAGACGCGTGCGCCCCCTTGTGCATCTGGCTAACGTGGGACCTGGAGAACCGAGCCTCGAACCGGGGTCCTTAGGCTTCACAGGCAAGCGCTTAACCGCTAAGCCATCTCTCCAGCCCTACGGTACATTTCTTTAAAAATGCCTTATTTAAACTGTGAGTGGTGGTGCGCACCTTTAAAATCTCAGCACTAAGGAGGCAAAGGTAGGGGGATCACTGTGAGTTCAAGGCCACTCTGAGACTACATAGTGAATTTCAGGTGAGCCTGGGCTAGAGTGACTGAGACCCTACTTAAAAAAACAAAACAAAACAAAACAAAAAAAAAACGCCAGGCATGGTGGTGCACACCTTTAATCCTAACAATTGGAGGCAGAGGTAGGAGGATCACTGTGAGTTTGAGGCTAACTACAGAGTGAGTTCTGGGTCAGCCTGGGCTAGAATGAGAACCTACCTCAAAAATAAATAAATAAAGTCAGGCGTGGTGGCACACACCTTTAATCCCAGCAGTTGGGAGGCAGAGGTAGGAGGATCGCCATGAGTTCCAGGCCACCCTGAGACTCCATAGTGACTTCTAGGTCAGCCTGGCCTAGAGTGAGACCCTACCTCAAAAAACCAAAATAAATAAATAAATAAATAAATAAATAAACAGGGGTGGGGTGATTAAAGGCGGGTGGCCCCCCACAAGCCTTGAACTTTCAATCTCCTAAATGCTAGGATTACAGATATATAATCGTGTTGTCTTTTCTTTGGTGGTGGAGTGAACCCAGAGCCTTAAGGCAAGCACCCTACCACCAACCTACATCCATAGCTTCCCTTATCATGAAATCCTTAATAGAAGATCTTTCCACTTTTTCTATATACAGTTCCCTTGCAGAAAGAAGAAAAAGGAATGAAGTGTGGGGTTCTTACCTGCGTAATCACAAAACTTGAGAGGCTGAGGAAGGTAGACCTCCATTTAAGTCCAGTCTTAAAAACAGGGTGTGTCGGGCTGGAGAGATGGCTTAGCGGTTAGGCGCTTGCCTGTGAAGCCTAAGCACCCCGGTTCGAGGCTCGGTTCCCCAGGTCCCACGTTAGCCAGATGCACAAGGGGGCGCACGCGTCTGGAGTTCATTTGCAGAGGCTGGAAGCCCTGGCGCGCCCATTCTCTCTCTCTCTCCTCTATCTGTCTTTCTCTCTCTGTCTGTCGCTCTCAAATAAATAAGTAAATAATAAAAAAAAAACAGGGTGCGTCATAATGTACAAAATTACACAGTGTGCTTTTGTATCTTTACAGTCAGTTACAAACACATTTGATTCTCACTAAATATTCTATGTTGTTGGACATCATCTTTGCTGTTTTGAACTAATTCTGTCTTTGTGTGTGTGTGTGTGTGTGTATGCATGCACATGTGTCTGCTGGGGAGGGAAGCCAGGGCTTTGTGCATGTTAGGCACGTGCATCTATCTCTGAGCTGCATGCCCAGTCCTTTGAGTGAAATTTTGACAAACAGACCCCTAGCTGTATTGTCCTGTATATCCATATTTTCTTTTACATACATTTCTCGAAGTGTCTTCTATAGTCATACTTGCCTTTGCCCTTCCCAACTTTGAGTACCTTCAACTCCCTTTGCTTTGGCAAATTCTCTTCCTCTCATTTCCAAGCCTGGTACTTTCCTGGAGACATTGACTTTGGGACTGACTCCTTCATGGGATCTGGTTTCTTCTCCTGAATGGGTGTCCAGCTGCATGATTGTGTCCATAACTCTCTTTTCATCTCACATAATTATTCTATCAGTCTGTCTAACATCTATTATCTTTCAATCACCTAATCAACCATCTCTCTGTCATCTAATCTAGCTAGCATCTATCCATCTACAGTGGTGAGACTCAGGACAGTTTCATAAGTAAACTGTGAGTCTGTTCTCCACCACAGTGCAGAGGTAATGATAAACGCCTTCTCTGGAGAGTTGCTGAGAAAAATAGAATGAAGTCATTCTTTTTTGTTTGTTTGTTTTTTGTTTTTTTGAAGTAGGGTCTCACTCTAGCTGAGGCTGACCTGGAACTCCTACTTCTGCCTCCTAATTGCTGGGAGTGAAGGATTGCACCACCACGCCCAGCTGACACCCAGATACTTTAAATTTGGATCTTGCTCAGTAATGGGATAAATTCTTGGGTAAGAGAGGACTATAAATGCAAAGCTTCTATTGTGTCTCTATATTATAATATATATAAACTTGGAGCAAAAATCCCTTTATTCAGGCAGGTGTGGTAGTGCACACCTTTAATCCCAGCACTCAGGAGGCAGACGGAAGAATGGCATGAGTTCGAGGCCATCTTGGAACCACCTAGTGAATTTCAAGTCAGCTTGGGCTGGAGTGAGACCTTATGTCACAAATAACAATGAGAAAAAAGAAAGATTTCAAGTACTGTTCATAATGATACACATATTTTTACTATAGTAGCATATATTTGAAAATGAATTAATAAAATTTTTTCAAGGTAGGATTTCACTGTAGCCCAGGCTGACCTGGGTGGAGTTCACTGTAGTTCCCGGATAGCCTCAAACTCATGGCAACCCTTCTACCACTGCCCTCTCCGTGCTGGGATTACAGGTTTTTATGTGTATATGTATGTACATGTATTTTATGTGTATTTGCTTTTATGTGTGTATGTATGGGTGCACACATGCCACTGCACGTGTGTGGAGGTCAGAGGACAACGTGACCTCTCCTTCCACTTCTGAGAAGGTCACTCCCCTGCCTGCCAGCTTCCGAGTTCTCCTGGTTCCACCTTTCAGTGCTACAGGTGCATTGTGATTGCAAACGTGTGCACCACTTCACACGTGGCTTCACATGGATGCTGAGGAGGATGAAACTTAGGTCAGCAGGCATGCAAGCAAGCACCTTTAACTGCTGAGCCATCTTCCCAGCCCCTATTCATCAACTTTTGATTTTGGACAGGGTTTTATGTCGCACGGGCTAACCTCCAACTCACTGAGTAGCTGAGGATGACCTGGAACTCCCGATCCTCTACCTCCCAAGTGCTAGGATGCCAGGCGTACTCCATATACTTGGCAAATTAATTTAATTGTAATTAAATACTTCCTTTCTCCATATATTTTGTTTCTAAGATTCCCTGCCTCTAAAAATCAGGACTCCTTCTTAGGCAGTATACATGCTTCAGGGTTTAAGTCTAGAAGGAACCCCAACTTTGGGAAATGTACTCTGGTCCAATGATTATGGTGATGCAGCAGAGACCCCTATAAGGGTACTCCCTAGGAGTTCAGAGACAGACTTATTGTGATGGGCAGAAATACCTGGAAGGGGAAGACTTATCAGGTGAGATTGGGCTGGAGCTGAGAGACAATCTTCCCTCTTCCAAACTAGAGAGGCTGGAACCTAAAATGGTGCCAGGGTGGAGGGGGGGGGGGATAGTGAAATTTCTCCTTTACCTGCATGGACCGATAACCAGCAGACATCTGGGTCTTATCATGACAAGCTGAGGGCTGGAGAGATGGTTCAGTGGTTAAGAGTGCTTCCTGTGCAAGCGCGAGGGAGGGGGGCCTAAGACTTCCAGAGATCAAATCTCCAGATCCCACAAAAACAGCTGGACATGGCCAAGTGCCTGTAACTACAATCCTGCAGGGAAGCAGAAACCTGAGAATCATCATAGTCCCACAAGCTCCAGAATCAACAGAGACTCCAGCTCAAAACAAGGCCAGGCAGAAGCGCCATGGAGTAGAACACCCAATGTTCCACTCAGCCAGGCCACCATAGGCCAGCACCTGGGTGAGCATATGGGATTCTTCAAAGGCACATGCAATGCACACACAATACACACCACACCATACACACATATACAACATTACAGTAAAAATTAAATAAATATGTATAAAGAAAACTGAGCCCTTCAGTGGAGCTCAATATCCAGGCAATGTAACAAGCCCTTCCCACCCATTTGGCATTCAGTGCAGCCTGCTCACTGCTCACCTTTCCCTGCCCACTCACACAGATGTGCTCGCTCACGTCTAGATCTGAATAGCTTTGTATTTTGCACTGTTCTTATCCTGTTAAGACACCTGACATTGTCTCTCCAAGTACTTACATGCATGCACACACGCATGCACAACACTCACATATACACATGCCAAGAAAATATACAAGCACTATACAACAATACAAATGAAAGTCAAACTTCCAACAATTCACACAGGGAAAACTCTTAGAAAAATAAACTCATCATCAAAGGTTAAAAAATACACAGAGAAACAAACTATCACAACAGTTAGCAAAAACCACAGACTGACTATAGTTTTAGCTCAGTGGTAGAGCGCTTGCCTAGCGTGTGGAAGGTCCTGGGTTCCATCCTCGGCATAAGAGCAGCATAAGAGAAAGGAAGAGAGAGACACAGGCAGAGACAGACAGAGAGAATAGATATAGAATGTAAGTCAGTTAAGCTGGGGAAATTGCTCAGTGGTTAAAGTGCTTTCTTGCAAAGCCTAGCAACTCAGATTCAATTCCCTAGTATTCATGTAAAGCCAGCTGCACAAAGTGGGGCATGCATCTGGAGTTCATTTGCAGTGGCTAGAGACCCTGGTATACCCATTCTCTCTCTCTTTCTCTGTCTTTCTCTTCTTGCAAATAATTTTGTAAAATTTTTCTAAATTTTTGTTTGAGAGAGGGAGAGAGAAAGAGCAGACACAGAGAGATTGAACACACCAGGGCCTTTGGCCATTGCAAATACACTCCAACAGCATGTGCCACTTTGTGCATCTGGCTTATGTGGGTCCTAAGGAATTGAACCTAGGTTCTTTGGCTTTGCAGTCAAGCACCTTAATGGCTAAGCCATCTCTCTAGCCCAATACTTTTTTTATATAAATAATTGTGTTATAAAAAGAATGCGATATTTATACAATGGAGTTCTACTCAGAGGCAAAGAAAAATGAAGTTATGAAATTTGCAGAAAAATGGATGGATCTGGAAAGGATTATACTAAGTGAGGTAACCCAGGCCCAGAAAGCCAAGCGCCACATGTTCTCCTTCATATGTGGATCCTAACTACAGATGATTGAGCTTCTGCATGAGAAGGAAAATACTTAGTAACAGAAGTCAGTAAGTTAAAAAGGAGACATAAAGGGAAGAGAAAGGAAGAGAGGAGGGTACTTAATAGGTTGGTATTGTATATATGTAAGTAGAATGATTGAGATGGGGAGGTAATATGATGGAGAATGGAATTTCAAAGGGTAAAGTGCTGGGGGGGGGTATTACCATGGGGTATTTTTTATAATCAGGGAAAATGTTAATAAAAATTGTGAAAGATTAAAAAATAAATAAATAAATAACTCAAAAAGGAAAAAAAAAAAAGAATGCAAGGGGGCTGGAGGGATGGCTTAGTGGTTTTGGTGTTTGCCTGCAAAGCCAAAGGACCCAAGTTTGATTCCCCAGGACCCACGTTAAGCAGATGCACAAGGGGACACACGCCTCTGGAGTTCATTTGCAGTAGCTGGAGGCCCTGGTGTGCTCATTCTCTGTCTCTGTCTCTCTCTCTCTCTTCTTCTTTCTCTGTCAAATAAATAAATAAAATATTTAACAATATGAGGCTGGAGAGATGGCTCAATGATTAAGACACTTGCCTGTAAAGTCTAAGAACCCAAGTTTAATTGCCTAATACCCACATAAATCCAGATGCACAAAGTGACATATGTATTTGGAGTTCATTTGCAGTGGCTGGAGGCCCTAGTGTACCTGTTTTCTCTCTATACATATCTTCCTTTTTCTCTCTCTCTCAAATAAATAAAATATTTTTGTTGTTGTTGTTTTTCTCAATTTTTATTAACATTTTCCATGATTATAAAAAGTATCCCATGGTAATATCCTCCCTCCCCCGCAACTTCCCCCTTTGAAATTCCATTCTCCATCATATCCCCTCCTCATCTCAATCAGTCTCTCTTTTATTTCGATGTCATGATCTTTTCCTCCTCTTATGATGGTCTTGTATAGGTAGTGTCAGGCACTATGAGGTCATGGATATCCAGGCCACATTATGTCTGGAGGGCGCACGTTGTAAGGAGTCCTACCCTTCCTTTGACTCTTACATTCTTTCCGCCACCTCTTCCGCATTAGACCCTGAGCCTTGGAAGGTGTGATCGAGATGTTACTCAGTACTTCAGTCACTTTTCCAGCACTATGATACCTTCTGAGTCATCCCAAAGTCACTGCCATCTGAAAAGAGAAGATTCTCTACCCAAAGTGAGAGTAGCACTAATATAAGGGTATAAATATTAAGAGCAGTGCTTACTGGGCAGTTTGATAAGCATACTATATACATTTTTTCCAGACATCAGCACATGTTACACCCCTGGTGCTCATGACTATCCCTGTTTTAAGTTTTCAGTATCAGGGATGTGTTTCCCCCCATGCAGTGGGCCTCCAGTCCAATTGGAGGTCAGTTGGTTTCCACTATGACAGACATGCCACTATTGCACCCGTTGGCTCATTTGGCCTGGCTGGCCAATTATAAGGCTTGCAGTGTCCACTGTTGAGTATCTTCACTGGTGGTATCTCTTTCTCCCATTGAACTACATGTACAATGGCTTCTTCTAGCGTTCTGTCAGCAGTACAATATTTTTTAAAAGAATATAAGTCAATTGTATTTAATGTCAAATAAAAGAAGGTATTAAGAAGAAACTTAACCAGGCATGGTGGTGCACTTGGGAGGCAGAGGTAGGAGGATTGCTGTGAGTTTGAGGCCAGCCTGGAACTACAGACTGAGTTCCACGTCAGCCTGGGCTAGAGCAACATCCTACCTTGAAAAAAAAAATAAAAATAAAAAAGAAGATATTAAAAATATATGCCATAGGGGCTGGAGGGATGGCTTAGCGGCTAAGGCATTTGCCTGCAAAGCCAAAGGACCCATGTTCTATTCCCCTGGACCCACGTTAGCCAGATGCACAAGGAGGTGCACTCATCTGGAGTTTGTCTGCAGTGGCTGGAAGCACTGGTGTACCCATTCTGTCTCTCTCTCCCTCTTTCTCTGTCAAATAAATAAAATAAAAATAAAATATTAAAAATATATATATGCCATAGAAGTGTATAGTAATATAACTGGAAAACTACTTGGTTTTAAATAAAGTTAAACATATACACATCCAGCTATTCTACTCCTAAATATATACTGAAGAGAAAATAACCATCTGATCACAGAAAGACTTAATTCATAATTTCTTTTTTTTACTTGTGTGTGAGTGTAGTGTATGTGGTATGTGTACACATGTATGCGTACAGATATGTGTACTCCAGGTGCTTGTGTGTGAAAGCCACAGGAGAAAATTGGGTGTTCTCTTTGATTCACAATTTCTAAAAACCTTGATATTATCTACATGCCAATAAACTGTAAGATTCATATAAAAGATTTTTTTTTTTTCTGAGGTAGAGTCTCATTCTAGCCCAGGCTGACCTGGACTTCACTATGTAGTCTCAGGGTAGCCTCAAACTTATAGCGATCCTCGTACCTCTGCCTTCTGAATTCGGTTTTAAGAAAGAACTTGAGGGCTGGAGAGATTGCTCAGTGGCTAAGGCACTTGCCTGAAAAGCCTAATGATCTGGGTTTGATTTTCCAATACCCACATAAAGCCAGATGCATGAAGTGGCACATGTATCTGGAGTTTGTTTGCAGTGACTAAAGGCCCTAGTGTGCCCATTCTCTCCTTCCTCTTTTTTTTTTTCTCCCTCTCTCCTTTCAAATAAATAAATAAGTAAAACTTAGGCCAAGCGTGGTGGCACATGCCTTTAATCCCACACTCAGGTGACCAGGGTAGGAGGATCACTGTGAGTTCAAGGCCAGCATGACTCTGAGACTACATAGTGAATTTCAGATCAGTCTGGGCTAGAATGAGATCCTACCTTGAAGAAAAAAAAAGGTGGGGGAGATGGAGAGATTTCTCAGTGGTTAAGGCCTTTGCCTAAGAAGGCTGACAACCCAGGTTCAATTCTCCAGTACCTATGTAAAGTCAGATGCACAGGGTGGCGTATGCATCTGAAGTTCATTAGCGAGTGGCTAGATGCCCTGGCATGCCCATTCTCTCTTTCTCCTCTCTCTCTCTCTCTCTCTCTCTCTCTCTCTCTCTCTCTCTCTCCTTCTACATAAATAAATAAATATTAAAAAAACAAACTCCTCCAGCTGGGGAGATGGCTCAGCGGTTAAAAGTTCTTGCTTGTAAAGCCTGCCAGTTTGGGGTCAATTCCCCAATACCCATGCAAAGTCAGATGCAAAGTGGCACATGCATCTGAAGTTTGTTTGCCGTGGCAAGAGACCCTGGTGTGCCCATCTGCGTCTCTCTCTCTCTCTTCTTATTTTTCTTTTTCTTTTTGTTTTTTTTTCTCTCTCTTTCTCTCTGTAATAAATAAATATAGATATATTCTTAGGTCAAAAATAAAAACAGACACAGAAAAGTACATGGGGGCTAGGGAGATGGCTCAGAGGATAAAGCACGTGCCATGCAAATATGAGGACCAGAGTCTCTGTTCCCCATAACCCATGGAAATGCTGGGTGGGCTTGGTAGCCTGCCTTTAATTCCAGTGCTAGGGCCCCCAGGGAGCCCCAAACAAAGCTGGCTGGCTAATGTACTTGAATCGGTAAGCTCTGAGTTCAAGTGGGAGATCCTGCCTCAGTAAATAAAGTGGAAGACAATTGAAGTACATACCCACCATCAACCTCTGGTGGTTTTTTATTTTATTATTTTATTTATTTATTTATTTTTTTGCGGTAGGGTCTTGTTGTAGCCCAGACTGACCTGGAATTCACTATGTAGTCTCATGCTGGCCTCGTGGCAATCCTCCTACCTCAGCCTCCCACTTGCTGGGATTAAAGACATGTGCCACCATTCCCAGCTCCTATATAGATATAGATATTAATTTTTTGTTCATTTTTATTTATTTACTCGAGAGTAACACAGAGAGAGAAAGAGGGAGAGAGAGAGAGAGAGAGAACGAATTGGGTGCACCATCTAGCCACTGTAAATCAACTGCAGACACATGTGCCCCTTTGTGCATCTGGTTAACATGGTTCCTGAGGAATTGAATGTGGGTCCTTTGGCTTTGCAGGCAAATGCCTTAGCTGCTCAGCCATCTCTCCAGTCCCCATCTATATTTTAAAATATATTTTATTTCTTTATTTATCTGAGAAAGACACAGAGGGAGGGAAAGAAGCAAGAGAGAGAGAATGGGTGTGCCAGGGCCTCTAGCCACATACAAACTCTAGACATGTGCACCACCTTGTGCATCTGGCTTTATGTGGGTACTGAAGAATTGAATCTGGGTCCTTTGGTTTTGCAGGCAAGTGCCTTAACTGCTAAGCCATCTCTCCAGCCCAATCATCTATATCTTAATCAGAGTACTGTTCATATTGGTGTATATTTAGAATTTTTAAATTTATTTGTAAGCAGAGACAGAAAGAGAGAGAAGAAAATGAGAGAGAGAAGGAATGGGTATGCCAGGACCTCCTGCCACTGTAGATGAATTCCAAATGCTTGCGCTTTGTGCATCTGGCTTTACATGGACATTGGGGACTCAAACACAGGCCTTCAGGCTTTGTAAGCAAGTACCTGTAGCCACTGAGCCACCTTTCCAGTCCATGGTTGCATATTTAGATGAGAGCTTATCAAAATACATACTTTGATTCATATACTTTATGGTATATAAATTATTCCTTGGTATAAGCAAAAGGAACTCTGCTGACTTGGAAAATTACCAATGAAAATAGAAGTAATAGTCATTGAGATTATAAATCCAATATTTAAAGAAATTAACAGATTAGAAAGCTTCATGAACTAGAAATTAGAAGAGCATAAGAGATGCAGTATTAAGAGAGGCAAAGCTGGGGACTGGAGAGATGGCTCAGTAGGTAAGGCACTTGCTTGCAAAGCCTAACCACCCAGGTTTGGTTCCCCAGTACCCACATAACACCAGATGCACAAATTGGTACATGCATTTGGAGTTTCTTTGCAGTGGCTAGATGCCCTGGCATGCCCGTTCTCTCTGTTTGTCTCTCTTCTCTGTATCTGCTTGCAAGTAAATAGATAAATAAAAAATATATTCTTAAAAAGAAGCAAAGCTGTAAAACACATTGAGAGATTAGAATATACAGAGGGCTGTATTTGAAGAATTGCCATATATCTAATTAGGGTTCTAGAAATAACCCTAGAGTAAGTTTAATTTGAAGCTATTGGCTAAGAAGTTTTCAGAATTGATGGCTGACATAAATACTGGAAGAGGAAAGTCCATTGGATTCCAACAAGATAAATAAATCTAAACTGAGCTTGGCAGGGCATGCCTATAATCCCAGCACTAGGAAGGCTAAGGCAGGAGTTCAAGAACTGTTTGGGCAATATAGTGAGTTCCAAGCTAGCTTGAGTTACAAAGTGAAACCCTGTCCTTAAAAAAAGAGAAAGAGGGCTGGGGAGATTTCTCGGTGGTTAAAGGCATTTGTTTGCAAAGCCTGCTGGCCTCGGTCCAATTTCCCAGCTGGAAGGACATTATTTTGCAGTAGTAAGATACCCTGGTGCACACATACACATGCACTAATAAAGAAAAAAAATCTAAAGATCATTTCTACATAAACAATAAACACCTAAGGAAAAGAGGTCTTAGAATTAGCAGAGAAAAGACAGATTCTTAGAAAGTGGTGACACCTAGACTAAGAGCTGACTCAACTGTGATGCCAGGAGAGAACAGCTAGAACTTCAAAGCCCTGAGAGAAAATGATCTGCAAACTAGAGCTGTATCTTTAGCAAAAACTGTCTTTTTAGAGTAAGAGTGAAATAAAGACATTTCAGACAAATCAAAAATGAAAATTTTTACAGACCAAAATTAACTAAAAGAATTTAAAGCATAAAACAAATTATTGTACAAGCAAAGTCTGAGATGAACGGTGAAGGATAAGTGAAAGTAATGTAACTAAACAGACCACATAAGACCATGATGTTCTTGTATAATGTACGAGATTAACATCTGTAGTACTAAGTAGTGAATAAGAGCACATCAGGTATGAGTGGGGCAGTGATCAAAGTTAAAGCACAGGCTGGAGAAGATGGCTTAGTGGTTAAGGCATTTGCCTGAAAAGCCAAAGGACCCTGGTTCAATTCCCCAAGGCCCACCTGAGCCAGATGCACAAGGAGGCGCATGCGTCTGGAGTTTGTTTGCAGTGGCTGGAGGCCCTGTCATGCCCATTCTGTCCCCCACCCTCAAATATATATATATATTAAGTTAAACCACGTTTGTAGTATGTAAAGGTAAAGAATGATTAGCTTTAAATTTGGGGACATTCAATATGCCTGATAAAAATGTCTAGAAAGCCAGGTATAGTGGCTCACATCTTTGATCCCAGCACTTGGAAGGCAGAGATAGGAGGATTGCCATGCATTCGAAGCCACCCTGAGAGAGTACATAGTGAATTCTAGGTCAGTCAGGCTAGAGTGAAACCCTACCTTGAGAAACAACATCAACAACAACAAAATGTCTAGAAATATCATCAGATGAATAGGATGGTTTATTGCTTCCAAATTATTGAAATGGGAAAGATTGAATTTAAAAACTAGCATGATAGATATTTTAAAACAGTGCAAAAACCTTAAATCCAAGGTTTGTAGGTCGTAGCAGGAATACACCACGAGACTGAAAGAGCCTCACTTCGGGACATTAGTCTGGCTAGGAAATAACTGAGAGAACATGGAGCAGCCTAACAAGAAGTGTTAGAGAATCTGTCACTGGCATTCTCTTCTCGAAGAAGGAACACAATCGCCGAGCAACTCTAAATAAATACTTAAATCACAGGAATCTAAAAATTGATGTCAAAACAAAAGTTTGAGTTTCTATTTTTCACAAAAATTTCTAAGAGTTTACCATCAAATTATGATGCCAGTAGTAGCAGCAGAGGATGCAATGTAGTGCTTCTCTGTGAGAGCTGACATGAGGGTGGCATAGAGAGGAGCATATTTCAAAACAAGGTCCTGCACATGACTTGGAATTTGAAAAGAAGCAACATCTCCTGTAAATCCCAACGACCTTTAAAGCACAAAAAATTAAAGGCGCATGAAAACAAATATTTATATATTTTACTACAGAGACAAAGAGGAAGATAGACAAATAAATAATGGGTACGCCAGGGCCTCTAGCCATTGCACAGGAATTCCAGACGCATGTGCCACCATGTGCATCTGGCTTACATGGGTACTGGAAAATCGAACCTGGGTCCTTAGGCTTTGTAGGCAAGCGCCTTACCATTAAGCCATTTCTCCAGCTCACTTTTGGGGTTTTTTTTGAGGTAGGGTCTCACTCTAGCCCAGGCTGACCTGGAATTCACTATGTAGTCTCAGGGTGGCCTTAAACTCATGATGATCCACCTACCTCCACCTCCTGCATGCTAGGATGAAAGGCGTGTGCCACCATGCCTGGCTGACAAATATTTTAAAACTTAGATCTTGGTCAGTCCTGGTGACCTATGCTTGTAAGGTGAAGGCAGGAGGATCAGTCATTCAAGTCCATCCCAGCCACCTACTTTGAGGCAAGCCAGGCTGCATGAAACCCTGTCTTACACGCACAAGGCCTGGGGACATGGCTGAGCTGTTAAAGGTGCTTGTTTGCAAACCTGGCTTTGTAGCTGAGGATGACCTTGAACTTCTTTTTTTTTTTTTCTTTTCATTTTTCCAGGTAGGGTCTCACTCTAGCTCAGGCTGACCTGGAATTCACTATGTGGTCTCGGGAAGGCCTCAAACTCACAGCGATCCTCCTCCCTCTGCTCCCCCCATCACCAAATGCTGGGATTAAAGGCATGTACCACCATGCCTGGCTACCTTGAACTTCCTTCCGATCCTCCTGCCTCTACCTCTCAAGTGTTGGGATCATAAGTGTACACCATTGCATCTGGCCTTGAGGCTGTCTTAATTATGCTAGCACTCTTAATGGTCTCCAAGATTACTGAGAGGCTCTTATTACAGAAGCTGATTTTAATATAATGCATGGCTCTTTCTACACTGAGCTGTGTACACAAGTAGAAGATGTAATGGTGTTGTTACAACGTTGATGGTGCAGAAGCCAAGAGCTTTGTACACACATTGTCATGCACGTCTTGGGGATTTCATGGTGTTAAGTTTGTAGGGATATGAAAGAACTCCGAAGTGATCTCAGTACTGTCAGTTCTTTGTACGACACTATTCATACAGCTCTGAAAAGCTGGCAAATTTTCAAAGCATTTGTGAACCGAGTGAAGGCATAACATACAGGAAACTCGAGGCTTGTTGAAAACATGGTGGGTTATTGGTTGGGATGGAGGGGGCTTCTGCCAGTTATTCAGACTTGGGGCGTGGCATCAAGCTATTTATTCATGGAATGCACTGGGGGCTGGGCCCGAAAGAGCTCAGCTCTCCTGGGTTTCCAAAAGTAATTTCACTGTTGGTTTACAAATGTTAAGATTTTAAACAATGAGCTAAGTATGGCAGGCATTATTCTTTCCTACAGGGCTTCTAAGGGGAGCTACAGACATTTTTCTCATTGCTATCAAAGGTTGAAGCAAAAATTTCATGGATTTTCATCTAAGAGAAGTGATAAATATTCCACAACCAGTGGGATGAAATAGAAAAATCATGCAAGTAAATAATTCTCAAAGGGCTCAAAATTGAAAAAAAAAACACATTTCTTTTCAAGGAAGAAAATGTTCATGATAATTCAGGTAGTATATTTTCCTCTTAATGTCAGAGAAATACAATTTAGAGTACTTTTTTTTGTTTTTGTTTTTGTTTTACTGAGGTAGGATCTCACTCTAGCTCAGGCTGACCTGGAAAATTTACATGGTCTCAGGGTGGCTTTGAACTCATATCAATCCTACCTCTGCCTCCTGAATGCTAGGATTAAAGGCATGTGTCACCATGCCCTGCTAGAGGAAATGTTGGGTTTTTTTCTCAATAAATAGTGGCCATAATTACTCAACTTGTGGCTCATACCTGTAATCCCAGTACTTGGGAGGCTGAGATAGGAAGATCACCCAGTTCAAGAACAGCCTGGACTTCAGAGGGTTTCAGGGCTAAAGTGAGACTCTGCTAAAACCAACAACATGGCATACTGGTTAAGAAGGTACTTGCCTATGAAGTCTAAGGTCCCATGTTCAATTTGTCAGTACCCAAGTAAACCAGATGCACAAGGTAGCACATTGTTTGCAGTGGCTAGAGGTCCTGGCACACCAATTTCTCTTTCTTGCAAGGAAATAAATAAAATATTAAACAAACAAACAACAACAACAAAAAAAAAAAACACTCCAGCAACAGCCAGGTATTTTAGGTCATGGTGCATGCCTAAAAGTCCAGAGGGTTAAGGAGGATCCTAAATTTGAGGCTAACCTGGGTTAGATCGCAAGTTCAAGGCTAATCTAGACTACATAGTGAAATCTAATCTCAACAAATAAACGGTAACAGCAAGATGAAAGATATTTCAGGAACACTGAAATAGTATGTTAAGTAAAAAACAGATAGCTAACATGCAAACATGTTCAGCTCCTGTGCCTGTTATGCTCACACTGAGGCACATCCCTTCTTGGTCCTAGGTGGACCTCATGGTCTTCCTTCTGGGTAAGGGAAAGAGAGAGAGAAAATGAAGGAGGGAGAGGGAGGGAGGGAGGGAGAAAAAAAGGCACCAGATCAGCCAATGCACCAACATTTCCAGCTCTCCTCTTCCCATTTTGTCTTACTCCATGATGCAATGATCTCTCCCCAGAGAGGAAGGAGAGTCCACAGGGCTTCCTCTTCTGCATCATGCCCATGCCCAGGTTCCAGTGCCTCCCTCCTGCTTAATGTCCAGACATTCATCCTCCTGACTTCTGCTTCCACAGAGGCACAAGGGCGCTCCCTCAGCAGTGGTACTCAGCCACCCACCCTGGCCTGGTCTCTGACCTTCCAGCGGGGCTCCCAGGGCCAGCACCTTGCTGCCAACCCTCCTCTGATAAGCACACTAGCATTGAGGTAAAAAGTCTCAGGAACCCAGGGCAGCTTTCTGCTACCCTCCTCAGAGACCGTCCTCGTCCCCAGGGACAGATCGCGGGCCATCTGCACCGTGTGGCTCTGCCCCGCCCTTCTCACCCTGCTGTCTTGCTGTCTACCCCTCCATTGTCCAGGAGACCTATTAACCAATCTTATATTCTGTTTATTTGTTTGTTTCTGTTTCTGTTTCTTTCTTCCTTCCTTCCTTCCTTCCTTTCTTTTCTTTTTCTTTTTTTTTTTTTGAGGTAGGGTCTCACTCTAGCCCAGGTTGGCTTGGAATTTACATAGTCTCAGGCTAGCCTCAAACCCAGTGATCCTCCTACCTCTGCCTCCCAAGTGCTGGGATTAAAGGCGTGCACTACCATACCTGGCTTTGTGTGTGTGCTTAATATTTTTATGTTTATTTATTTATTTGAGAGAGAGAAATAGGCAGGTAGAGAGAAAGAATGGGCCAACCAGGGCCTCCAGCCACTGCAAACAAACCCCAGATGTATGTGCTTCCTTGTGCAACTGGCTAATTTGGGTCCTGGGGAATACATATGAGAGATTAGCCTGAGCTATACTGAAACTCTACCTTGAAAAAAAACAACAAAAATAATTAATTAAAATATTTTAAAAATAAAAATAAATAAAATGAATTGGGCATGGTAGTGCGTGCCTTTAATCGCAGCACTTGAGAGGCAGATGTGGGAGGATGACCATGAGTTCAAGGCCACCTTGAGACTACATAGTGAATTCCAGATCAACCTAATCTCTCATATGTATTCACCTTGTGCATTTCCATTAGACCTTGATAAATAATGGAGAACTGCCATTACATGATGTGCCTACTTTTCCAGAGCCAGCGGATACTCAGCACCCACTCTGTGTCAGGCATTGTGCTTGGGCCTGGGGCAGGACCATGAGTAAGACAGAAAGAGCACGAGTGACCCCCTGACGGAGCTTAGCATGGAGTGGCTGACAACACAGTGTGAGTGATGTGGAGAGGGAACACACGGTAGCAACACAGTTTCAAAGATGCCAGTCATTTCTTGTCCGAACCAGGCCCCCCCATTGAAGGAGACTCAAGCCCCCAGACAGCCATATTTTCATCATGTGTTCTGGGGTCCACCACCTAACCCCTCCACAGTTTATCAGATAAAGAATGGACACATGACCAGCTATAGCACTCCTAGGCATATATCCAAAGGACTCATCTCATTTCCTTAGAAGTACATGCTCAACCATGTTTATTGCTGCTCAATTTATAATAGCTGGGAAATGGAACCAGCCTAGATGTCCCTCAACAGATGAGTGGATAATGAAGATGTGGTACATTTATACAATGGAGTTCTACTCAGCGGTAAAGAAAAATGAAGTTATGAAATTTGCAGAAAAATGGATGGACCTGGAAAGTATTATACTAAGTCAGGTAACCCAGGCCCAGAAAGCCAAGCGCCACATGTTCTCCCTCATATGGGGATCCTAGCTACAGATGACTGGGCTTCTGTGTGAGAATGAAAATACTTAGTAGCAGAGGCCAGTAAGTTGAAAAGGAGACATAAAGGGTGGAGAAAGGAAGGGAGGAGGATACTTAATAGGTTGATATTGTATATATGTAATTACAATGATTTTAATGGGGAGGTAATATGATGGAGAATAGAATTTCAAACGGGAAAGTGTGGGTGTGTGGAGGGAGGGAATTACCATGGGATATATTTTGTAATCATGGAAAATGTTAATAAAAATTAAAAAAAAAAAAAAAAAAAAGAATGGACACATGATCTATGGGAGTCAGTCCATGGCCTGAGCAAAGGGGCTCCAAATGAGATAGCAATTCTGTTTCAGAAATGAGGGTAATGGGACAGGAGAGATGGCCCAGCGGGTAAAGTGTTTGCTGTACACGCATGAGGGCCTGAGTTCGGATCCCTAACGCCCATGTCAAATGATGGGTGGGGCCTGGTGACGTGTGTCTGGAGTTCCAATGCTGGAACGGTGGAGACAGGAGGTCACTGGGGCTTGCTGTCTAGTTTAACTAGCTTAGTTGGTAAACTCCAAGTTCAGTGAGACTCTGTCTCATAAAAATAAAGTGGTGAGTGATTGAGGAAGGTGCATGATTCCAACTTCTGGCCTCCACATGTGTGTGCACACATGTCTCTGTGGACACACACACACACACACACACAAACACAAACATGTGGTGGCACACATCTTTGACCCTAGTGCTTGGAGGCTGAGGTAGGAGGATCACTGTGAGACATATTGAATTCCAGGTCAGCCTGGGCTAGAGCAAGATCCTACCTGGAAAAACAATAGCAAAAATATGAACATGCAAATGCAAACAACACACATTCACATGCGAAAAACTGAACTTAGGGTAATTGAATTTCAAAGTTGGCCCCGTCCTTGTGAACATGCTGACGTGTGAGGAGGGACGAAGTGTGCTAGGCGAGGGCAAGAGGCAGCTGGCCGGGGTCACTGTGCTCTAGCGCCTGCTGGTCAGGCTTCTAGTGGAGAACCCCACTTCTAGTGGTGAGCCCCACAGCCCCTCTGCAAGGAGAGGTCTAACACAGATCAGGTACAGTCCAGAAGCAGGTAAGCCGAGGAAGGGAAGACAGTAAAGGACAGAGAGGGGGCTTTCTGGAGGGAGGGTGTCCAGGTACGAGGAAGACCTCTGGGGGCAGAGCCATACGACTGTCATAGCACAGTTATCACAGCTCTGAGTGCAGTAGAAGCGGAAACTTAAAACCACAGGATTTCCAGGCACAGTGGCACACGTGCAATCCCAGCACTGAGGCAGGATTACCTGAATCCAAGGCTGAATTCTAAGTCAGCTAAGGCTTTCAATGGAAACCCTGTTTCAAAAACATGCAAGCAAACAAATAAGAAAATCCTGGGATGAGGCCATGGCTCAACAATTAAAAGTGCTTGCTTGCAAAGCCTGTCAGCCTGGGTTTGATTCCCCAGTACCCACATAAGGCCAGCCACACAAAGTGGTACATGTGTCTAGAATTGGTTTGCAGTGGCAAGAAACCCTAGCATGTCCATTCTCTCTCTCTACTCTCTCTCACACAAACTACTTATAGATCAATCCTGATGAAAGTGTTTTCCTTCCCTCACAAGCCAAACATCACAGTACATAGTTCTTCCCACATTCTCTCTTCTTTCTCTGCTAACAAGTCAATAAAGTATTTTTAAAAATATTTTATTTATATATTTGCCGGGAGGGGGGGGAGGAATGGACACACCAAGGCCTCTAGCCACTGCTAAGGAACTCCATACATATGTGCCACTTTGTGTATCTGACTTTATGTGGGTAGCGGGAAATTGAACCCTGGCCGTTAGGATTTACAGGCAAGCACCTTAACCCCTGAGCAATCTCTCCATCCAAAATCAAATAGTTTAAAAAATATTTTTATTGAGCTGGAGAGATGGCTTAGCGGCTAAGGCGCTTGCCTGCAAAGCCTAAGGACCCAGGTTTGATTCTCCAGTACCCACATAAGCCAGATGCACAAGGTGGCACATGCATCTGGAGTTCAGTTGCAGTGGCTGGAAGCCCTGGTGTGCCAATTCTCTCCCTTTCTCTTCTCTCTCTCTCTGCCTCTCCCCCAGGACACTCAAATAAGTAAATAAATAAATAAAATAATTTTAAAATATTTTTATTTATTTGCAAGCAGACAGAGAGAATATGGGTGCTTCAGGGCCTCTA
Organism: Jaculus jaculus; assembly: GCF_020740685.1. NCBI lineage: Eukaryota > Metazoa > Chordata > Mammalia > Rodentia > Dipodidae > Jaculus > Jaculus jaculus. Next base: position 62,295,761 of record NC_059107.1, read on the forward strand.
GCTGCTGCAAATGAACTCCAGATATACACACCATCCTCTGCATCTGAACTTTATGTGGGTAGTGGGGAATTGAACCAGAGTTGTTAGGCTTTTGAGGCAAATGCCTTAAACACTGCACCATCCCTCCAGCACCCTCTCCTTTTTTTTTTTTTTTTATTCCCAGAGGTAGGGTTTCACTCTAGCCCAGGCTGACCTAGAATTCACTATGTAGTCCCAGGGTGGCCTCAAATTCATGGTGATCCTCCTGCCTCTGCCTCCCAAGTGCTGGGATTAAAGGTGCACACTACCATGCCTGGCAATTTTTTATTTTTTTTTTTTGAGGTAGGGTCTCACTCTAGGGAATTTACTATGTAGTCCCAGGGTGGCCTTGAACTCACTGCAATCCTTCTACCTCTGCCTCCTGAGTGCTGGGAATAAAGGTGTGTACTACCACATCCAGCCTTTTTTAAAAAACACTTTAATTTATTTATTTATTAGAAAGAGGAAGAAGCAGATAGACAGAAAGAGAGATGCATCTGGCTTACATGGGTCCTGGGGAATCGAACCAGGGTCTTTGGCTTTGTAGGCAAATGCCTTATACACTAAGCCATGTCCCCAGGCCCCCCTTTTATTGTATTTTTGACACAGGGTCTCGCTGTAGCCCAGGCTGACCTGGAACTCACTCTGTATTCTCAGGCTGGCCTCGAACTCATAGCAATCCTCTGACCTCTGCTCTGGAGTGTTGGGATTAAAGGCATGCACCACCACACCAGGCTCCAAATAAAGTATTTTTAAAAATACTTTTTATTTACTTATTTATTTATTTGACAGAGAAACAGGGAGAAGGAGAGAGAGAGAATGGGCATGCCAGGGCCTCAAGCCACTGCAAAGGAACTCCAGATGAGTGCACCCCCTTGTGCATCTGGCTAATGTGGGCCGTGGGGAAGCAAACCTGGGTCCTCTGGCTTTGCAGGCAAATGCCTTGACTGCTAAGCCATCCCTCCAGCCCAAATAAAGTATTTTTTAAAAAAGCAAAACCAAAAAACTAAAAAAGCTGGGCCAGCCTAAGACTATGTAGTGAATTCTAGGTCAGCAAGACCCTACCTCAAAAAAAAAAAAAAAAAAAAAGCAAAATAAATAAAACTTATTTAAAATCTCACCATCCCACTGGGTATGGTGGTACATGCCTTTAATCCCAGCACTCAGGAGGATCACCATGATTTCAAGGCCACCCTGAGACTACATAGTGAATTCCAGGTCAGCCTGGGCTATAGTGAGACCCTACCTCGAAAAAACCTTACCACCCAGGCACCATCTGTGCTTATGTGTGTTGGGAACGCTTGTACTTCTGTGCATGTGGAGGCCAGAGGCTGACATTAGGGTCTTCCTCAATTGCTCTCCACTCTATTTTTTGAGCCAGGGTCTTTCACTGAAGCTGACCTAAACTAGCCAGTGAGTCCCAGGGTCTCCTGTCACATGCTGTTCGGGGAATCAGGATTTAGGTCCTTGTGATTATGCAGCAAGCACTTTGCCATCTGAGACATTTCCCCAGCCCCTAATACTAATATTTAAAACTTTATGATTGGGGACTGGAGAGATGGCTTAGCAATTAAGGCACTTGCCTACAAAGCATAAAGGACCCAGGTTTGATTCCTCAGTACCCATGTAAGCCATATGCACAAGGCGGTGCATGTGTCTGGAGTTCCTCTGCAGCGGCTGAAGGCCCTGGCACACCCATTTGTCTCTGTTTCACTCTCTCTATCTCAAATAAGTAAATAAATAAACAAAATATTCAAAAGAAACTTATAAAATATTTTATTGCTACTAATATTAGATAAAATTTACTTAGCTCTTTCTAAATCCAAATTCTAGGACTTTCCGTGTTTGTTATAGCAACTCCTCAGAACTCAATGACTTGAGCACTCTTTCTAATCTACCTAACAGATGAGGACATTAAGTAGCTGCAAAATTGAAGCCCAAATTCTGGTAGGCTGACTCAAGTGCTAAAATTCTAATGTATGTATTTGTGGGTTATTTTTTCAAAGATCATAAGCTAGCATGAACTCCTTTTTTATTTGTTTTTACAAAATATTTTTATTTATTTATTTTAGATCGACACACAGAGAGAGAATAGGTGCACCAGGGAATCCAGCCACTGCAAACAAACTCCAGATTCATGTGCCTCTTGAGCATCTGGCTAACATGGGTCCTGGGGAATCGAGCCTTGAACTGGGGTTCTTAGGCTTCAAAGGCAAGTGCTCAACCACTAAGCCATTGCTCCAGCCCTACAAAATATTTTGAAAGAATTTTAAGTAATATGTAGTCATATTTATATACTTTGTAGTGTTCAAGTAAGATGTTTGCACTAAAGAATTTTTTAAAATCGGATACTTTTAGAGAGGAAGACAAAAAATCCTTGGTAACCCTACCACCCAAAAGAACCAGCACTGACATTTGGGAACTTCCTGTCATGGCTGGTGTGGATGGAGTGCTGGGAACACAGATGCAGTTCCTGGACCGACATGGCCACCCAGGGAAGCTTCTTATGAGCTGGAAGTCACACATGCATTCAGCAGGTAGGTACACACCAAAGGAAATGAATTGCATTTGAAACCGGATTGTAAATGGTGTAGTCTTTTTTTTTTAAACAGGGTCCTCATGTGGCTCAGGCTCGCCTTGAATTTCTGATCCTTTGCCTCCATTACCCAAGTGCTGGAATTATAGGCTTGCAACACCAACTTGGCTATAAAGTCTGTTTTCTTTCAAATTTCATTTTAATTATTTAAAAATTTTTATTTATTTGAGAAAGAGAGAGAGGGAAGGAAAGGGAGAAAATGGGCACACTGAGGCCTCTAGTCACTGCAGATGAACTCCAGCTGCCTGTATCACCTTGTGCATCTGGCTTATGTGGGTACTGAAGAATTGAACCTGGGTCCTTAGGCTTTGCAGGCAAGTGGTTGCTAAGCAATCTCTGTAGCCCTCATTTTAATTCTTTTAAATTTTATTTATTTACTTATTTTGAGAGAGAGGCAGATAGAGAGAGAGAGAGAAAATAGACATGCCAGGGCCTCCAGCCACTGCAAACGAACTCCAGATGCATGTGCCACCTTGTGTATCTGGCTTACGTGGGTACTAAGGAATCAAACCTTGGCCCTTAGGTTTTACAGACAAGTACCTTAGCTGCTGAGCCATCTCTCCAGCCCCTCATTTTAATTTTTTGTGGTGCTGTGAATCAAATCCCTAGGTATGTGTTTGCTAGGCACGCTCTCTACCACTGAGCTACACCCCTGCCCAATGTACTTCTACAAATCCTCATTGAGCCCAGTGGTCAGCAAACCTGAACCCTCTTCCTGAGATGCCCAAGCTGGGGGAAGTCACTTCCTGCCTGGGCCTCAGTTTCCTCATCTGTCCACTACAATGAACCTCTACAATCTTAGGATAGAGTGAACATCAGCAGAGCTTCATTTCTGGGTTATATGCTGCATTTGAGACAATTCCTGACACAGTTCCCACCCAGCTCTGGCACAAGAAACAAGAGGCCGGGAATATGAAAGGGCTGGGGTCAGGGCACACCAAAGGCTTAAGAACCCCCAAATGAGGGTGTGAGTTGTATTCTCCTGGAGGGCTGGGCCAGCCAAGCCGATTAGGGGCCCTGAGCAGCTGTGGGCCGAGGGAGGCTGCTGGGAGCGAGTGGATTCAAATGCCTCTTTCCCACCCTCTCCCCCACCAGCTTGCTCTATGTAAAAATTCCAAACTCCCAATCAAACCTCCTTCTCTTTTCTCCTTTCATTCACCTGCCCATCTTCCTCTCCTCTTCTCTCCTTTTCTATCCAAACTCATAATTAATCGCTCAAGGCAAAAGTAATGAATGTTAATTGGCCATCTGTAGGAAGACTAATTAAAATCTACCACGCTGGGGTTTCAAACATACCTATAGCAACGGAGTGAATCGGGAATGAGGCGAGGAGGGACTGAGGTAACAGCTGAAAGACTGAAAAACACCATTGGGCTTAGGTGTGAGGGAACGACGCCAGAGAGGGGACAAGATGCTGGAGAGTGGGGAGATAGAGACAGAGAAAAAGAAAAAAACTCTTTGACTTGCTGCAGCCACCACAGGGCTTGGCATCTTGTCACTGTTCTGTTTGGTGTTTAACAAACACATTTAAGCATTTCCTTATTGCTGAACATGGCTTAAGGGGTAGCCAGAGTTTGCCAACACACAATTGTTGACCTGAGTCACAGGTCTGAACACACCCATCTCTCTAAGGACCCCTGCCCATATAAAAATCGTGTGGCACACACCCAGGCATACATGCACACTACTTAAGTTTGTCGTTCAGATATGCATGGGTCCCTCCCTGGAAGGTAACACCCTATGTGCATGCATGCGTAGCCAGTTATAAACTGAGGACAACCCAGGGACACAGTATGTGGTTAGATACAATCACATATAATCACATGTGAACACTGTTACATGTAATATGTGGCTTAAACACATAAACTCATGATTATTAAAATACAAATGCTTGCCAGGTGTGGTGGTGCACGCCTTTAATCCCAGCCCTCAGGAGGCAGAGGTAGGAGGATGGCCGTGAGTTCAAGGCCTTCCTGAGACTACACAGAGAATTCCAGGTCAGCCTGAGCTACAGCAAGACCCTATCTCGAAAAACCAAAAAAAAAAAAAAAAAAAAAAAAAGGCTGACTGATATGTATTCATACTTCTCAAAGTTATACTCCTATGCACTAACTAGGCTCATGGGTATGTGCCCAAACCAATATTGGCATGTACATACATACCTGGAACATTGTACATAGGAACATTTGTACATACACGATAACACCCCTCCACACATTAGAGAAGTTCAATGTTTATACCCACATATGATTAATATTCAGGTGACATTTACACACATATACATACATGTGCACACACTACATACATATAGTTGACGTCTAGGCCAGGCCCGTGTGCTGAACACACACACACACACACACACACACACACACACACACACACACACACTTACAGAGAGCCCCAGGCCCCTGGAGTAACACCTCCGTGGCGGTGGCCTTTACCCTTGCTAAAAAGTCAGGGCCTAAAACAGATCCAAGACCTGCTCTTGGACAAAAGCCCCTACTCTGAGCAGTGTTACTCTCAAAACCCTGCTTAACCATTGCTCTAACCTTTGGGCAAAAGGATAGTGGCTCTGAAGAGAGCTCCAGAAAGAGTCAGGGGTTAAGATGGGCTCTGCTGAGGTCAGGCAGTGCAAAGGGTGCCCGCCAGTGTTGTGGGTGTCAGGGCCTTTGTGTTCAGGTCTCAAAAGGGTCAGTTCCATTCTGTGGGTCAAGGGAGGGCTGAATTGGAAGAGGGACATGGTACTGTGGGAAGAATGCTGACTTTGGGTCCATGGTCCCTTTTCTTCTTGCTCAGAGGGAGACAGGTGCCCTCCTTGCTGGGAAATATCTGAGGCTTTCTCCACGCTTGCTGGAAAACCCTTCTATGAGGAATTTCCATTGTGGCTAGAGGGAGGGCAAAGACAAGAAGGTGCTGACACTGGGTGTGAAAACCTGGAAAGGGTGTCCAGAGAGAAAGGCAGAGTTCCACCTGAAGGGTTCTGACAGAAGCCAGCTAGGCATTGTATCCTCTGGGCTTTGCACTGATCTGTACTCCTTGGAATAGATTCACAAACCTCCTGAAGCCCTGAGTCAGGACCCAAGGTCCACCCTCAGGCCCAGCAAAGAAGTAGCTGGGAGAAAGGCAGGCTGCAGAAGGGCAATGTCCTCAGTGCCCCAGAGAGACCAGGGTATGTTCACAGAAGTCAGAGACTTGGACACAGAAAGTGTGCCCTAGTAAGCAGAACAAGAGTCATCCCTGATGCCATCAGGCCAGGTGCACTTGTTCTACCTTGGCACCCCACCACAAAAGAGGAGAGTGACTACACCCATATACAAGTGAGCACACCCAGTAACATCCTTCTACCACAAGTGAAGACACCAAGTGAGTACCCAGGACCTGGCCAAGCAGCAGAAGCCAAGGCCCAGTGGGCAAGCTCCTGACCCTGGGTCTCTACCTGGGACGGAGGAGCATGAATGAACCCACGACCCAAGGTGTTTCCAGAGAGCCTCGGGCCTTGGGAATCTCCCTTGGCCAGATGAGGCTTCCCAACCCCCTAGGAGAAACAGGCCTGCACACACACACACACACACACACACACACACACGCACACACTCACTCACACACACAACCCTATGACAGCTTCCACATTTGGAGCTGACAGATGTGCTAGGTAACAGCTCGCCACCGCCTGTGCAGCTGAGGCCCTGTCGTCGTCGTCATTGTGAAAGAATGGGATTATTTCCAGCAAGGCTCGGGGCGGCTGTGTGAGCACACGCCTGTGTGTGTGTGTGTGTGTGTGTGTATGAGTGAGTGTGGCTTCTGCTACCACCATTCTTCCCCCATCTATAAATCCACCTCACTTGTGAGCATCTTGATCTCTCAGCTGGTTTCCTGTTCCCGACCTTTCTCTACCATGATTCTGCTCATGACCCAGGCTTGGACTTTGCTAGGTCTGCTTTTGTTTCTCCACCTGGATGCTCCAGGAGGGCACTTGTCTCAACTCCTCTACCTCACCCTTGGTCCCTTTTGTGTCTTACTCAGGCCACAAGGATAGACTCTTAGAAAAAGCCCATCTTGTACCAGAAAATGACGCTTATGATGCTCTTGCCTGGAGTGTGCAGAAGGGGGTGTCCTAGGGTAGGAAAGCAGACCACCAGCCCTGGTCACTGTCCTTCAGGCCTGACCTCTTGAGCCAATTCACCCTCACATTCTTCATTTATGAGCAGATGAGCCTTTTACTTTTTTTCTTGGCATGTGTGTGGTGTGTATGTATATTCATATACATGTGGGCACACATGTACGCATGTGTGAAGGTCAGAGGTTGATGATGGGTGTCTTCCTCAGTCTCTTATCAACCTTTTTTTTTCTTTTTCTGAGGCAGGGTCTCACTCTAGCCCATTCTGGAACTCATTCTGTAGCTCAGACTGGCCTTGAACTCACAGTGGCCCTCCTACCTCTGTCTCCCGACTGCTGACATTGTAGGCATTAGCTACTGTGCTTGATGACTTCACCTTCTTTTTGAAACAGGGTCTCTCACTGGGAGCTGTTTCAGCCAGCAGATCCCAAGGATCCTGTCTCCTGCGCAGTGCTGGAATTAAAGGCACATCTCACCACAACTGGACTTTGCATAGGTGCTAGGTATCTGAATTGAGGTCCCTGTGCTGGTGTGCCTAGCACTTTATGAACCAGGCCATCTCCCCAGTGTCCAGATGATCCTTTTAATAGCAAGCTTCTGCTCCCTGCCTGTATCTATATTCCCAAGTCTAACAATGGCCATGTGTTGACCACAGATGTATGGCCCTACTACAACCACACGTGGCCATACATTGGGTCCTTAGCTTGACCCAGTCCTAATCCTGACTGGTTCCTGCCAATGCTACTTGGGTACTCAGATACCAGATCACCTTTTATTTACTTATTTATTTAAACTTTATTTATTTATTTATTTGTTTATTTATTTGAGGTAAGGTTTTACTCCAGCTCAGGCTGACCTGGAATTTACTATGTAGTCTCAGGGTGGCCTCAAACTAATGGCGATCCTCCTCCCTCTGTCTCCCAAGTGTTGGGATTAAAGTTGTGCACCACCACACCAACTAAAACTTTTTTTTAATTGACAACTTTCATAATCATAGATAATAAACCATGATAACTCCCTCCTCTCCCCACTTTCCCCTTCACAACTCCACTCTCCATCATACCCCATTCACCCTCTCGATCAGTCTCTCTGTTTTCTTTTCCTCCTGTTGTGAGGGTCTTGTGTAGGTAGTATCAGACATTGTGAGGTCATGGGTATCCAGGCCATTTGTGTGTGGAAGAGTGCATTATAAGGAGTTCTACTCTTCTTTTGGTTCTTACATTCTTTCCACTGCCTCTTCCGCACTGGACCCTGAGCCTTGGAGGGTGTGATAGAGATATTTCTGTGCTGAGCACTCCTCTGTCACTTCTTCTCCACACTATGGTGCCTTCTGAGCCATCCCAGAGGTTACCGCCACCTGAAAAGAGAAGCTTCTCTAACCCAAAAGTGAGAATAGCATTACCATGTGGGTATGAATGTTAAGAGAAGTGCTTACTTGGCAGTTTGGTGCCAGCTCACCTTTTAAATAATCTAGTCCAAGCGGGGACATGTGTAGACCCATGGAATTAGAGGAACAGTGGAAGAGGAACATCTTTATGCTTCCCAGGTGATTCTGACACATCACAGTCCTACCTGCTTCCAGGATAAACATATGCAGGCTTTCTTCTAGAGATGGCTCGCCAAGGGATACACTGGGCAGGGACCACAGAGCTGTGGCTTGTTTGCAGTGGCTGCGGCCTTTGCGCCCAGCCCTCTCACTCTGTTAGCATTCACAGGCGCAATCGCACGTTTAGTCACTCACCATTGGCAAACACTAAGCAGGCCACAGGGGCTGGGTGGGTCTGGTTAGAGGGGTAGAATACACACAGCTTCTTCAGGCTGAGGCCTGGGATCCCTGGAAAACACTTGGCCCCAGCTGCCACTGCAGCCTGAGCCAAGCCGGCTTCAGCAGCAGCTGAACTAAGACTTGAACCAGAGTGTGGGTCACAGAATTCTGCTGCACTAAGAGGTCTGGGGAGTGGCAGTCAGACCCTTTCTTCCCTTGCACTAGGGGAAGCAGGCCTGAAGACTAAGGCACTATTAGTTTTCAGGTTCCTTAGCTGAGGTCTCACAGAGCCACTGGGTCCAGTGTGGGAAGGTGAGGCTTCCCAAAGCAAGAAGAGAATTTTCTTCACTCACATCTTCACTTAGAACCAAAGCCCAGTGTCCTATCTCCCACTAATGGCATTAAGCCAGGTAACAGTTTTCCACAAGGCAAAGGAGACAGGGTGAGGAAGAAATGTCTTGTTGGCTTCCCTCCTTCCTTTGAAGATGATTGGAACTCCTTGGGGTAGCAGTGGGAAGGTAGGCTCTCCTTCCCACTATGCAAGATGTTCTGTGCTCCTCCCTGCCTCCACAGTGCTCCTCAGACGAGGCAGGGGCAAGGCGGGCTCCCTCTATTCTCTCCTCAGTACCCACACTGTTTACCCTAGAGGCTTGCAGGTACTCTTCAGCTAATTTTCAAGCACACCATCTAGTGGCTTCCAGTCCCATCTCCACCTCCCCTATATCCCGAATCATTGAAAGATGTGACCAGGCTGCATAGGGGTCACCCATATGTCTCCGCCTGGGTGGCTAGAAGGGCTCTTTGCCCACATGCCTCACCATGTAGATCCCAAGTGAGGTTCCCAGCTGGGCCTTGCTGGGGGCATATCCACATGGGGGTGTGCACACTTGCCATGTGAGTCAGAATGACTGCACATGTTAGCATTGGAGGCCACCTTCTGTATACTGTGCATGTGTGCAGAAGTCAGAGGCACCCTTCTGTTAGTTCTTGCCCTCCTTCCTTTTTAAATATTTTATTTATACTTATTTATTTGAGAGAGAAATAGCCAGAGAGGGAGAGAGACAGAGAGAATGGGCACACCATGGCTTATAGCCACTGCAAATGAACTCCAGATCTATGAACCCCTTGTGCATCTGGTTTACGCGGTTTCTGGGGAATCAAACCTGGGACCCTTGGCTTTGCAGGCAAATGCCTTAACTACTAATCCATCTCTCCAGCCCTTGCCCTCCTTCTTGAGGAAGGGTTGCTCTTTCACTACTACACATGCCAGGCTAGATGCCTCTGGGCTCCACCTTCCATCTTGCCATAGAAGCACTGGGATTACAGATGCTACACCATACAGATTTACATGGATTCCAGATATGCAAATTCAGGTACCCAGATTTGTGGGACAAGCACTTGATCCATTTAGCCTCTCCAGCCTGTGACCATGTTTGGTGAGGAAGGATATGAGTGACAGAGACTAGAAGGCAGTATCCCAGGGCCCAGCTCCCCAGGATGAGTGTAGACTGGGTGAATGATTCAGGATCTGGAGGAAGGACCAGGCTTGGTTGACAATGAATTCATACCAGCTTGGGTATGGGCCATGGGGTTTGTCTTTACAGGTCCCTGGGGCAAGCCTCGAATATTCTACCCACTCCCTGGCTCCTCACAGTCCAGCTGCTGGCCCCCAGTTCAGGAGCAAGAAACACTAAAACAAAAAGCTGCACAACTCTTTTACACCAAAGACAATGAGAAACCTTGTTTGTCTTTTGGCTAATCTGTGGCCCTGCTCACCCTGGCAGCTGGGCTCTGGGCATGTGCAGGCATGTCTTTATGTGTGTACTTGCAGTTACTCACACATGGGCTGGCCAAGGCTGGGCTACGAGCTCTAGGAACACAGATGGTTAGCCACTGGAGGACAACACAAATCCTCTCTGTCCCAGTGCTGGGGGTCCTGGGCCCAAGGCTGGGTTGGAGGCCTAGGAGATATCTGTGGGCAGAGATGGTCCCAAGTCATGGGTTGTTTTGGGGAGCCTGGGAGGTGGGAAAGAGCCCATGTGGAGAGTAAGAGCTATGGCTGGGGAGCTGTCCCCATGTTGGGCCGAGCCACAGAGGAACTCACCAGCAGCTAGAAGTTTAGGAGAGGTCAGGAAGCACAGAGTGCATGCCCTCCCCTCACAAACATATTAATAATCTCATGGTGGTGGGCTGTACCTTCCGGCTCTGGTGAGCTACAGAGACAGCTGACTAGTCTGGGCTAGGGGCTGTCTCAGGAAGAGGATAGCCATGACACCAAGTTCCAGGGGCTGAACTTGACCAACCACAATGTTTAAATCCTAGAAAAGACCTCCCTCCCAGAAGGAGTCCTGGTTGTTTGTGAAAAAACAAAAGACAAAAAACAAACAGGTCTAAGGAACTAGGGAAGAGATAAGACGTCAGATCATAGACTTTCTTGCCTTCAGTGGCCCAGTCATCCTAGCTGCCTAAAAGAGCTACCTGACTCCCTCTCAATCCCCCTGTTCCCCAGTTCCCTGAAGCTCCTGGGAGTCTAGAATCCTGGAGTCCAGGGGGACAGGAACCCTTCAAGGACTAAAGCTTTTGTACTTAAAAGACAAATGTCAGACATGAGAGGGCCTCACCTCGTAGAACATATGACGCTCCTCACTAAGCACATGTCTGTCAGCCAGGACGCAAAGTGAACCCAGCTGGGCCTCGCCAGAGGCTGCTCTGGAGCTGACTCTTCTCTCCCAGGAAACAAGAGGCCTGGGAGGAAACCCAAGGATCACCCCCCAGGACAGAAGAGACAGCCCAGGCTGCCTACCTCTCACCATCTGCAGATGCCAAATGACCACTGGAAACAGACAGGTTTGCAGAAAGGAAACTGGAGTTCATTTGTCCTAAAGAAACTGAAGCCCAAGGGAGTGGGGGCCTGCCCAAGATCAGCATGGAAGGTTCTGGATTGTGTCCAAGACAAGCTGTCCAGATTGAACCTGTCTCTCTGAAGAGGGCTGCAACAGGAGCAGTACAATAGCATCTCTTGCCACAGGCCGGCAAGGACAAAGCACAGGAGCTCTTAGAGGAGGCTCCCTGAGGGGTAATGGTTACAGACGATAGTAGGGCTAGAGAGGTAGCTCAGGTGAGTGTTTGCCTAGCATTCATGAAACCCCGCACAGCACTGAATAAATCCAGGGTGGTACACACTGGAAATCCTGGCACTTGAGAGGTGGAGGCAGGAGGATCAGAAGTACAAAGTCATCTTCAGCTACACAGTAAGTTTGAGGCCAGCCTGGGGTACAAGAGATCCTGCCTGAAAAGTGAAAAAGGGCAAGAGTGTTTTATCACCTCTGGGGTGCACTGCTAGCCCCATGCTAAACACTTGAACATCAGGACATTGATTATTCACAAATGGGTACATTCTACGAAACACCTGTCAGGAGCCAAGAGAAGCAACTTGCTCTGGGTTACCAGCAGCTAAGTGGCAGAGAATTGACATGTCTTTGGGATTCTGCAGAACCCTCCCAGTGACTACAAGAATGGCTGCCACCTATCCACACTGTACGGCCTCAGGGTGCCCTCTACTGGGCATGGGGATCAAAGGAAGTTCCTTTTTTCCCCTTTATAGTTTATTCATTCTATATATCATGAACTTTACTGTATGAACAAATAACATGTTGGTCACATTCCCCTCATGTTATTCTCTTATATTCCCCCCCCCCTAATTCATTCCATGGAGGGTCCTCCTCAGTGGGGTTACTGGTATTCATCACAGGGTTACAGAATGCATCAGTCTTTGTGGTGGGTGGAGACAGTGCCTCAGGACACTCCTTCCCAGCCCTGTGGCTCTTCTGTAATGTTCCCAGAGACTTTAATACCCTACTACCTCCAACAGATTGTCTAAGCAGAAAATTAACAGAATAATGGAGCTAAACAATACCATAGGTCAACTGGACTTAACAGTCTACCCAAATTCCATAGAATTCACATTCTTCTCAGTAGCCCATGGAACATTCTCTAAAACAGATCACCTATTAGGGCACAAAGCATGTCTCCACATATTCTGTAAACTTCCTTTTATATAAACAGATGCCTGAGTGCTAGCATTGGCTGTCTGGGAACTCTCAAATACGGGCCAGGGGATGGTTGCAGACCCTCACTTGGAGCTCCCAACCCATGTCTATGTCTATCAACTGGAAGGAGGACCTTTTTCCAGTTTCAAAACAGGGTCTCACTGTGTAACCCAGGCTCATCCTGAACTCATGGTATTTGACCTGCCTTAGCCTGAGTGCTGAGATTACAAGGGTGGGTCTCCACACCCAGCTTGAGGGTTGTATTTGACCATCTCCCTTGAAGGCACACTGGTCTTAAACCTATATGCTGTGTCGCCAGGCATGGTGTGATGGTTTGACTCAGGTGTCCCCCATAAACTTAGGTGTTCGGAATGCCAGGCTCTCAGCTGATGGAAATTTGAGAATTAACGCCTCCTGGAGGCAGTGTATTGTTGGGGACAGGCTTATGGGTGTTATAGCCAGTTTCCCCTTGCCACTGTTTGGCACACTCTCCTGTTGCTATTGTTTACCTGTTATTGGCCAGGGGTGATGTCCACCCTCTGCTCATGCCAACGTTTTCCCTGCCATGGTGGAGCTTCCCCTCAAGCCTGTAAGCCAAAATAAACCTCTTTTTCCCCACAGCTGCTCTTGGTTGGGTGATTTCTACCAGCAATATGAACCTGACTGCAACAGTGATGTACACCTTTAATCCTAGCATGAGTTCGAGGCCAGCCTGGGACTACAGAGTGAGTTCCAGGTCAGTCTGGGATAGAGACTACAGTGAGACCCTACCTTGAAAAAACAAAAACCCCTATACACTGTGGTTCATGAGCCACATGGACAGTGGCCAAGAGGACAGGAGCTGGGATCTATTCATAGCACTGCCATGCAGACAAGGAACAGAACTGGAAATTCAAGGATCCATGGTGAAGGCAGGCTCTTTGTTGGGCACTGGAAGACGGTTAAGACAAGACAGATCAGTTTAGACAAAAAGCTTGAAGAGGTGCCTTGCCATGTCTTTCTTGGATAACTTTAGACTTGGGCTTGCCTCTGAATGGGCCTCAGGTGAGAGCAGGCAGACATCTTTGTGACAACTTCCTAGGAAATTAAGGCAGCACTGAATTGTCTCAGGAACGCCCCCAGGCCTAGAGGAAGAAGCAGACACTAGTGACAGCAATCCACATTTTATTTGTATCTGCCTTAACTGTGCACTTGTACTACAGCCAAGGGAGCGGTGGAGAATAATGGAGGGAGAAGACAGCAGAAGGAAGGCAGCGCAACAGAAGATCCTGCTGCCCTAAGCAAGGCCAGGCCACCTGCCAGTTAACACAGGTCCTCCTAGCCGCCTCTCTACCACAGGCTAGAGACTCAACCTCCTCTCATCAGTTTTCAGCTTCTTTCCCTGCTCTTCCCAGCCCTAAAATTCTATTCCTGGGGATCAAGAGCTCCAATACCCATCCCTTCTCTACTGGGCCTCTGCAGAAGCCTTCTGAGGACCAACAGCACCAGCCAGCTGTGTCTGAGAATTTATCTGCATTAGATAGGGTTGGGAGGAACATGGACAATCACAGGCCTTCTGGGTGTGCCCAAAAGTGGGAAGAAAGGCCAGGATGCCAAGGACCTGAGCTTAGTCATCATAGAAATCAACATGGGCTCCAGACTGGAATGTGTCCGCTTGCAACAAGCTGAGCAGTTTCAAGGCCGAAGCCCCACAATCCACCAGCTCCCCCTTTGACTTTAGCTGCTGCAGTCTGCTCCTTAACTCTGGGTCCACAGAGGTCTCGCGGGCCAGCTGCTGCATGTCTGTGTCCAGGGGACCTAGTGAATGACAAGCAGATGACAGAGGTTGGCGAGATGGCTCAGTGGTTAAGAGCACTTTGGTGCAAGAATAAAGGCCTGAGAGATCACTCCAGTTTAATCTCCAGGACCCATATAGACAGCTGGGTGTGGCCACACCTATCTTTAACCTCAGTTCCATAGGGCAGCAGAGACCCAGAGAATTGCTGAAGCATGGGGCGGGGGGGGGGGGGGGGGGGGGAGGGAGGAGATAGCAAGCGCTGAGATCAGTAAGAGACTCTACCTGAAATAAGTATGGGCAGAAGAGGAGGGCACCCAACATTCTGCTCAGGCCATCACATATACCCTGCCACAGGCGAGTACCTTGGCATGTACACATGTATATACCACACATACAAGCAAGATAAAACAAGCCGGGCGTGGTGGCGCATGCCTTTAATCCCAGCACTCTGGACGGAGGCAGAGGTAGGAGGATCACCATGAGTTTGATGCCACTCTGAGACTACATAGTGAATTCCAGGTCAGCCTGAGCCAGAGTTGAGACCCTACCTCCAAAAAAAAAAGAAAAGAAAGCAGGGGCTGAGTCAGGTCTGGTCAGATGTAACACTTCATCTTGGTGGAAATGGTCAGAATGGCCAAAAGCTCTACTTTTTAAAAATATTTTTATGTGTACATGTATATGTAGTGTGTGTTCACATGTGTGGGTATGCATGTATGTAGGCCAGAGAACTTTATGTGTGTCCTCCTGAGAAACACAATACACAACACCCACCTCCTGTGAGATAGGGACCATCGCTGGCCAGAAGCATCCAGAAACCCTCCTGTCTTTACCTCACCAACGTGGAGATTACAAGCATACGTCACCATGTTTGGCATCTTACATGGGGTCTGGAGATAAACTCAGGTCCTCATGCTTGTAAGTCAAGCACTTTACTGACTGAGCTATCTCCCCAGCTCATTTTATTTATTTTTGATATTGCCTCACTATGCAGCTCAGGCAGGCCATGATCTTCAACCTACCTAGTGCTGGGATTACAAACCAGGGCTGACTTATCTGGCTCATGTCACTACAGAGCTCACATGCAAAGTCCACATACAACTGGATGTGGTCCCCACCCCCAATTACTATGTCTAAAATTAAGTTGGTCCAAGCACTGCCTCCTTCTGACTTTCTAGTTTGTATTAATGAAGTGCTAAAACTCCTCATGTCCCTTACCCCAACAGCCCACAGGAACCAGATAGGACCTGCACCAACACCCCTGACAACCAGGCCCTTCTCCCACCCTGCTTCTCCCTCAGCTTCAACTCCTCCTCCAGATCTCTGCTAAGTTCATTTAGCCAGTTTGCTGGGATCACAAGACCCATTAAGCCCATCCAGGGACTTCCCAAAAGCCTCACCTTGCACTCCAGACTCTCATCTGCTTCTTCTGCTACATACCCAGCCTCAACCTGACACTGAAGAAACCTGTCATTTCCTAACAAACACTCTCTTGTGCTTATTTGTTTATTTATTTATTTAAGGTAGGGTTTCACTCTAGTCCAGGCTGACCTGGAATTCACTATGTAGTCTCAGGGTGGCCTTGAACTCATAGTGATCTTCCTACTTCTGCCTCCTGAGTGCTGGGATTAAAGGCCTGTGCCATCACATGCCTGGCTTTTTGTTGTTGTTTTTTTGAGGTAGGGTCTTGCTCCAGCCAGGGCTAACCTACAATTAACTATGTAGTCTCAGGGTGGCCTTTAACTCCTGGCAGTCCTCCTACCTCTGCCACCCAAGTGCGGGATTAAAGGTGTGCACAACCACACCAAGCTGTCTGCAGGATCTTGATCCTATCACCAAGGGGTAAGAACATATGTATTGTCTACCTGAGTTGCCTCCAGACATTCCACCTCATCTTTTACCACCTTCTAACTGCAAGCCTAGAATGAAGGGCCCAGAACTGTGGGATCTTGGTCCAGTGACCACAACCAGACCAGGTGTCATGAGACCCCATACCCATTAACTCTCATGACCTTATCCTAGCATCCTCCCCCTACCCTCATCAGGTTCCAGCACAGTTCAGCCTGGAATAGTCACCACCCAACAATATCCACTTGTCATTGAACATTCACTACAGACTGCCTAAGTGTGAGATGTGCTAGGTGTTTTTTTTTTGAGACAGGGATCTGATGTACTCCAGGCTGGCCTCAAACTGCTATAGAGTTGAATATGACTTTGAACTCCAGATCCTCTTGCCTCTACCTCCAGAGTCCTAGGCTTACAGGTATGTACCATCATACCTAGCTAGCAATGCAGTCTTATATAACAATGAGATGGTTTTTCAATTAAGGATCTCTTTCTTTTTGCTCCCTGAGGTAGGTCTCACTCTAGCCTAGGCCGACCTGGAACTCACTCTCTATTCCCAGGCTGGCCTTGAACTCATGGTGCTCCTCCTACCTCTGCCTCTCAAGTGCTGGTATTAAAGGTATGCACCACCATGCCCAGCTTTTGATTTTTTTCATATTTTAAAAATTTTATTTATTTAAAAGAAAGACAGAGAGAAAGAGGAAGATATAGGGAACGGGTGCATCAAGGCCTCTAGCCACTGGAAACAAACTCCAGGCACATGAGCCAACTTGTGTATCTGGCTTACATGGGTACTGGGGAACTGAACCTGAGCCCTTAGCCTTCGCAGGCGAGTGCCTTAACTGCTAAGCAATCTCTCCAGCCTGGTTCTTGATATATATATATTTTTTCCCAGGTAGGGTCTCACTCTAGCCCAGGCTGACCTGGAATTCATTATGTAGTCTCAGGGTGGCCTGGAACTCATGGAGATCCTCCTACCTCTGCCTTCCGGGATTAAAGGTGTGTGCCACCATGCCTGGCTATAACATTCATTGTGTGCACTTTCCTTAAGAAATGCCATAATGGCTCTGGGGTTCTGGGATTAGAGGTGTGTGTCACCACACCCAGGAAGGATCATTTTTACGTATGTTGTCTCATTAAGCCCCCAACCCAAACTGCCCTGTGAGACAAAAGTATCTTCCCCATTTCACATGAGGATAGAGTTCAAATCAACACTCAAACCTCACTCTTCACACCAAATGTGTTGGGCATACCTATAATCTCAGCAAGCAGAAGGCATAACATGAGGACTGGGGCAAGCCAAAGGCCGACCTGGTCTACATATCAAGTTTCAGGCTAGCCAGAGTTACATAAAGAGACCTTGTCTCGGAAGCCGGGCGTGGTAGCGCACGCCTTTAATTCCAGCACTAGGGAGGCAGAGGTAGGAGGATCGCCGTGAGTTCGAGGCCACCCTGAGGCTACATAGTGAATTTCAGGTCAGCCTGAGCCAGAGTGAGACCCTACCTCAAAAAACCAAAAAAAAAAAAAAAAAAAAGAGACCTTGTCTCGGGCTGGAAGAGGTAGCTTAGAGGTTAAGGTGCTTACCTGCAAAGCCAAAGGACCCAGGTTCAATTCTTTAGGACCTACATAAGCCAAATGCTCAAGCTGGCACATGCTCCTGGAATTCATTTGTAGTGACTGGAGGCCCCGATGCACCTATTCTCAATCTTTCTCAAATAAATAAAAATAACTTTATTTTGTAAAAAAAAAAAAAAAAAAAAAAAGAGAGAGAGAGAGAGAGAGAGGGAGAGGGAGGGAGGGAGGAAGAGGGAGAGGAAGAGATACCTTGTCTCAAGAAAGCAAGAAGATAAAAAGCAAACTGTACTCTTCTTTCAAACTCTAATTCTCACAGTTCCTTTATTTGTCCATGTGCTAATCCAGGCATCGTCCCACTCCTCAGCACCCCTGCCCATGCCAACTCAAACTTCCCTCGGGTCTGTACTTCCCCCATGGATGAGGGGCCATGACTCAGGTACTGCATATTCTGTGACTCTTCTCTTAGGCCACAGGCCAGACCCTTGGCCCAGCCAGGTCTGGGGACGGTGGTAAGTGTTTCCCACTCACCTGGTGCATAGCTCAGCACTCTCACGCTGGGTTCCTCGGCGGCCAGGACCTGGAACATCATGTCCCGGGCAGCTTTCCCTGCACAGTACAGTGCCCAGCCCTTGAAGGGCTGCAAGGCACAGAGCGAGGAAATGTTCACCACAGTCCTGCTGAAGCCGGGGCTAGCAGGGAAGGCCTTCAGGGTGCCCGAGGTCAAGCAAAGCATGGAGGTCAAATTCACAGCCCAGTAGTTGTTCACTTCAGCTGGGTCATTCAGGTTCAGGAAGCCTTTGGAAACATCCCCAAGAGTGCCTGAGGGAGGGAAAGCACAACAGAAATACTGCTATCGCAGCAAGTAAGGCCCTTGCCTCCCCATTCTCCAAATACCCAGTTGCCATTTGCCTAGCACTTGCCGGGACGCTCCTGTGGGCCCCAGCTCTGCAGACAGACCCCATCTACCCAAGGGGTAGGCGGAGAATACACCTGCTGGCTCTGTGGATGTGCGGGTGGGGTCCTCTTTGGAGAAGCCTGAGAACTTGTTTGGAGGTCCGATAACGCTGACTCCCGCCCCACCAGAGGGCGCCGCGCTAGGCTGTCTGGAAAGTTCAGTTAAGACCTAGTCTAGCCGGTCGTGGTGGTGCACGCCAATTAATCCCAGCACTCGGCAGGCATATCGGCGTGAGTTCAAGACCACCCTGTGACTACATAGTGAATTCCAGGTCAGCTTGGGCTACAGCGAGACCCTACCTCGAAAAACAGAAAAAGAAGAAAAAAAGAAGACGAAGAAGAAGAAAGAAAGAGATCCTCGTCGGGCAGACCGTGCCAGGGGCGAGGGCTCCGAAGGGCTCGGCAGTAGGGCGGCGCGCGCTCACCCGCGTTGTTGACGAGCAGCAGGCGCTGCAGCCCCTCGGGCCGCGGGAGCCCATGCAGGGCGCCGAGCAGCCGCTGCACGCCCGCCTCCGAGCCCAGGTCGGCGGGCACCCGCACCACGCACAGGCCGGCCTGCGCGGCGCCCAGCTCCGCCTCCACCTGCGCCAGCGCCGCGTCGCTGCGGGCGCTGAGGAGCAGCACGGAGCCGGGCGACAGCAGTCGGGCCAGGCGCGGGGCCAGCGCGCGGCCGAAGCCCCGGGAAGCCCCTGTCAGCACGCACACGGCCCGGCCCAGACCGCCGCCCTCCATGCCTGCCGCGCCCTTGGCCGCCCCTCCGGCGCCCGAGCGGGGCGGGACGAGAAGCGCCGGGCCGTGGCCCCGCCCCGCTGCCGCCGGCGGCGCCGCGCTGCCAGGCTCGCCGGGCGTCACTCCCCAGGCTCGCGACTTCCTCCAGTGCCAGGATCCGCCTCCTTCCGCCACTGGCCTCCAGGGCAGGCGGGGTTCCAGGCTGACCTGCAATACAGGAAGTCTCCCTCTGTCCCACGCTGACCTGGAATTCACTATTCCAGGTTAGCGTCCAACTCACGGCGATCCTCCTGTCTCTGCCTCCGGAGTGCTGGGATCAAAGGCATGCACCACCACATTCTTATGAGTAACCTGTCAAAAGCAAAGCAAAGCCTATAGGATTTCGTTCAACGATCGGGTAGGTGGCTCAGTGGATAAAGTGCTTGCTGCACAACTCAGAACTACCTGACTTTGGGTCCTCAGACCCCATGTAAAAGCCAGAAACTATGGTGGCGGTGGACTTTTTTTTAAAATTTATTGACAACTTCCATGATTGTAAACAATATCCCATGGTAATTCCCTCCCGCGCCCCACACTTTGCCCTTTGAAACAACACTCTCCATCATATCCTCTCCCCCTCTCAGTCTCTCTTTTATTTTGATGTCATGAACTTTTCTTCCTATTATGATGGTCTTGTGTAGGTAGTGTCAGGCACTGTGAGGACATGGATATCTAGGCCATTTTGTGTCTGGAGGAACTCGTTGTAAGCAGTCCTACCCTTCCTTTGGCTCTTACATTCTCTCTGCCATCTCCTTTGCAATGGACTATGAGCCAGCAGCAGAGTTACACCCCTAGGGCTCATGACCACCCCTGTTTTAGGTTTTCAGTATCAGGAATGTATTCCCTCCCATGGAACAGGCCTCCAATCAAATTAGAGGGCAGTTGGTTTTCCCCATAACAGAAGTGCCACTATTGTACCCATTGGCTCATTTGGCTTGGGTGGCCAAATACAAGGCTTGCAATGTCCATTGTTGAGTACCTTCACTGGTGATTTCTCTTCCAGTGAACTGCATGCAGTGTGGCTTTTTCCAGCTTTCTGTCAGCTGGTCCACATGGAGGAGGTTTTCAGCTCAGCTCCAGCAGGATTTGTCAGTGACTCTGCAGCCCAAGTATGTGGAGCATAGGGTTTTACCATCTATTCCTGGTGGGAAACCGAGGTCCTCAGCTATGGTGGACTTCTGTATTCCCAGTGTACCTACAGTGAAGTGAGAAGGGAGACAGAGGCAGGTGAATTTCTCTGAAGCACTCAAACGTAGCAGTGAATGAGGCTACTTCAAACCAATCCCAAAACTGTCCTTGCACAATGCACCCTCACACAAATATACACGCCAAATTCATTAGTTAAAAATGTAAAAAAAATAGGGCTAGAGAGATGGCTAAGTGATTAAGGCCTTTGCCTGCAAAGCCAAAGGATCCTGGTTTTATTCTCCAGGACCCATGTAAGCCAGATACACAAGGGGACACATGCGTCTGGAGTTTATTTGCAGTGGCTGGAGGCCCTGGTGTGCCCATTCTCTCTCTCTCTCTTTCTCAAATAAATAAATAAGTAAAATATATTTTTTAAAATGTAAAAACTAAAAAGAAAAAAATTTTTTTTAAAAAAATGTAAAAACTAAGCCTGGCATGGTGGCTCATGCCTTTAATCCCAGAACTCAGGAAGCAGAGGTAAGAGAATCAGGTTAGCCTGAAACTGCATAGTGAATTCCAGGTCAGCCTAGGCCCTACCTCAAAAAAGAAAAACAATAAATAAATGATGTAAAAAATAGGGCTGGAGACATGGTGTGAGGGTTTGATTCAGGTGTCCCCCATAAACTTAGGTGTTTTGAATGCTAGCTCCCCAGCTGATGGATATTTGGGAATTAATGCCTCCTGGAGGGAGTGTATTGTTGGGGGCGGGCTTATGGGCTTTATAGCCAGTTTCCCCATGCCAGTGTTTGGCACACCCTTCTGTTGCTGTGGTCCATCTTATGTTTGCCAGGGGGTGATGTCCACCCTCTGCTCATGCCATCGTTTTCCCCTGCCATCGTGAAGCTTCCCCTCAAGCCTGTGAGCCAAAATAAACCTCTTTTTCCCAGAAGCTACTCTTGGTTGGGTGATTTCTACCAGCAATGCGAACCGGACTGCAACAGATGGCTCGGCTGTTAAGGCACTTGCTTGCAAAGCCTAGACTTAGGTTTGATTCTCTAGTACCCATGTAAAACCAGATGCTCAAAGAGGCGCATGCATCTGGAGTTCATTTGCAGTGGCTAGAGGCCCTAGCATGCCCATTCTCTCTGTCTTCCTCTCTCCTGTATCTTTCTCTGACTGTAGATAGATAAATAAATAAAATAAAATATGTAAGTAAATATGTAAAATAAAATATATAAAACAAAAAATGTAAAAAATGATACCATAAGCCCCAAATCATCTGCACATTAGGGTCACTGAAGAATTAAAAAAAATACTATGTCCTACAGGCCTGGACTTAGGAATTATAAGATCTCCAGCTAACTCTTTTACAAGTCTGGAAGCCACTGCAACAGCAATTGACATATCTGTAAAGGCTTAAATATAATGGTGATGTAGTAGGTCTGATATTATTACTGATTTCGAGAGCAACTGAGCCTTTCTCCACTCTGGATGGGCTTAGCTTAGGGGTCAGAGTGCCAGACACAATGGTCACTACAACTCTGTAAGCCAGTGGCTCTCTAATTCTTGTTTCTGGTGAAGAATGATGGGTGCAGACTCAACAGAAGAGCAATTTAGACACAGTTTATTAGCAAAAGAGACAGCAAAAGCAGAAACAGAACACATCCCAAGCCAGGCAAAATTTTAAAAGTCTCCATTTTACAGCCAATAACAAATAATTTAGCCAGATTTTTTTTTCGAGGTAGGGTGAAGGTAGGGGCCAACAGGCTGACCTGGAATTCACTACGTAGTCTCAGGGTGGGCTTGAACTCTTGGCGATCCTCCTACATCTGCCTCATGAGTGCCGGGATTAAAGGCGTGCACCACCATGCCTAGTCTAGCCAGATTTTTTTGTTTTGTTTTGTTTTGTTTTTGTTTTTTGAGGTAGGGTCTCACACTGACCCAGGCTGACCTGGAATTCACTACGTAGTCACAGGGTGGCCTTGAACTCAGAGATAGGTGATCTGCCTATCTCTGCCTCCCTAGTGCTAGGATTAAAGGCATGTACCACCACACCTGGCTCTAGCCACATGTTTTTAAAAGTTTTGTTTATTTTTATTTATTTATTTGAGAGCAACAGACAGAGAAAGAGGCAGAGAGAGAGAGAGAATATGGGCATGCCAGGGCCTCCAGCCACTGCAAACGAACTCTAGATGCATGTACCCCCTTGTGCATCTGGCTAATGTGGTTCTGGGGAATCGAGCCTCAAACTGGGGTCCTTAGGCTTAACAGGCAAGTGCTTAACTGCTAAGCCATCTCTCCAGCCCATAGCCAGATTTTTTTTTTATTTATTTATTTGAGAGCAATAGACACAGAGAGAAAGACAGAGAGAGGGAGAGAGAAAGAATGGGCGCGCCAGGGCTTCCAGCCTCTGCAAACGAACTCCAGACGCGTGCGCCCCCTTGTGCATCTGGCTAACGTGGGACCTGGGGAACCGAGCCTCGAACCGGGGTCCTTAGGCTTCACAGGCAAGCGCTTAACCGCTAAGCCATCTCTCCAGCCCACATAGCCAGATTTTTTTAAAAACAGGGTCTCATTCTGTAGCCTAGACTGGCCTCAAGCTAATAGCAATCCTCCTGCCTTGGCTTGTTTGGGAAGGCTGTGAAACCTACAGGAGCTTGAGCCTTGACAGAGGAAGTCAGTCACTATGAAAGGGAGGGGTGGACTCTGTTCTGCTCAGTGAGTCCTTGACCAGGGAGGGGTAAAGAATTAACCATGCCTGGGCTGTGGGACAGTTCACAAGGTCAGTGAGAGAGGAATGCAGCAGGCTCTATTGTACAGGAATCAGAAATATAGTGAAGACAGAGCAGACTCTACTTTTTTATTTTATGTTTTTATAAAGAAGAGAGAGAGAGAGGTAGAGCGAGAATGGGCATGCCAGGGCCTCTAGCCACTGGAAATGAACTACAGACACATGTGCCACTATGTGCATCTGGCTCAGGCAGGCTCTGGGGAATTGAACTTGGGTCCGTAGGCTTGGCAGGCAAGGGCCTTAACCATTAAGCCATCTTTCCAGCCTCCCCATTTTTTATGGACATAGTTAGTATGGATACATGATGTGTTGGTACCACTCTTTCCCTCATCCCTACCCCCATTCTGCTAGGGGCCTTCCTCAGTGGGGTTGTAGGAATTCCCCATGGGGTTGTGGGTTATGTGTTGTGGGAGAAGCAGTCAGTTATTGGGAGGAGACAATGCCTCTGGGCATGATGTCCCAACCTGTGGCTCTTACAGTCTTTCCACCCCCCACCTCTGCAAAATTCCCTGTACCTTGGTGGGTGTGTTTTAAGTCTACTTCAGTGATGAGCTCCTAGGAGCCCCTGGATCTCTGCTTTGGTAGGAATTGAGTATCCTCAGCATCTGTGTCCTTCACCCTGGCACTGATTGTCAGGCTCACCATGGAAACAGCACTCTTGCTCATCTTTCCAATTCCTTTGTGGTTTCAGTTGTGGCTTGGCTAAAGTGTGAGGAGTAGTTTATCCCCTTAGCCCTTGCTACCTCCTGAAAAAGAAAAACAGATTCTCCAATAGAGAGTGAAATCAGCATAGGTTAAATGGGATAAGCGTTAGTTATTTAGGGAGAATTTGATGGATGTAGCCCCTATTTTAGCCAAAGACTAGTGAGAGCTTGATATTGGAGAGCATAATCTTTGTATCCATATGATCCTGCCCTGGTTCCCAATTCTAAACATGGGTTCCTTTACACTGAGTGGATCGCTTAGCCAATCAGGAAGCTACTGGTTATTGGTTACCCACCAAGGCTGTCAGCCATTATTACACTGGTGTGTACATGTTGTCAGGGTGTTTGCTTCTGAGTAGCTTAGACCCCTGGTTGTTCCGACCATTGTTGGCCACTTGCTCCCAGTAACTCATGTAGCACTTTCCAGCACTACATGGGCTGTCTGGGGACTGGCTCTCTTCCAGATTCCAGGCAGGTCTCTCTGTGTTCTGTGTTAATAGCCTATAGTGTCTTCAGCAATAGGGTCTTACCTTTTACCTCAGGTGGATAATCAAGTGCTTTGACTGAAGTCTGTCTTGTTTTGGGGATCTTGTAGGTCTCTGTGATCAACAGATCATTGTGGGTAGCAACCGATATCTGGTTATTGGGAGTTATAGGCCGAAGCCAATTTTTTTTTTTTAAGGTTAGGCTTCATCCCACCCTCTCCAGGGCCTTTTTCTTCAGGTGCTACCCCCATACTCCTGTTGAGGGTTCAATCTGCTAGACTATCTTCAAGGATAAAGGTTTCCAATTCATTTTGGGTTTAGTTTTGTGTTTCCCCACCCTTCCCTTCCTTTCCCCTCTCTCCAAACCCTTCCATCCCTACTGTCTGGGCCTCCAGTTGCCTATCAGGTATGTCAGCAACTCGAGATGGTCCAGGTGAGGAACCGCAGATGAGTGAGAACATATGGCATTTGTCTTTATGTGATTGTGTGAGTTTGCTGAGTATTTGCTGTTCCAAGTCCATCCATTTTTCTACATAATTTATTGTATCATTTTTTTAATTACTGCTGAGTAGAATTCCATTGTGTAAATGTACCACAACTTCTTTTTCCATTCATCCAATGTTGGGCACCTGAATTGATTCCAATTCTTATCTAGTATTATTATTGTTATTGAGAAAATATATCTGTAGTGAAGGATGGAGCATTTAGGGTAAACACTCAGTAGGGGGATAACTGGGTCTGTTGGTTTTCTATATTCATCCTTTTCAGGAATCTCCATAGTGGTTGTAGTACAAGTTTGCATTCCCACCAACAGTGAACGAGGGTTCGTTTTTCTCCACATTCTCACCAATATTTGTTGTCATCTGATTTTTTAATGATTGCCAGTCTTATTGAAGTAAGGTGAAATCTCATAGTTGTTTTACTTTGCATTTCCCTGCTAGGCCATAGAGGTGTTTTTTATTTTATTTTATTTTATTTTATTGAGGATATGCTTGGATAACTGAGGCCTGCTGACATTCCATATGCATTTTGAGATCATTTTTTCTATCTCTGTGAAGAAAAATCCTGGAATTTTTATTGGCATTGCATTAAATCTGCATATTGCTTTTGGCAGAATTGGCATTTCCACAATATTAATTATACCTACCCAGGAGCATGGGAAGTCTTTTCGTATTCTATTGCTTGATCAAATTAGCCAGGGGTTTATCAATCTTGTTTATTTTTTCAAAGAACCAGCTGGTTTTTTTGGTTTTTGTTTTTTTTTTTTGGTTTTTCGAGGTAAGGTTTCACTGTAGTCCATGTAGACTTTTGAAGACATTACAACTAGGAAAATTCCAAGACTTCTGGCTAAGATAGTGGCATAGGTACCATGCCAAAGCAGCCAAGGGGGGAAAAAGACCAAAAAAATCTCAGCAAAATACACACTTTTACTAAAAAGTGAGGTGTATAGGAAATTGAAATGGCATCAGAGAAGTAGAAGAGATCCAGAGCATCCAGAGCCCATAGGCTGGTAAAAGCGGCCCCACAGGTCCGCTCAGCAAGGCGGCGGTGCACCAGAAAGCCGACAGGCTCAGCTCAAGCCGCAGGAAAAGCCAGGTGCGGGATTTTCCACTCACACCGGTGCTCTCCGCAGCTCAAGAAACGTGAAGGGAGGGCTGGAGAGATGGCTTAGCGGTTAAGCGCTTGCCTGTGAAGCCTAAGCACCCCGGTTCGAGGCTCGGTTCCCCAGGTCCCACGTTAGCCAGATGCACAAGGGGGCGCACACGTCTGGAGTTCGTTTGCAGAGGCTGGAAGCCCTGGCGCGCCCATTCTTTCTCTCTCCCTCTCTCTGTCTTTCTCTCTGTGTCTGTTGCTCTCAAATAAATAAATAAATAAATAAATAAAAAATAAATAAATAAATAAAAACTCTTCAAAAGAAATGTGAAGGGAGAGCGGCAGTGAGCAACGGAGGAGCAGATCACAAGGTAGAAGAACATGTGGAACAGCGAGAGAACTAGAGCAGAATTGGCTCCCTCCCCTCCCCACCACCTATGCCCAGCTCAAGTGAACAGAGCAGCGGTCCCAGGACCTGGCTACTCCAACTTGAGCCGACAGCGGGACACAAGCATGAGCAGAGTCCCACAGCAACATCAGTGGCTCCGGCAGTGGCGGATCCAGAAGTGGCACCTTCAGTGGCAGACTCGACAGATCCAGCAGCAGCACCTTCAGAGGCAGCAGCGGCAGGTCCAGCAGCAGCAGCGGTGGCAGTAGCGGTGACACCCCTAGCAGTAGCAGCTTTAGCAGCAGCAGTAGTGGGTCCAGCAGGGGGGTGCCAATCTGCAGGGCCACAGTTTCCAGGCTCGATTTTCCCCACAGGAAAAGCCAGTGCCCAGCTCCAGAAATCAGAACAGCAGCCCAACGACCCAGCCAGTAACTTGACTGAGACCAAAATCATCCAAGGTAACTGGGATTGCACCAGGGAAGGGTCTCACTTGGTCACAACCTGGCTTGGAACCCTCAACAGACCAGAAATATTAACCTCTTTGTTGATAGAGGATCTGGTTGTTATAATAACTACTCTTGCATAAATACTTGGTGCTGTTTTTGATTGAATGTATATAGTGTTTAGTTAAGTTTAAAATCTACCTGTATTTTATTCCACTCAGCCTACTTGAATACTCCCATAGCAGGGAAACTCAACCCGCAGGAACACCTTTGCAGATACTCTGAGAGTCTTAAGAGGCACACCTAATACCTTAAGCTCCTACCCT
This sequence comes from Jaculus jaculus, assembly GCF_020740685.1. NCBI lineage: Eukaryota > Metazoa > Chordata > Mammalia > Rodentia > Dipodidae > Jaculus > Jaculus jaculus. The sequence continues at coordinate 62,323,080 of NC_059107.1, forward strand.
GAAGATATATAACATCAAATCAATTGATACAGCTAAGAATACCCAGCTAGCTAGAAAATCCAAGCATTAACTTAATCCAAGATGCAAAGATATATACATTATAACACAAGAAACACTAAAAAGCAAGACGATATAAATCCACCTAAAAGTATTAATGCATCAGAAATGACCACCAGTGAGAACGAGATAGAGGAAATGCCTGAGAAAGATTTCAAAAGAATGATTGTAAATATGTTCAAAGAAGTCAGAGAACAAATCAAAGGAATCAAAGAGGAAATCAAAAAATCAAAGAGGAAATCAAAGAAGATGCAGGACACCAGTTTAATGAAATAAAGAAGGCAATACAAGACATAAATAATGAAATAGAAATAATAAAGAAAAACCAGTCAGAATTACTAGCAATGAAGAACACATTTAATGAAATAAAAAACTCTGTAGAAAATCTCACCAGTAGAATGGATGAAGGAGAGGACAGAATATCTAAGCTACACGGCCAGGTGGCAGATCTAATACAGTCCAAGAAAGTTAAAGACAAACTTACAGAAAATTATGAGTGGGAATTTCAAGATATTCGAGACACTATGAAAAGATCCAATATAAGAATTCAGGTTATAGTAGAAGGAGAAGAATTCCACTCCAAAGGCATAGTAGGTGTCCTCAACAAAATCATAAAGGAAAACTTCCCCCAAATTGGGAAAGAGGTGCTAATGCAGATACAGGAAGCCTTTAGAACCCCAGCCAGACAAAACCCAGAAAGAACCTCTCCTCGCCATATTATAATCAAACTACCAAACACACAAATCAAAGAAAAAATATTGAAAGCAGTTAGAGAGAAAAATCAAGTTACCTACAAAAGCAAGCCCATCACGATTACAGCAGATTATTCAACACAAACTTTAAAAGCTAGAAGGGCTTGGAGTAATATATACCAAGTTCTGAAAGATAACAACTGTCAACCAAGGTTACTTTATCCTGCAAAGTTATCCATTCAAATAGATGGAGAAATAAGGATATTCCATGACAAAAGCAGATGAAAGGAGTATTTGAAGACAAAACCAGCTCTACAGAAAATACTTGATAGAATCCTCCATGCTGAAGAAAAGGAAAAGCACACATATAAGGAACCTGGAAAAAACAAGCAATACTCAAATACTAGTTAACACAAACAGCAAAGGTAGATTCAGAACCACAAAAAAAATAGCAAACCTAAATACACACCTTTCAATAATATCTCTTAATATCCACGGCCTCAATGCCCCAACCAAAAGACATAGATTTGCAGACTGGGTTAAAAAGCAGGATCCTACAATTTGTTGTCTCCAAGAAACTCACCTTTATACACAAGATAGACATTATTTTAGGGTGAAAGGTTGGAAGACGGTGTTTCAAGCAAGTGGGCCTAGAAAACAAGCAGGGGTTGCTATCCTAATGTCTGACAAGGTAGACTTTAGTCCAACGTTAGTCAAGAAAGATAAGGAAGCTCACTTTATATTGATTAAGGGCACACTCTAACAGGAGGACATTACAATCCTAAACATATATGCACCTAACATGGCGGCTCCCAAATTCATCAAACAAATACTATTAGAACTAAGGTCACAGATTACACCAAACACAGTGGTAGTAGGTGACTTCAACACCCCACACTCATCAATTGACAGGTCATCCCAGGAAAAAATAAACAGGGAGGCATCTGGACTAAATGAGGTTATAGAAGGAATGGACCTACAGATATATACAGGACATATCATCCAAAGGCTGTAGAATATACATTCTTTTCAGCAGCACATGGAACATTCTCTAAAATAGACCATATATTAGGATACAAAGCAAGTCTTAACAAATTCAGGAAAATTGAAATAACTCCTTGCCTTCTATCTGACCACAATGGAATTAAACTACAAATCAGTAGCAAGAAAGGCTATATAGCATACACAAAATCATTGAAACTAAACGATACACTACTAAATGATGAATGGGTCAATGAAGAAATCAAAAAGGAAATCAAAAATTTTATAGAGTCAAGTGATAATGAGAACACAACATACCAAAGTCTCTGGGACACAATGAAGGCAGTTCTAAGAGGTAAATTTATAGCCTTAAGTGCCTATATTAAGAAATTAGAAAGGTTGCAAGTAAATGACCTAATGCTTCACCTTAAAGCCTTGGAAAAAGAAGAACAAGGCAAACCAAAAATCAGTAGATGGGAAGAAATAATAAACGTTAGGGCAGAAATTAATGAAATAGAAACAAAAAAAATCCAAGGAATTAATGAAACAAAGAGTTGGTTCTTTGAAAGGATAAACAAGATTGGTAAACCCTTAGCAAATCTAACCAAAAGAGAGAAGAGACACAAATTAATAATATCAGAGATGAACAAGGTAACATCACAACAGATTCCAGAGAAATTCAAAAAATCATAGGGGCATACTATAAAAATATGTACTCCACAAAGTATGAAAGTCTGAAAGAAAAGGATGATTTCCTTGATTTATATGACCTACCTAAATTAAATCAATGAGACTTATCACTTAAATAGACCTATAACAAGCATGGAGATCTGAACAGTTATCCATAATCTCCCAACTAAAAAAAACCCAGGCCCAGATGGATTCACTGCTGAATTTTACCAGACCTTCAATGAAGAGCTAACACCACTGCTTCTTAAGCTTTTCCAGGAAATAGAAGAAGAAGGAATTCTACCAAACTCCTTCTATGAAGCCAGAATCATCCTTATACCAAAACCAGGCAAAGATAGAACAAAAAAGAAAATTACAGAGCAATTTCCCTCATGAACATAGATGCAAAAATTCTCAACAAAATATTGGCAAACAGAATACAAGAATATATCAAAAAGATCATTCACCCTGACCAAATAGGCTTTATCCCAGAGATGCAGGTATGGTTCAATATATGCAAATCTATAAATGTAATACATTATATAAATGGGTTGAAGGACAAAAATCACATGATCTTCTCATTAGATGCAGAGAAAGTGTTCAACAAAATCCTACATCCCTCATGATAAAAAGTCCTACAGAGACTGGGAATAGAAGGAACATATCTCAATATAATAAAAGCTATTTATGACAAGCCTACAGCCAACATATTACTAAATGGGGAAAAGCTGGAAGCTTTACCACTAAAATCAGGAACAAGACAAGGGTGTCCACTGTACCCCTCTTTATTTAATATAGTACTGGAAGGCTTAGCCATAGCAATAAGGCAATAGACACACATAAAAGGGATACAAATTGGAAAGGAAGAGATCAAGTTATCATTATTTGCAGATGACATGATTCTAAATATAAAGGGCCATAAAGACTCTACTAGCGAACTGTTAGAGCTGATCAAAACCTACAGCCATGTATCAGGATACAAATAAATACACAGAAATCAGTAGCCTTCATATATGCTAGCAACAAACACACAGAGGATGAAATCAGAGAATCACTCCCATTCATAGTTGTATCAAAAAAAAATAAAGTACCTTGGAGTAAACCTAACCAAGGAAGTAAAGAATCTCTACAATGAGAACTTTAAAATACTCAAGTGAGATATTGCAGAAGACACTAGAAAGTGGAGAAACATCCCTTGTTCCTGGATTGGAAGAATCAATATTGTGAAAATGGCAATCTTACCAAAAGCTATCTACACATTTAATGCAATCCCTATCAAAATTCCAAAGGCATTCTTCATGGAAATAGAAAAAACAATCCAAAAATTCATTTGGAATCACAAAAATCCTCGAATATCTAAAATAGTACTGAGCAACAAAGATAAATAACAAAAATATGGTGGTATCACCATACCTGATTTTAACCTATACTACAGAGCCATAGTAACAAAAACAGCATGGTACTGGCACAAAAACTGAAATGTAGATCAGTGGAACAGAATAGAGGACCCAGATGTAAGTCCAGGTAGTTATAGCCACCTGATTTTCAATAAAAATGCCAAAGTACTCATTGGAGTAAAGACAGCCTCTTCAGGAAATCGTGTTGGTAAAACTGGATATATATCTGCAGAAGGATGAAAATAGATTCTTCTCTTTCACCATACACAAGAATTAAGTCCAAATGGATTAAAGACCTTAACATCAGACCGGCAACTCTGAAACTGCTAGAGGAAAAAGTAGGGGAAACCCTTCAACATATTGTTCTTGGCAAAGACTTTCTGAAAACAAACCCAATTGCTCAGGCAATAAAACCACAGATCAATCACTGGGACCTCATGAAGTTACAAAGATTTTGCACTGCAAAGGACACAGTGAATAAAGCAAAGAGGCAACCTACAGAATGGGAAAAAATCTTCGCCAGCTATATATCTGATAGAGGATTAATATATAGGATATATAAAGAACTCAAAAAGTTAAATGATAAGGAATCAAACAAGCCTATCAAAAAATGGTCTATGTAGCTAAATAGAGTATACTCAAAGGAAGAAACACAAAAGACATATAAGCATCTAAAAAAATGTTCTACATCACTAGTCATCAGGGAAATGCAGATTAAAACTACATTGACATTTCATCTCACTCCTGTCAGATTGGCTACCATCATGAAAACAAATGATCATAAATGGTGGCGGGGATGTGGAAAAAGAGGAACCCTTCTACACTGCTGAGTGGGAATGCAATCTGGTCCAGCCATTGTGGAAATCTGTGTGGAGGTTCCTAAAACAGCTACAGATTGATGTACCATATGACCCAGCTATAGCACTCCTAGGCATATATCCGAAGGACTCATCTCATTTCCTTAGAAGTACATGCTCAACCATGTTTATTGCTGCTCAATTTATAATAGCTGGGAAGGGCTGGAGAGATGGCTTAGCGGTTAAACGCTTGCCTGTGAAGCCTAAGGACCCCGGTTCAAGGCTCCATTCCCCAGGACCCACGTTAGCCAGATGCACAAGGGGGCGCATGCATCTGGAGTTTGTTTGCAGAGGCTGGAGGCCCTGACGCGCCCACTCTCCTCTCTCTCTCTCTGCCTTTTTCTCTCTGTCTGTCGCTCTCAAATAAATAAATAAAAATAAACAAAAAAATTAAAAAAAAATAGCTGGGAAATGGAACCAGCCTAGATGTCCCTCAACTGATGAGTGGATAATGAAGATTTGGCACATTTATACAATGGAGTCCTACTGAGCGGTAAAGAAAAATGAAGTTATGAAATTTGCAGAAAAATGGATGGACCTGGAAAGGATTATACTAAATGAGGTAACCCAGGCCCAGAAAGCCAAGCACCACATGTTCTCCTTCATATGTGGATCCTAGCTACAGATGATTGGGCTTTTGCGTGAGAAGGAAAATACTTAGTAGCAGAGGCCAGTAATTAAAAAAGGAGATATAAACGGAAGAGAAAGGAAGGGAGGAGGATACTTAATAGGTTGGTATTGTATATATGTAACTACAATGATTGAAATGGGGATGTAATATGATGGGGAAAGTGGGGGGGGCAGGAGGGTATTACCATGGGATATTTTTTATAATCATGGAAAATGTCAATGAAAATTGTGAAAAAAAATAAAATTGTAATAAAAAAAGAAAATTCCAAGCTTTCTCTCTTAAACATAGAAATCATTATTTACAGAGTCTACTTTTACACAGATGGTAAAACAGTAGAATTTCATCAGTGAACCAAGTTATTTATTAATGTTTAAATTTTCTTAATGCTTCTTGGAATTCATTCTTGCATTAATTATGTCTTTATTAAGATTAACCAGCTGGTTATTGAGACTCTATTTTTTGGGCTTGCTTTCAATTTAAGCTTTTCAGTTCATTTATCTCTTTTGAGGTCTCTTTGGTTTTTGTCTATTAAGTCAAGCCTAGTGAAGAAGCTGTGTGGATTTCATTTATGTGATTGTTGGTTTTTTGTTGATTTGATACCAGTTCTGCCATTTTCTTGGACAGGGTCATATGTCTTATGTCTTAATTTTGGGGTTCTATTCCTGTTGTCTCCTCTATATTTTCTTTTTTTTTTAAACCATGTTTTATTTTTATTTATTTATTTATGAGAGAGAGAGAGGGAGAATAGGTGCACTAGGGCCTTTAGCCACTACAAACAAACTACAGATGCGTGCACCACCATGTGCATTTGGCTTACATGGGTTCTGGGGAATTGAACCTGAGTCCTTAGGCTTTTTAAGCAAGTACCTTAACCACTAAGTCATATCTCCAGCCCTTCCTCTATATTTTCACTGGGATCTCCCATTTTAGGACTAGGCAACCTTGTTGAAGATCTCTCAGTTTGTTATTTTGTGTTTTTTCTTTTGCATTGTGGTGTGTTCATCACTGTAGGACTCTTAATTAAGGAAGAAACAAGAGTTTTCCCTTGTAGTATCTTCAGTGAGTGTTCCATTTTATGTTTAAAGAGAATAGGCTAATGATGGCTTGTATTTTGGGAGGCACAGGTTGTGGAGGACGTAAGTGCACCAGCCACTCTGGGCTAGTGCTTACTACGAAAGGTGGGATTGGAGGTCTGGAATCCCTTTAACCTGGTCTCAGCTGTGTCTTGCCTGTGGCTCTGGGGCCGTAGCATTTGCCTTTGCTCTCCTACTGTACCAAGATGGGCAGGTTAAGGTAGACTCACTGGTTCCCCTTTGGAAGGTGACTGATTACCTGATTTTCCTGTGTTCCCCTTCTTGAACTGAGGTGATTCCCCAAGTAGTCACTGGAAATGGAGCAGAGTGTTGGAGAGATGGTGGTGGTCACTGCATTCCACAGCCCAGACCAGATTAGGGAGTTGGCTGGTATTGGGAGACAAGGACACCAGCCAAGGGGCACATACAAGGGTGCCTGAAGGCAGCACAGGGTATGGTAGGTCTGTGACCAGGGTCAGCAGAGGCTGCCTGGAGGCCAACCCACCAAGAGGGGAGCACGGATGTGCCGTGGGCTCAGTTGGTGGAGCCTACGGGGGAGGGTCTGGGGGGCCTCCAGGAGACAGGGGAAGTGCATGCAGCCACTGACTGATGCAGTGGGGCAGAGTCCTTTGCTATGCCCAATTCCATATTTTGCAGTGTGAGTGTTTATTCTGTGCCATTATGGTTTTTTTGGTGGGGGGAATTTTTGGTATTATGACTCAGTTGAAAGACCTTGGACTATGTGGATGTTTGAACATCATTAGGATTGATAAAAACCATGGGGACTTTTTAAAGATGGACTGAATGCATTGCATTTTACATCATGGATGGTTATCAGTTTATGGGGGCTAAGGGCAGAATGTGGTGGTTTGATTCAGGTGTCCCACATAAACCTAGGTGTTCTGAATGCTAGGTTCCCGGCTGATAGAGATTTGGGAACTAATGCCTTCTGGAGGCAGTGTATTGTTGGGGAAGACTTATGGGTGTATAGCCAGTTTCCCCTTGCCAGTGTTTGGTACACTGTCCTATTACTACTGTCCATCTGATGTTGCCCAGTAGGTGATTTCCACCCTCTGCTTGTGTCTCCATTTTCCTCTGCCATCATGAAGCTTTCCCTGGAGCCTGTAAGCCAAAATAAATCTTTCTCCCACAAACTACTCTTGGTCGGGTGGATTTCTGACAGCCATGCAAACTTGACTGCAACAGCAGTCAATCTTTAGATCATATAAATGCAAAGGAATGGTAATCCCACAATCAGGACAACTCTGTATCTGCAGGGAGCTGCACATGCTCTGAGCCAACCAGTACCTTGGTTACTGTTCAATGTAATTGGTGCTGTCCTCTGGTTATACTGCTTCTTTCCATTTAATGTCCAGTTTATTTGTGGCTTCTGACTGTGCTCAACTGCTCCATGGTGAAAGTGATACAAGAATATACCAGGCTTCCAGTAATGCTGATAGTTAAGTCAATGAAATTTGCCCATGTGAATGTATAATTTCCACCAAACACTAGTGCAATTCACTATATAGTTTCAGGGTGGCCTCAAACTCACAGCAATCCTCCTACCTTGGCCTCCCAAGAGCTGGGATGAGGGAACACTCACCAGGGCCTCCAGCCACTGCAAACAAACTCCAGACACATGTGACCCCTTGTGCATCTGGCTTACGTGGGTCCTGGAGAGTCAGTCTGGGATCCTTTGGCTTTGCAGGCAAATACCTTAACCACTAAGCCATCTCTCCAGCATCCTCCCATTTCTTTTTGAGGTAATGTTTCACACTAGTCCAGACTGACCTGTAACTCACTTTGTAGTTTCAGGATGGCCTTGAACTCACAGTGATCCTCCTACCTCTGCCTCCTGAGTGCTGGGATTAAAATGCCTGGCTTAGAACATTGGTTTTTTTTTTTTTTTAATTCTTGTTTATTTGTGAGGAGAGAGAGAAAGAGTATAGGTATTCCAGGGCCTCTTGTCACTGAAGGCAAACTCCAGATGTATGTGCTTTGTGCATCTGGTGGGTGCTGGGGAATCAAACCTGGACCAGCACGTTTTATAAGCAAGCATCTTTAACCATTGAGCTATCTCCCTAGCCTGGAACATCATTAATCAAAGTAAAAACATATCTTCCAGATCAAATGCCAAGTCAGAGCTGGTATCTACTAGTAACCCAATAATCATTGCAAATCTAGTCATCTTGGTCCCTCAAGTAAGTCTTCTTAAGTAGAAATTTTTCAGCAAACATTGTAAACAGGACAGAGAACCTTCTCAGTACTCTAAAGACTTCTCAGAGAACCTTCTCAGTACTCTAAACACTGGCAAGTTCAGTTGCTTTGTGGTGAATAGTCCTGTGATGTGGTTCCCAAATACAGGAGGAGTAGTGGAAACATCTTCCAAGTTACAAAGTCTGGAACTTAACCACTCAGTGCCCTTTCCACCCAGAGAACTGCTGCTATGGCCACTAGGGGGCCAAGTGCAACACATAGCCAGGAAGGGACTCTAGTTGGTGGGCTGCTCTAGTTTACCACCACGATCAGGACGGTGTGCACACCAGGCAGCCTATGTCCAGTAGCTTCAGGAAAACCATCAGCATTTGGGCAGAAGCCATCCCCAACTTCTCCTCGTTGACATGCACTTGTCTAGCCTCAAATTCACTGTATAATCAAAGATGACCTTGAACGTTTCATCTTCCTGCTTTTCATTTTCCACCAGTGTGCTGAGATTACAGGTGTACTCTGCCACACTTGGTTTTATGTGGTATTGCGAATTGTAACAGTTGAGCTGTCTCCCCAGCACTGGGACAGTCTTTTCTTTCATTGGATTCTGAGAGGCAAGCCAAAAGTACAGAGACGGCTGAGTTCACTTGGTTGGCTGGTTGGTCTACCAACCGGAATTAGAGTGCACACTAGCAAGAGGAGTTCTTTCATCTGTCAGCCCTATGGATGGAGCTGCCCAGTGATACACATTTTGGACAGATCTCTAACATCCCTAGATGCTGACACCATGCCTCTCTCCCTGGGGTGCTCAGTAGCATTGCCTCTGCCTTGTTTTAGGACATATTCCCCACCAGGATGCTTCTGCAAAAGCCTGGCCAGGTCTTATGTAGAGTGTTTGTACTATGTGTGTCTATGAGTTTCTTCATGGTACAATATTTCAGTCTTTACTACTGCTCAGTCATTGTTTTTTTTTTTTTATGTGCATGGCCTGGCAGGATAGAGCTGATTGCTTCTAAGCCACTTCCTCAGGGGACATCCTCTGTGAAGGTTATATTTTACAGTTATTTTTATCCATTTGTTGTTATTTTTTCAAGGTAGAGTCTCATTCTAGCCCAGGAAGAACTGGAACTCACTCTTTAGTCCCAGGATCCTTTAGTCCACAGTGATCCTACTACTTCTGCCTCCCAAATACTGGGATCAAAGGCATCATGTACTGCTATGGCTGGACATATTTTAGTTTGTTTGTTTTCATGGTAGGGTCTCCCTCTAGCCCAGGCTTACCTGGAACTCACCTCTGTATGTCCAGGCTGGCCTCAAACTCACAGTGATCCTCCTACCCCTGCCTCCTGAGTGCTGAGATTAAAGGCGTGTGCCACCATGCCTGGCACATTTAAAAAAAAATTTTATTAACATTTTCCATGATTATAAAAAAATATCCCATGGTAATTCCCTCCCTCCCTCTCCCCCCACACTTTCCCCTTTGAAATTCCATTCTCTGTCATATTACCTCCCATCTCAATCATCGTATTTACATATATACAATATCAACCTATTAAGTACCCTCCTCCCTTCCTTCCTCTCCCCTTTATATCTCCTTTTTAACTTACTGGCCTCTGCTACTAAGTATTTTCATTCTCACGCAGAAGCCCAATCATCTGTAGCTAGGATCCACATATAAGAGAGAACATGTGGCGCTTGGCTTTCTGGGCCTGGGTTACCTCACTTAGTATAATCCTTTCCAGGTCCATCCATTTTTCTGCAAATTTCATAACTTAATTTTTCTTTACTGCTGAGTAGAACTCCATTGTATAAATGCTGGCACATTTTTTTTATCATTCTTTTTATTATTTTTATTTTTATTTTTATTTTTTTAATTTTTATTAACATTTTCCATGATTATAAAATATATCCCATGGTAATTCCCTCCCTCCCCACCCCCACACTTTCCCATTTGAAATTCCATTCTCCATCATATTACCTCCCCATTACAATCATTGTAATTACATATATACAATATCAACCTATTAAGTATCCTCCTCCCTTCCTTTCTCTACCCTTTATGTCTCCTTTGTAACTTACTGGCTTTTTTATCATTCTTGTAGTATGCATATAAAAAATAAAAATCCATTAGATGCACATGGTGGTACGTCTGTATGGGGGCTGAAACAAGAGGGTGGCCATAAATTTAAAGGCAACTCTGGTTTACATAGTGATGTCAGGACTTCCTGGACTACATACTAGGTTAGCATCTCAAAAGCAAGCAAAGAACAAAGCAAGAGCAACAAAAATAGGATTGATTAATTAATTCATGGATTGGCTCCATATGACGCTGTGTTGAGGAAGGACGGCCACAAGGTGGCAGCAGAATCTCAAAATTTCAGACTGATGCAACATCCAGCTACCTTCTTGTCTTTCTGAATCAGTAGAAGTAGGTTCTTGTTCTCCAAACCTGCTCACTGCCTCCCACAGGACCAGCAGCCGGCTCTGGCGTCGCTACCTTCCCACTGCTGAGAATTCACGGTGAACTTTGTGGGAGTACGGTTCCAGATGTTAATCACATCATCACATTAAGCAATCATGGTATACCCTACATACAAAGGGCTTTTATTTATTTTTCTTAGGTAGGGTCTCACTCTAGTCAGGCTGACCTGGAATTCACTATGTAGTCTCAGGGTGGCCTTGACTCATGGTGATCTTCCTACCTCTGTCTCCCAAGTGCTGGGATTAAAGGCATGTGCTACCACGCCTGACCCAACAAAGTGCTTATTTTGATTTATGAATGATACAGCTTTCCTGAGTTGCCATTTCATCACTATCTTCATTTTTGTGTGTGTGTCTATGAGTGTGTGGTATGCATGTATGCATGCATATGTGTTCATGTGTTGGGTGCATGTGTGTGCATATATGTGGAGGCCAGAGGTCGATGTCACGTGTGTTCATCAATTGTTCTCCACTTCATTGATTGACACAGGGTCTCTTATGGAAGCTGGAGCTCACCAATTCAGCTAGTCTAGCTAACTAGCTTGCTGCACGGATTCTCCAGTTTCTACCTCCTAAGCCCTGGGAAGACAGGCAAGGTATTGAAGTGAGTTCTGGGGATCTGAACTCAGGTCCTCACACTTTACCAACTAAACCATCTTTCCAGCCCTCAATTTCTTTCTTTCTTCTTTCTTTCTTTCTTCTTTCTTTCTTTCTTTCTTTCTTTCTTTCTTTCTTTCTTTCTTTCTTTCTTTCTTTCTTTCTTTCTTTCTCTTTGAGGCAGGGTCTCACTCTAGCCCAGGCTGAACTGGAATTCACTACATAGTCTCAGGTGGCCTTGAACTCATGGCGATCCTCTTACCTCTGCCTCCCAAATGTTGGGATTAAAGGTGTGTGCTACCACACCCAGCCTTCAATTTATTATTTTTTTTTGAGACATTGTCTTATGTATCCCAGTCTAGTCTCAAATTCACTGTATAATCAAAGATGACCTTGAACTTTTCATCATCTACCTGTGGTGTGCTGGGATTCCAGGTGTGTGTACTCGGCCACACTTGGTTTTATGTGGTAGTGTGAATAAACTCTGTTTTATGTGGTTTCTTTCTTTTTTCTTGTTAAAGAGTTTTCCACTGCAAAAGAACTCCAGATGCATGCACCCTTTGTACATCTGGCTTACGTGGGTCCTGGAGAATTGAACCGGGATCCTTTGGCTTTGGCAGGCAGACGCCTTAATTGCTAAGCTGTCTCCAGCCCAAGAGTTTTTTTTTCTTTCTTTCTTTCTTTGAGGTAGGGTCTCACTCTAGTCCAGACTGACCTGGAATTCACTGTGTGGTGTCAGGCTAGCCTCGAATTTACAGTAACCCCCTGCCACCACTGCCTCCTGAGGGCCGGGAGTAAAGGCGTGAGCCACTATACCTGGGCTTTTCTTCTTTTCTTTTCTTTTCTGTTTTTTTTTTTTTTTTTTTTTGTGAGGCAAGTCCAACAGACTGGCCGTGTTTTTGAGTGAGAGGAAGAGAATTGGTGTGCCAGGGCCTACAACCACTAAAATTGAACTCCGGATGCACACGCCACCTTGTGTTCATGCATGACCTTGTGCATATGCATCATCTTGTGTGTCTGGCTTGTGTGGGATCTAGGGAGTCAAATATGAGTCCTTAGGCTTCACAGGTAATCACGTTAACCACTAAGCCATCCCTCCAGCCCTTCTTTCATTGTTTTGAGGTAGGTTCTTACTCTAGCTCAGGGTGACCTGGAATCAGTCTCAGGGTGGCCTCAAACTCATGACCATCCTCCTACCTCCTACCTCTGCCACCAGCGCTAGAGTTAAAAGTGTGGGCCACCATGCCTGGCTCTTTTCCTCCTTTTTAAAAAATTTTTGGTTTTTCAAGGTAGGGTCTCAGTCTAGCCCAGGCTGACCTGGCACTCACTCTGTAGTCCCAGGTGGTCTTGATCTCAAGCAATCCTCCTATCTCTGCCTCCCAAGTGCTGGGATTAACGGCGTGTGCCATCACACCCATTCTTTTTTGAAAAAAAATATTTAATTTATTTATTTATGAGAGAGGGAGAGAGAGAGAGAGAGAGAGAGAGAGAGAGAGAAAGAGAGAAATGGGTGCATGAGGGCCTCTAGCCATTACAAATGAACTCCAGACATATGTGCCACCCTGTGCATCTGGCTTACATGGACACTGGGGAACCAAACCTGGCTCATCAGGTTTTGTCGGCAAACACCTTAACTATTGAGCCATCTCTCTAGCCCTTAAAAATACATATTTATTTATTTGAGCTTAATTTTTTTTTTTTGAGGTAGGATCTTGGTTTAGCCCAGGCTGGCCTGGGATTCACTATGTAATCTCAGTCTGGCCTTGAATTTACAGCAATCCTCCTACTTTGTATTCTTCGGGTGGCCTTCAACACATGGCTGTCCTCCTACCTCTGCCTCCCGAATGCTGGGATTAAAGGCTTGTGCCACCACGCCAGTCTACAACTGATCTTTTTAAAACTTAGTACACCTAGCTACAGATGGCGGGGCTTCTGCGTGAGAAGGAAAATACTTAGGAGCAGAGGCCAGTAAGTTGAAAAGGAGACATAAAGGGAAGAGAAAGGAAGGGAGGAGGGTACTTAATAGGTTGATATTGTATATATGTAAGTTCGATGATTGAGATGGGGAGGTAATATGATGGAGAATGGAATTTCAAAGGGGAAAGTATGGGGTGGGGAGGGAGGGAGGAAATTACCATGGGATTTTTTTTATAATCATGGAAAATGCTAATAAAAATTAAAAAAAAAAACTTAGTACAAGCCATGGCTGTGTATTTACACAGGATCTAGAGAGAGCACGAGGGTGCAGGGTGCTCAGACCTGTACATGTTCTTGTCTCAAATGCACACTGTTAATAGAGACTGCTGTGAACAGTTTTTATTCTAAAGCTTTGTTTCAAAGGGATTGCTTTCCTCTCCTTGTTTTATCATGTACAAATGAGATTTTACAGCTGAGAGCAGGAGTAACTTCGCCCTGCAGCATTAGTGCTATGGTGTACATTTAACTAAGCACATTTCCTGCCTACTGTATACTTAAAATGACGATTAAAGCCATTCTTTTAAATGCCTGTGACTCTTTCCTAAAGCCAAACCTTCTGATGGAATATGAATTGACACTCCCTTAAGTGCAGGGTGGCATGGTTGTGTACTCAGGCCACCTTTGGGACTCAGAAGGAGGTGGTCTTTTTGTTTTTTTGTTTTGTTTTTTTTTTTAGTAATACTGTCCTCTTGAAGCTGTTAATGTTGAAAATTAATAACATTTTATACAATTTCCATATAGTCTATGCATTAAGTAATCTTTTTACAGTTGGATCAGGCCTGAACCCATCCATTCAGAAAGCTTCAAATTATAGAAAAAATACTGTTCTATATAAATGACAGGTTATGCTTTCTTTGGCCTACATTATTTATTCTGTGGTAAAGTTGAGGCTTATAAATCAAAACAAAGGAACTAACTTGCTGTATAGAACTCACAATATTTATGACTTTAAAATTTTTTATTTTTCAATATTTTATTTTTTATTTATTTGACAGAGAAAGAGGGAGGGAGGGAGGGAGAGAGAGAGAAAGAGAAAGAGGGAATGGGCATGCCGGGGCCTCCAGCCACTGCAAACGAAATCCAGATGTGTGCACCCCCTTGTGCATCTGGCTAGTGTAGGTCCTGGGGAATCAAACCTTGGTCCTTTGGCTTTGCAGGCAAACACCTTAACTACTAAGCCATCCCTCCAGCCCAATATTTATGACTTTTGAAATCATATTTTATTTATTTATTTGAGAGCTAGATGTAGAGGGAGGGAGAGATGGATGCACCAGGGCCTCTATCCACAGCAAATGAACTTCAGACGCATCTGGCTTCCATGGGTACTGGGGAATCGAATCTGAGTTCTTAGGCTTTTAAGCAAGCACTTTAATGCCCAAGACATCACTCTAGCCCTCTATGACTTTTTTGTTTGTTTGTTTTTTAAGTTAGGGTCTCACTCTAGCCCAGGTTGACCTAGAATTCACTATGTAGTCTCAGGATGGTCTCAAACTCACAGCAATCCTCCTACCTCTG
Organism: Jaculus jaculus; assembly: GCF_020740685.1. Lineage (NCBI taxonomy): Eukaryota > Metazoa > Chordata > Mammalia > Rodentia > Dipodidae > Jaculus > Jaculus jaculus. The sequence continues at coordinate 62,338,215 of NC_059107.1, forward strand.
TCTCCCAAGTGCTGGGATTAAAGGAATGTGCCATTATGCTTGGTATCTCTATGACTTTAAGCTAAGATCTGGGGGCTGGAGAGATGGCTTAGTGGTTAAGGTGCTTGCCTGCAAAACCTAAGGACCCATTTCAATTCCCCAGGTTTCCCCATGAAACCAGATGACAAGGTGGTACATGTGTCTGGAATTTGCAGTGGTTAGAGGCCCTGGTGTGCCCATTCTCTCTGATTCTCTTCATCTCTCTCTGCTTGCAAAGAAATAAGTATTAATACAATAAAACAGATCTTTCAAAAAAATCTGGAGCTAGAGAGATGGCTTAGCAGTGAAGGTGCTTGCCTGAGAACCCTAATAATTCATGTTTTTGAATCTCCAGGTCTCATATAAGCCAGACTCACAGTGATGCAAGCACTAAATGTCACACATGCACACAAGGGGGCATATGCATCTAGAGTTTGTTTGCAGTGGCTGAGTGCCCTGGTTCACCCATTCTCCCTCTCTCTCTCCCTCTGCCTCTTTCCCTCTCAAATAATAATAATAATAATAATAATAATAATAATAATAATAATAATAAAAGAAATCTGAGCTGGGTGGTGCATGCCTTTAATCCTAGCACTTGGGAAGCAGAGGAAGGAGGATCACTGGGAGTTTGAGGCCACCCTGAGACTACATAGTGAATTCCAGGTCAGCCTGGGCTAGGGTGAGACCCTACTTCAAAACAAAACAAAGTGACAGAGTTGTGTTCAGCATTGAAATATCTCTGTCATACCTTTCAAGGCTCAGGGTCCATTGTGGACAAGGTGGGGGAAGAATTACAAAGGAAGGGCAGGACTGCATACAACACACTTGTCAGACAGAAACTGACCTCCATATCCACGACCTCACGGTGCCTAGCACAAGACCCTTGTAATAGGAAGAAAAGATGATGATGTCAAAATAAAAGAGAGACTAATGGACAGATGGGGGGGATATGATGAAGAGTGGAGTTGTGAAGGAGAAAGTGGGGGAGCAGTGGGAATTATCATGATTTATTATCTGTAAGTATAGAAGTTGTCAATAAAAAAAATGCCAAAACCCAAAAACAAACAAAAGAAATCTGTTTCAACAGATGACAGTGTACAATACCATGCAGTGAAAATGAATTGAGACATTAAATAACGAGCTTGTTAAAAAATTTTTTTTCATGGGCTGGAGAGATGGCTTAGCTGTTAAGGCACTTGCCTGCAAAGCTAAAGTATCCAGGCTTGATTCCCCAGGACCCACATAAACCAGAGGCACAAGGTGGTTCCTGTGTCTGGAGTTCATTTGCCATGGCTGAAGGCCCTGGCACACCCATTCTCTCTATCTGCCTCTTTCTCTCTCTTTCTCAAATAAATAAAATAAAATTTTAAAAAATTAAAAATATTTTTTTTTCAGTTAGCAAGTGTCAATATAAGAACTAAGACTTGGGTCCCTTTCCAACCATACATAAAAAAGTATTTTCTAGGAAGGAGGGAGGGAGAGAGAAAAAGAGAGACAGAGAGCGAGCGAGCGCGTGCAAGCATGCCAGGACTTCAGCCCTTACAAATGGAATCCAGATGCAGGGGCCGCTCTGCTCATCTAGCTTTTCATGGCTACTGGGGAATCAAATCTGGGTTGTTACACTTTGCAGGCAAGTACCTTAGCCACTGAGCCATCTCCCCAGCCCCCCAGCCACACTTGTTTTTTCTATTTTGTTTTTTTTTTTCAAGGAAAAACCTGACCTGGAATTCATTATGTAGCCTCAGGGTGGCCTTGAACTCCTAACTCTGCTCCCCCTCCCCCCCCCCCCCCCAGTGCTGGGATCAATGGTATGCACCACCACACTCAGATTTTGTTGCTTTTTTGAGGTAGAGTCTTGCTCTAGCCAATTTACTGGAATTTACTATGTAGTCTCAGTCTGACCTCAAACTCACAGTGATCCTCCTACCTGTGCCTCCAGAATGCTGGGATTAAAGATAAGCACCACTATGCCTGCTCTGTGTGCGTGTGTGTATGCACGCGTGTATGTGTGTGTGTGTGATATATATATATATACTTTTTAATTGCAGAGACTTTAAAAATATTTTATTTATGTATTTGAGAGAGAGAGAGAGACACAGAGAAAGAGGCACATATATAAACAAAAGGGGCATGCCATGGCCTCTAGCTACTGTAAATGAACTCCAGACGCATGCACCACCTTGTGCATCTGGCTTACATCGGTACTGGGGAATCCAACCTGGGCCTTTAGGCTTCGCAAGCAAGTGCCTTAACCACTAAGCCATCTCTCTATCCCTGACTATATATTTTATAAGCCACTGGAAATACAACAGACAAAAAAAGTACACAATCCATAAATATATATCTTGATAAAAAAATCTTATAAAACAAGTACATTTATGTGGCTAGAACCCATATTGGGAAAGCATTACAAGAAAGCATTACAAGTACCCTAGAAACCACACTGATATTCTCTTTTCCTGTCAAGTGTAGCCATTATTTAGACTTCTTTCTTATTTTGTTTGTTTTTTTTTTTAATCTTTTTGTTTATTTTTATTTATTTGAAAGCAACGGACAGAGAGAGAGAGGGAGGGAGAGAGTAGGTGCGAGCCAGGGCCTCCAGCCACTGCAAACACATTCCAGATGTGTGCGCCGCCTTGTGCATCTGGCTAATGTGGGTCTTGGGGAATTGAGCCTTGAACCAGGGTTCTTAGGCTTCACAGGCAAGCGTTTAACCACTAAGCCATCTCTCCAGCCCCGTTTGTTTGTTTTTTGAGGTAAGATCTCACTCACGTCTAAGCAGACCTGGCGCACTCTCTGTAGTTCCTGACTGCACCAGATTTACAGTGATCCTCCTACTTCTACCTCCTAAGTGCTGGGATTAAAGTTGTGGGCCATCATGCCTGGCTTTTTAAAAAAATATTTTGATTTATATATTAATTTGTTTATTTATTTAAGGGAGGTAAAGAGAGCAAGAGGGACAGAGGAGAAACAGATAGCAAGAGTGATAATGGGCATGTCAAGGCCTCCTGCCACTGCAAAGGAATTCCAGACACTTGCCCCACTTTGTGCATGTGGTTTTACATGAGTACTATGGAATTGAATCTGGGCTGTCAGGTTTTTCAAGCAAGTGACTTTAACCACTGAGCCATTGTTCCAGTCCTGTTTTAAAATTTTTTTAAAAATCCTTTATTTATTTGAAAGAGACATCTTTTCCTCCCTCCTTACACCCATTCTGCTGGGGGCCCTCTTCAATGTAGCTGCTGGTGTTTCCTTGGGGTTGTAGGCTATGTTTTGTGGGGGCAACAGTAAGTTATTGGGGGGAGGCAAAGCTCTGGGCATGATGTTCAAACTAGTGGCTCTTACAATCTTTCTGCCCCCTCTTCTGCAAAATTCCCCGAGCCATGGTGGGTGTGTTTTAAGTCTACTTTAGTGATGAGCTCTTAGGAGCCTTTGGATCTCTCCTTTGGTAGGTGTTGATTATCCTCAGCATCTGTCTCCTTCACCCTGGTGCTGATTGTCAGGCTCACCATGGAAGCAGCACTCTTGCTCATCTCCCCAATTCCTCTGTGGTTTTACATGGGCCTTAGCTGAAAAGTGAGGGGTGGTTTATCTCCTCAAGTTTTGCTACCTTCTGAAAAAGACTAACAGATTCTTCAGTGGAGAGTGAAGGCAGCATAGGTTGAATAGGATAAGCATTATTAATTTAGGGAGATTTTGTTTTTTGGTTTTTTGAGGTAGGGTTTCACTCTAGCCCAGGATGACCTGGAATTTACTATGTAGTCTTAGGGTAGCCTTGAACTCACAGTGATTCTTCTACCTGTCTCCTGAGTTCTGGGATTAAAGAGCTGTGCCTCCATACACCCAGCTCCAGCCATACTTTATATACACACACATATATATATATAGACAACTTCTAAACTTACAGACAGTAAACCATGATATTTCCCTTCCCTCCTCCACTTTCTCCTTCACAACTCTGCTCTCCATCATATCCCCTCCCTCTCTACATTAGTCTCTCTTTTAATTTGATGGCATCATCTTTTTCTCCTATTATGAGGGTCTTATGTAGGTATTGCTAGGCACTACAAGGTCATGGATATCAAGGCCAATTTCTGTCTGGACAATTGCATGTAAGGAGTGGTACCCTTCCTTTGGCTCTTACATTCTTTCCGCCACCTCTTCTGCAATGCACCCTGAGCCTTGGAGGGTGTGATAGAGATGTTTCGGTGCTGGACACTCCTCCATCCCTTCTTCTCAGCACTATGTTGCCTTTGGGGAAGTAAGAGTAGAATTAATATATGAATATGGACATTAAGTATGGTGCTTTCAGGGCAATTTGGTGAGAATAATACATGAATTTATCCAGACAAGAGCAGGCTTTATACCCCTAAGGCTCATGGCCTCTCCTGCCATAGGCCTTTTTTTTTTTTTTTTTTTTTTGGTTTTTCAAGGTAGGGTCTCACTGTAGCCCAGGCTGACCTGGAATTCACTATGTAGTCTCAGGGTGGCCTCGAACTCATAGTAATCCTCCTACCTTTGCCTCCAGAGTGCTGGGATTAAAGGCGTGCGCCACCACGCCTGGCTCCACCATAGGCTTTTGATTAGGTTTTCAGTACCAGGCATAAAGCAGGCCTTCAGTCCAATTAGAGAGCAGTTGGTCTCCTCCAGAGCAGACATGCCACTATTGTACTCGTTCGATCATTTGGCCTGTCTGGCCAAACTTGAGGCTTCCAGTGTCCACCATTTTCACTGTTGATGACTTCTGTCTCCCATAGGGCTGCATGCAGTTCAGCTTTTTTCCAGCTTTCAGTTGGCTGTCCAGCCATACTTTTTAAAAGCTTTTTTTGTTTATTTTTATTTATTTATTTGAGAGCAACAGAGAGAGAGAGAGACAGAGAGAGAGAGAGAGAGAGAGAGAGGAGAGAATGGGCATGCCAGGGTCTCCAGCCACTGCAAATGAACTCCAGACACATGTGCCCCCTTGTGCATCTGGCTAATGTGGGTCCTGGGGAATCGAGCCTCGAACTGGGGTCCTTAGGCTTCATAGGCAAGCGTTTAACCGCTAAGCCACCTCTCTAGCCCCCAACCATACTTTTTAAGACAAGGTCTCTTGTAACCCATTCTGTCCTTAAACTCACAATGTAGTAGAGGATGACCTTGAACTCCAGATTCTGCCTCCACCTTCTGAGCACTGGGATTATTGGTGTGTGCTACCACATTTGGCTACCAGGCATGCCTCCTAGTGACTCCATTCTGTTAGTCAAAAATTCTTGAAGATGTTGAATTTAGTTTCTGCACAAGGTCATCCTTGGCTCCAAAACCAATTTAAGTCCAGCCTGGACTACATGAAACACTACTTCAAAAAATAAATATGGGGGCTAGAGAGATGGCTTAGCAGTTAAGACATTTTCCTACAAAGCCAAAGGACTTAGGTTCGATTCCCCAGGACCCATGTGAGCCAGATGCACAAGGGGCACATGCGTTTGGAGTTCATTTGCAGTGGCTACAAGCCCTGGCATGCCCATTTTCTCTCTCTCTCTCTGCTTGCAAATAAAATAAATAAATAAATGCTAAAAAATATTTTAAAAATAAATAAATATGGGCTGGAGAGATAGCTTACAGGTTAAGGTGCTTGCTTGCAAAGCCAAAGGACCCAGGCTCTACTCCTCAGGACACATGTAACCCAGATGTACAAGGTGGTGTATGTGTCTGGAATTTGTTTGCAGCAACTGGAAGCCCTGGTGTACCCATTCTCTCTCTCTCTCCCTCTGCCTCTTTCTCTCTCTCCCAAATAAAAAATAAATAAAAATTAAGAATTAAAAATAACTAAATACATAAACAGGCAAATAAATATACAAACTTATGACTCAGCCTTGCCACAGGCCAGCTAAATAAGTCTCTTGATAAGGGATTGAGGCTGGCATTTTAAAAAGGAAATACCCACAGATAAGTTACTTTTAAATTACTGTGTCAAGATATCAGGTTGCTAGGCATGGTAACTCACGCCTATAATCCCAGGATTTGGGAGGCTAATGCAGAAGTATCACAAGTTTAAGGACAGCCTGGAGTACATTCCGAGCCCCTGCCTCAAAAAGAAAGAAAGAAAGAAAGAGAGAGAGAGAGAGAGAGAGAGAGAGAGAGGGAGGGAGGGAGGGAGGGAGGGAGGGAGGAAGGAAGGGAGAAAGAAAAAGAAAGAAAGAAAGAAAGAAAGAAAGAAAGAAAGAAAGAAAGAAAGAAAGAAAGAAAGAAAGAAAACTCTACTTGCTCATGTGATTCAGATGAGTCTGAGGACTGAGAATCACCAGACAACTAAGACTTGTTGCAGTGGCAGCGTCTTGAGCCAAACCACAGTTCTTTCAGCAAGAAAGAAGAGGAGGGACTGGAGAGATTGCTCAGTGCTTACAGGTGCTTGCTTGTAAAATCTGCTGACAATGCAGTGAAGCGTCCACTTCACATGCCCTTTCTTCTTTAAATACATTTTTTTTTGCATTTTTAAAAAGATTTTATTTATTTATTAGAGATAGACAGAGGGAGAGAGAGTGAGAATGGGCACACCAGGGCCTCTAGCCATTGCAAATGAACTCCAGAAGCATGTGCCACCATCTGGCTTACATGGGACCTGGAGAATGGAACCTAGGTCCTTAGGTTTCGCAGGCAAGCGTCTTAACTACTAAGCCATCTCTCCAGCCCTCTTTTCGTTTTGTTTTGTCTTGTTTCCAAGGTAGGATTTCACTCTAGTCCAGGCTGACCTGGAATTCATTATGTAGTCTCAGACTGGCCTTGAACTCACAGTGATCCTCCTACCTCTGCCTCCCAACTGCTGGGATTGAAGGTGTGCACCACCATGCCCAGCTATATTTTCTTTTTCTTTTTAAAAATATTTTATTTATTTGAAAGAGAGGAAGGGAGAGAGAGATGCAGACAGAGAATGTGTGGAACAGGGCCTTCAGCTACTGCAAACGAACTCTAGATGCATGGGCCACCTTGTGCATCTGGCTTACATGGCTATGGGAGAATGGAACCTGGGTCCTTAGGCTTTGTAGGCAAGTACCTTAACTGCTAAACCATCTCTCCAGCCCATATTTTCTTTCTTGCTTGCTTCTTCTTCTTTTTTAATTTTTTATTTTTTTGGTTTTTCAAGGTAAGTTCTCACTCTAGCCCAGGCTACCCTGGAATTCACTATGGAGTCTCAGGGTGGCCTTGAACTCACGGTGATCCTCCTACCTCTGCCTCCTGAGTGCTGGCATTAAAGGCGTGCACCACCATACCTGGCTAACCATATTTTCTTTTCTAAAGAATATTTTTATTTATTTATTGGAGAGACAGAGAGAAAGAGGCAGAGTGAGTATGGGCACACCTGGGCTTCCTGCCACTGCAGATGAACTCCAGATGCATCTGTGCAGTTTATGCATCTGGCTTCACGTGGGTACTGGGAATTGAACCTGGGCCATCAAGCTTTGTAAGCAAGTGCCTTTAACCACTGAGCAATCTCTCCAGCCCCATCACTTATATTTTCATGATTCCCAAATGTTCATCACCAATTCTAATCTCACAATACCCATCTATGTAACTGCCTTCTTGACACTACAACTAGAATGTAAAGTAGACATGTCAAATGTGACACATGCAAAATCAAATTCCTCATTTCAACACTCCCCACCCTACCTTTTCAAAGGAAGATCATTCTGTATCTTAGAAAACAGAAACTCCAAATCTTCTAGTTGCTTGGGCTAAGAACCTTGGAGCTATCCTTGATTCCTCTTTCTCTCACACTGCTGCCTAATCCATCACCTCAAGTTGCCAATTCTATTTTGAAAATAGACCTCCACTCTAAACCATCCTAAGCGCCTCTGATATGAGACTGTTTGTGCAGTCCATGCCACCACCATCTTCTCCTAAGCATCGCCACAGTCTCCTTCCAACATTGTGTCCAGCCCTTGTGGTCTTAGTTTGGTCTCCACCCAGAAACCAGAAGGGCCTTGATGGAAGTCAGAGCCTGCCACTTCTCTGCTCAGAGGACTCAGTCTCCTAGCAGATCTCAGTTACTTTTCTTCTGTGGCTTTTAATACCACCCTCATCTCTTCCTCCTCTTTTTAAAAAATTTAATTAGTTAATTTAGTTGTAAGAAGAGAAAGAGAGAAGAGAGAAATGGATATTCCAGGGCCTCCTGACACTGCATTCCAACTCCAAATGCATCTGGCCTTACATGGGTACTGGGGAAATCAAACCCGTGCCTATCAGGCCTTGCAATCAGGCACCCTTACTTAACTGCTGAGCGATGTCTCCGGTCCCTCCTCTTCATTTTTTTAAAATTATTTATGAGAGAGAGAGTGTGTGTGAGAGAGAGAGAATGGGTACAACAGGGCCTCTTGCCACTGCAAATGAACTCCACATACATGTGCCACACTATACATCTGGATTTACCTAGTAGTGGGGAATGGCACCCAGGCCAAAGACTGCAAGCAAGTGTCTTTAACTGCTGAGCCATCTCCATCTGGCACCCACACTTTTTTTTTTTTTTTTTGAGGTAGGGTTTCACTCTAGCCCAGGCTGACCTGAAATTCACTTGTTTTTTTTAGAGGGTGGCCTCTAACTCATAGCAATCCTCCTACCTCTGCCTCCCAAGTGCTGGGATTAAAGGCATGCGCTACCATGCCCAGCTTGGCTTTTAAAAATTTTTTAATGTTTGTTTTGAGGTAGGGTCTCACTCATGTCCAGGTTGACCTGGAATTCTCTGTAGTTTCAGGCTCATCTTGAACTCACAGCGATCCTCCTACCTCTGCCTCCTGCGTGCTGGGATCAAAGGCGTGGCCACCACACCCTGCTACATACTTGCGTTTGTATGTGTATTCTATGAGTCAGATCTACGTTCTCATGCTTGTGCAGTAAGCAGTGTGCACTCTTTATTTTATTATTTTATTTTGTTTATTTTGTTTTATTTTGAGGTAGAGTTTCACTCTAGCTCAGGCTGACTTGGAATTCACTATGTAGTCTCAGGGTGGCCTTGAATTTATGATGATCCTCCTACTTCTGCCTCCCAAGTGCTGGGATTAAAGGTGTGTGCCACCACACCCAGCTAGGAAAATGTTTTTGATGAAGTGAATGAAGACAGTTAGATGAGGAATGTGATGATGGAGGAGAATAGAAAGTCAGGCGGGGCTGGGTTTCAGTGTCACTGGTAGAAGTCTCAGCTCCACTTTGCTGGCAATAATCATTGAGGTTTTATAATAGGGTATCACCAGTAGAATGTTAGTCAAATAGGTGTGCATCTGAACCTCAGGAAACTGCCTTACTTGGCAAAAGGGACCCTTCAGATGGGATTTAGGTTATTTATTATGTCTTTATTTGAGAGGGGCAGATAGAGAATGGGCATGTCAGTGCCTCTGGCCACTGTAAACGAACTCCACACATGTGACACCTTGTGCATCTGGCTTTATGTGGGTACTGGGGAATCAAACCTGGGTCCTTTGGCTTTCAGGCAAGCACCTTAACTGTTAAGCGATTTCTCCAGCCCTAAAAATGTCTTTAATAAACTGCAGCTCCTCCTCCTCCCTTCCTTCTTGCTCTCTACTCCTCTTCTTCAAAACAGAGGGGTACAGAAAATCAGAGTCAGGTGAGATATGATGATGAAAGCAAAGTACAGAAGTACAGAAGTACAGTTTTGTTGTTATTGTTTATTTGTTTACTTGTATTTGAGAAAGGGTCCTATGGAGCCTTGTTATGTAGTTGAGGCTGTTCCTGAAATTCTAATTCTCCTTTGTCTACCTCTTGAGTATTGAGATTAAAGATGTGGGCTACCATACAGGGTTTTAGCTTTTAAAAAATTATTTATTAAAAATTATTTATTTATTTAACATACACACACACACACACACACACACACACACACACACACACACACACAGTGTGTATGGACACACCAGGGCCTTTTACCATTGCAAATGAACTCCAGATGCATGTGCCACTTTGTGCATCTTTGTGCATCTGGCTTCACGTGGGTATTGGGGAATCAAACCCAGGCAGGCAGGCTTTATAAGCATTGCCTTTAACCACTGAGCAATCTCCCTATCCCAGCTTTGGCTTTTTTGTTGTTAATATTATTGTTGCTCTTGTTTTTGCTTTTTTTTTTTGGTTTTTCAAGGTAGGGTCTCACTGTAGCCCAGGCTGACCTGGAATTCACTATGGAGTCTCAGGGTGGCCTTGAACTCACGGCAATCCTCCCACCTCTGCCTCCCGAGTGCTGGGATTAAAGGCGTGCGCCACCACGCCTGGCTGTTTTTGCTTTTTTTCTTTTGGGTTTTTGAGGTAGGGTTTCACTCTAGCCCAGGTTGACCTGGAATTCACTGTATAGTGTCAGGCTGGCCTCGAACTCACAGCAATCCTTTTACCTCTGGTTCCCTCGTGCTGGGACTAAAGGCATGCGCCACCATGCCTGGCACTCGTTTTTTTGTTTTGTTTTGTTTTTTGTTTTGCCTAGGTTGTTGAACTCATTACGTAGATGAAGATGAGGATGACCTTGAACTTTTGATTCTTCCACCGACTGTGCCATCACTCACAGCTTGGCCTGCTGGCTTCAAAGCTTAAAGCCAAGGACTATGGTCAGTCTACAGAGGCTGGAAAGACCAGGGAAGTGGAATCTGCCCGTGAGGCCCAGAAGGCATGCAGCCTTGACAACCTCTCACTCACACCAGTGACACTCACCTGTAGAACTGTGAGAGCAGTGTGTGTTTCAGGCAATGTGATTTGCTAGCACATCAACAGGAAAAAAATACATGGTACTTGTGCTATGGTTCATTTTTTTTGTTATTTTTGATATTTTTATTCATTTGCAAACTGAGAGAGAGATAGAAGTGAGACAGAGAGAATGGTGTGGCAGAGTCTCTAGCTGCTGCAAATGAATTCCAGGTGCATGCACCACTTTGTGCATCTGGCTATATATGGGTACTAGGGAACTGAACCTGGGTCATTAGGGTATGTAGGCAAGCACCTTAACCATTGAGCCATCTCTCCAGCCACATCATTTGTTTTTGTTACTGTTTCTCCATGTGTCCCAGATTGGTCTTGAGCTTACTATGTAATCCATACTGGCCCCAAACTCATGATCCCTGCCTTAACCTCTTAAATACTGAGATTACAGATATATATCACTATGAACAATTTACAATATAATGTTTATATGTTAGGATAGTAACTTCATGATGGTGTTATTGTGGAGTCATGTGACTCACCACTCCTTGAACCTTAGAACACTTACATCCATTCTCCCTGTCACATGGATGAATATCTCTGCCCCATCACATGCTAGTGCTGGTTAGGCATGGTAACTCATGCTTATAATTCCAGCACTTGGGAGGCTGAGCAGGAGCATTAACATGAGTATGAGTACAACCTGGGCTACACAGTGAGTTCCAGGACAACCTGGGCTACAAAATCCAAAACCCCAAACCATGGTGCAGATGTTGCTCAGCCAGTAGAATGCTTGCCTAGCCTGGGGTTCTATCCCAGCACCACATAAAACCAGGCGTGTTGGTGCTTACCTGTAATTTCAGCATTAGGGAGGTAGAGGCAGGATGATTAGGAGTTCAAGGTCATCCTTAGCTATATGTTGACTTTGAGGCCAGCTTGTTATATATGAGACCTGGTCTCAAAAAGAAAAAAAAGAGCAGGCCAGGTGTGGTGGCGCATGCCTTTAATCCCAGCACTCTGGAGGCAGAGGTAGGAGGACTGCTGTGAGTTCAAGGCTACCCTGAGACTACATAGTGAATTCAAGGTCAGCCTAGGCTAGAGGGAGACCCTGCCTCAAGCAAACAAACAAACAAACAATGAGCAGTTGACTTCACACATATTACATACTGTAAGAAAGCTCTTCTTATCCAGTTAAACTTAGCTTTTTGGACTTACTGCAATCATGAGCATATCACTTGGTCATATTTCAAACTGCTGAAATCTGAACAGGATTTTAAGGCTCAGGCTATGTGATGCTAATGTAGACATTGCCAGCTAGAGAATGCGTTAAGACTGTGCAGGTTAAAACATCTCAGGACTGGTGGGCACAGTTAGACACAGGTCTTAATGAACAAGTCATTGAAGGTGTTTCAAGGCTTGTCTCCCAGGAGCAGGGATTTCTTGGAACAATGAGTGATTTTCACTTGGTGTTGGTATTTATCATACAGATAGGAATGTTTGTTCAGGCCTAGTATTATTAAATATAGGATCAAGGAATATATTGGTATTTCCTGTCACCGAGCTACAGTGGTCCTGGACATGATGGTGCATGACTACAATCCTAGTACTCAAGAGCTGGAGGCAGGGGATGATAAATGGGGGCAGTCTGGTTATATAACAAGGCCCTGCCTAGAAAACCAAGAGCTGGCTGGAGGCGTATCTCAGCGGTAGGGAGCTTGCCTAGCACGAATATGGCCCTTGGTTTCATTTCCAAAAACAAAAGGCACTCCAGGAGTTATGGATTCTATCTCTTCCTTTATTAGTGACCTCGGGCCCACATCTTTGCCTCTTCTGGACATCCTCAACTCTCCCTTAGATGCAATCACTTTCATCTTGAAAAAGATAAAGTTATAATAAAAAACTCTCCCCACTATTCCTTGTCTATTTGTTTCCTATAACAGAAAAATCTTTCTTTTTGTTTAAATAGTTTTGTTTACAACACCATTTTTTCACACTTAAGAAAGTAACAAGCTGGGATGTATTTCAGTTGGGAGAGTACTTGCCTATCTAGCATGCATGAAACCCTGGGTTTAAGACCCAGCATGCATACATTGGGCATGGTGGTACATACCTATAACTCTGGCACTGCATAGGTAGAGACAGGAGGACAGATGTCCAAGGCTATCTATCATGTTACATAGAACATATGATGCCAGCTTGGGACACATGAAACTCGGTCTCAAAAACAAAACCAAGAAAAAAACCAAAAAACAAGTCGGGCATGGTGGCACAAACCTTTAATACCAGCCCTTGGGAGGCAGAGGTAGGATTGCTGTGGGTTCAAAGCTAGCCTGGGTTAGAGTGAGACCCTACTTCAAAACCACCCCAAAAACATACAAACAAAAAAAAGCAGAGAGGCTAGAGTTCAGCAGTTAAGGCAGTTCCCTTCAAAACCTAACAACCTGGCTTTGATTCTCCAGTACCCACATAAAGCCAAATGCACAAAGTGGCACATTCATTTGGAGATCATTTACATTTATATTTATTTACATTACATTTACATTCACATTACATTTATATTACATTCTTTTACAGCAGCTAGAAGCCCTGGCACACCCATTTTCTGTCTCTCTCTCCTTGCAAATAAATATTTTTTTTTCAAGGTAGGGTTTCACTCTAGCCCAGGATGACTTGGAATTCACTGTGTAATCTCAGGGTGGCCTTGAACTCATGCCGATCCTTCTACCTCTGTCCCCCGAGTGCTGGGATAAAGGCAGGCGCCACCATGACCAGCTCTGCAAATATTTTTTTTAAAAGCAGAAAATTACCTGTGTAAATTATGCTCTGTGTTTGAGTCAAAATATTTTATATATATTCTAGAAGGGTTTTTTTTTAATGGCATGTGGCACTACACCTGGTCATGTGGTGCTCAGGATTACACCCAGTGGTCTGATGGGCTAGGTAAGTATTCTGCCGTCCAAGCTTCATTTCCAGTTCCTAAAAGTACCTTTTGTTTTCTGTTGTAGTTACCTTCTCATTTCTAGGACAAAACTTCTGACCAAAGGTAGCTTATGTGAAGGCAGGATTTGCTGCTGCTTGCAGTTTTGAGGGGAAGCTTCATCATGGCAAGAAAAAGCATGGCACAAGCAGGAAGCTGGGCATTAGATCTTGCCACAACACCAGGCAGAAGCAGCAAGAGAGTGAACTGGCTCACATTCTGGAAGGAAGTGGTCCACGGGAGCTGAGCTACTACTGCCAAAGGGAACTGGCTTATAACATTAAAGCCCATCTCCAGTAAGGCTCCACCTCCCAGACTGCCATCAGCTGGGGACCAGGTATTCAAGGCATATAAAGCTGTGGAGAACATCTCATTCAAACCGCTACACTTTCTTTCTTCTTCTTTTCTTTTTTATTAAGAACATACTTTGTTTGTGTAAACCATGTGTTGGTACCATCTTTTTCCTCTTCCCTGTCCCCACTCCACCGAGGGCCCTCCTCAGTGAGGTTGCTAGTATTCCCCATGGGGTTGTGGGTTATGTGTTGTGGGAGCAGCAGTCAGTAATTGGGAGGAGGTAATGCCCCTGGGTATGCCGTCCCAACCTGTGGCTCTTACAGTCTTTCCACTCCCTCTTCTGCAAAATTCCCTGAGCCGAGGTGGGTGAGTTTTAAGTCTAGTTCAGTGATGAGCTGTTAGGAGCCTCTAGATCTCTGCTTTGGTAGGTGTTGAGTATCCACAGCACCTTTACCCTGTTTTTCCTTTTAATTAATTTATTATTATTTAATTAATTAAATTTTTGTTTGTTTGTTTTTGTTTTTCAAGGTAGGGTTTCACTCTAGTCCAGACTGACCTGGAATTCACTATGTAGTCTCAGAGTGGCCTTGGACTCATGGTGATCCTCCTACTTCTGCCTCACTAGTACTGGGATTAAAGGTGTGCGCCACCACGTCCAGCTCCATTTTTCCTTTTTCAAAAAGCATTTTATTTATTTGTTTGCAAGCAGAGAGAAGTGTGGAGAGAGAGTGAGAGAATAAGAATGAGAGAGAGGGAATGGGCATGCCCAGGATTAGGGTTGTTTGCTATTCTTCATTCAGACTGGTTTTTTTTTTTTTTTTTTTTTTTTTTTTTTGCTTCCCCATGTCCACATGTGAGAAAGAACAGACAGTACTTGTCTTGAAAGCGCTGCCCATGGTGGTCAGTCACGTCCTTATCTCCACTCCAGCCGGATTGCCCTCTTATGCCCTCCTCACTGGCCTTCTTTAGCTCCCTGAATACTCCAAACACACTTCTTTCTGAGGGCTTTGCACCCTCTCTACTCTTTCCCTTTACTCTTCCTCACCCACTACCTTCATATAATTGGTTGCTTCTAGTTATCAGAGACAGCTAACTTATATTTAGTGTTTTAAAGAAGCACCATATTGTTTAAAAAGTGGCTGCACAATTTTATATTTCCATCAGCAATGCGCAGATTCTAATTCTTTGTCTCTGCACCAACAACCAACCTTTTTCCTCCCTTCCTTCCTCCCTTCCTTCCTTCCTTCCTTCCTTCCTTCCTTCCTTCCTTCCTTCCTTCCTCCTTCTCTCCCTCCCTCCCTTCTTTCATTCTTCCTTTCTTCTCTCCCTTCTTCTTTCCCTCTCTTCCTCCCTTCCTTCCTTCCATCTTTCCTTCCTCTTTGTCTTTTTTTCCCCTGAGGTAGGGTCTTACTCTAGCCTAAACTGACTTGGAACTTGCCCTGTAGTCCCAGGTTGGCTTTGAACTCAAAGTGATCCTCTTACCTCTGCCCATTGAGTGCTGGGATTAAAGGTGTGTGCCACCATGCCTGGCTCTTGGTCTTTTCCTTATATGTGTGCATGCACATGCATGTGGAAGCCAGAGGTTGACATCAGGTGTATTCTGCTATTGCTCTCCACTCTGCAAGGTTTCTTCTTTGAACCTGGAGCTCACCCATTTAGCTACACTACTAGATAGCTTTCCCTCATAAACCCATCTCAACCGCCTCAGTGCTAAGGCTACAGGTGCACTTCCATGCCCATCTGGCACGTACAGGTTTCTGGGGATCTGAATTCTGGCCTTCATACTTGTTCTGCAGGACTTGCTTCACTGAGACATCTCCCAGCCCCTCGTTGTTGGGTTTTGATTATTTTTTGTTTTTGTTTTGGTAGGGTTTCACTCTAGTCCAAGCTGACCTAGAACTTACTGTGTAGTCCCAGGCTGGCCTTAAACTCACAGTGATCAGCTCTTTTGCCTCCTGAGTGCCAGAATTATAGGAGTAGGCCACTACATCCAGCTCTCTTATCTTTTTTTAAAAAATATTTTATTTATTTATTTGAAAGAGGAAGAGATAGAGAAAGAGAGGAAGAGGCATATATATAGAGTGAGAATGGGTATGCCAGCGCCTCTAGCCACTGTGAACAAACTCCAGACGCATGTGCCTCCTTGTGCATCTGGTTTATGTGGGTCCTGGGGAACCGAACCTACCTGGATCCTTTGGCTTTGCAGCCAAGCACCTTAATCACTAAACCATCTTTTTAAATGAAAGAGCTATTCTAACGTGTATAGGTGATATGCTACTCGTTCATCTCTTCTTTTTTCTTTTTGAGACAAGGTCTCACTCTAATCTAGGTTGACCTGGAACTCATTTTGTAGCCCAGGCAGGTCTCAAACTCATGGTAATCTTTCTTTTTATTTATTATTTTGTTTATTTTTATTTATTTATTTGAGAGTGACAGACACAGAGAGAAAGAGGCAGATAGAGATAGAGAGAGAATGGGCGCACCAGGGTCTCCAGCCACTGCAAATGAACTCCAGACATGTGTGCCCCCTTGTGCATCTGGCTAACGTGGATCCTGGGGAATTGAGCTTTGAACCAGGGTCCTCAGGCTTCACAGGCAAGTGCTTAATGGCTAAACCATCTTTCCAGCCCATGGTAATCTTTCTGAGTGCTGGGATTAAAGGTGTGCACCATCATGCCTGTCTCATTTCTTTTTTTTGTGGGGGGGAGGGAGTTGTAAGATTCAGTCTTACTCTGTTGCCATGTTGGCTTTGAACTCTCTGTAGAGACTATGCTGGTCTTGAACTTGCTGTGATCTTTCTGCATCAGCTTAATCTTTTTTTGACTGATGAGAATTAAAATAATGTAACATTTCCTTCATTCCCAAAGCATAAAGCAAAATTTATACTTGATCTACATGTGCTATACTAGCTGCCCAAATAAGTGAGATACTTTTTGAATATGGTGACTTTTTTTTAAAGGTAGGGTCTTGTTCTAGCCCAGGCTGACCTGGAAGTCACTGTGTAATCTCAGGTTGGCCTTGAACTCAAAGTCATTTTCCGAACTTTGCCTCCCTGGTGCTAGCTATGGTGACATTTCTGAAGCATCCATTTGGAAAAGAAATATATAGTAAGCTTCTATTGTATGGCAGTACCTATTTTAGATAATATTTGTACATTAAACAAATCAGACAAACAAAAAGTTTCTGTTCCACATGGATTTACAGCCTGTGAAGAAGAAAGAGAACAAAGAAGCAAGCAAATGATAGGTTAATACCGTGAAAGAAAAAAGTAGGATCTTCCTCTGCTATGAGAGCATGTGGCCCAAGGGCTGGCCCCTCTGGCGCATGGTAGAGAGCAATTAGGTTCTATTCCAGGCCAGGCCAGGCCTCTGCTTTTCCTCTGGAGCAGTGTCTCACCTTGCTCCTCTGCTTGGTACTGGTTTCTGGAGGGGTCAGACCTCTACATTTTTGCATTTTGTTACTGTCTCTGAGGAGGTCATTAACCTGAGACCTACTAACTGCAACTTGTCCTGTGTGTCTCAAGGGACATTTGAATAGTGAGAACCTAAGGTAGCCATGCTCTTGTGTATGCAAAAAGGGGTGTATCTATCCAATTGTGTTTTAAACATATTTCATCATACAAGGTATTATGGTAAATGAATCAGGATTTTTAATAATTACTGGTTGAACTGAGTTAAACTAGGTATGGAGGGTGAGAATTGTCCTGTGCAGACTGATTATTATCCTCCTTCTCCTTTTTTTTTTTTTTTTTTTTGAGGCCCTTTCTCACTCTAGCCCAGGCTGCCCTGAAATTCACTATTTAAACTCACAGCAAGCCTCATACCTCTGCCTTCCAAGTTCTTGGATTAAAGGCATGCACTTCCATGCCCAGTCTCTCCCTTTTCCTCTCCCGGCATGGTCTCATGTAATCTCAGCTGGCTTCAAATTGTATAACTGAGGAGGACCTTGAACTCCTGATCCTCCTGTCTCCATCTCTTGGGATTACAGGTGTGTGCCACCACATCTGGTTTTATGAGATGTTGGGGATCCAAGCTAGGCTTCTCTGCATGCTAGGCAACCACTCTACCCACTGAGCCATGTTCCAGCCGATGCAGATACCCTCTTTGTGGCCAACAGAGACTGGCATATCACAGGTGCTGAAGTTCAGAACCGAAACCTCTGAAGACAGAGGAGCACTGCAGAGCCTAACCTGGTCTCCTCTCTGCTCTCACCAACTGTGGCCCACACCAGCTATGTGGACTTGCCTCATCCATCAAGCAAGTAACACAGCCACACACGCCAGCTGGCTCTGCTCTAATTCCAGAACCACCCTCCAGCAATTTCCACGTGTTCAGCAAGCTAGATACTCCCCAAGCCCAGTTGTTTTGGGGTCTATGGAGACTTCATTACATAGGTACAATCAGTTAAATCACTGACCCCGATAATCAACTTTACCTTTAGCCCCTCTCCCCTCCCCAGGGAGAGGCTAAAGTCTTCCCCCCTCCGCCTGCCCCATCCTGAAGGTGCACAGGTTATATAGAAGATCCAGTATGGGAGATTCCAAATACTTTAGGAGTTGTAAACCAGGGAAGGGGGAGGAGATAAAGACAAGGCATATATTTGACAGTACCACTAAGTCCTTTGCAATATCCAGCCTGAAACTAGGGCAGTTTAGTAAGGTCAGACCCTGGTAAAGCTGATGTGTCCTGATTCCCTTTTGCTCAGCTTTCTCCTCTTTCTGACAAAAATCACTGGGGAACATGTTTTGTAATCCTCTGTGTTTCTCAATTTAGACTGGTGTATCTGAGATTCCAGGCAGTTTATGAGTCGAGAGAAGTCTTGAGTGAAGCTCACGATTTCAGAAGACAGAAGTCAGGGTGAGACATAAGGAGGAAAGTTGATTATTACACATGGGAAGACGTCTCTGAGCGAAGGAATGGACCCTAAAAGTCATGATCATGGAATTTGCTTCAGCAAGGACATGTGGACTGAGCCCATGTAAACAGGGGTGATGTCAGTGTGGCTGTGGACTCAGGGGCCTGGCAGAGCAGCAGGTGACATCATCACCTAGGGGACTCAGTGAGCTCGGGCTCTAGGGAGGGCTCTTCAGCAGCCCTCAGCCCTCAGCGATGCTGGAGCAGCACACATGGCGGCGGCTCTGGGGCTGCGCTTCTTCCACCACGGTTCGGTTTGTATCTTTTCCTTTTCTTCTTGCCAACATAAAACCATCCTTTGGATATGGAGGGAGCTAGAAGGAAGGGGTATGAATGCCTGTACCAAGGAAGGCTTAGGCCTCTTTGGGAGGCATATTTCTTTCCCTTGGAAAGCCATCTGCTGGAGCTGAATGTAGTGTCCACACCTGTAATCCCAGCACTTGGCAGGTGGAGGCAGGAGGATCGGAAGCTCAAGATTATCCTCAGCTACATTGTGAGTTCAGGGCCAGATACATAGACCCTATCTTGAAAACAAATCCAACCAACAAGCCAAACAAACAAAAGAAAGCCATTAGCTGGGATAGACCTGGCCCCCAGACAGCTCACAGGTGGAGAGATAGACTTGCAAACTAATTTAAAAAAAAAGTCAGGTGTGGTGGTGCACATCTTTTTAAAAAAATAATTGATAAGGATTAAGGATATTTTCATTATAAATCTAACATATATTTTTATTTATTTATATTTTTTTTTTGGTTTTTTGAGGTAGGGTCTCACTCTGGTCCAGGCTGACCTGGAATTAACTCTGTCATCTCAGGGTGGCCTTGAACTCATGGCAATCCTCCTACCTCTGCCTCCCAAGTGCTGGGATTAAAGGTGTGCACCACCACGCCCAGCTATATTTTTATATTTTTTAGTTTTTATTAACAACTTCCATGATTGTAAACAATATCCCATGGTAATGCCCTCCCTTTCCCCACTTTCCCCTTTAAACTCCATTCTCTGTCATACCT